>NC_140589.1:1723439141-1724039141 GCF_964204655.1 Triturus cristatus
TTATGACGAGGGAAATGCCCAGACGCGCAAGCCAGCTCCAGAGATAAAGAGCCTCTTGGCATTGAACCTAGGGCCTCACCACACCCTGCTTTATGCAGTACTGCATGGCAGTGGTGTTGTCCAAGAGAACCTGAACCAGGCTCCACATGATGGATGATAGGAAGGCTTTCAGCACCCGGAAATAACCCACAACTCCAATAGGTTGATGTGGAGGCAGGTCTCTGCTGGAGACCAGAGCGCCTATTTCTCCCAGATGACCTTCCTAGCCCACTAGGGAAGTATCCATCACCACTGTCCGCTCCGGTGGGGGCAGGGAGAGTTTTCGGCTGCCTGTCCAATTGAGGTCGAGCGACTACAGCTGCAGACCTTGTGCAGTTTCCTCTAAAATCTGGATGGAATCAGACAGGAGTCCCAGGTGCTGGGCCCACTGAGAATGTGAGTTCCACTGCAGAGCCTGCATATGCCACCAGGCACAGTCCATGAGTGGGATGCAGGAGGCCAAGAGGTCTCAAAGCCACTCTCACTGAGATCCTAGACTGAGGGTGACACATTGGGATCATAGCTTGAATCTCCAGAACTTGCTGTGATGCAGGGAATCCCCGAAACAGCACCATATTCAAGATGTCGCTAATGAAGGGAGCCTTTGTCAAGGAGTCTGGTGTGACTTCAGCAATTTGTTATTTCTATTATAGAGGGTTAAGTCAGCGCAAAAATATGGAAGTCATGTAAATGTTAACTTAGCTCACTTGATGCATGTGTGCAAATGGGAAGACGGGCTGTATTTTTTGAGAACGGCTTAAACTTTTAACCCTTTACCAAAATATATATTGCCAATGATTTTCAGATCAAGCTAAAAATATTGTCGGTGTTACCCTAGTTAGTTGACCATGCTCTACGGCACTGCTTATGAGGGAAAAAAGAGATATTTTCTGTATCATCCACTTTATTTTGATTGCTTATTCTTCAAATCCATGTAACTGCTATATGACATAATCTGTGTTTTTTTTCTATATTTCTGCTAGTTCATGAATTATTGCTGCTATCAATTAAATTGCACTATAACTTAATTTAGAGTGGCTATTTCCTGTTATTTCTACATTGGTTGTAACCACACTATCCGACATCTTAAAGAAAAAATTGGCTTAGGTGTTGCTACCAGTGCACACGTGTCCAAAAACAAGTGGTGTCAGAAGTGGGATGTTGGCCAAGTGTTTAACACCTTGTGGAAATAGCAGGAAAGAGTATGTAGCAAAAAGAACGTCAGACAAAGTTAATTGGGAAAAGGCCAGGGATGCAACCCTTCTTGGTAAAAAAACAAAAAAACGCAGCTCTATTACCAGATGCAGCGCAAACCTTTGTTGACTAGTGCTCAGAGGAGAGTCATCCAGGAGCAGATCACTCAGGTAAAAGAAGAAGGACGAGTAGTGTAGTGTCAGAGAAAATGATAAAAGTAAACAAATTGAATTAACAACAAACAAAACAAGCATTTGCAATGCAAATTGGTCTCGCACCACAGGAATGAAAGAGGAAATAATATGGAAACAGAAAGGATGCTAAAGAAAGGTGAAAAATGAAACAGAGATGGAATGAATCTGTGGAGAGGGGACCACTGAGGTGAAAAGAAAATAGAGGGGAAAATGGAAACTGCACAATAAAGATAGAATGATGAAAAAGAGAAGTAAAGAAAGGAAAACTGTCCAAAGACTGAAACGTACAGAGAGAGTAGCAGAGACACAGCAAAAAGACTGGCAAAGAAAGAAAAGAACAATGGCACAGAAAGGGAGGAGGAATAAAGTGAAACAGTGATGAAAAAAGAATGGAAGCAAGGGAGAGAAAGAGAAACTGGCACTGAGATTAAGAGAGTCTGAAATGCAATGAGGGACTGAGATACGCATAGAATAAAAAGAAGTGGAAGGAGCGACAAGGGCAGAGACAATGAGACTTTTACAGACAGGTACAAGTGAGTGGATCACACAGTGGGAACAGATCGATAAGTGGAAAAAGCTACACCCACGGATTACATCATATTCATATTATTCCTCAATGCAAAGTTGCATGTTAGATGAGATAGCATATTGTGGAACAGAATGCAGCAACGTACAACACACAAGCAGAACCATTGACTGTAAATATCACCTGGGGAGCACAACATACTGATATTACTTCGTGGAGGTTGCATAACAGAACGCTAAAAGAGTGTGGTTTTTGAGGGCTACTAGAAGAAACTATACAGAATTATTGCGAGGACAGCCAACAGTACAGCCTTGAGCAAAATGACAGAGTGGGAGGTCTTTAAAGTGGTTTTACGTGAGCGCTGTATTGGAACAGTAGAAGGTATATAGAAAACATTGAAGGGGAACTTGTTAACTGGACCCTGCACTTAATGGACTTAAAGAAAATATAGATAATAATACAGGCATGCAAAAAGAATTGCTGTTTTAGAGGTAAAATATGCCACCTCTGTGGTAAGACTCGGATGCCTTAACTACCGGAAATACTTGTGGCCTGCTTACAGGTGACACAGCAAGAAGGCTGTTGCCTGGCTAACTAATCTTGAGCAAGCAGCTCAATAACAAAACAGGAACATTGTTTAAACGACGTGCCACTGTATAAATCGTTTAACATATTGCATCACTCCTCAGGGGAGAACCGAGAACACGGCATAAACAGGCTGGGATGATTAGTTTGGCCTATTGCTACTGACAAAGCTGGCCAAGTGCAAAAAGATGTACTAGACCTCCCTATATTCATGGATGTGAAGGAACACATAAGAAAGATTACTACTGGGAAAATGCCTAGCAGATCGGCTGTCCAACTAATTTTATCAGGCGTCCGCAGACATACTGGTATCTCACCTCATAAAATGTATACAGCATTGAAATGCGGGTGCCTTCCATCATCGACTTGTGAGGTGCTGCTAGTCTCCCTACTGAAAGCCAGATGTTTTCCCACGGACAGCCTCTAAAGTGTCACATCTTATGCTGTGCACATTATAAGATTCTTAGCAAAATACTTTAAAAGATATGGCATTCATTACTGCCCACACTAGTGCATGCAGACCAAAATGAGGTCATCCCAGGTAGGAACACACATTTAAATGTCAGACCGCTGAACCGATAATAGAGTAAGCCCCCCATGCTCCTAGAGGCACATATTCCCTAGTATTATGGATTGTCAAAAAAGGATTTGATATGCATATGGGGCATTTCCTAGCAGTAACATTAAAACATATGATATTTGGGACGCGCTTACCTCGGGACTCCAGGTCCCAGATACCATTCTTCCAGGAGGCGGGTGCTGCACAGCTGACCAGCTCCATTGTGCGCATTTAACCAGCCCCAAATCACCGTAGCAAAGGATGCCCCCAGGCACTGACCAATTAATAAAAACAGCTGCAGGGAAAAGCAACTAATAAAGGCACAGGTAACATGCCTAACATTAATTAAAGAACAGCATCCCACAAGGTTACAAATACAGCCTCATGCAGCTGAGGAAATGGTCGGCCCATTCGCAGCGTGTGGTGCCTCTGTCATGGCTTTCTACACAGCGTGGGGCTGAACTCGCAACAGCAGGGCGCTCTTTAAAAGAGCCTGCGCAATGCTCGTGGCCTACACCGTGTAACACACTGGGCCGACTGCCGCCCACCCACGCAGCATCCTCGGCTGCTTTGTCACAATCAGAGCAGCTTCTGGATCCCCCTCTCCGGCATCAGAGCAATCGGGGAAGCTCTGTGTTCCTCTGGCCGGTGTGCGGGGCTCTCCTCGGTGCACGGGAGGCTCGCAAACACTCAGGCGTGAGACGCCTCACTTCCGGTGTTTGCGCTTCCTTTTCGCGAGATGGGCGTGCTTGTGACTGCGCACTATTTTCAAACAAGCATTTGCAATGCAATACAACTCATTTATGCAAGACGCATTGCATTACAAATGGCAGCTTCCACGTTTAAAAAAGCACGAACAGGAGTGGGGGGTGCGAAAAATATGCGAACTGTGGGAGGGGGCGGGGGGACACACAGGGCAGCAAATAGTGTTCGAGTAAAGGGGCCGATAGCGTCGGAAGGAGCAAAATGACGACATAGGCGTCAGGAGGCGGGACTAACAAGCCAAACACCAATCACAATGCATATTTTATGATTAAAGCCAATCAAAAAGATGGGCGGAAAGTGGGTGGAGCTTCCCCCGCTATAGTGTATACAGCATCTCTCGACGAGACAGCGCATGCGCTGCCTAGGCGAGACCTAAAGAAGAGAAAAGAAGAAATGTGTTGTGTTGAAATAGTGATGCTTTGAAAAAACTGATGTTTAAGTTTAATGAGAAGCAAGGAAATCTATAACTTTGTGCCTAAAACAGCCTGCAGTAGGAGGGCAGCGGCAGCCGCTATTTATTTTGAACAAGTAACGAGCCAGCTGTTAGTCGTACATTCTGGAAGGTTTTTGTCTTGTGAAGTTGGAATAAAATAGCCTATTTACACGTATTACATCGTACACAAAGAAAAGAGCTGCATGGAATTTCAAAGTAGAGTTTGTTAAAAGCGAATCTTGCTTTGATAAATTATTGATATATGGTACCATATGTGGGGAGGGACCCTAAAGTGTAGAATTGACAAGGATAATTTTAAAGAGAAAACTATACATATATGTTTGGCAAGGATGACAGAATGCATACGGGGGTGGTGTGGCTGTACTCTTGAGAAAGATAGGAGAACTTGGGTACCTATGCCTAAAAAGTTAGGAAGGAAAACACCTGAAAGTGATTGTTGCAGTACGGCAATTGAAAGTTTTAAAATAAAGATTAAAAAGATGAAATGTTCAGATGTGTTACTATTCTAGTGACGCATTTTGCCTAGAAAATGGATTGTGAAACAGATGTGTAATGTCATTGGGGAGAAGTACATATGTGATTGGAAGCAGGTTCCAGGAGAGAATGCATCAGTTTGGAAAGGACTGTGGAAGCAGAAAACTGTCAGATTGTAGTAACTACTACCACCACTCCTGGGCAGGCATTCACCTTCCCATGAAGACGCAGCATGCACGTACAGTGGACAGGGAGAAGCAGGCAGCATCGCAGGATCAAGGCACTGCCTTTGCAGACACATGCTACCCTGGCAGGTTGGGTGAATGCAGGAGGAGAAGCGAGCACAGGATTAAGGGGTGTGCCGGGGTCCACTCGTTTAAAGCATTACTGGCAGTAGAGGTTGAACACTGGACCTTAGATGGTGTCGGTGCTGCAAGATGTCCAGGGAGCAGTGAACCTTTCATCAATAGCAGAGCTGTAAGGGCTGAGTGAATGCTGCTACAAGGAATGAGTGAGCTGGGTCTCTCATTGTGCACCACTGACCCACCCTTGGGACAAAATGCAGAAGTACAGGGGCTACAGCAGACTTTAGGGTGTGCAAATTAATTGCACGTTTCTGCTGGGACAGAAAACAAAGACAGTCAGATGTAAGTCAAGCGGTGCTTGAGACCCTGCTGCTGAAAGAAGGAAAAGCAATGGGGTCCAGCCAGCTGTTAAAATGCCAGAGGGTGGCAGGGATGAAGCGGGTGCCACATGGGCAGAAAACGTTGACGTGGCTTTTCGAAGACTGTTGGGCTGGACCCAAGTCTCCCTGACATGTTAATAACTGGGTGCAAGGGAGTCAAAGCCCAGGGCACACATGTGAAATGAAACAAACCGGCGAAGAGTATCCAAGGTGCAATGACATCAACAAACTGCTGTTACAGAAGGAATCAAATGTTCACTGCAGAAAAGAAGAAAGGGCAGCATCCACCAGTGACAGCTCAGCAAAAGAACAGAATCCCTCTACGAGAGCAAAAGGGGTCAAGACACATGTGCTGCTGCTGAGGGGATGCTGCTCTGATGGGTTCACAAGAATACGGGACACCCCTGTGCTTCCCCTAGTGCTGGCGCACAAAAAGTTGCCTAGTGCCAGCGCAGGCACTCTGCCGCCATGTTGTAAGGGTGCCTGAGCTGCAGGGACGATTGTTTATGTGCAAGAAGGGACACCTTCCTGCTCATAAACAATAATGGCGATTTGCTCTTTCACCGTGTGTCTGGAAAAATGTAGCACACATGGAAAGAGCAAAAAACAAGGAGAAATTAATAATTTCTCCTCATATCGCCATTCTAACGCCTGGTAAATCCATGGTATTAGTTTTTTGCGCTGCCTCATACTGTAGTGCCTCTCACAGGTCGTAATATTGGGGTTTACTCATGCATTACTAACACTAAGGTTGCATTCCATGGATAATGTCTGCCTCTTTTATTTTGATATATAACCAATTACCCTCCCCCTTATCTTCTCCGCTCCTCCTTCCCTCCCTTCCTCTACATGTTCCTGGTCCCTTGTGTACCCTCAATCTCCTCCCTTTCCTCCCTTTGTTCTGCAGTCATATTTCTCAACTGCACACATACACCTGTGATGACAATACACCCCTGTGAATCTATTATACTGCGCATTACTTATGTTGAGATATTCATCTTTCATTTTCAATAAAGAATTATGAAACAAAAAAAGAAAAAAAACAATGGGTGCTGCGGCGGAAAGCCCACAGTAACACCCACTGCATGCCCCTTTGCTGCAGAGGACTGCGGCGGAAAGGGTAATATTCACAAGGTGGCGTTAAGCCACGCTAAGTGGCTTTGCGCCTCTGGTAAATATAGGAAATGGCGCTACGCCACGGGAGCATCAATAAAAGTGACGCTCTAGTGGCTATAGCCGGTTGTACATATACCCCAGGGTTGTTTCATCATTGAGAGATTCACATGTTCTGTTCCATACCTGTAGTGCTAACAAAAACCTGGTATCCGATAAAAGAGCAGTGTGTGAAGAGTGAAGAGGGCCAAGAAAAGATTACATAAAGAGAGACCAAGCAAGGGAACTAGTGGGAAGCTAAAGAAAGTGATGAACGGTTTATTTAAAGAAACAACGCATAGCAAGGAACATGGATAACAACCAAGCAATGGAAAAAGGCTTGATCAGATAAAACAGACCCAAGTGGGTAATCTTAGATAACATGGTTGGGGACATATTGCAAGTATGAGGTGGTGAGATTAATTCAGCTACAGTAGGAAACTTACCTGAATCATCGTTTCAAAAGCTTGATGCAATGATAAGATATAGATGAACTGTATTTTCAACGGAGCGCAGACTGGGCCTGGTGTTACAATCATGTCGGAGAGCAAAACTGTTGTCTGAGAAAGAAAAACGAAAGATTCTAAAAAAAAGAATTGCAAACTTCGTCCTAAAGGATGATGATATAAGAGAAACAATGAATGTGTTGCAACTTAACGTGAATGTGGCACATACCAGTTTAGAAATGGCTACAGAGTTCATTTGTGGAAGCAATTGGAACAAGCATTTGCAATGCAATAGGTCTCACATTTGCGAGAGTTTAAGCTATTGGCAATTATAAATGACAATGCCTTTTATTTATATTTTAAAAACCAACACGTAAATAAAAGGCATTTCCATTTACAATGCCAATAGCTCAAACTCTCACAACTGCGAGACCTATTGCATTGCAAATGCTTGTTTCTTTAGACACGAAGATTAAGTGATTTGCCCAGAATCCCTGGGTGCCCATCTGACTCAGAGACTAGACTCTAGTTCCTCAGGCTTAAAGTCGGCAGTGTCGGCCGTTAGATCAGTTAAGAAACTTGCCCTGTATGGCGGAGCGGACCCTTGGCACGAAATAAATGGGTTAATAACTTCTTCCTTCCCTATGATTTGGTGGACAATATTCAGACCAGGGAGTTACTGTTGCAGGCAAAGAGAATTTCCATCTGGGAAGAGTTTTCTGCTAGGGTCACTTTCCCAGAGCGACAGGGATCACGCAAGGGTTTTGCAATCCTTTTGAGATTCCTTGTTTTTAATTAGTCTGAAATTCCTTTGTTTTAATCCGGTTCAAATGTATGGGTTTTCATCCACGCGGAAAAGATGTGTTGGTATCCTTGTAGAGTTCCGAAGGCTTTTCCTGCCAAGGCTCCTCAAGGGTTACTTTTTTAATATCCGTGGCCTGGAGATGCATTTTTTCCCCTTTTTTTGGGAGGAAAATGGAAGTGGCAGTTCTCAGCCCACGATCTGCAGCAAGACTCGTAAACCGCAGCCTGAGCGCCTTGAGTAGCCGCCGGAGAGGTACGAGCTTGCGAGGCCCGGGAGTTCCAAAACCGTGGCACCCGTGACGTTGTTGGCCCTGAGCCTCTCTTATTCTTTTGTCAACCCCGTAAATACTTCACTTTGTGGGTCCCGAGTTTTATGCGGTGATATCTCCTACCGTTATTTATTTCTCCTACTCTTTGGACTATGGAGCTCTCGGGGTGAATGCTCCCGCATGAGAACCCAGTAAATTACACTGAGGGTTAATGTGCTTACTGCAGATATCTGTGTAGTCCGCGCCTCGTATGCCGGTGCAAACGGATTGGCTCAGAGGAGTTCGTGCCTTTGTTGCTGCGACAGAGAGGAGACGCCATGCGCGTGCACATCGCCTGTCCGTGCGCGCACATGGTTTGTCTCCCTTCACGCACCAAACCGACAACAATAGTCTCGTCATGGCGAAGCAGCGCATGCGCGGCGTTCACTAGGCGAGACCTAAAAAGGTGAGAAAGATGTCAAGTCATAACAAGTAGAAGATTATCAGTATGTCAGTGAATATCCTCACTCCTGGCCTAGGTATGTGAAAACAATGAGGTGAGATTTGGGAAAGGTCTTGTCTATTTGCAAGAATGCATCAGTTCTGACAAAGGTCAAGTGACTAATTGGCCACAGCTTTGAAACAGTAGTTCCCTAGTTTTAGGCTATTCACATGATATATATTAGAGTCTTCCCATTGTCACACAAACATCAAGAGGGTGGAGTGTAGTATGCAGAGTTTAGCCTGTGCAACAATCTCAATGTCATACGAAGGTTAACTTGGCTCAGATGATGCATGTGTGCAAATGTGAAGACAGGCTATATTTTTTAGAACGGCTTAACTGATAAACCTTTGCTAACATATATATTGCCAAGGATTTTCAGTTCAAGCTCAAAATATTGTTCATGTTACCCTAGTTAGTAGACTAAGGTTGAGAACATTTTCGGAAGGGGATAGGACATCCTGCCATGCTATGAGCGTATAACCCATTGATAAGGATGGAATCTTCTGGTGAGAAGTATGCAACATTTTTTTTGGAGGGGGTGGGGGGAGTTTTATATAGCGCGAACTCGGCCTGAAGGTATCAGAGCACATTACCTGAGCACCAGTTGCATTACAGACTGACACATTCATTTTTTTAGGCAAAGGGCGATTAAGTGATTTGCCCAGATCAGCCCTGCTGAGACTCAAACCTGGTTCCCCAGCTTCAAGGTCGACCGCACAGACAAACCTCTTCTGTACATGAACCACATTGTCAGAAATTGGGAGAGAGAGCAGGATTACATCATAGTCTTCTTATTGGATCCATGAGAATGATTGCCAATTTATTACTATTAAAAGTTTGTAGCAGACATCGTTGAGGCTTCAAAACAGGTTGTGCATACCATTGTGTGGCCCGGACACTGTCAGACACTCGGAAAGTGGGTGTCACTTGGTGCCCGTGTCTAGTGTCTGGCTACCTGCCAGCTCACCGATGGATAAGAACAAGGCTTAGACCAGGTGCCCAGTAATATGTCCGTCAGGGTCTCATTGAATGGCAGTAGAGTGTTGGTAGAAGCCTGTCTAGGCTTCCAAACTTCAGAGAGAATGTATGTTTTTACTTCCATAGAAGGAAACTTTAAGTCTAATACCTCAGCTGCACGGCCTACCACCATAGCAAAAAAAACTTCTCCTGTATTGATGGTCCAGGGGACAATTCAGCCAAGTATCCAAGGAAGAAACTACTGGTCTCCTTGTATGCCTATATAGAAATTGTCGTCATCATCATCATAGTATAAGGGTAACTCATCCCCATCATCTGCATTGTTATCTCCAAAGGCTGGCTGACTGTCTCTAGTCAGAATCAGAACTGAAAAACTGCAGGTTCGCTGGGGGGCAGCTCTGTGGCAGAGGCAATGTCCTATCACAATCAGATTGTATGGTGATCGGGCACGTTGGGGAGATTCGGGACGCGACCATGGTCGAGATGAATACGGCTTGAAGTCAAAAACTACTTTGGCACAAGTGGCATTGAAACCGGAGTCAATGCCAATGGGAATGACGTGGATTTTGGGGCCGGAGAACGAGTTGGCATCAAAGGAGGAGCATTAACAAAGAAGGGTTAAGTTGCCACGGATGGCTCCAAGGGTAGATCCTTGGGGTCAGAAGATACGTAAGAGGGAGCAGAAGGGTGCCCAAGATATGCAACATGACCTCTTTAAAATAAAAGCCTCAATCTGAAACTTAGGGTGCATCGGGATTGACTGCAAAATCAGAGAGTGGCGGGGCTGGGACGAATCTCACTTAGCCTTCTTGTGCTTCCACTTCAACTCACTGTAAGACTTGGCCCATGACAAGGACCTCACGTGGAAACATCACGAGGGAGCGGCTCAGCACTCTGAGCAGGACTTGACTGATCTCTTCTGATGTTCAGCGGCTTACAGCTTCGCTTCTCTTTCTGGACCGCCTTTGGAGTCATGAGGGCACACGTTAAAGTTGTGCCTCGAACCTAAGCCCAAACAACAGAGGCGTACCTTGTGCGAATCTGTCACAGACATTTGCTTTCAATAGCTCCGATAAGGCTTAAACACTCTTCTTTTATGAGGGGACAAGTTCCCTTTCATGCTGGTTTTGCGAAAAATTATTTAAAAAAACGTGTCAACTAGTGTGAAAAAAGTTAAAGGGAGCTCTAGATACGAAGGCCAGAGAAGGGGGTCTTGGGGGGCAGCCGAGCGTAGGGAGGTCTGCCCCCCGGGATGTTTGGGGAATGGGAGCGGCACGGTCCTCTGCTCCGCCCCTTTTTGGGCTTCTTGGGCTGTTTGGGCTATTTAGGTCACCATTTTGTGTTTCCATCCACCATTTTGTAGTATTCCCTGGCTGGTTTTAGGCTGTTTCAGCATTTTTTCAATTGAGGCCCCCCCCCTCTTTTTTCATTTCCCTTTCATGTCCCGGCTCCCTTTCGTTGGTAGTGCTTGTCCGGTATGCTTAGGGTCCCTTAGAGCGGCATGGCATTTGTCGAGTGTTAGTGAAGGCTGGGAACTCCACAGGGAGGAGAGGCTCATCGCTGGGGCAGCTTGCCTGTGACGTAGGAACTCCATAGAAGGCGAGCCTAGGCGCTGCGACGGCTTGCGTGTACCCTCGGCGGTACTTGACCGCAGGTGAGAACCATGTGGGTCCCGTCTCCAGAGAGCGAACCTGATGGGGGTATGTTGTTGCAGGCTCTCATTAGGAGAGTATGTCTGTGTTTTCGGCCTCAGGGTATGGGGGAGGAGGGATGATTTCCCGTTCGGGGGTAGAAGGGGTGCAGCCTGAGTTTGGCTTCGAAAGGCACGTTTCTAGCCGAAATTTTGTGTGGAGGCTACATTAAAAAAAAAAAATAATTTGGGGGTGGTTTATTCTGCCATCATCTTTCAGTTTTTAGGCGGGGTTTTTTAGAGGGGGTGAAAAACACCAATGCCTCATTTCAAGTTGTGGTCTTAGGACCAGGGCGGTATTTGGGGGCAGCTGTGCGTGGTCCTAGGCAGCTGCCTCGGCCAGGGCTGGAACACGCGACAGAGGGGGGGCTGGTCCCCCTTAGAGCCGAACGGGTGTTTACACACTTGAGTCTTCCCTCCCCCTCCCTTCCTTTTACGATCAAACCTTGGTAAGCTACAGCAAGCGGAGGCGGGGACTTTTCAGATGGGGGGGGCTGAAGGTTCTCTGCCCCCCCCTCTTTTACTTTAACTTCTTGGCTGGCAGAGCTGCGACCACAGTGAGGAGTCGGCATGTCATGCTTATCTCATTATTCTGAGCATTACTTCATATCCTGTAAAGGGGTCAGCTCATTATTTTTCCTCAGAGTGGAGTGGCTTTTCTTCCCCCACTTCTGAAGGGTTAGTTGGGTAGGTGCAGGCCCCGGTTACATTGGGATGGCAGATTAGGATATAGGCAGGGACCAGCATAACGGACCATATATTTGCGGCGGGATCATTTCTGCAGCTTTCCCGACACGGGAGGGCACTGTACGGCTCCATTACCCCGTGGTGAAGAGAAGGCTGGGCCCAGTACGGGCACGCTGGAGCGTCAAGGAACCACAAGCTCACTGCCCCATGTAGGCCCCGTACGGCTTCGGCGGTGCACCAGGTCAAGGGGGACAGTACTCCCCCTGGTGAAAATTGACGGGAGAGTTATGGACCACTAGATCACTGCCCCATGTAGGCCCCGTACGGCTTCGGCAGTGCACCTGGACCACAAGATCACTGCCCCATGTAGGCCCCGTACGGCTTCGGCGGTGCATCTGGACCACAAGATCACTTCCCCACGTAGGCCCTGTACGGCTTTGGCGGTGCACCTGGACCACAAGATCACTGCCCCACGTAGGCCCCGTACGGCTTCAGCGGTGCACCTGGACCACAAGACACTGCCCCACGTAGGCCCCGTACGGCTTCGGCAGTGCACCTGGACCACAAGATCACTGCCCCACGTAGGCCCCGTACGGCTTGGGCGGTGCACCAGGCAAAGGGGGATAGTACTCCCCCCTGGTGGCAAGCGACTCACATAAGCAGCTTTTAGGGTATGGTATGGCAGGAAGTTTATAGACCACAAGATCACTGCCTCACGTAGGCCCCGTACGGCTTCGGTGGTGCGCCAGGTCAAAGGGGGACAGTACTCCCCCTGACAGCAATCAATGCGGTAGGGACCACAAGATCACTGCCTCACGTAGGCCCCGTACGGCTTCGGCGGTGCACCGGGCCAAGGGGGACAGTACTCCCCCTGGCGGAAATTGACACAGAAAGCACATGTAGGATATGGTATGGCTGGTAGGTTATGGTACGGTTTTCAATGTAGGCGCAATGGTATTATGGATAATGGTGGAACGCTTTTGGAGGGAGCTATGGCACAAATGTTAAGTGGTGTGCTGTTTTGGGTCACAGGTTTAAAATATAGGTTTCCGGTTCCTGGCGATGCGGTCAAAGTATGATGAGGATGTGCAGTTGAGCACAAGGGTAGGCGGGAAATGCCGCCGCGCTTAGGGGCAGACACATGGAATATCCCGATCTGGACTATGAGGGATTATTTAGTGAAGATATTTTGCAAGAGGCACTGGGGGAGGGGAGGGGATCTCACCACTTTGTTCATTACATTTTCCAGGATCACACATCGGGCAAGAGGGCAGAAAGGTCAGTGCATCAGGACAGCGGTGGAGAACCCGACAGGAGGTGAACAAAGGGGACAAAGGGTGGACTACAGCATGGACACCGGTTCTATCACCAGGTAAAAGTGCAGCAGCATAATTTGGGTGTCGGGTGGAATTGAGGAAGTAGCTTTGGCATGAGAGTTCAAGATGGGGTTAAGGTAAGAAGGAAGGAAGGTGCTGCGCTGGGGACTATAGGCTTACACTACAGGAAGGGCCAGTAGCTGTGGTTATACGGCGTAAGCTGGCAATTACTGAGAAAAGCTGATACTGGCGGTGCTGGCAGATGCCTTCCTACCGGAAAAGCACCAGGGATTTTGTAGGTAGTTGGGCAGGCTTACAGGCCCCGGGGGTACACTTTCTATTACCATTATTATGGTAGATGGCGGCAGGGATATAGCAACACAGGCAGGCGTATGGGAACTGCTTTTACTTCTCCTAATAACTTTGATCTTTTAATACGCTGGATTGTGGCGGTATAGTGCCACAATAATTACGTTAATGGCCAAGGGAAGCGGCTCACGCTTGGTCCGGGGACTCTCAAGAAGGTAAGGGTCAGTAGTGGCTTTCCGTCCAAGGTTATTATGCAGGGGGTGGCTCGCTTGGAAGGTGCAATGGTGGAAGGGGCCTGTGGCGGCTACATTTTTTCCAACTGGAATGTCATGGATGACAGGGCATTTTTGGGGTAACATGCTACTGGTGAAAAGTGATCACTGTGGGGTGGCCAGTTTCCGCTGGATGCCTGGATATCTTGGGGCGTTCAGGTGGGTCTTAGGGGTAACTTTTGACGTCAGAGCCATTACGTTGGATCCAGTGCCCAGTGATGTTGTTTATATAGTGATACGGCCGCCATGATTGGGATAAAGGGGGTTTTGGGTACGTGGGAGCACAGGAACACATAGCTGGACACGTTTTAGAGCTGTCATATTAGGACATGGAGATTTAAACTGTGGCCACGGAGGTCTGGTTATGGCAGTGATAAAGCAAAACACAATAGGGGATCATAGGCGATTTGGTGATTTGGGGCACAAGAGGAGACAGCTGGACCCAGGTTGGGGGCTGTCAAATACAGCTGGACCCTGGTCGGGGGCTGTCAAATACAGCTGGACCCACGTTGGGGGCTGTCAAATACAGGCCCGTGAGATGGAGCCTGAGGCCATGGCGGCCTGGTTACTAATGGTGATAAAGCAAATGCGGTTAGTTTGACAAGTCGCCCAGTACGGCACTAGCATATTCACGAGGAGTGCAGAGTTGACCTTTGCGGTACCATTGGCAACTTTGTGGATACATGGCCCAGAACGGATTTAGCACTGGTTCCAAGGGCTGCCAGAGGTTGCTGGGCAGGCTTGAGGAGCTCAGAGTGCATTTTTGTGGCACCATCGGAAATACAGCAGACAGGTGGACAGTACAACAGTAGCACATGCTGGAGGAGTTGGTGTTGATAATTGGGGTACCCTTGGCAGTTTATAAAGCGAGTGACCCAGAACAGCACTGGCATGCTGGAGCATCAACAATGATACTGTGGCCATGGAGGCTCGGCTGATTCATGTCGATTAAAGCTGACAAGCCGGTTACGAGGTGCCAGGGGAGGCTTGACAGTTATGGGAGGTATGGGTGAACCGGGGGGAATAGTTGACAGCATGAAAGTCAGCCATATCAGCACGGCACAGTCATTCCTGGGGTTTTACATTGAGGTCGGTGACCATGGAGGTCCTGTGTTCAGGTGGGATTAGAGTGGTTAAGCCCGGTTCCACGGACTGCGGAGGAGGTTGGACAGTGCTGGGAGCTCAGGGGCACACGCAGAGCACTTTTGCAACAAGGAAAGCAGCTGGACTTAGTACGGGCGACCACTCATGGGCATTGTATTTGATACTGTGGCCAAGGGGGCATGCTTAGCAAGGGGATAGATTTACCGTGCTTTTTCCGTGAGCTGTCAGAAGGCGCGGGGCAGCTTTTTGGGGCAGCTAGGGCCTGGCTCAGGGGCCCGTGACAAAACGGGCGGACAGTGGGTCCTTGTATGGCGCTAAAATTGTTTTGGGGTTAGTATGCGCAGGTCGAAATCTGGGGGCCTGGTATCAGCGTGTCATGCGACGGGGGAGGGCTCGGACATCGCTTATGCTTTCTCCGGCTCACAGTTCGGTGAGTTTCTGT
The DNA here is from genome assembly GCF_964204655.1 of Triturus cristatus. Classification (NCBI taxonomy): domain Eukaryota; kingdom Metazoa; phylum Chordata; class Amphibia; order Caudata; family Salamandridae; genus Triturus; species Triturus cristatus. The sequence continues at coordinate 1,723,454,570 of NC_140589.1, forward strand.
AAGAGGTACTCGGTTACAAGGCTTGCGGGGCTGCCCTGCTTTGCAGAGAGCAAGAGAGTTATAAGACCAGAGTGAGGATTAAGATTGGTACAGTTTCTTTGGCATCTTTTGAACAGGGACAGTGGCTTGTGCGTGGGACAACAGAGTGGTCCGCAGCGAGGGTCGTTTTTGGTCAGGGATACTTTATATTTGCCAGACAAATGGTTTTCAGGGTTTTTGGGGTTGGGGTGGGGGCTTTAGGAGTGGGGACCCCCCCATTTGTTCATGCCGGAGACTGTGGCTCATGTGCAGAGGTTATTCATTAAGTTACTCATGTTTGGCTCTGGAGACCCCTATAGTTGTGTTTTTTTCCCGCGCCTCAGGGTGGTTTTGGGGGGCTCCCCTTTCGTTATGAAGTGGTGCGTTTAAGTAGTATGCTTAGGGGTAGCCTCCTGTGGACAGCATTCATACAGATTTTACATGCCTACAACAAATCGGGGAGGTCTTGGCAGGGTGGCTGGGTGGAGGTATTTAACTTTTATGTTTGCTCTGGGACGTGTAGCTCTTCCTTGTGAGTAAAGTGGCACCGGTCTGGGGCTTGTCAGGTCACAGTGGGGGGGGCAAAGGGGCGAATTGGTCCAATGTTCCGTGTTACTGTGGAGCTGCAGTCACACAAGTTCTTGGGAGTCTGGCCAGGGGGTCGGGCATTGCGGACATGGGGTCTTGGGTTGATGGGCATGTAATGCTGTTAACAATGTGTACCGGTCGGGGGTAAGTGTTCTAAGATATTTCATTTTCTGAAATATTATGGTTGCTTTTCAGGTGCGGCTACAGTTGGAGGCTATGGGGTGTCTGTTTCTATACTGGAGGAGTCATTGTTTATATGGGAAGACCAGCAAGAAAGAGAGGCAGACTCGGGGTTCCTTGGCCCCGCTACATATTGTTTGCACATGGGCTTGTATATGAGAAGGGGGCCTGTGGGGGAGGTTGCTGCTACCCTCTTAAGATATGTTGTTGGGGGGTTAGGAATTTCCATACAGGTGAGTTACGCCAGTGGTCGGGCGACGGCTGGGTGGGTTGAGTGCTGGCCATGCGGGGCGCGGTATGGGGACTTTACACATGGAGGCAATAGGAAGTTATGGAAGGGGTCTATGGTGCCCGGACGTTTTTTCCCGAAGCCCATGTGGCTGGCTTTATCTAGAACTCGTGGGTATTTCTAAGGGGGTTTTTCGTGGTTTCCTTTTTCTCATGGATCGGTTGGTGTCAGGTGCAGGTTACTTTTTCGGAGGCTCTGTCGGTTCTGTGGTTTCTTTTGGGGGGCAGAAAAAGGGGGTAGTTCACCCCCCCTTTTTCTGGGTGGCGGTTGGCAGTCAAGTTGGCATGTTTTAGCCAAGTTTATTCGTTGACAGAGGCAATCCAGGCTAAAAGGGAACGGGTAGACAAGTTCACGAGGTAGGATATTTAATGTGCGTTAGGAAGTTAGGTTAGTGACAGGTTAAAAGTCGTAAAGGTTAAGGTTGAAAGGTCAAAGGTAAAAGGGTAAAGGTCAAAGTTCAAAGGCAAAGGTTAAAAGGTCACACCAAGGGTAAAGGGTAACGTTCAAAGGTCAAAGTTCGAAGGTCAAAAGCAAAAAGGTCACAGTAGGTGGTACTGAATTGCAGGTTTTAAATGTTGTGTGGGGGAACCTTAGGGGTGGGGGTAGCGTAACATAGGTAACAGCTTGTACAGTGAGGTTGTAGTTTTGTAAGGCATTAGGCCAAGGGCCTTTTTAATTGTGATGTGCACCTGTTTCAATAAAAGCGGCCTTTTACACACTATTTCGGTGTCAGTGGTCTGTGCCGGGCCCCATATTCCCCAAGGGGGTCTTGGGGGGCAGCCGAGCGTAGGGAGGTCTGCCCCCCGGGATGTTTGGGGAATGGGAGCGGTGCGGTCCTCTGCTCCGCCCCTTTTTGGGCTTGTAGGGATGTTTGGGCTATTTTATAGCCTAAGGGATATTTAGGTCACAATTTTGGGTTTCCATCCACCATTTTGTAGTATTCCCGGTGGCTGGTTTTAGGCTGTTTCAGCATTTTTTCCCCTCCCACCCCCCCCCTTTTTTGGTTTGCTCCTTCGGTGGGCATTTACTTTTCCTGTCTATCAGTCAGGTTTTTTGTGGTAGGGTTTGCTTTGGAACAGGTGTGCAGGGGTTATATGTGTTGGTGTTAGGGTTGTCGCTTGAAGCAGGTGCAGGTGCGGTTGGCAGATAAGTTGGCATGTTTTAGCCAAGTTTATTCGTTATTGACAGAGGCAATCCAGGCTAAAAGGGAACGGGTAGACAAGTTCACGAGGTAGGATATTTAAGATGCGTTATGAAGTTAGGTCAGTGACAGGTTAATAGTCGTAAAGGTTAAGGTTGAAAGGTCAAAGGTAAAAGGGTAAAGTTCAAAGGTCAAAGGTTAAAAGGTCACACCAAGGGTAAAGGGTAACGGTCAAAGTTCGAAGGTCAAAAGCTAAAAGGTCACAGTAGGTGGTACTGAATTGCAGGTTTTAAATGTTGTGTGGGGGAACCTTAGGGGTGGGGGTAGCGTAACATAGGTAACAGCTTGTATAGTGAGGTTGTAGTTTTGTAAGGCATTAGGCCAAGGGCCTTTTTAATTGTGATGTGCACCTGTTTCAATAAAAGCGGCCTTTTACACACTATTTCGGTGTCAGTGGTCTGTGCCGGGCCCCATATTCCCCAAGAAAGTCACTGACAACAGCGCACAGACATGGAGCTTATATGTCGTCACTTCCGAGGCAGAACGAAGTGAGTACGGAGCTGCACAATGCCACCTACCAGTGGGCGGGAGCAATGCGGGTTTCAAACTTCCGGATCCAGCCTGACACCTGGGGTATTCCAAAGATTAAGAATGTGCAGTTAGAAGTATCCATCAGAAATGCTAGTGTGTACATTGCTCACTTTCTAACTGTCAATCAACCAATTTGGTGGTGAAACTGCACAGTAGAAATGTGCCAGAAAAAGATAATAAATGGCCCTTTCAGCAGAGTTTTGAACCTTCTCAAAGGGGTGGACTGCATGGCGAGGGAGATTATTAATAGGCTACTGCTTTAATCTTAATTACTCAATATAAGTGTATAGATTAATGTCGGAGCAATGTGAAAGAGAAGATGGGGGCAAATGTTATGCATGTTCAGAACATGGTATTCGGCAGCAGAGCAAGAATTCTAGGCTCATAGTTGTGTTAAACGAGCGCTTCTGTTTCTGGTTGATAAAACGGGGGTGCGAATGTCCAGAGAAAACAAAATAGGGGTATCAAGGTGTGTGGATGCTGATTTGGCAACAAAGTAAGACATTTTGGCCTTCAAAGAATTGAACGAAAGGGAACCAATTGCATTCTGGTGATGGAGGGTTGTGGGGCAGCCAGAGACTTTGGATTGAAGATGCTAAAGTGAATTTATAAATTAAGTGTTTTTATTTGACAGGAATAGGATGTAAATAATATATTTGAACTGTATTTAACATAGCAAAGCATTTTAACTTGACATGACTAGGACTCAAATTTACTTCCATTTGTTGTCCTTGCACATTTTAAAATGAACATGGTTTCTCTTTCTGTGCAACTCCAGTTAGAAATATGTCCTTCAGCATTTGTAAAATACCCTTAATTCAAACATTGTGATGGTCTTGCTTTTGTTGTATCTTTAAAATGCATTCACCTTTGTGCTCCTAATGCTCCCTGAGGATGGAGCACAGCTCAACTGTATATTTTCAAGGTCACGTCCACTGGTTGGTGGAGGTGGTGTATATCATGTTAAATGTGCCTTTGTCTTCTCTGTTTATGCATTATACGTATTATTCATTAGTGATAAAAACAAAAGTAATTTTTCATGTGATGTGTTTTCTGGTTTACCATTGGACATTGGATGTAACATGTCGACAGTCCAATTTCTCCCTGTATTCTTTAGAGAGCAGACTCTGCGTTAGTCTGTTTATTAAGTATATACTTAGAATATTTTAGCATTTATTTGCCATGTGCTAGACTATATCAGGTGCTGGCTATTTGACAAGAATAGAGACTGAGCCCTATGCCAATTCCCATTGTTTTTCACTTTGAGGATTTTTTGGAATTTAGATTTGAATTAACTAGCTATATTTGTCTTCTATAATAATTTTGAATTTAAATCAAGTTTCATGGTTTTGACTGTAAGCCTTGTCTGGTAGAAGTTTGATTTGACTTGGTTATCTCCGGGGTCATTTTCCTTTGGGACTCTCACAAGGCACATGACCCAATGAGCGCTTAATTTTTGTGTTAATAGTTTTGAGAGAACAAAATAGAGGCAACAAGATGCATAGTAAAAGTAAAAAGGTTAAGATTGGTGTATTAAAATGATAGGCAAAGCCAAAAGGATGATACGATGTTTCCTAGAGATATGTAATTGAGAGAGAAGTTGTGAACACAGTACTAAAACCTGTAGAATGCTTACAGGTTTAGACAATTACAACTACTATGAGACCAAGAAAAATTGATTTAATACATATGTGAAGATCCAGTTGAATATTTTGTTGGTGATCCGAAGGGAATAAGCGTAGCAATGAGGGGTGAATAATGGAAGTTAAGAGGCAGGACAGTAACTTGAATACAAGGGTCAGCAATTGGTATCTTAAATAGGGTAACAGTGGCTGTAGATTTGGCACATTGACGGTAGATTCTTCAGTAGATAAGTGAGTTGTTGATGAGCATTATCAGGCAGGGGAGGGTGTCTCCTGGCAGAGCAAGGCATTTGATGACTTCTGAAATTATTACAAGGTGCACAAGAGAGGTTAATTAAATATAGAGATTTACCCTGTAGGTGAAGTGATGAAAAGGCAAATAATGTGGCTGGAAAGAGGCAACTAGAAGTATGAGAAAGGATCTGAAGTCCGTGGAAAAGCCTCTTGCCAAGAGAGAAGGCTGAGAGACAATGTGGATAGAGAAGATTGTTAAATGCGTAAGCAGGATATCTGGGTTGGATGTAAGGTGAACTGGTCTAGGACCAGTTCTGGAATGATAATAAAATAAATATATGGTCATTGCACCAGTAAGAGGGTGGACATGTAGGCTAGTTTCACACTGTGCTGAATTTGGCCCCTCTTCCACTTCACCTTTCATACTTGGACTGTAGTACTAGAGGACACCAATGCATTTTCCAGCTCTAACTGGGCATGTTCATTAGCTAACCAATACCTTGTTTATACAAGAAACCTCATGTTAAAAGCTCAAAGAACAAGGTATTTACCTTCGGTAATGCTCCTTCTGGTAGAGGCTAACTAACCGCAGATTCTTCACCTTTTGAATATTCCCCAGGCGTCAGAATGAATTTGTAAACTTTTGATCAGCACCTCTGGGTGCCAATAGGTGGCGTGAAAAATCAAAAGAGGTCCACCTTTTTTTTTTTTTGGGTGAAAATCTTCATTGATGAAAAATTGTCCTTCAGTGATTGTAATAAGTATGTCAAAGAAAATGATGAGTTTTCTTAAAATAACCGTCACCCACCAAAAGTTCCCTTGGTGGCATGCTTCATCATCAGGTTCTTCCCGCCCCGCTGCGGGACAGGGCGTGCTACGACCGACGGAGACTTGGGAGCACTTTTGCTGTGAAAACTCATCGTTTTCTTTGACATACTTATAGCAATCACTGGAAGGACAGTTTTTCATGAATGAAGATTTTCCCCCAAAAAGGGTGGACTTCTTTTGTTTTTTCACGATTACCTAAGGAGGCAAAGTCCACAGCGTACCTAACCTCTTTCTCCCTCCCTTGTTCTTTGTGTTAGTAGGTAGCACCATGCATCTCTGCACTGATGCCATTTCACTCCAGAAATGTGATGCAGTCTCTATATAGGTGCTACACCCACAAGTTGATGTCAGTTGCTTCGGAGGCTGTCCATAAAAGTCCTGTAGGACCGAGCGGACAATTGTCCCGGTTGGCGAACCTAGCTGTCCGGACAATAGTGCTTGGAAAACGTATGGAGTGACGCCCATGTAGCTGCCTGGCAGATGTCCTGGACAGGAAGTCCATATGCCAACATAGTGGTAGCAGCTTTAGCCCTGGTGGAATGGCCTAGCAAAGCTTCTGAAGGATGCTTTTTGGCCAATGCATAGCCAATCGTGATGGAGAGAATGACCATGATGGTCTGTTTCTGCATAGTCTTGCCTTTTGTTCCCTCCAGTGAGCTCCACAAAGAGCTGATTGTCCACCCGGTGTTGTCTGGTACGATTAATATAAAAGCTCAGTGCTCTTTTAACGATGGAACCTTTCGTCCTCATTAGAGGGGTGAGGCAGAGCATAGAACACTGGCAGGGTGATGGTTTGACCAACATGGAACTAAGCCACAACTTTTGGCAAGAAGGATGCTTGCATCCACAGAAAAGGTGGTCTGGGAAGAAGATGGTGTACGGCTGGGTGAACATAGCGAAGCTGAAGCTCACTTACTTGCTGTGCTGAGATGATGGTGATGAGGAATATCGTCCTCGAGGTGAGGTGCCAGAAGGGACAGCTGTGAAGCAGCTGAAAGGGAGTTCACATCAAATATTTGAGAACCAAGTTAAGTCCCACTGAGGCATGACGAATGAGAGGGGGCAAACCAAGTGCTGGAGACCTATCAAAAAATGCATCACAACCAGTGTCTTAAACAATGAGGGTTGGTTTGGCAACCGTGAAAAGGCGAAAGAAATGTGCCCAAATCAAAGCCTTGTTGGGCTTCTTGTTCCGCAACAAAGCACAAATTTGTCAACAGACAAGTTGTCGCTTGCAGCACCAATCATAGTTGCTGAAATCCGTACTGCTATTAAGGAAACTCCTCCATAACAAGGCTCCAGGCCTAGATGGCCTCCTGGTGGAGTTTTATGCTGCTTTCAACACACAGCTGGCTCCTCGACTAGAACGGTTATATCGTGATTCTCTACTAGCAGGGTCACTAGTGACTTTGCTGCCTAAACCAGGCAGAGACCATACAGACATTTCAGCGTATAGGTCCTGATCACTGCTTAATATGGAATACAAAATATTCAGCAAAATACCAGCCAGTCGCCTCCTCCCTCTTTTACCAAGACTTATACACTGAGATCAATATAGTTTTGTTCCCACAAGAAGTACCTCACTAAATATAAGCAAGCTTTACCACGTCATGACTGCCTGTCTAAAGACTTTCCCGGGAGCAGGGTGCCTATTGTTGGAGCTTCATCAGGACTTCGATACATTGAGCTGGGAATACCAGTTGACCACACTCCGGAGGTTCAGGATCCTCTCCAAGTTTCTTTGTTGGGTTAAATTACTGTACACTTCCCCCACAGCCAGAACATGCACTGTGGCATACATCTCGAAGGATTGGATGTCAGAACGAGTTCCTCCACTCCGCCTACCATAACAATGCGGTCTCTATAACGACCGTGTCTTAACCACGATTTGCTTTACCACGCATGCCTTTACCACGAATTTTTGTGGTAAAGGCATTCATAGTAAACGGCTATGCGTGGCTAGGGTTATCACCCCCTCCCCCTCCCTCTGAGCCCTAAAAACAATCCCTTTAAAAAATACCCCAAACCCCCCTCAGAAATATTTCACAAACCCTTCACCCCTAAAAACTACCTGAACCCCCCACCCCTAAAAACTACCCCAAACCCCCACCCCTAAAAACTAACCTGAACCCTCCCACCTCCTAAAAACTTTCCCGAAACCCCCATCCCCTAAAAACTACCCCGAACCCCCACCCCCTAAATACTATCCCGAACCCCCACCCCTTAAAAACTGCCTGCGCCCCCAGCCCTAAAAACTACCCCAATCCCCCAACCCCTAAAACTACCCAGAACCCCCACACCCCTGAAAACTACCCCGAATCCAAACCCCCACCTCGCTGAAAACTACCTGAAACCCCACTTACCTGTCTGTGCCCATCCTGAACACTAGACTGACTTTGCCTTAACCACGCACATGTGTGGTTAAGGCTAAGGTGTTGGTCGAGCAAGTCGTTGTTTGGCTTGCGGGCTTCCGGAACTCGTGGCTCTGGCCTCGTTGTTCCAGATGTTTCCCATCTCGAAGGCCTATAATATAAAAAGGGACATGAGACATGGACGCACCCTCTCTCCCATGTTATTTGTTGTCGCGCTGTAATCCCTCGCATGCCGTTTACGCACTGAATCAGTGGAATGGGGTATCCCTATTGACCATACGGTCCATGCATTGTCACTGTATGCTGACGATATAATGATCTACTCCAAAGATCTGCAGTAAAATTTATATACAGAAGCCCGCACTTTTGCCCATTTTGAATCCCTCATGGGACTTGCCATAAATTTCTGGAAATCCCGTGCATTCCCCTTTAGGGATGATTTCCACCTAAAAGCCATAACATTAGGTGATCAGGAGAGAGCCGTAGCCCCCATTTCATTTCGATATCTGGGGATACAGATATACAAAGACCCACACAATCTGCTTGACAGGACTCTCCAGAGGACAATTGTCTCATTGCATTCCGAGATAACCTTTTGGAAATTGCTTGCCCTTTCGGTAGTGGGGCCGCTGGCACTATCCAAAATCGTGATGCTTCCGCGGATCCTCTATTTTTTTTACTTATTTACCAGTAGTGATAACTAGAACGACATTTCGTTCATTGAACACGCTGGTAGTAGATCTAATATTGGGCACAGGTCGTCATCGTATTAGCTTGGCGAAACTGCAGCTCCCGTCGGATGCAGGAGGTATGGGAGCGCCTGACATGTCTGCATACTGTCTGGCAGGGCACTTACAATGGCTCTCCTATTGGTTGGCGGGACAGAATCTGCAAGAGATAGCTTACACAACCCAGATGATTGCCCAAGGGATGCTTCACAGGCTGTTGTGCCCAGGGGTACAAGTTCAAATATCGGCTCTAGTATTACTCAAGACTGCACTTACTTACCGAAAACTAGCCCTGAAATACACCACACAGACCACTGCCTATGCTTCCAATATACCATTTGTTGGCCTTCCCACCCCCACGGGCACATTGACATGATGTGGACTTTCCCCATGGGCACAAGCAGGCCTGATGGAGGTTGGGGCACTGTTCAGGGGGGGGAACACAACTTAACAATACAGATTTTATACATGAACAGGGGCACACAGTTTACACACAAGTATTTTGCGATACAGTAAGTGTTATTGGGCACTGGATGGGATTGAACCTGCCATAAACAAACTGGTTCACTCTCTATATTTGATGGGTATGGGTAGACACTTGGTTTGTTGGTTCTATCGACGAATCCTCACTCGCCAACCTTCGCCTCTATTACCACTGCAGGATAAGTGGGCGAGAGCTATCAGTAGAACACTCTAGGACGAAGAGTGGAAGACTATATTAGACTACCCCAAGCGGGTATCCCGCAACTCACGTCTTAAATTTATACAATACCAGATAATACAGCCTGCTTACCTAAGACCGCATAGAATACATTCCATTTTCACCAACACCACAGTGGCATATCCCAGGTGCCCCAAGCAGGATGCCGATTTAATACATATGCTCTGGTCCTGCCCTGCCCTGCTCAGCTATTAGAGCCATGTTACGGTGGCCCCGAAGGGGGTAGTTGGGGGCACAACATGGCACACAGCTGAAAGTTGCCTTCTAGGTCTCTACCCACGGAAAAAGGGTCACGGAGTCCAGGCTAGATTTGCAGACCTGGTGCTCATTCTGACCAAATGTAGCATCACCAGGAAGTGGAAACCTGCTGCTCCACCTAGACCTTTTGCATGGAAAGAAGAGGTAGAACATTGGGGGCCTAGCGATGAGCTGGGACCTCTTCGCTAGGCCCCCTTACTGGAGTCCTTCCATGCTTCGGACACTTTCACCACCCTGTAACACGTCACTATTATATCTCCACGGCTCTTGGCTATGATGGACTAGGAACTGGTGAATTATGAAGGCCTAGCCAACCTGCTCCCCTCTTTCTTATTGCTAGTATACATTATGTTCCAAAGCTAATGGGTTATGGTAACACCTTCCCAATTTACACCATCCCATGAAATGAAAAGATGGATACCCATTTAACCCCCAATGTTTGGGAGATACCTCCTAAACAGGTCTCTTAAAGAGTCAAAGATTATTTGGTGCGCTTGTCAATTGGGGGGTTTTCCTTTTGCATTACTCGCAATTAATTGTTATCTTATTAAACTGGGTTGGGATTCAGACGCAACTACAAATGTACAGAAACGTAAATGTGTTCTTACTGTTGTACTAGACGCAGGCTTTTACCAATGCGTTATTTCGAGTATAATTTCACAGCGAGATGTTACCTAATGTTGCAAAACATGCTCTCTTCTATTGTATATGCACTTCATTACATGGTTCTATTTCCCCTGTAAAACCCAATAAAATCAGTAAAAAGAAATTTTTTAAAAAGTGCAAATTTGTCCCAAAGACAGGTGTATACAATTTTTGTTGAGGGACACCTGGCTGCCAAGATGACATCAACCACCTCCGAAGTATGTTAAAAGGTGTTCAGCTGTCCCTACTTTATCTACATGCACATAAATTGAGCCCAGGTTCTCCCCAATGAGCAGAAATGAAATGACATCGTGTCACATCCCGGTGTACCTGCTATTCATGATCCAGTAGGGGTCGATGGCTAAGCTCATCTCCCCTGGCATTCAAAGATCCTGCCAGGTGTTACACCACCAGATAATCTACTGATAGTCCAGCCATTTCCAGAGACATAGGACCTTCTGACACAGGTTCCAGGACCCCACCTCACCCTGCTTGTTGCAATACCACATGACAGTGTTGTCTGTAAGCACCAGCACCAGCCTCCCTTTAATGGATGAAAGGAAGGTTTTCAACGCCAAGCAACAGATCTTCAACTCCAGAAGGATGATATGGAGATGGGCCTCAGCTGGAGACCAGGGGCCTTTGATCACCACCTCTCCCAGATAGCGCCTTGAAACCAGATTGGACTTATCAGTGACCACTGTCAACTGGAGTAGGGACAGGGGTCTTACGCTGACCCAATCATGGTTCAGTACCCACCCCAGAAGATGTTGCACAGTCTCTTCCGAAATCTGGTCTGAGAGGTAGGTCCCCTTGATGTTTGGCCTTCAGATCCCAATGCACCACCTGAATTTGCCACCTGGTGTGCTTGACCAGCAGGATGCAGAAGGCCATCAGTCCCAGTAGCCTCAGAGTCTCCCTCACTGAAATTCAAGACCGAGGCCGATAGATCAAGATCATAGCCTGAATGTCCTGGACTCTCCTTTCTGGGGGAAGGTACAAAACTATACCGTGTCCAGAATAGTTCTGAAGGGAGCGTCTGAGAAGGATGCAATAAACACAATGAGAGGGGAGACACAGTTATTTGTGACAGTGTCTGTCTTGCCTGTGTCCGAGACAAGTGAGCGTAATGCACCCAGGTAAATCGGTGCTTGCTTCACAATTTCTCAGACAATAAACTTTCTCTGAGATGGTGTGAAAAATGAAAATATATATATATTCACTGAAAAAACCATAGGTTTCACACACGTTATAGTTAGGTATTAGCATTTAAAAAACCTTGCAAATTCACTGAAAAAACCATAGGTTTCACACATGTTATAGTTAGCTGGACATTTCACTCGTACAAAACCATTGAAATTCCCCCGTTATAGTTAGTTCAGCTAACTATAACTCGTGCGACCGCAATCCACTGCTGATGACGTCACATATTACATCACTCATGACATGGTCAGTGACATCACTCATGACATCACTCATGACATCATCCTTGTGTAAGAGTGGCAGACCTCCTCTTATCCTAATATCAACTTTGATAGACACATTGAAAAATACAAACTAAAGTTTCGAAAACTATAGAGATACCAATACCAGTTAGAACAACCTATTCAGTAATTCCAAAATCTACATACGCATCCACTCATTCATCAACACTTCTATATAGTCACTCATACATGTACTCAGTCATCAAATGTACTCATACACCTATACATCCTGTTACACACCTACACTCATACATAGTTACTCACACACATACTCACACATGCAAATAAACATCCATTTACTTGCATATACAGCTATACACACACCACTACACTTACTTCTACAGAAACGTACACATACTTACTCTCTTAAACAATCACTTATAGAAACACATACTTATTTATACAGGAACTCTTCCAATCTCTCACTCTCATATATCCTCACTTATATACATCAATACTCACATATACTAGTTTAAAACATATGGACTTACTCGTAAAGACACTATTGAGACAGTCATTCACTCTCTTACTCACCCATACACACACTCATCCACCCATACTGTCCTGCTCACATACTGTCTTCAAAACAGATACAAACAGTGAGTCACTCATTCATGCATCTATACGCTAAGTAACATCCCCCACTGAACCATACAGACACTCATACTGATACTCTAAAAACGAACTAATAACCCATATACACACTCATGTGGCTACTCACCAACCCATGCAGCCACTTATACACAAAGTGAGACACTGATACAGATATTTAAATATTTAAACATTACTCACTAATACTTGTATTCACTAAGATACTGTTAATAAGTCAGTTATACAATTAATTTTACAAAAAAACCCATCCATTTAGACACTTATTTACCCATTTATTCTTCCATTAACCTTTAGATATACATATATAAAAAATATTTATTTTTCAGAAAGACACATTCACTGGATGATGTCATCAAAGATGTCATCAGTGATGTCATCAAATATGTCATCAGTGATGTCATTTGAGATGTCATCAGTGATGTCATGAGTGATGTCACTGACCATGTCATGAGTGATGTAATATGTGACGTCATCAGCAGTGGATTGCGGTCGTGCGAGTTCTAGTTAGCTGAACTAACTATAACGGGGGAATTTCAATGGTTTTGTATGAGTGAAATGTCCAGCTAACTATAACATGTGAAACCTATGGTTTTTTCAGTGAATTTGCAAGGTTTTTTAAATGCTAATTCCTAACTATAACGTTTGTGAAACCTATGGTTTTTTCAGTGAATTTGCAAGGTTTTTTAAATGCTAATTCCTAACTATAACGTTTGTGAAACCTATGGTTTTTTCAGTGAATTTGCAAGGTTTTTTAAATGCTTATTTCTAACTATAACGTGTGTGAAACCTCAGTTTTTTTTAGTGAATTTGTAAGGTTTTTTAAATGCTAATTTATGTATGTATTATTATATTTTTTATATATTTATTTTACAATAAACTACCTATGTATATAGTTATAGATTGACTGTATCCTGTAATATGGAATGGCTCAGCTCTTTTTTTTTGAATTTGGATAAAGTTGAACAGCATAGTTAATATCTTCTATAAACTTATAAACAGTTTAAAATGTATTTTTTTTTTTTAAGGGTTTTTCACGGTGCGCGCACAGTGCGCGCTCCGGCAATTTTTTTTATTAAACAAAATGTTTTTTTTTGATTTACGAGGTCCTTTAGGGACCCCCTGAGAAGGTCTAGGGGGTCAGGGAGTGTCTTCACTGCCTCCTTTTCATGTTTTAGAAATCGGGTTAAAAGTAATTCATTTCTGATGCGTGCGTGCACCGTGCGTGCATACGTGCGAGCACCGTGCGCGCACAGCAAGTCATGTGATTACGAAACAACACTTTTCATTCGTTCATTGTAGTTTCTGTTCCAGAATCTTCAAACACCACACCCACTCCCCTCACTATTTCTTCTTATTTCCTGGGACAAGGAGCTGAACAGCTATTCTAGTACAATTTTACTTGAAAATGGCAGAACAGCAGTCTACTTCAGGGAGTGAGGAGGAGACCTTTGTGGTACCACCAAGGCAGACCAAACAAAAAGACTCTTTTATCTGGAAATTCTTCACCTTTCCAGAGGGCCAAAAGAAGGTCAATGCCCCGAAGGTGACATGCACTATTTGTGGAAGTGTGTTATCCAGAGGAGATCCCACCAAGAAATACTCGTTTAGTATTTATTCAATGTTGAGACACTTCAAGACAGTGCATCCTGTACCTTATGCTCGAGATTCAACTAGAGCCCGAAGAGACAACCCTCCACCTGCTCAGCCGAGCACATCATCTGCGGCCGCAGATTCTCCGTGTACCAGGTCACTGGACATCCGCCCACTTTTCCAAAAGGTGCACATACATTGTAATGTGTGCAATGCTGTTCTTTGCTACGCTGAGAGCAGTATTAACTTGATCGAAAACAAAATACAGCAGCACACATGCTACAGCCCATAATTTTTTTCATTTATTGTTTTTGCTCCTGTTAAACAGTTTTTCATTACCAGTTTTTTTTGGTGCTCTAAAAAAATTTAAAAAAATACAAAATTGTTAAAAAACTAAAAAAAAAAATACAAAACAAAAAAGACAAAAAAACCAGTTCTTTTCAGAACTCACTTCACTTCTCCAAGAAGAGCTATATTCCTAATATACTGTGTTGTAATTTTATTGAATGAATGTGTAGTGTATACATGAATGATTGAAATGATTGAAATGACTGAGTGAAGAGGAGGAAAGGACAGACAGAATGAGTGAGAAAAGGAAAGTATGATCAGTCATGAAAGGGAAGTGAAAGACTGACTGCAACAAAAGGACTAAGGGTAGAGGATACAGGTAAGAAGAGTGAATGAGTAAGGGAATGACAGTGAGTAATGGAGAGTGATGGAGGGGGAGTGAGAAAAGGGGAGTAAGGGACGGAGATAGGAAAACGGAGTAACAGATGAAGCGGATGAAGTACAGCAGGGTAAAGGGATTGAAAGTAAGAGAAGTGGAGTGATGGTGAGATAAGGGGTATGAGGATTAGAAAAGGAAGTAAGGGAAAGTGAGAGATGGGGAGTGAGGGGATGGAGGGATTTAGGAAACTGGAGTGAGAGAAAGGGAGTCAGGATTTCAATGAGCAAAGGAGAGTGAGGGAGAGTGAAGGAAAGAATGCGAAAAGGTGAAGGGGTGTGAGATACAGACAGGAGGAAGTGAAGTAGGAGAATAGGAGTGACTATGAGTAAAGGATAGTGACAGTTAGGGAAGGTGAGGGAAGGAGAATGACGGAGAAGGTTAAAAAATTAACATAGATGGAAAATGAGTGATGGAGAGAGGAGGAGTGGTAGAAACAGAGATGTTAAGGAAATTAAGGGTAAGACAGACAAAGGCAGAGAGACAGAAACAGAGACAGAGAGCAAGGAACTGAGAAGGGGTAAGGCAGTTAGAATGACTGAGACATATGGAGACAGGGAGAGAAACATGGTTGAAAAAATAGTGATGGAGGCAGTAAACCTAGGGGAGTAGTAGAGAAGGAGTGAGGGAGTTACGAAAGAGCAGAAAAGGAAGAAGAGAGAGGGAAGGGGAATGAGAAAAGCAGAGTGAGGAGAAGTGAAGAAAAGGGAGCATGAAAGTGAAGGGGTGAGAAATACAGATATTTTAAACTTACCTGACCAACAAAATAACTTAATTAGAAATAAATGGGTTTTTTTAATTACGAGAAAAATGGATTCAATTTCCTAAATTTTCTTTCTAGATCTGAAAAAAAGAAAAAAAGTAGTAATATTTAACAATACATTTTAGAATACAGTACACATATTTTCATATTTAACAAAGTAATTTTTTGGCCTTTTTTTGCTGTTTTCAGAATATATTGAATTTCACTGAAAATAGTGATATCAATTGTATTCATCACTTAACAGCGGGCAAAAAAATAAACAATCAGAAAGATTGTTTAAAAGAGCCCTGAATCTATCCTCAGTAAAACATACCTTGATAGAAATGTAACATATATATTAAAAATATCTTCTAAGAACAATAACTATTTGCAATTAATAACGTCTGTAAATCTTGTTGCTTAAGCACATACACCAAAATAATATCTGTCAAAGAAGTCCACAATAGAAACATTTACCTTTCCATGAGGCCAAATGGTAATTTTTAAATCCTTTTTAGGTGAAATATCCAATGGTAATCCTATAAAATCGAAATAATGGTTTCTTCAGATGCTGCAATTTGTATCTAAAATTTTGGTTTTAGAAAAATTAAGTAGGAATTTGGTAATTCTGCAGGCAAACGTTGCTTGAAAATCAATTGAGAATCATTACACAGTGTCCAGCCTTTTTCACATTTTAGATAAACTGTGTAATGACCAGAAGTTATAGAAGGTCCATCATGGAAAATTATTGCAACTGCAACAAAAGTCTTTCCTGAAATTGATAATTGATTTCCTACAAACTTCTTTATTAAAGTGTTCAATTTTGTTCCATCAGCTCTACAACGTTGCATCATTAAAATTATATACTGTCCATATTTCTTTAAAAATAACGTTGATAACATTTCTGATTTACATTGAGAACATTCCATGTTGTGATTTGCATCTTTAACTAATTTACTAAAAGTCACTGATTTACTCTCTGGTAATGTTAAATGTATGAACCTTTCAGAATCAACAGTAGTGCTGCATGTGTTCATACAGTTTTCACAACAATGTTCCCATTTATAAGAGAGACCAAACATATTTTCTATTTCTACCCCTTCATCTTCCAGTACCATAAGCATATACATTAAGAATTCCTGTGCATCTTGCTGGACATTTTGTGTAAACTGTGTACATCCATAACATACATCTAAAAGATTTCTAACATCAGAAGCACTTTCTATTTTAGTTTCATCATTACTCAACTTCTCATAAAGGAAACTCAGCAGAGAACAAAATCTTTTTTCATGATTTAGTATTATCTGCTCTTGCAAACTTTCAAGATAAAATACAACATTCAGCACTACATTGGCGTAGCAGTTGACACCAGAGCTATTTTCAAAATGACAACCAACAACCTCTTCAACATTGTCCTTTTTCTTTTTGCTTGCAATCACATCACTCTCTTTTTGTTTTCTCTTCTGTACATCCTCATTACAGATATTCTCAATTCTCCTTTTCCGACAAACAACACGTTTTTCAAACACAGGATACTGACCTAAATGAGGAGCATAGCTTCTTCTTAATCTATTATACTCCTTTACACAATTTGCATCAGCACTAACTTTTGAGTCATCAAAGTCTATCATGAATAAACCAGATAATTTTTTCACTCGTGACAAAGCAACATATGCCATACCTTCTTTAAACACACTAGATCCAATGTTTACAAAAGCACTATCTACAGTTAATCCTTGAGATTTGTGAATAGTTACAGCATATGCTAGAGAAAACGGAAACTGCTTCCTACGTACATATAAGTCTTTCACAAGCAAAAAACGAACTGAACAACGACTAATGTCTTTAACCTCTTCAATCTGATCAAATTTTATTTTAAAAAATTCAATTCCATCTTTTTTCTGGTAGTTAACAAAACCCACAACTTTACCCATAGCTCCATTCACTAAACCTTTTTCTACATTCAAATTACGTCTTAAAATTACTCGACAGTTCATACATACATAAAGATTCTTTTCTAAACCAGCTGTTTTCGATATGTTTTTCTCTAGAGAATCCAATTTAGTTTTCAATTTGCCTGTCAACATAATAGTTATTCCTTCATGCTGTATTTTATCCAAGGCTTCCATTTTCATAATCTCTTCATTCTCCAATTTCAAAAGTTCTTCATTGAATATAGAGCATTCATGTAGTGTTGGCATTAAGCAGATTACAGTATTTTTTTCTGCAACTTTCTTGTATATTTTTTCTGGAACTATTTGTTCTGTTGGAAACAAATTACATAGCAATCGACTCTGTAAAGCTTTACTGCCATGTTCTGTGAGTAGTCCAATTCTGATATCTTTGAGAATACTTGAATAATCATCATCATTTGCTTGCTGCATATTGGTAATGAGTTCTTTGTACTCAAAGTATGACCAAATATTCACATTACCTATACTTCCTAATGACTTTTTCGTGTCTTCATGTGCAAGAGTATTAAATACTGGTTGTCCTTTAACTGGAGTGAGCTGCAGTAGATCCCCAAAAACTATAACATGTTTCCTCCAAATAACACGTCATAGTCTGTCTTTAGAATTTGCTGAATTCTTAAATGCACAAAGGCAAGCATTAAGTTTGATACCATGCTTACCTCATCAATAATGAGAACTTTCATTTTCTTCAACACTATTGAAACTTCAAAACATGCTTCTCCTGTTAGCTTGTGGTATTCTATTTTGTTCTCATGCTCTACTGGTAACATTAGCAAACAATGTAAGGTAATTCCCTTTATGTTATATGCTGCTAACCCAGTTGGAGCAGTAACAACACAAGACAAAGTTGAATCAGTTTTTTTCTGTAGGTAGCTTCTAATTACTTTAATTAAGAAACTTTTTCCAGTTCCAACTTGTCCACTCACATACATTCTGATTGGTTCAAATGATGTGCATGAGCACTCTTTATTTTCATGTAGTAATCCATGATCAATTTGTTTTGTGACTTCTTCATAAATTTGTTGTTGTTCATCATTCAGTTGTTGTTCCAAATTTGGTAAGTCTATTAAATCTTCCTGAGCTTGATTCATAGCTGTTTCCACTTCAGTCATGGCTATTGCAGCTTCATTTTCTACGATTGGTTGTCCTAGGGGATCTTGACTGAGCGTACCAGACCTTTGACTGTCTTGAGAACTGTCTCTAGCTACTTCAGCTGCAATTGTAGCTTCTTGTTCAATTTCTTCATTTAACATTTGTACATAATTTTTGAAAGTTATGCATTCTATGCTATCTTTACATGCATTAAAGGAATCTTCATAGCTCTGAAAATCTCCAAGTAATTCATCCTCTGAATGCCATGGTTTAAACAGCTGTAAAAGTGCTAAGTAGTAAAATTCCTTTTTGTCAGTAGTGTCGCAACTCAGCTTCCTGTGATTAATCAAACTTCCTTTTGTTTGTTTCACCAAACATCCTTCCTCACCAATGACTTTATATTTTCCATTGTTGATGTCTTCTGTGGCATTCTGTGTAAAAATGTAGTTCTGCAGCACTTCATAGAGACACATGTTCTCAAGATGATGACTTCTGTTTGGGTAATATGTGTCCAACATATTTGTTTTCAAAATGTCTGTACTTTCTGGTTCGTTCTCTGCTAAATATTCAATTTCTCGAATAGATTTCAGTACCCGATTTCGCATTCCTGCAAGGCCTAAACTTACCCAAATTATTCTTCTGGATTTGGAGTACAGACTTGCAGATGATAACCTATCTGAGCATTCGTATGACCCAATTTCTCGATGCGATAACATCTTTAAACTGAACCTGTATAGCTTTTTACTGACAGTCTTCTCGTGAGAAATCTCTTCCCACATTTCTTTCAATTCCGTTTTCTCAGATTTAGTGATGTAAGATGTGACATACCGAGCAACAGCAATAGAATTGTCAGCTACATACTGAATATCCATGTTAGCATTCCACATGGATAAAATGACTGGGTTGTAGTCATTTATATATTTTGACTCTTCTTTTCTTCTTAGGTTGTAGGTATTTTTCAGAGATTTTCTTGTAATGGTATGTCGCACAGCTGATATAAAACTGTTTACTCTTCCTTTTGAAAGAACAGATCGTGGAAATCCAAATCGACATTTTGTGTAGAATTTATCTTTACTCTTGTACTTTCGTCGACAGTATTTTCCACACCGATGACTTTGGAAACGTAAAACTTGCTCTTTTAAGTTTTTTTCTTCTGTGCTTTTAGGTATAGCACATGTTGCATATTCTTCAATGAAAGATAAAACTGCATCATCAGAATCTGTTCCAAATTTTGGGGCATCCTTGATCCACAACAGCATATGAATATGAGGAGCACCTCTTGCTTGGTACTCTTTTCTCCAAAAGAAATCCACAACATCTCCAAGAGGTGGATTTTTTTTATTGCAGATGAAGGACATCATAGCCTCAAATCTATGATTGAGATATCTGCAAACATTAACCGGATCCAATGAGCACAATTCTCCTGCTGTCTTGTATTGGATGTTTTCAATATTTGAATTTGCCTCTCGAAGAAAATCCAGTAAATCTTCCCAAGCGTACTCAGCACAGCTTAGGGTAAGGAACCATGTAGGAGTTCCTAAATTCCGTAACATACATTTCAATTCTCCATGGCGTCCGTACCAATATTCATTAGTTCCACGCTGACAAGCCATCAGATTAATCAATTGAGATTCCAAATGATCATCTCGCTGTTGCACTTTGTTCATAAAATCCTTTGCAGACACATTATGTAGATGTACTCCAGTTTTTAAAATGTGATTTACTGCATAAGATAGTGCAGACAAGTCACTTTCAAATAAAAGATGGAACAAATAGGGAATACTTTGACGAAATCTTGGATCTTCTGCATATAATCTTGTAGTCCGATACTCAGAAGCAGGAATCTGTACTGGACGTTCATCATATCGTCCACCTTTTCCTGTAGGAAACAGCTGGGGAAAACAACGAGCTTCCAAGCTCTCCTCCCATACACTCACAGGAGTTCCTTTTGCTTTTTTCATCTGAAACAGATCAATAGTGTTTCCCATAACTTCTTTAGAATGAAGAGGATGCATGCTGAAATGTTCATAAATTTCTTCTTCTTTAGACTTATCCACTTTTTCAATTTGCCCAGTTGGTATTCCTGTGTCTGCTAGTAAAACTTCTTCATCTTCATCCATATAAATTGATTCATAGTACTTATTATTTCTTTTCAAATATAAATTTGCTCTTTGTACTTTTCGTACATCTACTAGCTCCTGCCAAACTTTCTTATTCTTTGTAGGTACACCATTAACCAGAATAACTAATGGTTCAGTTTCCAAACTATCTGCATCAATTGTTTCAATATTTTTTTTCAAATCTAATGGCAAATAGACAACTCTTCCTTTTAAACCTCTTTGTAAATCTGAAGGAGGTAATTTACCTGTTTTGGGCTCCATACGAACTATAGTCTGAAACGGATGGACACATTGAATGAGTTTAGACTCATACGTATTTAAATCACTAAGTTCTGCAGGAATATCAACCAATTCTAAATTATTATGTACAGCTCTAGCTGGCATTTTATTTTCTTCTAACTTGTTATAACAGTATTTACAAATACGCTGATCTTCACCCAAATCAAAACAATTTTCCAGAAACAAATATGTAGCAAAATCCTTCCACTCATAATTATTTTCTTTTTCACTTTTTTTATAGAGATCAACATTCCTTGTTTGAGTTTTATAATGGCTTCTCCGGCAACAAATACAAGTAATATCTGGTCTTTCATTAGAGATGATAGTACATTTTGTCATTTGATCTTCAAAATTTTTACTAACAGTGGGTTCTACATTCTCTTCCACATTCTCTTCAATAACTGTGTCATTTCCTGCACTTTCTTGTTCTGGACCAAAGTAACAAAACTAAATATCATCAGTAACCTTCTCTACATCTGATACAGATCCACGCAACAGAGCACTATTCAACTCATTTAACTTTAGTGCTGGACTTTTAGCAAAATACAATCTTCTCACAAACTTTCTCATTTCAGTATGATGTACTGCCAGCATCCTAAAATGGTGAAAAACATTTTGACAAACTTTCCTAGAAAGACAAGCCAGAGAATGTCCTTGCAAACCAGTATTCTTTCTCACTCTGCATGGATCTAGTCTTTGAAGCACCTTAATCTTCTGTTTAACACTTTTTTTTTTTTTTAAAAACCTTTATTTGTGCATATTAAAAGAACAAATACGGGCCTACAACCATCAGGCCGGCCACAAAACGGTTAAGCACTGAGACAAACATTACATCCCCTGTGCGTCGATGGTCAAGATTAGCAACGATTCAGGAGTTATACACTGGAGAGATCCTTGACACCAGGGGAAGGAGAAGTGAAGGTTAATTTTAAGGTTTTCAAAATAATTTTATCGAGGAAAAAGTCAGTAGAGGATAGAACCAAGGAGATTCGAGTCCGCAAGATGGCTTCATCACACGGGAGAGCAGCAGCATCATTAAAACGGCCATAGAAAATCTCAGACAGTGAGGCGATGCAGTTATATAACAGGATAGTCACATGAGTAAATACGCACCCCTCCAAAGCCGCCCCCACTCAATCCACCCCACACCCGGACCCCGAATCAGAAACAAGTATAGCGGAGAGACATAGAAGAAAGAGGCCCATAGAACTAAAAAGAAACAGTAAATTACCCCCCCACCCTACACCAATGCGGAGGCTACGGCCTGCCCCCCCCCCCAGCACAGTGCCTGTCGCCCAATGAACCCGAAATATAGACAAGAGAGAAAGTAGGAATAGAGTAAAGAAAATAGGAAAACAAAGAAGAAAGCGGGGAGGAGCCCACGTAACCTCGGAGCGCCCGAAACCACCGGCCAACTACGTCTCCACACACTGAGAACCCACTACACCCAAAGGCGGTCGTGGGAAGATAACGTGTCACAACAATATAAATGAAGGCAGACAAATCGCGACGAGTGCGCACAACATATGTAGACAGTTCCAGTCCCAGTCCAGCCCATCCGTGACACCATGGTGATAGAAATCAATCTAGCCCTGGCCCGATCGCGGGCGTAAGATTAGACTAGCCCCCACATGAAGGCCCCGCAGCCCGTGCAGACAAAGACAATATGGCCGCTTGGGAGAAGATAGAGAAGTAGAGTCACAAAATGGCCGCCGATCATCTATTGAGGTCCCCTTGTACGCCATATAAAATCCAGACCTGGCCTGTAAAGTACAGGAGTTCCACATAAAAGAAGCCGTAGGCCACCGTGAACGGTTCCTCGAGGACGTCAGGTGTCGCTCAGCTGGATACTCTTGCGGCCGCGGTGAGGCAGGCAACAACAAAGCAGGCAGCAATGAACGGGGAAACAAAGTGTCCACAATTGAGCAGGAGATCGATTGATCCTGGGTGCCGGGAAAGCCAGATGCAGACACCAGTGTAGCACGGTTATACACAGTCGTTGCGTCCCCGCAAGAGGACAGAAGCACTGGCAGACCCACGTCTTGTTGAGAACAAACGGGGCGCTCACGACCCGCAGCCGACAGTATGGAGTCGAACCGCTCACTCAGCGTTTGCAAGCCAACACACAATTGCAGACGAAGGTCCCGCAGGGCAGCCAGAATGGAGCCGCATGTCAGCGGAAGCTGCGCCCCCACATCGGCAGCAATCCGGGACGGCACTGTGGAGCTGGAGTCTGGTAGAGGGAGGGCGAAGCGGGCAGCGGGCGAGACCGGAGCGTCGCCCCCCAGCAGCGAGCAGGCAATCAACGCCATGTTTTACCGCTGAACGGTACAGTGGCCAGGGGGGGGGGTCGTAGCAAGGAGGCAATTCCACGCAGGTCTGCGCCGCAACAGGTGAAAGCCAACAGTCGCTTCCCCTCCCTTGGACTCTCTTTGCAGCCGACTAGGCAATAGAAGAAGGGGGTCTGCAGCCTTCCACAGCGCGGGCCACAGAGCGGGGCAGGAGACCCGCCACACCGGGGCTTACCCTATAGCTCCAGCCCGTCAGGTGAAAAGTGAAGGTGGTGTCCGGGCGTCTCTCCCCCGGCTCATCTGGCGACAGTCCGCGGTGTGAGGCGGGATCGGGGCCGCGGGGCTCAGATTTGCGCCGGGGGTCCAGTGACTGCGGAGCTTCCAGGGGGCCGGCCAAGGCCACAGTAGAGCAGGGGTCCAGCGCGGAGAACAAAGGCACCAAGAACTCCGGCATCCGGGCGGGCTCAGGCTCCGGGAAAGCGGCGGCGCGGTCAGCGCGTCGTCGCGCACGTTGCACCTCGAAAATCGGCGAGGATAGGAATCAGGATGATAGTCCGAGGCCAAGGGCCGGCGGAGCCGGGCGCTCAAGCGTCTGCTCCGGTCGCCATCTTGGCTCCTCCCCCAACACTTTTTTTTACTATATTCTCTTAGAAAGTCACGTAATTTATCAAAAGATTCTTGTCGTACAGTACAAATACTACTACAATTCCAAGTGTACACTGGGGCTTTAGGACGTTTCCCCATAATCTCATCAGCTAACACTTCTTCCTCATTTCTTGGAACCATTTTCTCCTTTTCCATTACACAACCATGTTTAACTGCATAAGTTCGACCACTGGTGTCAACTGCATGCAGCAAACTATTACTTTGAAGATAACTCTCTTCATTTAAAAATGGTTCAGTACTTGAACTATGCTTCCATTCTCCTAAGAACACATTACAAAAGTTATTTTTTTTCACTACTCTTTTCCTTTTGCTTTTTGACTTCATTACATTGACTATTTTATCTAATGTACGGATCATGTTCAAAATTAAAATAAATAGTTTTCTTTTTAATTCCAAAGCCTTTGCAACAATTGATTCAATATGTTTCTTTTTCTTATAAAATATTGCTTTCTTCCTATATTCCTATATTTTTTCACATCCTTTAGCAAATTGACCAGCTTTAACTTGCCATCTGGCATTTGAGGCATGCTTTCAGATTTTACGGGTGCATTTTGAATGTGGGGCACTAGTCCTCCGATGAATCTACAATTGGGTTCTGAGTCCGAGAACCCCAAGCTGGGCGTTATAAATGTACAATTAGCAGATTTTGTATTTCAGCATGTCAGCACGTAAACACTAACGTATGAGGCACTAGTCCGCTTGACATATATACTTATAGCTCACCTGGCTTTAGTAACCCTATTTTATAATAAATCTGCTAGTGTGAGGTAACATGCAATCGATAAAGTTTTTAGCAATGCTTTCAAGTCTGCACCAGTATTTCATTGTATGGTAAACTCGGACCAGTCACCCAATTTTTTTTTACTATGATTTTTCATTACCATGATTTACAGTTCAGTAATGCTGAGTATTATCTTGTTGTACAGTCCAATTGCTGACTCCTTGTGAAGGGAATATGTACGTACTCATTGAATTCTATGAGTTCTAAACCCGTTCAGAAATGGCGGCCATACGCTCAGCTTAGAGTGAGCAACATGTTAGTACTTCTTTTGTGTTTACGTATGACTATATGTACGTTCAGGAACCATGCAAAAAATCGTGTGAGCAAGACACGAGTTGTGTCGAAACGCGTAGCGATTGTTAATTAAAAAACGACTGACCTCTGAGAGTGCGTTTTCTCTTCTTTGGATCATCATATATATATATATGTATATATATATATATATATTACCCTACTGGCGGTCGCCAGTAGGTAGTTATAGTTAGGACCTATTTTCCATAGGAAATACGCAACATTCTATTCCCAATAACTTTGGCACCGGTTGACGAATCTTCGCACACTTTTCAAAACTTTTGGCCAGCTCCGGTCCGCTCCTATTCTGAAAGTCTTGGGGTGATTCGTCAAGCGGGAGCCGAGAAAAAAGGGGAGTCCCAAAACGTGTTTTCCCCATGCAATTTTCCATAGGAATCTTTAGTCACAGCTACAGCCCGAACTGCTGGACGGAATTACACCAAATTTGGCAAAAAGGTAGCCCTTGGTTCAGAGTCATGCCTTTTGGTTAAATGGTGTAAATCCATTCAGTAGTTCCTGAGAAAATCAAAAGTAAAATCACATACATATCTGGGCGGAGCCTAACCACACAATTCATCGTGAGATCTGATTGGCTGCCAGCACTTCATCCAAGAAGTGTTGGCAGTCATCTTGGGACCAATATCCATGATAGCACCTCATTAAAAAGCATTGCAGTTAATAGAAGGTTTTAAGACTTTAGTTACATTATAAATCATTTGTTGATGGTACCATACTCATTTTAGGAATTGTGGTGTGTTCTAAGGTGGTTTTACCATGTGAAAAAGTCTTCTGCTGGGATATCATGAATCATGTTTGAGAGAAACCTATTTTCTCATGCTTTTCCCACAGAGGTTTGGAAGGTGATCTATAAGCTAAACTGAGAGCATATTTTCTGTAAATTCACATTATCTTTCTCAGTCATGTGAGAACGAAGTCTGACATTCTCAGTAAAACATGTACATCCAACAAGGGCAAAGACTGTCAGTTGATTCCTTTGTGTTCTACTGCAGCTTCCCAGAGTGTTCTAAAGAACAACTAGAGCGCTAACAGTCCTACTTATGACAAACGTATGGCACACCTGAAGCCATCTTGGTTGGAATAAAGTGGTAACTCTTAAAATATTTAATTTAAAAAGGAACAAAATTAGGGGGTTCATTTTGCCATAGAAAGTATGATTAGTGCTGCAGAAAATCCTCTTCTATTTCATTAACAAATTCTGACATTCAGACTGAAACATGCACTTTCAATACCAGCAGCAGACTTCCCTGTTGAGCAGTAACTTTACTACAGTGATCTAATGAGCAACTAGAGTGCTAACATTCTGAATTTATGGCAAATGTGTGCCACATCTGAATGCCTTCTTGATGGAATCAAAGTAAAAAACTGAAAGTATTTCCCACTGAGGAGACTGTAGTAAATGAGAAAATTAGGAAACTTCATAACAAATAAGTCTCCCAAGATGGCCACTAGAGACAAAAGAGCCCAAATGTAGCACAAATATCACCCAGATGTAGCCCAAGTATAGCCCAATGATAGAATGTCCCAGAGTGTTCTTAAGAACAACTAAAGCGCTTACTGTCTTACTTATGACAAAAGTATGGCACACCTGAAGCCATCTTGTTTGGAATAAACTGGTAACACTTAAAACATTTAATTTAAAAAGGAACACAATGAGGGGGTTCATTTTGCCATAGAATTTCTGATTAGTGCTGAAGAAAGAAAAATTAGGGAACATTTTAAGTGACTTCTCAAATTTTCTTCTATTTCATTAAAGAATTCTGACATGCAGACAGAAACATGCACTTTTAATACCAGCAGCAGACTTCCGTGCGAACATTCAGAATTTATGGCAAATGTGTGACATATCTGAATACCTTCTTGATGGAATCAAAGTAAAAAACTGAAAGCTTTTCCTACTGAGGAGACTGCAGTAAATGAGGAAATTAGGAAACTTCATAACAAATAAATCTCCCAAGAAGGCCACCAGAGACAAAAGAGCCCAAATGTAGCCCAAAAATATGTCCTCATTTTAGTTTTTTAGAGCACTAACCATAATTTTGATGCAAATAAGACCCTCTCATATATGTAATTTCTAAAGGAAATGCTCTAGGTATTACAGTTTTGATTACATCAAGATGACGTCAGGCGTTCCACACTTTTGTAATAAATATAGAATGTTAGCAATCTAGTTGTTCATTAGGATACTGTTGAGAGGCAGAGGCCAGGGGCACATACTCTGAAAATTGAAGGCAGGTAGGAGGGTGCAGAGGCAACAATTTGACCACACTGGGCAGACAGGAAGGGCAGTGGCAGCACAACAGACTGTGGAGGGCAGTGGAAAGGGGGGCAGGGGCAACAAACCAACAATGCAGGACTGGCAAGAGAGGCTGTGGCAATATAATAGACCATTGTGGGCAGAAGGAAGAGGCAGTGGTAGTACAACCATACATGCCAACAGGCCTGATTCAGCCAGGAAACGTCCAATGTTTTTAAGCTCAAATGGGCTTTATTTGATCTGTCTCCTGTCTACAATTTCCTCTTTTTCAATGTAACTCAAAGGGGAAAATCAATACCCCAGTTTTTCTTCAAAATCTCCCTCTTACCAAGTTCAAAATGTTCACAAGTATGGTACCTTGGATCATGGAAGGCAGGTGGAATTGGGGTAGGGACATGGACTCGGATAACAGAGGACAGGAGGGACATGGAGAGGTGCACCAAACTGACCCTACAGGGCAGGCATCAGGATTCGCAGCAGCACAATACACAACACAGGGCATGCGGGACGGGAGTGCAACACAACAATCCATAGAAAGCAATAGGGAGGGGACAGGACCATGCACATGGACAACAGAGAACAGAGGGGAAAGAGGCAAGGGTAGCTAGTTGGCCATAATGGACAGACAGGAGAGAAATCTGCAGCATAACTGACCATAAAGGGCAGGAGGAACCTATCAGGGGCATTACAATGGAACAGACAAGCAAGGAGGGAGGGAATAGGGGTCTGCACATGGAAACAGAGGGCTGGGGGCAAGGGGGCAGGGCAGGAGCAGCAAGATGACCATGGGGGTCACAGGATGGGCAGTGAGACTATGATGGCATACACACAGACCATGGAGGGAAGGTGGGTGGGGGTCAGAGGCAGCTAGCTGACCACACAGGGAAGGTGGGAGGGGCCGTGGCAGCACAGAAGACCATGCATGGCAAGCAGGAGGGTTAGTGGCAGCACAATGGCTATGATGAGTAAGAAGGAGGGTGCAGGGGCATGCACAAAGGACTATGGAGGATAGAAGGGAGGGTCAGGACCTGGGCACAGCCTAGAGAGTTCAGGGGAAGGGGCCTCACACCAGACCACGCAGGGCAGGCAGGAGGAGCAGGTGCAGCACAACAGACCAGGGAGGGCAGAAGGGTATGGCAGTAAAGTGGACCATGGAGGACAGGAGGAAGGGGATAGGGGCATGGAATGTGGACAGGCAGGGTGGAGGTGGCAGGGACAGGTTACAGTCTTCTGACAATGCTAGGCAGGTGGGAGGGGAGTGGCAGTTCAACAGAACGCTCAGAGTAGATAGGAGTAGCAGGTCCATGGAACATGGTGGGCAAAAAGGATGGTGCAGGGGCATGCACAAAGACATCGGAGGGCAGGGGGAAGGAGAATAGGGGCAGCAAGCTAAGCACAGAGGCTAAGCAGGATGTCAATGATGGGGCATAGAATTGGGCAATGGCGGGCAGGAGGAGTGGACTGGTACATCATGCTAAATGGAGGGCAGTGGCAGCACATCAGACCATGCATGGCAGGAGGGAAGAGGCTAGTCCATGGATTCAGACAACAGAGGATAGGGAGGAGGTGGATGGAGCAGCAAGCTGTTCAGAGAAGGCGGGAAGGCCAGTGGCAGAACAACGGCCACACAGGGCTGTAATAAGGGAGCAGGGACATGGACTTGGACAATGGATGGCTAGGAGGAGGGAAGGCAGGAGCAGCAAGCTTGGGTGGGGGCAGCACAATGCCAGGCCCTGCTTCCAACTCCCCACCATCCATTGTGATATGCATCTTACTTACTGCTGAAAAAAACAAAGATTACAGGGACGGTATAGTTAGATTCGGATTTCACTCATACACAACCAGTGAAATTCAGCAGTGATAGTTACCTGAGCTAACTGTAACTTACGCCCCCGCAATGTACTGCTAATGACCTCAGACATTACATCATTCATGACATGGTCAGTTACATCACTCATGACATCTCTAATGAGCTGTGAATGGAATGGAACTATAATCGCTAGAACTTTATTTAGGGATAGTGTGTGTATATTAACACCCCTTTTTTCCATTTCTTTCGTGTAAGAACCTTTATAATACGCAACGTGCCCAGATTAATATGGCCAATAGCCTTTCAGTATGTTTATTATGAATAAGTCACGTTGACGAACATACAGGTATGGTGGTCACGGGGCAAGATATGCTGAAATAACATTGTGTGTATATTAACACTTGTTTTCTTTTCTTTATTGTATCAATTCCTGAATTTTCACATCGTGACCAGGCCAATATGGCCGCCAGTTTTTTGGATTAAAGTAATGCACTGCTGATGACGTCACATATTACATCACTCATGACATGGTCAGTGACATCACTGATGACATCTCAAATGACATCACTGATGACATCATCTATGTGATCATCTGATGCACCTCCTCACACCCTAAAATACAGACTACCATTCTCGAAACCATAGTACAGCTACCATATTCTGTGCACTATGCATGCAGACCTCTAATCAGCTACATACTATGGATACGCTCTTCTAAATACCCAGTTAGTACCTATGCAGTCTAGGAATCCATCTGTCTGTCCCATGCACTTCTCCATTCACCCATCCAGCACTACCTACGTATCCTATCGCTTCACCAATACCTAAGCACTTATAAATTCAGCACGCACTTTCTTTGCAACACTGAAATTACTGCAGTTATTAGTCGTATACCTAAGGAATGGCGTTGTCAAAAACACAAGTGCAAGTACAATATTTTGTACACTGCATGCACACTTCTAACCAGCTACAAACTATTGATACGCTCTTCTAAATACCCAGTTAGTACCTATGCAGTGTAGGAATCCTCCTGTCTGTCCCATGCACTTCTCCATTCACCCATCCAGCACTATCTACGTATCCTATCACTCCACCAATATCTAAGCACTTATAAATTCACTATACACTCTGTTTGTAATACTGTAATTATTCTAGTTACTAGTCATGAACTTATGGAATGGCCTAGCTACTAACACAAGTACATCTATAATATTTTGTGCACTATCCAAGCAGACTTCTAACTAGCTACATACTATTGATACACTCTTCTAAATACCCAGTTAGTACTCATGCAGTGTAGGAATCGTCCAGTCTGTCCCATGCACTTCTTTAATCACTTATCTACCACTATCTACTTACCCTATCACTCCACCAATACGTAAGCACTTATAAATTAAGTGTTCACTCTGTTTGCAGCACTGTCATCATTCCAGTTACTAGTGGTATTCTTATAAAATGACCTAGGCACCAACACAAGTACACATAAAATATTCTGTGCATAATCCCTACAAATCTCTAAGCAGAAACATACTATTGGTCCACTCCATTAAATACTGAAGTAGTACCCATACAGTGTAGGATACCTCCTGTCAGTCTCATGCAATTCTTCAATCACCCATCCAGCACTATGTTCTTATTGTATCAGTCTGCCAATACCTAAGCACTTATGGGGTAGATTTACAAGCGCCCTGCTCCACCAGTACGTCACCTTTTGTAACGTAGTGATGGCGCCAGGCACTCCTTCATATTTACAAGGAGAGGAAAAGCCACCCTGCGTGGTTTTTCCTCTCCTTGTAAATACGACCCCTTCATACACAGAACATTGCGTTGAAGGGGCGTCCCATAGGTGTTGCTGTGGGTGTTCCCACGCAACACCCATAGAACAAGACACATCTCCAGATTTATGAGAAATCGTAAATCTGGAGATGTGTGTGAATGCTGCGCCATCCTAGAGTTGGTGTAGCAAGGCGCAGCGAGGAGAATGGTTTTCATTTCTCCTCATTTTTTCCTCTTTCAATGCATGCTGCATTCCACAGCATACATTGAAAGAGGAAAATGCCTTTACTGATTGTTTTTGTGCAGGAAGGGACACGACACAGACATCTTTGCACCATGGTGCAAGGGTGCCTGTGTCACCGCATGGCTGTAGTTTGTGCAGCAGTGCAGAGGGAAGCACAGAGTTGCAACATATTCATGTACATATGTCACATCTCTGTGCTTCGGAAGTGCCACAGTGCAGTGCAGCTAAAGAGCTTGCAGTGTCACGCTGCTGTACTTCCTCATAAATCTTCACCTATAAATTCACCATACACTATTCTTTCGGTCAATCATGCTGTATACATATATTCAACCAAACTTTCACACATTACCTTGCAATTATAGTTCTTTCTTTAACCAGATAAGGTAGTTCTGATAAGAACTTTTTTTTCCTTCTTTTTTTTCTTTTGTATTTTGAGATGTCATCAGTGATGTCATCAGTGATGTCACTGACCATGTCATGAATGATGTAATATGTGACATCATCAGCAGTGTATTGCGGACGCGTGAGTTATAGTTAGCAGAACTAACTATAACAGAGGAATTTCTATGGTTTTGTACGAGTGAAATGTCCAGCTAACGAGAACACCCCTGAAACCTATGGAAATTCACTGAAAAAACAATAGGTTTTAGGGGTGTTATAGTTAGCTGGACATTTCACTCGAACAAAACCATTGAAATTTCTCCGATATAGTTAGTTGTACTAACTACATCTCACGCGCCCGCAATCCACTGCTGATGATGTCACATATTACATCATTCATGACATGGTCAGTGACATCACTGATAACATCTCAAATGAGTAAAAGCATTTTGGTTACAGTAGGTTTTTTTAAGGAATATTATTGAATTTTAAAAGTTGACACTTAGAAATATTTTCACATAGAATCACCAATGTTATCCTATGGCAGAAAATTCACTTAGCAGGTAAGTAGTGTTATCGTTACTTTTTCTTACTCAGTAGTGGACCCTGGATCCAGTACTGGCCAATCTCCTGTAAACAGTGGAAAGAATGTGTTTAAGTCATACAGATGATTTTTGAGGAATATTTTTAGTTTGTGAACATAAACACTTAGAAACTTTTCTGGTGAAAACTACACAATGAATTCCTATGGAAGAAAATACAAGTTACTGGTAAGTACGCTTAGAATTACTTTTCAGAGTCAGTGCTGAGCTAAAAGATGCAGCAGTGGGTTCTCTCCTGATAACTGGTGAGTAAATCGGAATTCGTAGTTCGGCTGATTTTAGAGGAATATTTGTACGTTTCAAAATTGGACACTGGGAAACGTTTCTGGTGAAAACCACACAATGAATTCCTATGGAAGGAAATACAAGTTATTGGAAAGTACGCTTAGACTTACTTTTCAGGGTCAGTGCTGGGCTAAAAGATGCAGCACTGGGTTATCTCCTGATAACAGGTGAGTAAATCGGAATTCGTAGTTCGGCTGATTTTACAGGAATATTTGTACGTTTCAAAAATGGACACAGAAACTTTTCTGCTGAAAACCACACAATGGATTCCTATGGAAGGAAATACAAGTTACTGGTAAGTATTCTTAGAATTACTTTTCAGGGTCAGTGCTGGGCTAAAAGATGCAGCACTGGGTTCTCTCCTGATAACAGGTGAGTAAATCGGAATTCGTAGTTCAGCTGATTTTAAGGAATATTTGTACGTTTCAAAATTGGACACTGGGAAACTTTACTGGTGAAAACCACACACTGGATTCCTATGGAAGGAAATACAAGTTACTGGTAAGTACGCTTAGAATTACTTTCCAGGGTCAATGCTGGGCTAAAAGATGCAGCCCTGGGTTCTCTCCTGATAACAGGTGAGTAAATCAGAATTTGCAGTTCGGCTGATTTTAGAGGAATATTTGTATGTTTCAAAAATGGACACTTAGAAACTTTTCTGCTGAAAACCACACAATGGATTCCTATTGAAGGCAATACAAGTTACTGGTAAGTACGCTTAGAATTACTTTCCAGGGTCAGTGCTGGGCTAAAAGATGCAGCCCTGGGTCCTCTCCTAATAACAGGTGAGTAAATCGGAATTTGTAGTTCGGCTGATTTTAGAGGAATATTTGTATGTTTCAAAAATGGACACTTGGAAACTTTTCTGGTGAAAACCACACAATGGATTCCTATGGAAGGAAATACAAGTTACTGGTAAGTACGCTTAGAATTACTTTTCAGGGTCAGTGCTGGGCTAAAAGATGCAGCACTGGGTTCTCTCCTGATAACAGGTGAGTAAATCGGAATTCGTAGTTCAGCTGATTTTAAGGAATATTTGTACGTTTCAAAATTGGACACTGGGAAACTTTTCTGCTGAAAACCACACACTGGATTCCTATGGAAGGAAATACAAGTTACTGGTAAGTACGCTTAGAATTACTTTCCAGGGTCAATGCTGGGCTAAAAGATGCAGCCCTGGGTTCTCTCCTGATAACAGGTGAGTAAATCGGAATTTGTAGTTCGGCTGATTTTAGAGGAATATTTGTATGTTTCAAAAATGGACACTTAGAAACTTTTCTGCTGAAAACCACACAATGGATTCCTATTGAAGGAAATACAAGTTACTGGTAAGTACGCTTAGAATTACTTTCCAGCGTCAGTGCTGGGCTAAAAGATGCAGCCCTGGGTCCTCTCCTGATAACAGGTGAGTAAATCGGAATTTGTAGTTCGGCTGATTTTAGAGGAATATTTGTATGTTTCAAAAATGGACACTTAGAAACTTTTCTGCTGAAAACCACACAATGGATTCCTATGGAAGGAAATACAAGTTACTGGTAAGTACGCTTAGAATTACTTTTCAGGGTCAGTGCTGGGCTAAAAGATGCAGCAGTGGGTTCTCTCCTGATAACAGGTGAGTAAATCGGAATTCGTAGTTCGGATGATTTTAGAGGAATATTTGTACGTTTCAAAATTGGACACTGGGAAACTTTTCTGGTGAAAACCACACAATGGATTCCTATGGAAGGAAATACAAGTTACTGGTAAGTATGCTTAGAATAACTTTTCAGAGTCAGTGCTGGGCTAAAAGATGCAGCCCTGGGTTCTCTCCTGATAACAGGTGAGTAAATAGGAATTCGTAGTTCAGCTGATTTTAGAAGAATATTTGTATGTTTCAAAATTGGACACTGGGAAACTTTTCTGGTGAAAACCACACAATGGATTTCTATTGAAGGAAATACAAGTTACTGGTAAGTACGCTTAGAATTACTTTTCAGAGTCAGTGCTAGGCTAAAAGATGCAGCCCTGGGTTCTCTCCTGATAACAGGTGAGTAAATTGGAATTTGTAGTTCGGCTGATTTTAGAGGAGTATTTGTACGTTTCAAAAATGGACACTTTACTGCTAAGTACGCTT
Organism: Triturus cristatus; assembly: GCF_964204655.1. NCBI lineage: Eukaryota > Metazoa > Chordata > Amphibia > Caudata > Salamandridae > Triturus > Triturus cristatus. Next base: position 1,723,488,937 of record NC_140589.1, read on the forward strand.
AGAATTACTTTTCAGAGTCAGTGCTGGGCTAAAAGATGCTGCCCTGGGTTCTCTCCTGAAAACAGGTGAGTAAGTTGGAATTCGTAGTTCGGCTGATTTTAGAGAAATATTTGTACATTTCAAAAATGGACACTTAGAAACTTTTCTGGGGAAAACCACACAATGGATTCCTATGGAAGGAAATGCAAGTTACTGGAAAGTACGCTTAGACTTACTTTTCAGGGTCAGTGCTGGGCTAAAAGATGCAGCCCTGGGTTCTCTCCTGATAACAGGTGAGTAAATCGGAATTCGTAGTTGAGCTGATTTTAAGGAATATTTGTACGTTTCAAAATTGGACACTGGGAAACTTTTCTGGTGAAAACCACACACTGGATTCCTATGGAAGGAAATACAAGTTACTGGTAAGTACGCTTAGAATTACTTTCCAGGGTCACTGCTGGGCTAAAAGATGCAGCCCTGGGTTCTCTCCTGATAACAGGTGAGTAAATCAAAATTTGTAGTTCGGCTGATTTTAGAGGAATATTTGTACGTTGCAAAAATGGACACTTAGAAACTTTTCTGCTGAAAACCACACAATAGATTCCTATGGAAGGAAATACAAGTTACTGGTAAGTACGCTTAGAATTACTTTTCAGAGTCAGTGCTGGGCTAAAAGATGCAGCAGTGGGTTCTCTCCTGATAACCGGTGAGTAAATCGGAATTCGTAGTTCGGCTGATTTTAGAGGAATATTTGTACGTTTCAAAATTGAACACTGGGAAACTTTTCTGGTGAAAACCACACAATGGATTTCTATGGAAGGAAATACAAGTTACTGGTAAGTACGCTTAGAATTACTTTTCAGAGTCAGTGCTGGGCTAAAAGATGCAGCAGTGGGTTCTCTCCTGATAACAGGTGAGTAAATCGGAATTCGTAGTTTGGCTGATTTTAGAGGAATATTTGTACGTTTCAAAATTGGACACTTAGAAACTTTTCTGGTGAAAACCACACAATGGATTCCTAGGGAAGGAAATACAAGTTACTGGTAAGTACGCTTAGACTTACTTTTCAGGGTCAGTGCTGGGCTAAAAGATGCAGCACTGGGTTCTCTCCTGATAACAGGTGAGTAAATCGGAATTAGTAGTTCAGCTGATTTTAGAGGAATATTTGTACGTTGCAAAAATGGACACTTAGAAACTTTTCTGCTGAAAAGCACACAATAGATTCCTATGGAAGGAAATACAAGTTACTGGTAAGTACGCTTAGAATTACTTTTCAGAGTCAGTGCTGGGCTAAAAGATGCAGCAGTGGGTTCTCTCCTGATAACAGGTGAGTAAATCGGAATTCGTAGTTCGGCTGATTTTAGAGGAATATTTGTACGTTTCAAAATTGGACACTGGGAAACTTTTCTGGTGAAAACCACACAATGGATTTCTATGGAAGGAAATACAAGTTACTGGTAAGTACGCTTAGAATTACTTTTCAGAGTCAGTGCTGGGCTGAAAGATGCAGCAGTGGGTTCTCTCCTGATAACAGGTGAGTAAATCGGAATTCGTAGTTCGGCTGATTTTAGAGGAATATTTGTACGTTTCAAAATTGGACACTGGGAAACTTTCCTGGTGAAAACTACACAATGGATTCCTAAGGAAGGAAATACAAGTTACTGGTAAGTACGCTTAGACTTACTTTTCAGGGTCAGTGCTGGGCTAAAAGATGCAGCACTGGGTTCTCTCCTGATAATAGGTGAGTAAATCGGAATTAGTAGTTCAGCTGATTTTAGAGGAATATTTGTACGTTGCAAAAATGGACACTTAGAAACTTTTCTGCTGAAAACCACACAATAGATTCCTATGGAAGGAAATACAAGTTACTGGTAAGTACGCTTAGAATTACTTTTCAGAGTCAGTGCTGGGCTAAAAGATGCAGCCTTGGGTTCTCTCCTGATAACAGGTGAGTAAATCGGAATTCGTAGTTCGGCTGATTTTAGAGGAATATTTGTACGTTTCAAAATTGGACACTGGGAAACTTTTCTGGTGAAAACCACACAATGGATTTCTATGGAAGGAAATACAAGTTACTGGTAAGTACGCTTAGAATTACTTTCCAGGGTTAGTGCTGGGCTAAAAGATGCAGCCCTGGGTTCTCTCCTGATAACAGGTGAGTAAATCGGAATTCGTAGTTCGGCTGATTTTAGAGGAATATTTGTACGTTTCAAAAATGGACACTTAGAAACTTTTCTGGTGAAAACCACACAATGGATTCCTATGGAAGGAAATACAAGTTACTGGTAAGTACGCTTAGACTTACTTTTCAGGGTCAGTGCTGGGCTAAAAGATGCAGCACTGGGTTCTCTCCTGATAACAGGTGAGTAAATAGGAATTTGTAGTTCAGCTGATTTTAGAAGAATATTTGTATGTTTCAAAATTGGACACTGGGAAACTTTTCTGGTGAAAACCACACAATGGATTTCTATTGAAGGAAATACAAGTTACTGGTAAGTACGCTTAGAATTACTTTTCAGGGTCAGTGCTGGGCTAAAAGATGCAGCACTGGGTTCTCTCCTGATAACAGGTGAGTAAATAGGAATTTGTAGTTCAGCTGATTTTAGAAGAATATATGTATGTTTCAAAATTGGACACTGGGAAACTTTTCTGGTGAAAACCACACAATGGATTTCCATTGAAGGAAATACAAGTTACTGGTAAGTACGCTTAGAATTACTTTTCAGAGTCAGTGCTGGGCTAAAAGATGCAGCACTGGGTTCTCTCCTGATAACAGGTGAGTAAATCGGAATTAGTAGTTCAGCTGATTTTAGAGGAATATTTGTAGGTTTCAAAAATGGACACTTTACTGGTAAGTACGCTTAGAATTACTTTTCAGAGTCAGTGCTGGGCTAAAAGATGCTGCCCTGGGTTCTCTCCTGATAACAGGTGAGTAAGTCGGAATTCGTAGTTCGGCTGATTTTAAAGAAATATTTGTACATTTCAAAAATGGACACTTAGAAACTTTTCTGGTGAAAACCACACAATGGATTCCTAGGGAAGGAAATACAAGTTACTGGTAAGTACGCTTAGACTTACTTTTCAGGGTCAGTGCTGGGCTAAAAGATGCAGCAGTGGGTTCTCTCCTGATAACAGGTGAGTAAATCGGAATTCGTAGTTCGGCTGATTTTAGAGGAATATTTGTACGTTTCAAAATTGGACACTTAGAAACTTTTCTGGTGAAAACCACACAATGGATTCCTAGGGAAGGAAATACAAGTTACTGGTAAGTACGCTTAGACTTACTTTTCAGGGTCAGTGATGGGCTAAAAGATGCAGCACTGGGTTCTCTCCTGATAACAGGTGAGTAAATCGGAATTAGTAGTTCAGCTGATTTTAGAGGAATATTTGTACGTTTCAAAATTGGACACTGGGAAACTTTTCTGGTGAAAACCACACAATGGATTTCTATGGAAGGAAATACAAGTTACTGGTAAGTACGCTTAGAATTACTTTTCAGAGTCAGTGCTGGGCTATAAGATGCAGCAGTGGGTTCTCTCCTGATAACAGGTGAGTAAATCGGAATTCGTAGTTCGGCTGATTTTAGAGGAATATTTGTACGTTTCACAATTGGACACCGGGAAACTTTTCTGGTGAAAACCACACAATGGATTTCTATGGAAGGAAATACAAGTTACTGGAAAGTACGCTTAGACTTACTTTTCAGGGTCAGTGCTGGGCTAAAAGATGCAGCAGTGGGTTCTCTCCTGATAACAGGTGAGTAAATCGGAATTCGTAGTTCGGCTGATTTTAGAGGAATATTTGTACGTTTCAAAATTGGACACTGGGAAACTTTCCTGGTGAAAACCACACAATGGATTCCTAAGGAAGGAAATACAAGTTACTGGTAAGTACGCTTAGACTTACTTTTCAGGGTCAGTGCTGGGCTAAAAGATGCAGCACTGGGTTCTCTCCTGATAACAGGTGAGTAAATCGGAATTCGTAGTTCGGCTGATTTTAGAGGAATATTTGTACGTTGCAAAAATGGACACTTAGAAACTTTTCTGCTGAAAACCACACAATAGATTCCTATGGAAGGAAATACAAGTTACTGGTAAGTACGCTTAGAATTACTTTTCAGAGTCAGTGCTGGGCTAAAAGATGCAGCAGTGGGTTCTCTCCTGATAACAGGTGAGTAAATCGGAATTCGTAGTTCGGCTGATTTTAGAGGAATATTTGTACGTTTCAAAATTGGACACTGGGAAACTTTTCTGGTGAAAACCACACAATGGATTTCTATGGAAGGAAATACAAGTTACTGGTAAGTACGCTTAGACTTACTTTTCAGGATCAGTGCTGGGCTAAAAGATGCAGCACTGGGTTCTCTCCTGATAACAGGTGAGTAAATAGGAATTTGTAGTTCAGCTGATGTTAGAAGAATATATGTATGTTTCAAAATTGGACAGTGGGAAACTTTTCTGGTGAAAACCACACAATGGATTTCTATTGAAGGAAATACAAGTTACTGGTAAGTACGCTTAGAATTACTTTTCAGAGTCTGTGCTGGGCTAAAAGATGCAGCCCTGGGTTCTCTCCTGATAACAGGTGAGTAAATTGGAATTCGTAGTTCGGCTGATTTTAGAGGAATATTTGTACGTTTCAAAAATGGACACTTGGAAACTTTTCTGGTGAAAACCACACAATGGATTCCTATGGAAGGAAATACAAGTTACTGGTAAGTACGCTTAGACTTACTTTTCAGGATCAGTGCTGGGCTAAAAGATGCATCACTGGGTTCTCTCCTGATAACAGGTGAGTAAATCGGAATTAGTAGTTCAGCTGATTTTAGAGGAATATTTGTACGTTTCAAAAATGGACACTTTACCGGTAAGTACGCTTAGAATTACTTTTCAGAGTCAGTACTGGGCTAAAAGATGCTGCCCTGGGTTCTCTCCTGATAACAGGTGAGTAAGTCGGAATTCGTAGTTCGGCTGATTTTAGAGAAATATTTGTACATTTCAAAAATGGACACTTAGAAACTTTTCTGGTGAAAACCACACAATGGATTCCTATGGAAGGAAATACAAGTTACTGGAAAGTACGCTTAGACTTACTTTTCAGGGTCAGTGCTGGGCTAAAAGATGCAGCCCTGGGTTCTCTCCTGATACAGGTGAGTAAATCGGAATTCGTAGTTGAGCTGATTTTAAGGAATATTTGTACGTTTCAAAATTGGACACTGGGAAACTTTTCTGGTGAAAACCACACACTGGATTCCTATGGAAGGAAATACAAGTTACTGGTAAGTACGCTTAAAATTACTTTTCAGGGTCAGTGCTGGGCTAAAAGATGCAGCCCTGGGTTCTCTCCTGATAACAGGTGAGTAAATCGGAATTAGTAGTTCAGCTGATTTTAGAGGAATATTTGTACGTTGCAAAAATGGACACTTAGAATCTTTTCTGCTGAAAACCACACAATAGATTCCTATGGAATGAAATACAAGTTGCTGGTAAGTACGCTTAGAATTACTTTTCAGAGTCAGTGCTGGGCTAAAAGATGCAGCAGTGGGTTCTCTCCTGATAACAGGTGAGTAAATCGGAATTCGTAGTTTGGCTGATTTTAGAGGAATATTTGTACGTTTCAAAATTAAACACTGGGAAACTTTTCTGGTGAAAACCACACAATGGATTTCTATGGAAGGAAATGCAAGTTACTGGTAAGTACGCTTAGAATTACTTTTCAGAGTCAGTGCTGGGCTAAAAGATGCAGCAGTGGGTTCTCTCCTGATAACAGGTGAGTAAATCGGAATTCGTAGTTCGGCTGATTTTAGAGGAATATTTGTACGTTTCAAAATTGGACACTTAGAAACTTTTCTGGTGAAAACCACACAATGGATTCCTAGGGAAGGAAATACAAGTTACTGGTAAGTACGCTTAGACTTACTTTTCAGGGTCAGTGCTGGGCTAAAAGATGCAGCACTGGGTTCTCTCCTGATAACAGGTGAGTAAATCGGAATTAGTAGTTCAGCTGACTTTAGAGGAATATTTGTACGTTGCAAAAATGGACACTTTACTGGTAAGTACGCTTAGAATTACTTTTCAGAGTCAGTGCTGGGCTAAAAGATGCAGCACTGGGTTCTCTCCTGATAACAGGTGAGTAAATAGGAATTTGTAGTTCAGCTGATTTTAGAAGAATATTTGTATGTTTCAAAATTGGACACTGGGAAACTTTTCTGGTGAAAACCACACAATGGATTTCTATTGAAGGAAATACAAGTTACTGGTAAGTACGCTTAGAATTAGTTTTCAGAGTCCGTGCTGGGCTAAAAGATGCAGCCCTGGGTTCTCTCCTGATAACAGGTGAGTAAATTGGAATTTGTAGTTCGGCTGATTTTAGAGGAATATTTGTACGTTTCAAAAATGGACACTTGGAAACTTTTCTGGTGAAAACCACACAATGGATTCCTATGGAAGGAAATACAAGTTACTGGTAAGTACGCTTAGACTTACTTTTCAGGATAAGTGCTGGGCTAAAAGATGCAGCACTGGGTTCTCTCCTGATAACAGGTGAGTAAATCGGAATTAGTAGTTCAGCTGATTTTAGAGGAATATTTGTACGTTTCAAAAATGGACACTTTACTAGTAAGTACGCTTAGAATTACTTTTCAGAGTCAGTGCTGGGCTAAAAGATGCTGCCCTGGGTTCTCTCCTGATAACAGGTGAGTAAGTCGGAATTCGTAGTTCGGCTGATTTTAGAGAAATATTTGTACATTTCAAAAATGGACACTTAGAAACTTTTCTGGTGAAAACCACACAATGGATTCCTAGGGAAGGAAATACAAGTTACTGGTAAGTACGCTTAGACTTACTTTTCAGGGTCAGTGCTGGGCTAAAAGATGCAGCAGTGGGTTCTCTCCTGATAACAGGTGAGTAAATCGGAATTCGTAGTTCGGCTGATTTTAGAGGAATATTTGTACGTTTCAAAATTGGACACTTAGAAACTTTTCTGCTGAAAACCACACAATAGATTCCTATGGAAGGAAATACAAGTTACTGGTAAGTACGCTTAGAATTACTTTTCAGGGTCAGTGCTGGGCTAAAAGATGCAGCACTGGGTTCTCTCCTGATAACAGGTGAGTAAATCGGAATTAGTAGTTCAGCTGATTTTAGAGGAATATTTGTACGTTGCAAAAATGGACACTTAGAAACTTTTCTGCTGAAAACCACACAATAGATTCCTATGGAAGGAAATACAAGTTACTGGTAAGTACGCTTAGAATTACTTTTCAGGGTCAGTGCTGGGCTAAAAGATGCAGCACTGGGTTCTCTCCTGATAACAGGTGAGTAAATCGGAATTAGTAGTTCAGCTGATTTTAGAGGAATATTTGTACGTTGCAAAAATGGACACTTAGAAACTTTTCTGCTGAAAACCACACAATAGATTCCTATGGAAGGAAATACAAGTTACTGGTAAGTACGCTTAGAATTACTTTTCAGAGTCAGTGCTGGGCTAAAAGATGCAGCAGTGGGTTCTCTCCTAATAACAGGTGAGTAAATCGGAATTCGTAGTTCGGCTGATTTTAGAGGAATATTTGTACGTTTCAAAATTGGACACTGGGAAACTTTCCTGGTGAAAACCACACAATGGATTCCTAAGGAAGGAAATACAAGTTACTGGTAAATACGCTTAGACTTACTTTTCAGGGTCAGTGCTGGGCTAAAAGATGCAGCACTGGGTTCTCTCCTGATAACAGGTGAGTAAATCGGAATTAGTAGTTCAGCTGATTTTAGAGGAATATTTGTACGTTGCAAAAATGGACACTTAGAAACTTTTCTGCTGAAAACCACACAATAGATTCCTATGGAAGGAAATAAAAGTTACTGGTAAGTACGCTTAGAATTACTTTTCAGAGTCAGTGCTGGGCTAAAAGATGCAGCAGTGGGTTCTCTCCTGATAACAGGTGAGTAAATCGGAATTCGTAGTTCGGCTGATTTTAGAGGAATATTTGTACGTTTCAAAATTGGACACTGGGAAACTTTTCTGGTGAAAACCACACAATGGATTTCTATGGAAGGAAATACAAGTTACTGGTAAGTACGCTTAGAATTACTTTCCAGGGTTAGTGCTGGGCTAAAAGATGCAGCCCTGGGTTCTCTCCTGATAACAGGTGAGTAAATCGGAATTCGTAGTTCGGCTGATTTTAGAGGAATATTTGTACATTTCAAAAATGGACACTTAGAAACTTTTCTGGTGAAAACCACACAATGTATTCCTATGGAAGGAAATACAAGTTACTGGTAAGTACGCTTAGACTTACTTTTCAGGGTCAGTGCTGGGCGAAAAGATGCAGCACTGGGTTCTCTCCTGATAACAGGTGAGTAAATAGGAATTTGTAGTTCAGCTGATTTTAGAAGAATATATGTATGTTTCAAAATTGGACACTGGGAAACTTTTCTGGTGAAAACCACACAATGGATTTCCATTGAAGGAAATACAAGTTACTGGTAAGTACGCTTAGAATTACTTTTCAGAGTCAGTGCTGGGCTAAAAGATGCAGCCCTGGGTTCTCTCCTGATAACAGGTGAGTAAATTGGAATTTGTAGTTCGGCTGATTTTAGAGGAATATTTGTACGTTTCAAAAATGGACACTTGGAAACTTTTCTGGTGAAAACCACACAATGGATTCCTATGGAAGGAAATACAAGTTACTGGTAAGTACGCTTAGACTTACTTTTCAGGATCAGTGCTGGGCTAAAAGATGCAGCAATGGGTTCTCTCCTGATAACAGGTGAGTAAATCGGAATTAGTAGTTCAGCTGATTTTAGAGGAATATTTGTACGTTGCAAAAATGGACACTTTGAAACTTTTCTGCTGAAAACCACACAATAGATTCCTATGGAAGGAAATACAAGTTACTGGTAAGTACGCTTAGAATTACTTTTCAGGGTCAGTGCTGGGCTAAAAGATGCAGCACTGGATTCTCTCCTGATAACAGGTGAGTAAATCGGAATTAGTAGTTCAGCTGATTTTAGAAGAATATTTGTACGTTTCAAAAAAGGACACTTAGAAACTTTTCTGCTGAAAACCACACAATCGATTCCTATGGAAGGAAATACAAGTTACTGGTAAGTACGCTTAGACTTACTTTTCAGAGTCAGTGCTGGGCTAAAAGATGCAGCACTGGGTTCTCTCCTGATAACAGGTGAGTAAATAGGAATTTGTAGTTCAGCTGATTTTAGAAGAATATTTGTATGTTTCAAAATTGGACACTGGGAAACTTTTCTGGTGAAAACCACACAATGGATTTCTATTGAAGGAAATACAAGTTACTGGTAAGTACGCTTAGAATTACTTTTCAGAGTCCGTGCTGGGCTAAAAGATGCAGCCCTGGGTTCTCTCCTGATAACAGGTGAGTAAATTGGAATTTGTAGTTCGGCTGATTTTAGAGGAATATTTGTACGTTTCAAAAATGGACACTTGGAAACTTTTCTGGTGAAAACCACACAATGGATTCCTATGGAAGGAAATACAAGTTACTGGTAAGTACGCTTAGACTTACTTTTCAGGATAAGTACTGGGCTAAAAGATGCAGCACTGGGTTCTCTCCTGATAACAGGTGAGTAAATCGGAATTAGTAGTTCAGCTGATTTTAGAGGAATATTTGTACGTTGCAAAAATGGACACTTAGAAACTTTTCTGCTGAAAACCACACAATAGATTCCTATGGAAGGAAATACAAGTTACTGGTAAGTACGCTTAGACTTACTTTTCAGGATAAGTGCTGGGCTAAAAGATGCAGCACTGGGTTCTCTCCTGATAACAGGTGAGTAAATCGGAATTAGTAGTTCAGCTGATTTTAGAGGAATATTTGTACGTTTCAAAAATGGACACTTTACTGGTAAGTACGCTTAGAATTACTTTTCAGAGTCAGTGCTGGGCTAAAAGATGCTGCCCTGGGTTCTCTCCTGATAACAGGTGAGTAAGTCGGAATTCGTAGTTCGGCTGATTTTAGAGAAATATTTGTACATTTCAAAAATGGACACTTAGAAACTTTTCTGGTGAAAACCACACAATGGATTCCTAGGGAAGGAAATACAAGTTACTGGTAAGTACGCTTAGACTTACTTTTCAGGGTCAGTGCTGGGCTAAAAGATGCAGCAGTGGGTTCTCTCCTGATAACAGGTGAGTAAATCGGAATTAGTAGTTCAGCTGATTTTAGAGGAATATTTGTACGTTGCAAAAATGGACACTTAGAAACTTTTCTGCTGAAAACCACACAATAGATTCCTATGGAAGGAAATACAAGTTATTGGTAAGTACGCTTAGAATTACTTTTCAGGGTCAGTGCTGGGCTAAAAGATGCAGCACTGGGTTCTCTCCTGATAACAGGTGAGTAAATCGGAATTAGTAGTTCAGCTGATTTTAGAGGAATATTTGTACGTTGCAAAAATGGACACTTAGAAACTTTTCTGCTGAAAACCACACAATAGATTCCTATGGAAGGAAATACAAGTTACTGGTAAGTACGCTTAGAATTACTTTTCAGAGTCAGTGCTGGGCTAAAAGATGCAGCAGTGGGTTCTCTCCTGATAACAGGTGAGTAAATCGGAATTCGTAGTTCGGCTGATTTTAGAGGAATATTTGTACGTTTCAAAATTGGACACTGGGAAACTTTCCTGGTGAAAACCACACAATGGATTCCTAAGGAAGGAAATACAAGTTACTGGTAAATATGCTTAGACTTACTTTTCAGGGTCAGTGCTGGGCTAAAAGATGCAGCACTGGGTTCTCTCCTGATAACAGGTGAGTAAATCGGAATTAGTAGTTCAGCTGATTTTAGAGGAATATTTGTACGTTGCAAAAATGGACACTTAGAAACTTTTCTGCTGAAAACCACACAATAGATTCCTATGGAAGGAAATAAAAGTTACTGGTAAGTACGCTTAGAATTACTTTTCAGAGTCAGTGCTGGGCTAAAAGATGCAGCAGTGGGTTCTCTCCTGATAACAGGTGAGTAAATCGGAATTCGTAGTTCGGCTGATTTTAGAGGAATATTTGTACGTTTCAAAATTGGACACTGGGAAACTTTTCTGGTGAAAACCACACAATGGTTTTCTATGGAAGGAAATACAAGTTACTGGTAAGTACGCTTAGACTTACTTTTCAGGGTCAGTGCTGGGCTAAAAGATGCAGCACTGGATTCTCTCCTGATAACAGGTGAGTAAATCGGAATTAGTAGTTCAGCTGATTTTAGAAGAATATTTGTACGTTTCAAAAAAGGACACTTAGAAACTTTTCTGCTGAAAACCACACAATCGATTCCTATGGAAGGAAATACAAGTTACTGGTAAGTACGCTTAGACTTACTTTTCAGAGTCAGTGCTGGGCTAAAAGATGCAGCACTGGGTTCTCTCCTGATAACAGGTGAGTAAATAGGAATTTGTAGTTCAGCTGATTTTAGAAGAATATTTGTATGTTTCAAAATTGGACACTGGGAAACTTTTCTGGTGAAAACCACACAATGGATTTCTATTGAAGGAAATACAAGTTACTGGTAAGTACGCTTAGAATTACTTTTCAGAGTCCGTGCTGGGCTAAAAGATGCAGCCCTGGGTTCTCTCCTGATAACAGGTGAGTAAATTGGAATTTGTAGTTCGGCTGATTTTAGAGGAATATTTGTACGTTTCAAAAATGGACACTTGGAAACTTTTCTGGTGAAAACCACACAATGGATTCCTATGGAAGGAAATACAAGTTACTGGTAAGTACGCTTAGACTTACTTTTCAGGATAAGTGCTGGGCTAAAAGATGCAGCACTGGGTTCTCTCCTGATAACAGGTGAGTAAATCGGAATTAGTAGTTCAGCTGATTTTAGAGGAATATTTGTACGTTTCAAAAATGGACACTTTACTGGTAAATATGCTTAGACTTACTTTTCAGGGTCAGTGCTGGGCTAAAAGATGCAGCACTGGGTTCTCTCCTGATAACAGGTGAGTAAATCGGAATTCGTAGTTCGGCTGATTTTAGAGGAATATTTGTACGTTTCAAAATTGGACACTGGGAAACTTTTCTGGTGAAAACCACACAATGGTTTTCTATGGAAGGAAATACAAGTTACTGGTAAGTACGCTTAGACTTACTTTTCAGGGTCAGTGCTGGGCTAAAAGATGCAGCACTGGATTCTCTCCTGATAACAGGTGAGTAAATCGGAATTAGTAGTTCAGCTGATTTTAGAAGAATATTTGTACGTTTCAAAAAAGGACACTTAGAAACTTTTCTGCTGAAAACCACACAATCGATTCCTATGGAAGGAAATACAAGTTACTGGTAAGTACGCTTAGACTTACTTTTCAGAGTCAGTGCTGGGCTAAAAGATGCAGCACTGGGTTCTCTCCTGATAACAGGTGAGTAAATTGGAATTTGTAGTTCGGCTGATTTTAGAAGAATATTTGTATGTTTCAAAATTGGACACTGGGAAACTTTTCTGGTGAAAACCACACAATGGATTTCTATTGAAGGAAATACAAGTTACTGGTAAGTACGCTTAGAATTACTTTTCAGAGTCCGTGCTGGGCTAAAAGATGCAGCCCTGGGTTCTCTCCTGATAACAGGTGAGTAAATTGGAATTTGTAGTTCGGCTGATTTTAGAGGAATATTTGTACGTTTCAAAAATGGACACTTGGAAACTTTTCTGGTGAAAACCACACAATGGATTCCTATGGAAGGAAATACAAGTTACTGGTAAGTACGCTTAGACATACTTTTCAGGATAAGTGCTGGGCTAAAAGATGCAGCACTGGGTTCTCTCCTGATAACAGGTGAGTAAATCGGAATTAGTAGTTCAGCTGATTTTAGAGGAATATTTGTACGTTTCAAAAATGGACACTTTACTGGTAAATATGCTTAGACTTACTTTTCAGGGTCAGTGCTGGGCTAAAAGATGCAGCACTGGGTTCTCTCCTGATAACAGGTGAGTAAATCGGAATTAGTAGTTCAGCTGATTTTAGAGGAATATTTGTACGTTGCAAAAATGGACACTTAGAAACTTTTCTGCTGAAAACCACACAATAGATTCCTATGGAAGGAAATAAAAGTTACTGGTAAGTACGCTTAGAATTACTTTTCAGAGTCAGTGCTGGGCTAAAAGATGCAGCAGTGGGTTCTCTCCTGATAACAGGTGAGTAAATCGGAATTCGTAGTTCGGCTGATTTTAGAGGAATATTTGTACGTTTCAAAATTGGACACTGGGAAACTTTTCTGGTGAAAACCACACAATGGATTTCTATGGAAGGAAATACAAGTTACTGGTAAGTACGCTTAGAATTACTTTCCAGGGTTAGTGCTGGGCTAAAAGATGCAGCCCTGGGTTCTCTCCTGATAACAGGTGAGTAAATCGGAATTCGTAGTTCGGCTGATTTTAGAGGAATATTTGTACATTTCAAAAATGGACACTTAGAAACTTTTCTGGTGAAAACCACACAATGTATTCCTATGGAAGGAAATACAAGTTACTGGTAAGTACGCTTAGACTTACTTTTCAGGGTCAGTGCTGGGCGAAAAGATGCAGCACTGGGTTCTCTCCTGATAACAGGTGAGTAAATAGGAATTTGTAGTTCAGCTGATTTTAGAAGAATATATGTATGTTTCAAAATTGGACACTGGGAAACTTTTCTGGTGAAAACCACACAATGGATTTCCATTGAAGGAAATACAAGTTACTGGTAAGTACGCTTAGAATTACTTTTCAGAGTCAGTGCTGGGCTAAAAGATGCAGCCCTGGGTTCTCTCCTGATAACAGGTGAGTAAATTGGAATTTGTAGTTCGGCTGATTTTAGAGGAATATTTGTACGTTTCAAAAATGGACACTTGGAAACTTTTCTGGTGAAAACCACACAATGGATTCCTATGGAAGGAAATACAAGTTACTGGTAAGTACGCTTAGACTTACTTTTCAGGATCAGTGCTGGGCTAAAAGATGCAGCAATGGGTTCTCTCCTGATAACAGGTGAGTAAATCGGAATTAGTAGTTCAGCTGATTTTAGAGGAATATTTGTACGTTGCAAAAATGGACACTTAGAAACTTTTCTGCTGAAAACCACACAATAGATTCCTATGGAAGGAAATACAAGTTACTGGTAAGTACGCTTAGAATTACTTTTCAGAGTCAGTGCTGGGCTAAAAGATGCAGCAGTGGGTTCTCTCCTGATAACAGGTGAGTAAATCGGAATTCGTAGTTCGGCTGATTTTAGAGGAATATTTGTACGTTTCAAAATTGGACACTGGGAAACTTTTCTGGTGAAAACCACACAATGGTTTTCTATGGAAGGAAATACAAGTTACTGGTAAGTACGCTTAGACTTACTTTTCAGGGTCAGTGCTGGGCTAAAAGATGCAGCACTGGATTCTCTCCTGATAACAGGTGAGTAAATCGGAATTAGTAGTTCAGCTGATTTTAGAAGAATATTTGTACGTTTCAAAAAAGGACACTTAGAAACTTTTCTGCTGAAAACCACACAATCGATTCCTATGGAAGGAAATACAAGTTACTGGTAAGTACGCTTAGACTTACTTTTCAGAGTCAGTGCTGGGCTAAAAGATGCAGCACTGGGTTCTCTCCTGATAACAGGTGAGTAAATAGGAATTTGTAGTTCAGCTGATTTTAGAAGAATATTTGTATGTTTCAAAATTGGACACTGGGAAACTTTTCTGGTGAAAACCACACAATGGATTTCTATTGAAGGAAATACAAGTTACTGGTAAGTACGCTTAGAATTACTTTTCAGAGTCCGTGCTGGGCTAAAAGATGCAGCCCTGGGTTCTCTCCTGATAACAGGTGAGTAAATTGGAATTTGTAGTTCGGCTGATTTTAGAGGAATATTTGTACGTTTCAAAAATGGACACTTGGAAACTTTTCTGGTGAAAACCACACAATGGATTCCTATGGAAGGAAATACAAGTTACTGGTAAGTACGCTTAGACTTACTTTTCAGGATAAGTGCTGGGCTAAAAGATGCAGCACTGGGTTCTCTCCTGATAACAGGTGAGTAAATCGGAATTAGTAGTTCAGCTGATTTTAGAGGAATATTTGTACGTTTCAAAAATGGACACTTTACTGGTAAGTACGCTTAGAATTACTTTTCAGAGTCAGTGCTGGGCTAAAAGATGCAGCCCTGGGTTCTCTCCTGATAACAGGTGAGTAAATTGGAATTTGTAGTTCGGCTGATTTTAGAGGAATATTTGTACGTTTCAAAAATGGACACTTGGAAACTTTTCTGGTGAAAACCACACAATGGATTCCTATGGAAGGAAATACAAGTTACTGGTAAGTACGCTTAGACTTACTTTTCAGGATCAGTGCTGGGCTAAAAGATGCAGCAATGGGTTCTCTCCTGATAACAGGTGAGTAAATCGCAATTAGTAGTTCAGCTGATTTTAGAGGAATATTTGTACGTTGCAAAAATGGACACTTAGAAACTTTTCTGCTGAAAACCACACAATAGATTCCTATGGAAGGAAATACAAGTTACTGGTAAGTACGCTTAGAATTACTTTTCAGAGTCAGTGCTGGGCTAAAAGATGCAGCAGTGGGTTCTCTCCTGATAACAGGTGAGTAAATCGGAATTCGTAGTTCGGCTGATTTTAGAGGAATATTTGTACGTTTCAAAATTGGACACTGGGAAACTTTTCTGGTGAAAACCACACAATGGTTTTCTATGGAAGGAAATACAAGTTACTGGTAAGTACGCTTAGACTTACTTTTCAGGGTCAGTGCTGGGCTAAAAGATGCAGCACTGGATTCTCTCCTGATAACAGGTGAGTAAATCGGAATTAGTAGTTCAGCTGATTTTAGAAGAATATTTGTACGTTTCAAAAAAGGACACTTAGAAACTTTTCTGCTGAAAACCACACAATCGATTCCTATGGAAGGAAATACAAGTTACTGGTAAGTACGCTTAGACTTACTTTTCAGAGTTAGTGCTGGGCTAAAAGATGCAGCACTGGGTTCTCTCCTGATAACAGGTGAGTAAATCGGAATTAGTAGTTCAGCTGACTTTAGAGGAATATTTGTACGTTGCAAAAATGGACACTTAGAAACTTTTCTGCTGAAAACCACACAATAGATTCCTATGGAAGAAAATACAAGTGACTGGTAAGTACGCTTAGAATTACTTTTCAGAGTCAGTGCTGGGCTAAAAGATGCAGCAATGGGTTCTCTCCTGATAACAGGTGAGTAAATCGGAATTCGTAGTTCGGCTGATTTTAGAGGAATATTTGTACGTTTTAAAATTGGACACTGGGAAACTTTTCTGGTGAAAACCACACAATGGATTTCTATGGAAGGAAATACAAGTTACTGGTAAGTACGCTTAGAATTACTTTTCAGAGTCAGTGCTGGGCTAAAAGATGCAGCACTGGGTTCTCTCCTGATAACAGGTGAGTAAATCGGAATTAGTAGTTCAGCTGATTTTAGAGGAATATTTGTACGTTGCAAAAATGGACACTTAGAAACTTTTCTGCTGAAAACCACACAATAGATTCCTATGGAAGGAAATACAAGTTACTGGTAAGTACGCTTAGAATTACTTTTCAGAGTCAGTGCTGGGCTAAAAGATGCAGCACTGGGTTCTCTCCTGATAACAGGTGAGTAAATCGGAATTAGTAGTTCAGCTGACTTTAGAGGAATATTTGTACGTTGCAAAAATGGACACTTAGAAACTTTTCTGCTGAAAACCACACAATAGATTCCTATGGAAGAAAATACAAGTGACTGGTAAGTACGCTTAGAATTACTTTTCAGAGTCAGTGCTGGGCTAAAAGATGCAGCAATGGGTTCTCTCCTGATAACAGGTGAGTAAATCGGAATTCGTAGTTCGGCTGATTTTAGAGGAATATTTGTACGTTTTAAAATTGGACACTGGGAAACTTTTCTGGTGAAAACCACACAATGGATTTCTATGGAAGGAAATACAAGTTACTGGTAAGTACGCTTAGACTTACTTTTCAGGGTCAGTGCTGGGCTAAAAGATGCAGCACTGGGTTCTCTCCTGATAACAGGTGAGTAAATCGGAATTAGTAGTTCAGCTGATTTTAGAAGAATATTTGTACGTTTCAAAAAAGGACACTTAGAAACTTTTCTGCTGAAAACCACACAATGGATTCCTATGGAAGGAAATACAAGTTACTGGTAAGTACGCTTAGAATTACTTTTCAGAGTCAGTGCTGGGCTAAAAGATGCATCAGTGGGTTCTCTCCTGATAACAGGTGAGTAAATCGGAATTCGTAGTTCGGCTGATTTTAGAGGAATATTTGTACGTTTCAAAATTGGACACTGGGAAACTTTTCTGGTGAAAACTACACAATGGATTCCAATGTAAGGAAATACAAGTTACTGGTAAGTACGCTTAGAATTACTTTTCAGAGTCAGTGCTGGGCTAAAAGATGCAGCCCTGGGTTCTCTCCTGATAACAGGTGAGTAAATCGGAATTCGTAGTTCGGCTGATTTTAGAGGAATATTTGTACAATGGTGAAGGAAGGCGGCGGGGCCTGAGGTGACGTGTGCAAACACGCCCTGTGGCGCGTTTTAAGTTGGGGAATTAATTCCTCTTCAATCCTGAGGTCCCCTGGGGGCCAACTAGCCCACCAGGTACCTCCAGTATGCGCCAGGGAGCTGCATTGCAGAGAGGTGTTCAGAGGCCACGCCCCTTTTTAAAACACTCTGCAACGCAGCTCCGTGGCGCTTAGTGGAGGTACCTGGTGGGCTAGTAGGCCCCTAGGGGACCTCAGGATTGAAGAGGAATTAATTCCCCAACTTAAAACGCGCCACAGGGCGTGTTTGCACAGTATCACCTCAGGCCCTGCCCCCTACCTTCACCACTGTGCAAACGCGCCCGTGGCGCGTTTTAAGTTGGGAGATTAAGTCCCCTTGAATCCTGATGTCCCCTGGCGGCCAACTAGCCCACCACGTACCTCCAGTAAGGGCCACGGAGCTGCGCTGCAGAGAGGTGTAAAAAGGGGCGTGGCCTCATTACACCTCTCTGCAACGCAGCCCCCTGGTGCATACTGGAGGTTCCTGGTGGGCTAGTTGGCCCCCAGGGACCCCTAGTATTCAAGGGGAATTAGATCCCCCTTTGCAAAGAGGTGCAAGGAGGGGGTGTGGCCTCCGGCCCGATCCCTTTTTTTTTTTTTTTTTTTTTTTAGAAGGGGGGCTGTGTAGCTCCCCTTCTTTTTCTAATTTATTGGCCCTGGGGACCCCATCCCCCAGGGCCTGCCCCCAATTTTTTATTTTTATTATTATTTTTTGGAGGGGGCTGCCTTGCCCCCCTCCCGGGCCACTACTGGCCCCAGGGACCCCATCCCCCGGGGCCTGGCCTCCTCGTTGGGGACCATGGGGGGGACCCAATCCCTCCACGGTCCCAGCCGGCTCCCTGCCTCCTGCGGGAGCCTGCATTGCTTTTCCACATGGGGAGCAGCTAACATGCTGCTCCCCATGTGGGAAAGCAATCTGCTCTCGCTTCAATGAAGCAAAGCAGTTTGCAATGGCAGGATGGGAGCCGTGAGGCTCCCGCCCTGCCATTGCAAACAGCAGTGTCCCAGGGGTGGGCACCCCGGGACACTGCAGGAGCCGGCCCTGGGGTGTAACGGACCCCCTATGTTAAATAATTAGGGCCCCGGGGAGGTGGCGGTCCCCGGGGCTGTGGGGTGGCCATGAGCCCCCCACATACATTGACATAAAGCCCTGGGGGGGTGGCGGTCCCCAGGGCTGGGGGGCCCCTCTGGGCCCCCCATTATAATATACATATTACCTCCGGAACTTGGCCCCCCCGGGGGCTAAATAAAAAGGAAGCGCGGGAGTCCGCGCTTCGTTTTTTTTTCCGGCAGCGGGATGCGCGGATCCTAAGCACATCCCGTGATTTTGCGCCTTTTTGTGGGGGTTTTCTTGTGCCTCGGTTCTACCGAGGTACAAGATGGCTGCCAACACTTCCTGATTCAGCGTGTTGGCAGCCAATTAGCATTCAGCTTGTGCTCAGGAGGGTGCGGGGTGGGTGCGCGGATCCTCCGAGGCCATAGATATATCTATCTTTTTAACTCTAATTTTCTCAGGAACTACTGAACGGATTTACACCATTTAAGCAAAAGGCACGAGTCTGAACTGAGGACTACCTCTTTGCCAAATTTGGTGTAATTCCGTTCAGCAGTTCTGGCTGTAGCTGCGTCAACAGGTCCTATGGGAAAATGCATGGGGTAAACGCGTTTTGGGACCCCCCTTTTTTCACGGCCCCCGCTTGACGAATCACCGTGAAATTTTCAGAATAGGAGCGGACCGCAGCTGGCCAAAAGTTTGGAAAATTTCGCAAAGATTTGTCAATCGGCGCCAACGTTATTCCAAATAGAATGTTGCGGATTTCCTATGGAAAATAGGTCCTAACTATATCTACCTACTGGCGACGGCCAGTAGGTAATTCGCTGAAAAACCATCGGTTTCAGAGACGTTATAGTTAGAAATTAGCATTTAAAAAACCTTAGAAATTCAAAGAAAAAACCATAGGTTTCAGGGGTGTTATAGTTAGCTGGACATTTCGCTCGTACAAAACCATAGAAATTCCTCCGTTATAGTTAGTTCTGCTAACTCGCGTGCCCGCAATGCACTGCTGTTGATGTCACATATTACATCATTCATGACATGGTCAGTGACATCACTGATGATATCTCAAAATACAAAAGAAAAAAGAAGAAATCAGAACTACTTTATCTGGTTAAAGAAAGAACTATAATTGCAAGGTAATGTGTGAAAGTTTGGTTGAATATATGTATACAGCATGATTGACTGAAAGAATAGTGTATGGTGAATTTATAGGTGAAGATTTATGAGGAAGTACTGCAGCGTGACACTGCAAGCTCTTTAGCTGCACTGCACTGTGGCACTTCCGAAGCACAGGGATGTTACATATGTACATGAGTATGTTGCAACTCTGTGCTTCCCTCTGCACTGCTGCACAAACTACAGCCATGCGGTGACACAGGCACCCTTGCATCATGGTGCAAGGATGTCTGTGACGTGTGGAGATTGTTTTTGTGCAGGAAGGTGTCCCTTCCTGCACAAAAACAATCAGTAAAGGCATTTTCCTCTTTCAATGTATGCTGTGGAATGCAGCATGCATTGAAAGAGGAAAAACTGAGGAGGAATAAAAACAATTCTCCTCGCTGCGCCTTGCTACACCAACTCTAGGATGGCGCAGCATTCACACACATCTCCAGATTTACGATTTCTCATAAATCTGGAGATGTGTCTTGTTCTATGGGTGTTGCGTGGGAACACCCACAGCAACACCTATGGGACGCCCCTTCAACGCAAAGTTCTGTGTATGAAGGGGTCGTATTTACAAGGAGAGGAAAAACCACGCAGGGTGGCTTTTCCTCCCCTTGTAAATATGAAGGAGTGCCTGGCGCCATCACTACGTTACAAAAGGTGATGTACTGGTGGCGCAGGGTGCTTGTAAATCTGCCCCATAAGTGCTTAGGTATTGGCAGACTGATACAAAAAGAACATAGTGCTGGATGGGTGATTGAAGAATTGCATGAGACTGACAGGAGGTATCCTACGCTGCATGAGTACTACTTCAGTATTTAATGGAGTGGACTAATAGTATGTATCTGCTTAGAGATTTGTAGGGATTATGCACAGAATATTTTATGTGTACTTGTGTTGGTGCCTAGGTCATTTTATAAGAATACCACTAGTAACTGGAACGATGACAGTGCTGCAAACAGAGTGAACACTTAATTTATAAGTACTTATGTATTGGTGGAGTGATAGGATAAGTAGATAGTGGTAGATAAGTGATTAAAGAAGTGCATGGGACAGACTGGACGATTCCTACACTGCATGAGTACTAACTGGGTATTTAGAAGAGTGTATCAATAGTATGGAGCTAGTTAGAGGTCTGCTTGGATAGTGCACAAAATATTATAGATGTACTTGTGTTAGTAGCTAGGCCATTCCATAAGTTCATGACTAGTAACTAGAATAATTACAGTGTTACAAACAGAGTGTATAGTGAATTTATAAGTGCTAAGGTATTGGTGGAGTAATAGGATAAGTAGATAGTGCTGGATGGGTGATTGAGAAATGCATGGGACAGACAGGAGGATTCCTACACTGCATAGGTACTAACTGGGTATTTAGAAAAGCGTATCAATAGTTTGTAGCTGGTTAGAGGTGTGCATGCATAGTGTACAAAATATTGTACCTGTACTTGTGTTTTTGACGACGCCATTCCTTAGGTATACGACTAATAACTGGAGTAATTTCAGTGTTGCAAAGAAAGTGTTCTGAATTCATAAGTGCTTAGGTAATGGTGGAGTGATAGGATACGTAGATAGTGCTGGATGGGTGAATGGAGAAGTGCATGAGACAGACAGATGGATTCCTAGACTGCATAGGTACTAAATGGGTATTTAGAAGAGCATATCAATAGTATGTAGCTGGTTAGAGGTCTGCATGCATAGTGTACAAAATATTGTACCTGCACTTGTGTTAGTGGCTAGGTCATTCCATAAGTATATGACTAATAACTGGAGTAATTTCAGTGCTGCAAAGAGAGTGCATGCTACATTTATTAGTCCTTAGGTATTGGCAGAGTGATAGGATACGTAGATAGTGCTGGATGGTTGAATGGAGAAGTGCATGGGACAGACAGAAGGATTCCTAGACTGCATAGGTACTAACTGAGTATTTAAAAGACTGTATCAAAGCTATGTAGCTGATTAGAGGTCTGTATGCATAGTGCACAGAATATTGTAGCTGTACTAGTATTGGTGTGTCTATGGTTTCGAGAATGGTAGTCTGTATTTTAGGGTGTGAGGAGGTGCATCAGATGATCACGTAGGTGATGTCATCAGTGTTGTCATTTGAGATGTCATCAGTGATGTCTTCAGTGATGTCACTGACCATGTCATGAGTGATATAATATGTGACGTCATCAGCAGTGCATTACTTTAATCCAAAAAGCTGGCGGACATATTGGCCTGGTCACGATGTGAAAATTCAGGCATTAATACAATAAAGAAATGAAAACAAGTATGCACACAATGTCATTTTAGCATATCTTGCCCCGTGACCGCCATACCTGTATGTTCGTCAACGTGACTTATTCATGATAAACATACTTAGAATTGCAAACATCAACATAAACAATGGACTACACATTACTTTAAAGTGAAAGGCTATCGGCCATATTAATCTGGGCACGTTGCGTATTATAATGGTTCTTACACGAAAGAAAAGGAAAAAAAGGGGTGTTAATATACACACACTATCCCTAAATAAAGTTCTAGCGATTATTGTTCCATTCCATTCACAGCTCATTAGAGATGTCATGAGTGATGTAACTGACCATGTCATGAATGAAGTAATGTCTGAGGTCATTAGCAGTACATTGCGGGGGCGTAAGTTATAGTTAGCTCAGGTAACTATAACTGCTGAATTTCACTGGTTGTGTATGAGTGAAATCTGAGTCTAACTATACCGTCCCTGTAATCGTTGTTTTTTTCAGCAAATTTCTAGGTTTTTTTTTTAACGTTAAGTAAGATGCATATCACAATGGATGGTGGGGGGGTTGGAAGCAGGGCCTGGCATTGTGCTTCCCCCATCCAAGCTTGCTGCTCCTGCCTTCACTCCTCCTAGCCATCCATTGTCCAAGTCCATGTCCCTGCTCCCTTATTACTGCCCTGTGTGGCCGTTGTTCTGCCACTGGCCTTTCCGCCTTCTCTGAACAGTTAGCTTGCTGCTCCATCCACCTCCTCCCTATCCTCTGTTGTCTGAATCCATGTACTAGCCTCTTCCCTCCTGCCATGCATGGTCTGATGTGCTGCCACTGCCCTCCATTTAGCATGATGTACCAGTCCACTCCTCCTGCCCTCCATTGCCCAATTCTATGCCCCATCATTGACCTCCTGCTTAGCCTCTTTGCTTAGCTTGCTGCCCCTATTCACCATCCTTTTTGCCCACCATGTTCCATGGACCTGCCACTCCTATCTACTCTGAGTGTTCTGTTGAGCTGCCACTCCCCTCCCACCTGCCTAGCATTGTCAGATGACTGTAACCTGTCCCTGCCACCTCCACCCTGCTTGTCCACATTCCATGCCCCTATCCTCGTCCTCCTGTTCTCCATGGTCCATTTTACTGCCCTACCCTTATGCCCTTCCTGGTCTGTTGTGCTGCAACTGCTCCTCTTGCCTGCCCCGCGTTGTCTGTTGTGAGGCCCCTTCCCCTGAACTCTCTTGTCTGTGCCCAGGTCCTGCCCCTCCCTTCTATCCTCCATAGTCCTTTGTGCATGCCCCCGCACCCTCCTTCTTGCCCATCATAGCCATTGTGCTGCCACTAACCCTCCCGCTTGCCATGCATGGTCTTCTGTGCTGCCACGGCCCTTTCCCACCTTCCCTGTGTGGTCAGCTAGCTGCCCCTGACCCCCTCCCACCTTCCCTCCATGGTCTGTGTGTATGCCATCATAGTCTCACTGTTGCTCTCCATGGTGTGTCTTGCTTCTAGTGCCCATCCTGTGACCTCCATGGTCATCTTTCTGCTCCTGCCCTGCCCCCTTGCCCCCAGCCCTCTGTTTCCATGTGCAGACCCCTATTCCCTCCCTCCTGGCTTGTCTGTTCCATTGTAATGCCCATGATCCGTCCCTCCTGCCCTTTATGGTCTGTTATGCTGCAGATTTCTCTCCTGTCTGTCCATTATGGTCAGCTAGCTACCCTTGCCTCTTTCCCCTCTGTTCTCTGTTGTCCATGTACATGGTCCTGTTCCCTCCCTATTGCTTTCTATGGATTGTTGTGTTGCACTCCCGTCCCGCATGCCCTGTGTTGTGTATTGTGCTGCTGCAAACCCTGATGCCTGCCCTGTAGGGTCAGTTTGGTGCACCTCTCCATGTCCCTCCTGTCCTCTGTTATCCGAGTCCATGTCCCTACCCCAATTCCACCTGCCTTCCATGATCCAATGTACCTTACTTGCGAACATTTTGAACTTGGTAAGAGGGAGATTTTGAAGAAAAACTGGGGTATTGATTTTCCCCTTTGAGTTACATTGAAAAAGAGGAGATTGTAGACAGGAGACAGATCAAATAAAGCCCATTTGAGCTTAAAAACATTGGACGTTTCCTGGCTGAATCGGGTCTGTTGGCATGTATGGTTGTACTACAACTGCCTCTTCCTTCTGCCCACAATGGTCTATTATATTGCTACAGCCTCTCTTGCCAGTCCTGTATTGTTGGTTTGTTGCCCCTGCCCCCCTTTCCACTGCCCTCCACAGTCTGTTGTGCTGCCACTGCCCTTCCTGCCTGCCCAGTGTGGTCAAATTGTTGCCTCTACACCCACCTACCTGCCTTCAATGTTCAGAGTCTGTGCCCCTGGCCTCTCAACAGTATACTAATGAACAACTAGATTGCTAACGTTCTATATTTATTACAAAAGTGTGGAACGCCTGACGTCATCTTGATGTAATCAAAACTGTAATACCTAGAGCATTTTCTTTAGACATTACATATATGAGAGGGTCTTATTTGCATCAAAATTATGGATAGTGCTATAAAAAACTAAAATGAGGACATATTTTCTGAGTTTTCAAATAGCAACAAAGCACTTTTAAATTATTTGTTATCTTTATGTTTTTTTATCCAGTTGACCACTTGATTAAATGTTGCACTTAGGGGAGAGGATGTGGTGTTACTTCCAGAGCTGCAGACTTTGCGAATGGGGAACCAGGTTGGAGTTTCTGCTTCAGCCCGACATTCTGTGATTTTGGTCAAATCACTCAATCTCCCCATGTCTACAACCAAAAGTAATTTATTCTTGTGTGATGTTACCAAAGCTCATGTAAAGCACTCCAATACCTGACAAGTCTGCACTATATAAAACTGCAAAAACACAAAAAATGAAAAGTGTTTTGCACACTTCTGTCATTGGGCTACATGTGGGCTACATCTGGGTGATATTTGTGCTACATTTGGGCTCTTTTGTCTTTGGTGGCCATCTTGGGAGACTTATTTGTTATGAAGTTTCCCAATTTCCTCATTTACTGCAGTCTCCTCAGTAGGAAATACTTTCAGTTTTTTACTTTGGTTCCATCAAGAAGGCATTCAGATGTGTCACACATTTGCCATAAATTCTGAGTTTTAGCACTCTAGTTGCTCATTAGATCACTGTAGTAAAGCTACTGCTCACCAGGGAAGTCTGCTGCTGGTATTCAAAGTGCATGTTTCAGTCTGCATGTCAGAATTGTTTAATGAAATAGAAGAGGATTTGAGAAGTCAAATTGTGCCCTAATTTTTCTTTCTGCAGCACTAATCATAATTTCTATGGCAAAATGAACCCCCTCATTTTGTTCCTTTGCAAATTAAATCTTTTCAGTGTTACCACTTTATTCCAATCAAGATGGCTTCAGGTGTGCCATACTTTTGTCATAAGTAAGACTGTTCGCGCTCTAGTTGTTCTTTAGAACACTCTGGGACATTCTGTCATTGGGCTATACTTGGGCTACATCTGGGTGAAATTTGTGCTACATTTCGGCTCTTTTGCCTCTGGTGGCCATCTTGGGAGACTTATTTGTTATGAAGTTTCCTAATTTCCTCATTTACTACAGTCTCCTCAGTAAGAAATACTTTCAGTTTTTTACTTTGATTCCATCAAGAATGCATTCAGATGTGTCACACATTTGTCATAAATTCAGAATGTTAGCACTCTAGTTGCTCATTAGATCACTGTAGTAAAGCTACTGCTCACCAGGGAAGTCTGCTGCTGGTATTGAAAGTGCATGTTTCAGTCTGCATGTCAGAATTTTTTAATGAAATAGAAAAGGATTTCAGAAGTCACTCAAATTGTGCCCTAATTTTTCTTTCTGCAGCACTAATCATACTTTCTATGGCAAAATGAACCCCCTCATTTTGTTCCTTTTTAAATTAAACGTTTTAAGAGTTACCACTTTATTCCAATCAAGATGGCTTCAGGTGTGCAATACGTTTGTCATAAGTAGGACTGTTAGCGCTCTAGTTGTTCTTTAGAACACTCTGGGAAGCTGCAGTAGAACACAAAGGAATCAACTGACAGTCTCTGCCCTTGTTGGATGTACATGTTTTACTGAGAATGTCAGACTTCATTCTCACATGACTGAGAAAGATAATGTGAATTTATAGAAAATATGCTCTCAGTTTAGCTTATAGATCACCTTCCAAACCTCTGTGGGAAAAGCATGAGAAAATAGTTTTCTCTCAAACATGATTCATGATATCCCAGCAGAAGGCTTTTTCACATGGTAAAATCACCTTAGAACACACCACAATTCCTAAAATGAGTATGGTACCATCAACAAATGATTTATAATGTAACTAAAGTCTTAAAACCTTCTATTAACTGCAATGCTTTTTAATGAGGTGCTATCATGTATATTGGTCCCAAGATGGCTGCCAACACTTCTTGGATGAAGTGCTGACAGCCAATCAGATCTCACAATGAGTTTTGTGGTTAGGCTCTGCCCAGATATACATGTGATTTTACTTTTGATTTTCTCAGGAACTACTGAACGGATTTACACCATTTAACCAAAAGGCACGACTCTGAACCAAGGGCTACCTTTTTGCCAAATTTGGTGTAATTCTGTTCAGCAGTTCGGGCAGTAGCTGCAACTAAAGATTCCTATGGAAAATTGCATGGGGAAAACACGTTTTGGGACCCCCCTTTTTTCTCGGCCCCCGTTTGACGAATCACCCAGAGACTTTCAGAATAGGAGCGGACCGAAGCTGGCCAAAAGTTTTGAAGATTTCGCTAAGATTTGTCAACCGGCGCCAAAGTTATTGGGAATACAATGTTGCGGATTTCCTATGGAAAATAGGTCCTAACTAGAACTACCTACTGGCGACCGCCAGTAGGTAATTATATGTATATATATATATATCGTCCCAGGTGGTTCAGTTTTTCTCTGCTCCAGGCGCTGCTCGGCGGGTGCGTAGCCTCGCGGTTGAACCAAACCGCCAATATTCCAACCAAATCCTCCCAAGAGAAGAAGCAGGTCGCACTCCAACAGCTTTTCAAGTATTTTCCTTTATTTCATGATTCCGTTCTTTTGCGCAAAACCAATGAATAGACCGACGCATTTCGGTATAATCCAATACCTTGCTCACGGTCGTCGTTTTTACAAATGTTAACCAAATACAATTTAAATAAAGATAAATGAAGGAAGTCCCCTGACAGCAATGTCCTGTTGCCGCCCATTTCAGAGTCCCATAGATTTATGGGTCTTGTAGTTCCAATGCGTTCATTAAGCTCTGTTGCTTTTAGGTTTTTTTTATTTAGAGTTTTGTTTTTATTGACCTTCTGTTCCTGTTGTTATTTTTACCGGTTCACATATGTTATCATGCTACTAGGTTCAATTTTGCCCTTTGTTGGGCTTTAATCTCCATCCAATTGGTTAGTAAAGACCGGTGAATGTTTTACAAACTTTTACGTGCTCGGTTACTTTTTTGTACACGTGCTGCATGTTTTCAATAACGCCCTCCAGTGGGCCGACGCCTACTTATCTATCCCTTCATTTGGGAGAATGTTGTTTCATAAGTGTATGTACAGTTCTTCTGATTGATTTAATCCATATGGAGTCATGGAACGCAAATTTAAAATATGACACGATTCTTTCTGACGTAGTGTTTTTTCCCTGTTTCCACCACGAGAGCTCATCGGTACTGCTTCAATGCCATAAAATCTCAAAAGTTTCCAATTGGCATTATGGCATGCTTCCATGTGTTTAGCTATGGCATTGTTCCTGTCTTTGTTTTTGGTCGCTCGTACATGCTCTAAGATGCGTTTTTTTAGTTCGCAAATGGTTGATCCTACATATCTTAGAGGGCATGGACATTCTACCACATATACTATGTATTGACTTTTGCAAGTTATTAAGTTCGTGATTTGCCAATACTTGTTGTTTGCCATTTTCACATCTTTTGTTGGCTTTGCTATTTCGCAGACTTTGCAATTGTAGCATTTAGTAAACCCTGTTGTTTTTAACCAGGATTCCTTATGTTGTATAGCTGTGAAGTGGCTATGTGTTAAGCGATCCTTCAAACTTCTTGCCCTTCTGAATGTTATGACTGGGTGGCCACCCATTTTTTCACCGATCATGTTATCCATTTTGAGGATTTTCCAATTCTTTTTTAGAATGCAAGTGATGTCTTTTGCTTCATGGCTGTAATCTATGATCAATCTTATAGGCTCTTCCTTGTTTTGAGCTTCTTGTTGTTTAGGAATGAGGCATTCTGCCCTTGTCTTGTGATTTGCTCTCTTCCAACTTGTGATTAGCCTTTTTTTAGGATATTTTCTCTGGATGAATCTTTGTACCGTGTTGCCACTGTGTTTTAACCACTCTTCCTCTTCACTGCAGATTCTCCGCAGTCGAAGGAATTCTCCATATGGTATGCTGGATATGGTTGTTAGCTGGTGAAAACTGGTTGCTTCCAATGTTGTGTTGGTCGCAGTACTTTTGCGATGTAACGTTGTTTCCAAGCGATTATCTTTGACATAAATTTCCATATCCAGGAAGACAACTCGTTCTTTGCTGAGATTGTGTGTAAATCTCAAATTAGGTGTACTGTTGTTTAGAAGTGTGTAGTACTCTACAAACTTTTCTTCCTTGCCATTCCACACGATTAAAAGGTCATCTATAAAGCGGACCCATGTGACAATGTGTTTGGTGTATCGATGGTGTTTAGTGTTCCAGGCAATTTCTTGTTCCCACCACCCCATTACCAAACAGGCATAACTGGGGCTGAAGGAAAAACCCATTGCTGCTCCGTTGCGTTGGCGGTACAATTTATCACCAAACGTAAACACATTGTTTTGTAGGCAACAATCCATCAAATCCAATAACATTTTTTATGTTCTTTGTAGTGAATATTCCTATTTTTTAAAAACCATTCACAAGCATTCAATCCTTGGGTGTTGTCAATAGTGGTGTATAAAGCACCCACATCCATGGTGATAAGGTAATAATTGTCAGACCATTATTACCTTATCACCATGGATGTGGTTGCTTTATACACCACTATTGACAACACCCAAGGATTGAATGCTTGTGAATGGTTTTTAACACATAGCCACTTCACAGCTATACAACATAAGGAATCCTGGTTAAAAACAACAGGGTTTACTAAATGCTACAATTGCAAAGTCTGCGAAATAGCAAAGCCAACAAAAGATGTGAAAATGGCAAACAACAAGTATTGGCAAATCACGAACTTAATAACTTGCAAAAGTCAATACATAGTATATGTGGTAGAATGTCCATGCCCTCTAAGATATGTAGGATCAACCATTTGCGAACTAAAAAAACGCATCTTAGAGCATGTACGAGCGACCAAAAACAAAGACAGGAACAATGCCATAGCTAAACACATGGAAGCATGCCATAATGCCAATTGGAAACTTTTGAGATTTTATGGCATTGAAGCAGTACCGATGAGCTCTCGTGGTGGAAACAGGGAAAAAACACTACGTCAGAAAGAATCGTGTCATATTTTAAATTTGCGTTCCATGACTCCATATGGATTAAATCAATCAGAAGAACTGTACATACACTTATGAAACAACATTCTCCCAAATGAAGGGATAGATAAGTAGGCGTCGGCCCACTGGAGGGCGTTATTGAAAACATGCAGCACGTGTACAAAAAAGTAACCGAGCACGTAAAAGTTTGTAAAACATTCACCGGTCTTTACTAACCAATTGGATGGAGATTAAAGCCCAACAAAGGGCAAAATTGAACCTAGTAGCATGATAACATATGTGAACCGGTAAAAATAACAACAGGAACAGAAGGTCAATAAAAACAAAACTCTAAATAAAAAAAACCTAAAAGCAACAGAGCTTAATGAACGCATTGGAACTACAAGACCCATAAATCTATGGGACTCCGAAATGGGCGGCAACAGGACATTGCTGTCAGGGGACTTCCTTCATTTATCTTTATTTAAATTGTATTTGGTTAACATTTGTAAAAACGACGACCGTGAGCAAGGTATTGGATTATACCGAAACGCGTCGGTCTATTCATTGGTTTTGCGCAAAAGAACGGAATCATGAAATAAAGGAAAATACTTGAAAAGCTGTTGGAGTGCGACCTGCTTCTTCTCTTGGGAGGATTTGGTTGGAATATATATATATATATATATATATATATATATATATATATATATATATATATATATATCTCACCCGCAGGTACCACCTGTGGCATGCTTCATCATTGGACCCTTACTCAGACACTGAACGTGAATGGGTGGCCTCGACATGTTTGTAAGTGGAGCTCTTTGAGTGGGAGCAGTGAGTGAAGGCAGGGTTGAGTGAGTGTTAAAATAGCCTTTAAATCCTTTGTAACAAATTTATTACCCTGCGATCTAAGGCTAGGTTAAAATAGATCAGTGTGATGCTTATAGGAATTATTGTTCCCAGGCATCTGATAGGTCGACACGTTTTAGCCTTTATATAGCCCGTGAAGGGTCAGTAGGCTTTCCTCAGGACCTTGTTTTTACCCTGATTTTTGCGATTGCTAATTTTCTGTGCAATTAAATAGTAACAAATATGCACGTTGCCATACAGACCATATTTATAGGACCTTTTCCTTGTATGGTTGTAAATGACTTGTTTTTTCAACAGATATCATAGGGTTACCAGGGGAGGACGGACTCTGTAGTCTCACATTCATCAAGAGTACACGTCTGCTCACTATCGTAGCGTCTCCCTGTGTCCCTGCATGTTCACATTGCATAGTAAACTAGGGAAGCCGAGGTTATACACTTATCATATACTTTGCACTCCTCTTCGGTGCATAAAGCGTCTGAGAAGGAGCCAGATGTGACTTCGGCACAGTGATAGTGAATCCCAAAAATGACATGAGGTTCAACAAAGTCTGGAGATGGATGACGACTAGCTGTGGTAAACCCTCCTTCAACAGCCAGTCTGCGAGGGAGGGGAAGATTGAGTGGCTCGATGACCCTGACTAGGGAGGCAATGTGTGCTGCCACAGTGAAACTGCTGTGCACCTTTGGGGAGCTGAATTGGCTAACAGTATTGCCTCTGCCAAAGCTGCGAAAGGAGCAGTAGGGCTGATGCGACTGGCAAGGCATTATCAGATAAGCCCAGGGAGCATACCCTGAGCTGAATCTGCCTTGTCCCCAAACATGCAAGTCCTGCCAAAAGGTATGCCTATAAGGGATGATTGGATATTGCCTGAAAAGACATGTGACTGCAGCCAGGTGGAATCAGCTGTGTTCAAGCCGCAACGAATTGTGAACTTTACTGCATCACCACCATCCTGAATTACCTAGGTTAGGACAGGTTGGAGATGATCAGGGACACCTAGAAGGACTTGAGCCACTAAATCCCAAAGAGTGTGATAATAATGACTGGGGGGCAGCTGGCATTCACAGACTCGAAGGATAAGCCTGTGGAAGAAAATACCCTCTTAGGCACTTGGTAGACCTCTGAAGCGAGGATCCGACGGTCAAGAACTTTTGCTGCCTTGTGCATGACCATTAGATAAGAATAGTTCTCCTCAGTGGCATGAAAAGAGGGTGAGAGGAGGCCCGTCTCAGGGCAAGTATCAAGGCCACTGTCCTCTTGAAGGTCATCATTTCACTTTTCCTGGTATGGTTGCCCTATTTCGTCACCCATGTCATAATCATGGTCTGGATCAGTGCCAAACAAGAAGTGCAACCAATGCGTCTGTCCTTGTGGAGATGGCAAGCTTAGTGGGGGAGGTGGCACTTCAATGGAAGCCAAGCATGGCCTCAGTCAAGATCGTAGAGGGGCCGACTTGGAGTCAGATGTACAATGGACACCTTTCTTCTATGTCAATGGAGTCAGCATTGGTATTGAGGTTCTAGGGACTGGTATGGATCATAGAGGCAGAGGTGGGTTGGAACAGGAGCCAGGGGAGCCCCAGGGGTTGATTTGGAGGGTCCAACTGGTGCTGAGGGGAAACCCAACGGTAGTACCCCAGTGCCTCTCAGCTTGGCAGGGCAAGTCTTGCAGCAAACAAAGTCCAGATGCTGTAGCAGGGTGAGTTGGAGTTTTTGATGTCCCTGAGACTTAGAACAGGGGGAAGCCAGAAAGCCCTTGGAGGATAGCAGACAGCAGGAAAGCACAGCAGAAAGAAGTTCTTCCAGAGCAGCAGTCCAGCAGAGTGGCAGTCCTTTAGCAGCACAGTAGTCCTTCCTCCTGACAGAGTCTTCACATCTCCAGTAGTGTACTGGAGTGATAGGGTTAAAAGTCCAGTTCTTATACTCACTGATGCTTTTGAAATGGGGAGCTTTCAAAGAGGGACGTTGAAGAGCGCTGAGGTCAATCCTCCCTAGCCCAGGCTCCAGTCTCACTACAGGGAGGGTATACAGGCCTTTGTGTGGGGACATTACACAGCCTGCATAGTATATTGCACACCACTGCAACATTCATCTAATACAACTGTAATACCGGTTATCAATGCCTGTTAAAATTGTTATGATGTACCCCGAATTCTATATATCTTTTATATATACTGCAATAGTAGTGATACACTAGGATAATGGAATGTATTTCTTCGGATAAATAATACATATGTACTGTTTCAATTAATTACCGGTCATGCCGAGACATCGTATATATGAAATAGACTGTTATTAAAAATCTTTCTAAAAGTGGCATGTTTTAAAGTGTAATGATAAATTTGACTTTACCAGTAAAGAGGATTTATCGTTACCATTCCAGTGATATGAAACATGACAGATCTACTCCTTCTCAATCAGGAATTGCAGCTTATTAGCTGTAATAAGGAATTCCCAATGCTAACCTATGAGAGGGGTAGGCCTTACAGTAGTGAAAACACGATTTTGAGTGTTGTTCACTACCAGGACATGCATAACTTAAAAGCACATATCCTACCTTTTGATTACACAGCACCTTGCCCTATGGGCTACCTAGGGCCTACCTCATGGGGGTTTATGTCATAAAAGGGCGTTTAAGGCATGGCAAAGGGTTTTAAATGCCAAGTCGACATGGCAGTGTAAACTGCACACACAGGCTCTGCAGTTGCAGGCCTGAGATGTTTAAAGGGCTACTTAGGTGGGTGGCACAATCAGTGCTACAGGCTCACTAGAATATTTAATTTACAGGCCCTGGGCACACGTAGTACTACTCTACTAGGGACTTATAGGTAAATTAAATATGCCATTTTTGGATAAGTCAATCAAACCATGTTCTAGAGGAGAGAGCACATGCACTTTATAACTGGTTGGAAGTGGTAAAGTGCTCAGAGTCCTAAGGCTAACAAAAAAAATCAGCAAAATTGGAGGCAAGCAGGAAAAGGTTTAGGGGAACACCACCCTAAATCAGGATCATGTTATCTTCAAGAAAAAGCTTAAAACTTTCCTCTTTTAGTTGTCCCTCTGGTACCCTTTGCCTTCACCTCTGCATGCGCTGGGACACTCTGCCGAGTAGCTGAGCGCGATATACATTTATTTAACATAACCCTAAGGATGACAGGTCTAACATTCATCCACCCCCACCCAAATCCTCACTGAATGGTCTGTCTCATTCAGAATGGTCTCTCAGCACCAAGGAACGCAGGATGGACAAGTTAGGTAGAGTCCAGGATTAGGTCATCCATGGCATGAACGTCATTTTGGAAGCTGAAGAAACTCACAAGACTTCCAGCAACAGAACCGGAACTGTCAATGGCAGACTGCCGTTGACAAAAAACATAGGGGCCAAACATTGCTGAGCTAGGAGCATCTAGCAGAGGAGAGGTCAAAAGACCCAAAGGTTTTGGAGGTGCACCAGGAGTAGCTGAATGAGAGTGGATCATCCCCAACAAAGACTGGGTGAATACCACCATTTGAGCAGGGTCATTAGCAAGTGTTTGGAAAGCTGGCAGACCATACGAGCAGCACCAGGCATGGAGCCAGCAAGGAGCAGAGCAGAGACCCAACTGTGCAAGAGAAGAGTATGAGGACAATACCAAGGCCAAAGTAGGGGAACACAGCCCGATTCTAGGAGATCTGCCTTGCAAGCAGGTAGGGGTGAATTGGTCACGAGAGGTAGGCCCAAAATGTGAAGCCACTCCTCAGGAGGGGTCTGCCCCATTGACATGCACAGTCTCTTGAACATATCTGAATGCGCACCAGAGGAACGTGAGGTCAGACTATGTCAAGCAGGAAGTTTGCAATATGACTAGGTTCTATGCACGCCTAAACTCCAATCACTACTATTGAAGTTGACAGAATATCCAAGGAGAGGAATCCAGACCCACGTCAAAGGGCACACATAACAAAAACTCAGATTAGCACTCCAGCTGGTGCCTTATATGGCTCCATGACGTCAAGACTGGGGAGGAGGAATAGGAATGGTAAGAGTTCTTCTTGTCCATGCATAGCGAGAGCTAGCACAAGGAGTGCTAACACCTGAAAGTGACTGAAGAAGGCATACCGCCTAAGCCAGAATCAGACAATGTACCCTAGGCTAAGAACTATACCCTTTTCCCGTGCTTCTGCTAGGAATGAAAGGGCACCAGATAGAATAAGGAAAAAACCCTTACTGGTAAGGAGAATATACTCAACAAAACTGGGGTGAGGGGGGAGAGCAGCAAGGAGAAAACTCTTGCACCATCGTACCAAAGCACACAATTTGAAGTCCCCTATAAGGGGTACTAAAGTGCCATAAAGATGGGTAGGAATGCATGTAAGGAATACAGACAAAGTACCCTGTAGGACAGGAAACAAGGCTACAGTGCATCCGCACAATACAAGCAAAATACCCCAACCTGAACCTGGGTAGAAAAGCAAAAGAACACTTTGCATCAACAGGTGCTGAAGCCCAATAGGGCCTGTGAGGAAAGGGCCTCTTTTGACATGGTTAGCCCCCACTTTTTGCATGGTTTTGATGTGGTTTCAATTGTTGAGCACAGGGTCCTGCCAACCAGGCCGCCTGTGCCCGTGCTTCTTCCCTAAAACATATCCCTAATTGGTACTTCTGCCCCCCTGTAAGTCCTTAGTAAATGGTACCTGGAGTACCGAGGGCCTTGGAGCTGAAAAGGTTGCCCTGAGACCACCCTCATTAGAACCATGCCACTGCCCTTGCAGCTGGCATGCCCTTCTGAGGTGAAAAACAACAAAGTTAACATGGCACCCTGCCTGGGTGCTATGCCAGCCAGCACTACCTGTAGGTATTGGTAAGTCACCCTCTATCAGGCCTTACAGCCCTAAGGCAGGGTGCACTATATCCCAGGTGAGGGCGTATCTGCACAAGTACAATACTTAAGTCAATTATTAAATATTGTAAGGGCAAGGGAAGCCATGAGTACACAGGCTTGGAACTCAACAATTCGAGTTCCACAGCATCATGATGGCTTCACTGGAACAAGGAGTGTTTGGTACCAAACAATTCCTTTTAATAAATCCCTACTGATGCCAGTGTGAGATTTATTACACCATGTACTCAGAGGGCACCTCAGAGGTGTCCCCAGAAAACCTACCAATCCTGGTGCAGGCACTGACTGGCTTTAGGCAGCCTGCCACACACAGACATGTTTCTGGACTCCTGGGTGGAGAGCTTCTTCTCTCTGGGACCAGAAACAATGCACATCCTGGGCAGAGGTATCACACCTCCTCCCTCAGGATGGGCCAGTGCTCGAAGGGGAAGCTTCAAAGGCCTGCCGCCTTTATAATGCACCCCCAGCCTCTGCTGCTAGCAGAAGATGGCAGCCCCTGGTTTACAGCCCCACTTTGGGCGGGAAAACCTAGAAGAATAGGAGGTGTGCTCACCTCTGCCAACTCCACCCCTAAGGTGGGGGAGGCGAGGTGAAGCGTATCTTAAAGTACCTGCCATCTTGAAGATGGGGGGACCGCTCCAATCAGGGCTAGGTCTAGGCCCCTTCCAACAGGAGGGTGACATAATTGAGGGTGTTGTCACCCCAGGTAAGGTGCCCATTGGCCCTACCGGCTACTCCCTTAAAACGCCCCTAAATTTAGTATTTAGGTAGCTCCCCTAGACCTAGAAACTAGATCCGCGTTGACCTAAGAAGAAAAAATACATCCCTGCTTAGAAGACTGAAGACGATGACTGCCTTGGCCTCAGCCCTCCTGGCCTGTCTCCATCTTCAACTAACCTGCGATCTGTCTTGCAGTCTGCAACCTCGCAAAACCCTGGGAGGACTGCGGTCTTCGAAAAAGACTCCAGTCTTCAGAGGACAGGGGCCCTGTCCAGAAGAAATCTACTCCAAGGACCGCGGATCCACGTCTCCTCCCACTCTGCACTCAATGCCCACGCCGAGTGGCTCACCTGTGCAGTGAAGTCTCCCCAATGATCCTGACCTCAAGTCCAGTGTTGGCTGACCTCTCTGGATCTCCATGGCGGCGCCTGCAGTGTGAATCCAGAGGCTCCCCCTGACCGCGACCTGTTCCGGTAAGAAGACTCTGACGTCGAAAGACACAGTGCCCCTATGACCCCCTACATCTCTACTTACCTCTGCTGCCATTGGTCTCCCTCCTGCAACCTCCAGTGCAACGCCTGCAGCCTGTTTGCCAAAAAACAAATCCCCATCAAAGCATTGGGCACCTGATGCTGAAATTGCACCTTGTGCCGCTGGTGGGGTATGTTTGGTGTAGCTTTGTGGCCCCACCTGTGTTGGTCCTACTCCCTAAAGCTTGGTCCATGCAACCAATCTACTTACCTGCAAGCATTGTGGATTCGAGCCCCCTCAGTCTCCATGCATTGGGCCGAAAACTCAAATTTTGACCTCTGCACCCGGCCACCCTGTGCCGCTGGCTGTGTAGTTTTGGTACTCACCTGACCCTTGCCCCTTGCTGACCTTTGGTTCCAAAGACTGGAATTGTAAGTGTCATACTTACCTGTTTAACCGCAATATTGTTTTCTCCATAAAATATTCTGTGTCGATTTTTACAAGTGAAAAGTATTTTTATTTAAAAACATACTTACCTGATTGCAAAGATCTTGGTCTGAAAATAAAATGCAAACAAATTATATTTTTCTAAAATTGGTGTGGATCTCCTATTTGAGTCGTTGTGTCCATTATTGATCAATGTTGTGCAATAAATGTCTTACACTCCTCTGTGTTATGCCTCAGGCTGCTCGCCCACACTACCACTAACAGAGCACTTTGGGTTTTACATTGAGCTTTGTACACTTTTGGGGAACCCCTGAATTCTGTGCACGGTATAACCACCTAGTGGCATACTGTATACAGAGCAAGCCTCCTACAGGGCCATAAAACAAAAAGTGTCCCAAATAACGGGGAACATAACCTGTTATTGACAGTGAAAGAAGTAATGAAATGAAATGAACACAGCATTTATTGAGCGCGTAGCTACCAAGGGGCATTCCAGTGCTATGACAGTATCAGATTAGGGCAGCGCAGCACACTTAGGGGAAGAGCCAGGTCTTCAATGACTTCTGGAAGGCTAGATGGCTGGATTCCCTCCCTAGGCGGAGGGGAAGGGTGTTCCACAGCTTAGCAGCATTGTAGGCGAACAGGCGCCAGCCACTTCTGGCCCTCTTAATCCTGGGAACAGTGGCCAGATGGAAATTGTCAGAGCACAGCAGCCTATTCGCCACATAAGGCTGGACCATGGAGTGGTTGATCATGGAACCATTCCCAGTTAGCATCTTGTGGGCAATGCATATGGCCTTAAAGTTAATTCTCACCCCAACAGGGAGCCAGTGGAGGGACTTCAATGCAGGCTTTGCGGATTGCCGGTTCGATATCCCCACAAGCAACCTTGCAGCGCAGTTTTGCACCGTTTGGAGCTTGGTGAGGGTCCAGACTGGAGCTCCGAGGTACAGGGTGTTCCTGTAGTCCAGGCGGGGAAAGAATAATCCGGAGGATGACGTAGCAGGAAGCTGCAACCTTCCGTGCTTGGACCATAAAACTGAGATCCTGATAGAGCCAGATTCCTAGACTCTTCATCTGGGTCTTAGGGACAGGGACGCGGCCCATACAGGCTGGCCAAAGAGCATCTGCCTTGAAGAGGGATGGATTGCCAAGGAGCATCAACTCAGTCATATCACTATTTAGCTTTAAGTATGATTGATTCATCCATTTGACTACCTCTTCTAGGCAGGGACAAAGGCCGATAGAGGCATATCAGAGTGGTTTAGCGTTACAACCAGTTGGGTGTCATCAGCGTAAGTCACTATAACAAAAAATACCTGCAGGAGGACCTCACCGGGTTGCACCCATAGGTGATGTCTGAAAGAAACAGCCAATGGCATTGCCCTAGAACGCAGTGGCGGCTGCCAGATACAAAATGGAGGGGGCAGGGGACGGGGGCACACAGGAGAGGGCGCGTTGGGGGGGGGGTCAGTTTAATAATAAAAAGGAAAAAACTTACCTTAAGTTGCCAGCCGCGTACCGCGTCGCGTCTGATGTTTCCTCTCCCTTAACCCAGCAGGGACTGAGGCTGAATCAGACTCCCTGTCTAATCACCGCGCTGATTGGCCTGAGCGGGCTGGGAAGACGCTCCACTCAGGGAGTCTGTTGGGTTTCACCAGCTCGGCTGTTCAATACAGCTGGGTTAGAGAAACCTAAGTGTACATGTGTGTTTTGGTTGGCCTGAGACGACTGGCCAAACACATATGTGCACTTAGAGAGTGCACATAGCACTCCTCCTACCCCCTTCCATGCGCCAGCTTAGCCCTTCCCTCCACACGATGGCTGAGCCAGATTCTTAAAAATTAAACAATTAACAAATATCATTTTATTTTTTAGCTGCTGGCTTTGAGCCAGTGGAGCGACGCTCCTCAGCCATTGCGGCGGAGCCGCACCTGGCTGATATATGAAAGAAATCAAGGGGACAAGCTCAGTACAGGAGGAAGAAGAGGAGCAGATGGTACAGCAAACAGGGTCTAAGAGTCTGCTCCACCCTGACTGTCCCAACAACGACGTAAAGTAGAATCGGCACGAGCGCCAAACAGATGTTGACCATCAAATGGCATAGCTAATTATAACAAGATTGGGGAGTGTAGAGGGGGGCCTGTGTAGGCGCTGAGGTGGATACGTCCTCCACTCAGAGTTAATTGATAAACAAAAGGATCCACCTCTGGAAAGAGAGGTACAAAGAAGACTGGGTACGATGGGGTAGTGGTAGGCGCGTGTCCCAATATGGTTGGGCACACACAGTGTTGTTTAAATACCCCTCACACACCAAGAATGGCCCATGGTAAAGAATCTCTCCTGAGGCGGAAGCCGGGAGATCACGCTGCACCTTTTAAAATTGTAATGTCACTTGTTTATCTGTGTTTTTAAAATTGCACACCTCCTGAAGCACTTTTGGGGCAGATGCCCACTCTCCACTGAGAAGCACAGCCGATTTTAACGCTGTTGCTAAATCCGAAGGCAAACAAACCCGAGCTGCCGCCATCGCAGGCGTGCACCCTGGCCACGCCTCCTCGAGGCCACGCCCCCTACCGCCCTGATAAAAGGCTGCTGATCACGAGCGCCTAACCAGGTAAAGAATCTCTCCTGAGGCGGAAGCCGGGAGATCACGCTGCACCTTTTAAAATTGTAATGTCACTTGTTTATCTGTGTTTTTAAAATTGCACACCTCCTGAAGCACTTTTGGGGCAGATGCCCGATCTCCACTGAGAAGCACAGCCGATTTTAACGCTGTTGCTAAATCCGAAGGCAAACAAACCCGAGCTGCCGCCATCACAGGCCACGCCCCCTCGAGGCCACGCCCCCTACCCTCCTCAATAAAATGTGCATTTGCCGGAAGCACAGCGGATGAGTGCAGCGGGAGCGCCGTTTGCGCGCCGAAGGCGCACCTAAGACAAGCCCGTCTGCGCCCGTCCGCGCCTGGCACGCGCCTAGTGCCAGTCCCCCTGCTCCTCGCTCTCAAACCATTACCTGGACCAGGAACCAACTTCTCACTTTTAGACTAGGCACTTGCTCTCCCACGGTCTGCTGTTGCACGTTGGACTTGGAAAAATCCTCCTTTAATTGCGCTCAGTGTAACTACTCTATTCCCATGATGCGGAAACGGGTTCCTCAAGCTCGGTTACCTGCTAAACCGTTGCTTTCGCCCAGTCTAAAGGCAGCTCTAGTAAACTGCCGCTCCCTGCCCGCGCACTCAGCAGACATATGGCTCTTGCTGGATACTCATAAATGGGACGTACTTTTCCTTACAGAAACGTGGCTTAAAGATTCCTCTAAACCAGACATATATTTGGCCATTCCCACTGGCTATCGCCTGCTGGGAGTTAATCGTGCCAACTCCAAATCTGGAGGAGGCCTTGCTGTTATTGCTAAGTCCCACTTTATTATTAACATAAATAAAATTCCCAACCTGGGGCTCATTGAAGCTATGTATCTCACAATAATGGACTCCGCCTCTATAATCTTTGCTGGCATCCTGGTTTATAACCCTCCCTCCGCTTCTTCCGCATCCCTCAGCACCCTGCTACACTCAATTGCAGATTTTTCCCTTAAACACTCGTATTTTACAGTGTTGGGAGATTTCAATCTCCACGTTGACAATCCAGCATGCACCCAAGCCTCATCTCTGCTCGAAACTTTACAGGGCTTGACCCTGTCTCAGCTTATAGAGGGTCCGACCCATAAAGCAGGTCATACACTTGATCTTATTTTTTCGAACCACCCTGGCATCTCCTCTCTCCCCTCTGTACCCCTCACGTGGACAGACCACTTCCTCCTCCCTTTTGAATTCAACTCCCCCTCCCTGCCCCCCCCCCCACTCCATGAACAGAGAAATAGGACGCAAATGGTCCAAAGTTACCAGTGAGGCCATTAAGACATGTTTGGACTATCATTTTAATCCATTGGAAGACCTGGACAAGGAAACAGCGAGATTTAACTCTGCCCTCTCTTCTGCATTAGATAGTATTTCCCCCCTGGTCCCTTTGACTT
The DNA here is from genome assembly GCF_964204655.1 of Triturus cristatus. Taxonomy (NCBI): domain Eukaryota; kingdom Metazoa; phylum Chordata; class Amphibia; order Caudata; family Salamandridae; genus Triturus; species Triturus cristatus. The sequence continues at coordinate 1,723,529,840 of NC_140589.1, forward strand.
CTTTTAGATCTCGCCCATCTGCTCCCTGGTTCTCCTCCACACTGAGAGAGGAAAAGAGCAGATGCAAACAGTTGGAACGAAAATGGCGCAAGTCCTACGACCCTATCAGCAAATCAGCCTATAAAACGGCATTAAATAAATTTCAAAAACTTAAGAGGTCCACAATGAGAGCTTACTTTTCTAAACTTATCCAACAGGCGGAGAATTCCTCAAAAACCCTCTTCACTATCGTTAAGGATTTTGTGAATCCGCCTGCCCTGAAAGCCCAATCCTCTCCCACACAGGGTCTCTGCAACGAACTATCCGATTTTTTCCAGGAAAAAATCATCAAACTATCAGCTTCCTTTGAGCCCGTACCTTCCAGCCCCCAGCTGGGTCCATCAGACACCCAGCTCTGCTCTTTTAATTCCTTTGCTGAGCTGACCTCAGATTTAACCCTGTCACTTTTAAACCAGGTGAAGACTGGATCTCCTTTGGACCCAGTTCCGGCGAAAGTGATGGTCAATCTAGCCCCTGTTTTAATCAACCCTCTCCTCGCTATATGGAACTCCTCTTTGAATCATGGCCATTTCCCTTCAGTTTGGAAACAAGCCAGGCTGCTTCCTATTCTAAAGAAACCAGATGCAGATCCTTCCCAATTTAGCAATTACCGTCCTATCTCCCTTCTACCTAAACCTGCTAAAATTCTGGAGAAAGTGGTCCAGAAACAACTGGCCCTTTATCTAGAAACTAACCAACTGCTGCATGATTCACAGTCCGGTTTTAGAACGGGATACAGTACTGAGACTGCTTTGTTAGAGGTATCGGAGACGATTAGGGAATCGGTGGACAGAGGCGAGGAGGCCATGCTAGTCCTCCTGGACCTGTCCGCCGCATTCGATACTGTGTCTCATGATATCCTGGTGACTAGGTTGCAGCAGTTGGGGATCGGAGGCACAGCCCTGGCCTGGATCAAATCATTTCTCACAGGGAGATCTCAAAGGGTACTTCTCCGTCCTTTTGAGTCAGAAGACAAACCCCTTCTTTGCGGGGTGCCTCAGGGCTCTGCCTTGAGCCCTCTTTTGTTTAACACGTATGTGGGCCCTCTTGCCAGGGTAGTCGAATTGTGGGGAGTCAGGGTGGTCTCTTATGCTGATGATACCCAGCTTATTTTTTCTTTCAGAGACCATTCTGACTCGCATTTTTCCAACTTTCGAAACTGCCTTGACATCTGCTCCTGGATGGCTTCCAATCATCTGGCCCTTAATACAGACAAAACCGAGGTGCTTTTCTTTAGTCAGAAACCAGCCCCCCCAGCCATCCTGTGGTGGCCTACGGTGCTGAACCCCCCCCCCAATCCAGTAGAGTCAGCCCGTAATCTCGGCTTCCTTTTCGATAACACCTTGTCTTGCAAAGCCCAGGTTAACAAAGTCACCGCAGCTTGCTTTGGCAAACTGCGCATGATTAGGAAGATCTTCCCTTACCTTCCCCAGACTTCCCGTAAAACTATTGTCCATGCTCTCATTACGGCACATTTGGACTACGCCAACAGCCTATATGCTGGAGCCCCCCTCTATCTCATTGACCGATTGCAAATCGTTCAAAATGCGGCTGCCAGGCTTATTGGAAACATCCCTGCCCGCAACTCAGTCAAAGCATATCGGAAAGATTTCACTGGCTCCCTATCGCTCGTAGAGTTCAGTTTAAAATCCTTACCCTTGCCTTTCGAGCCATTCACGGAACTGGTCCATCCTACCTGAGCCAAAGACTCAAACTATCGAAGTCTGATAGAAACCTAAGGTCCAATAATCTACGTCTACTGGTTGTTCCCAGATTCAGGCTAGCCCGGAGCGGTGGCAGAACGTTCGGTGTGACGGCGGCTAAATTCTGGAACGACCTCCCTCTGGACCTTAGGTTTATCGAGTCTGAGCAGATCTTCAGATGCAAATTAAAAACTTGGCTGTTTACCCAACCTTGAGTAGGAGGGCTTCTGCTACACTGGGCTGGAGGGCAGGACCCGGGATGCCTCCTCTTGTGATATTCTTGCTCTCTCAGCGCCGGGACACCCCCGACGGGGGTAGCTGCGCGCTTTATAAGCTTCTTAAATAAATAAATAAATAAATAAATAAATGGTGTCATGCTTCATCATAGGGGTCTTCCCGCCCCGCTGCGGGACGGGGCGTGCTACGACCTACGACTACGTGGGAGCACTGTTGATAAAGTGCTATGTGTGATGCAAAGGGAGGGTTTGATGTGATTGTAAGTATGTGTTGTTAAAAAGCACCTGGCCCCTTAAGACAGAAAAAACTTTAATATGTCCTGGGAGGCTGGTACTACTAAAAAAGGTTGCGGAGTTTGCCTACGTTAATGTGTGGTTACTCCTTGTGGGTCAACATGTTTCGATGCGAAGCATCTTCATCAGGACAGGAAAGATCCCTCCCGATTAGAAAGCATGTGCTTAATAATATACAAAAAGGAGTGAGAAATGCATTAAATGATGCACTTATATACAATACCTAATCGTATGTATGCGTATCTGCAAAAACAAGGAAGAACAAATAACATATTCAGTGTCCATGAAAACAGAGCGTAGTACCTGTAAACACAAATAATGCGCCACAATGTGACCAAAAACGTGTGCATTTAGCTATACATCTAGCTTTATCTGGAAAAAGGTGCAGTGACCTGTAAAGAAAAGGACAGTACAAGACACTACAAACAGAAAACACACACTCTATAGATTATCGTGAAATATTATTAGTGGTCCAGGTGGACAATGCGGTAAAAAAGCCCAAATGCATACTTATATGTATGTGAGGTTAATGCCTCATGAACCTGGAACGGGTGGAATCGTCATGGAGCCTCAATTCTAGTGGGGAAAAGGAGGAGGAAGTACAGGATCAGGCTATTACCTTGAGTGCATGGCTCGAGTGCTGCACGAGGTCCGCATCCAGGAACGGCTGTGCCTTTACAGGTCACTGCACCTTTTTCCGGATAAAGCTAGATGTATAGCTAAATGCACACGTTTTTGGTCACATTGTGGCGCATTATTTGTGTTTACAGGTACTACGCTCTGTTTTCATGGACACTGAATATGTCATTTTTCCTTCCTTGTTTTTGCAGATACGCATACATACGATTAGGTATTGTATATAAGTGCATCATTTAATGCATTTCTCACTCCTTTTTGTATATTATTAAGCACATGCTTTCTAATCGGGAGGGATCTTTCCTGTCCTGATGAAGATGCTTCGCATCGAAACATGTTGACCTACAAGGAGTAACCACACATTAACGTAGGCAAACTCCGCAACCTTTATTAGTAGTACCAGCCTCCCAGGACATATTAAAGTTTTTTCTGTGTTAAGGGGCCAGGTGCTTTTTAACAACACATACTTACAATCACATCAGACCCTCCCTTTGCATCACACATAGCACTTTATCAACAGTGCTCCCACGTAGTCGTAGGTCGCAGCACGCCCCGTCCTGCAGCGGGGCGGGAAGACCCCTATGATGAAGGATGACACCATGGGCCATTCTTGGTGTGTGAGGGGTATTTAAACAACACTGTGTGTGCCCAACCATATTGGGACACGCGCCTACCACTACCCAATCGTACCCAGTCTTCTTTGTACCTCTCTTTCCAGAGGTGCATCAAATAGCATATTCACCAAGGCGGATTGAACAGCCTTCGAAAAACCAAAAACCAGAGGTGCGTAGCCAGGCATGCAGGCAAAGTGCCACTGAAAGAGCAATGGCTCACCCGACAGAATCTGTGGTATCTATGCCACGCCAAATTATTAATCTAGCTGCCTGTAGGCCATTATGAAGTAACTGAGTAAGGCTGTTCCGGGACTCAACCGTGAGTGAGGAGAGAAGGTGCAAGACTGAATCCCACAACACGTGGGAAAACCAGCTTAGAACACAGGCAGTATTAAGTGACTGCAAAGTAGAACTGGTGGCAAAAAAGATATATCAACCAAAAGTATTGCGACCATTAGACTGCCTGTCTACAGGGACGTCAGGAAGGGCGCTGATGTCAGGGGAGGCTGTAGCAGCCGGAACCACAAAGCTGCGCATAGTAGGCTGCCGGAGAAGGCAAGCTGGGTCTCCAGGGGCAGGACTGTGCCTATGAGCTATAGACCGGTCCACTGGGGCCCCTGAAATGGGTGTAGCCCTAGAGCCCAACAAAATATCAAATAGGGCTTCACTGAGCACAGGCTCAACCCCGATTTGACCCTGATCAAGCACCCCAATTAAGGGGTCAATGGTCACCTCTACAGGAGGGAGCTGCATCTCCAGAACCACAGCTACCCTCATCAGAAGCTCAGCGAAAGCAAAGCTAGCCTCAGTAGTGAAGCTGGGAGGAGAAAACAATCAAGAAGAAGTGGAAGACTCAAGGCCAACAGTTCAGTTATCCAATTAACCTCCAGAAAAGGCTGAGCAGTGTCAGTCATGGTTGGAAGAAACCTCATTTCATCTCGATCTCCACCAAAACACTGGTCTGCTGAAGCAGGAACAGTAGGGGGCTCCTCCTCCGAAGATAGCCCGAGGAGACCCGCTCCGCTGACGCCGTCCAGCGTCGATGTGGCGATGTCTCAACATTGGTGATAAAGTAGTATCGACCAGCGCCGTTGAAATTGGAGCCAGCTGATCAGACACTGGTGTTGCAGGTGGGAACCCCCAAACGGCTGTGTACCGAAGCCGACACGGATCCGACCCGAGAGGGCCCCCACTGGCTTGGATTTAGCCAATGCTCCTCTGGCCTCCTTGGGGCTTAGACACGCACAAGAGGGAGGGGGAGAAACAAAGATAGCATGAAGGAAGTGATAATATTCCCTCATATGGTCCAGAGTCACCCCGGCTCTAGGGAATACCGGAAGGCACGTGGTAGACTCTCGCTCAGACTCCTCAACTGGAGGACGAGGAGGGGCGTTGGAGACACCGCAGGTAAAGGCGAAGGCCGCTACATCGACCGGTTACTACTTGCCTTACCCTTTGACAGCGAGGTCGAGTGAGCTCGCTGAAAGGACTTCTGGAGCAGGTTCTCGAGCAGTCCTTGGAACGAGAAGGTGACGGCGAACGACGTCGAGCCTGTCACAACCGCGCCACCAAGAGTTTGATCTCCCGCAACGCCTTCGGCCGAGGATTGGTGCCAGGAGTAGCACTCCTGAGTCATGGTGTTCGCCAAGACACCACATACAAATACTATGGGGGTCTGTGGCCGACATCTGCCATCCACAGGACCCAGAGGGTTTAACGTCCGAGGACATCCAGAAAAAAGGCACACTGGTTCGTCGACAAAATGTTGAGATAGGCCAACAAACGGCCAGAGGCACTGCTCTCCGGATCCGTGTTGTAAGCACTGAAAGGAAGGAAACTGATGTCAGCGCATGGGGAGGACTTACATGGACTCTGTTGATGTTGATGGACAATAGTGGTGCGGAGTCACTAGATGCCCTCTACCAACGCGCAGAGGTACTGCTGTAAAAAAAAATTGGGATCCAGTCTGGCGCCTGGAGATAATTCAAAGGTAAGGAATCTGTGGATAGATGTCTCTATCAAATATAGTTATCTGGAGTTGGCTGGCAGACTGCATGTACCAACTTCTAGCATATCCCAGCCTAATTTAGGGATACAGAATAGGAGTCCTCCTGCATATAAGGGGATAACTCCTCTTCTTGTTGGGATTCATTGTGTAGTTCAAGCAAACGCGAAGGCAAGAGGTATAAATAGGTGCTACATAATTTAATAAGGAGCCCATCTAGTCCTGGAGATTTGCATGTAGAATAATCCTGGACTGATCCTTGTATCTCTAGTTCTGTAATGGGACTTTCAATACATTTCATAGGTTCTGCTGATATCCTTGGGAGGATCCACCTAAAAATTTAGCAGTAGGAGGTTGTGCTGTGGAGACCTCGGAACTCTACAATGCTCGGTCATGAGAAAACAGTGTGGATTTCTGATCAAGACTGAACTATACTCTTAGCGACTATTCTGATGGCAAAGACCGGAGTTCTAGTCTGTCTCATGTTTGATCAACCAGGCGAGTAAGCGGCCTGATTTGTCCACTTCACTGCATGTTTTAGCTTAGAAAGGTTTGAAATCTTTGCAGTGGAGCAATTCCATCAATAGTGTGTGGTGCTCCCTGGCATCCGATAATGCAGTTTTTGCTGTGGGATTCCTTGACTTTAATGAGCTCCTGTACTAACACGTGATGGACCACAATAGCTGTCTGAATATAGTGGCCCCATATTACAGTTGCCTTGAATTCAATAAACAGCCTCTATTGTTGTCAAAGTAATGTAGAATGGCCTCACATGTTTGCTGTCTCAAGGTTGGCTCTTCCAGTGTGGTGGGTTGCAGTCTCCAGGGTGGAACTGGGAGATGTGCCTGCCCCAGGTGAGATGTAATAGCAAGGAGTTGTGATCAGGGGCAGTTTTTCCAAGATGCTCAGCATGATAAACTAAAAGCTGTAGTGCGGTGGACATAGGATACGGTCTCACGGATGTGTGAATCACGTGGGGGTAGTAAAAGGCGTAATCCCTAGAATTTGAGCAAAGGGCTTTACAAACATCTAGTAAGTACCAGGTCGACAGCCATTGCGCTAGTTGTTCGGCAATATGCATGGTGTGTGTATGAGTTAATAGGTGGTAAAAACATTATGCACATTTATAAATATACAGAAGTAGGTCACTAAAAAGAAAATAGAACCAGAAGACGGTCCACGGTGCTGTGAAAAGGGAATTTACATGAACAGCACAAGGTCACGAATTATTCAACTCCTCATTAAATAATGGAAGTAAATGTATTTCTAAGGCAGATGGAGTGTCATAAAACAAACGGAACCAATGACAGGCATAAGGCAGCACAGTGCAGTCACAATTGGAGCTACACAGAATAATGATGCTTCTGTGAATGATCAAAACAGGGCCAGTGTACATATAGCGGTGCAACAAGCTCTCCTATACAGGAAGAGTCACCAAAGCGAGAACCAGGAAGTACATGGTCAACAGTCCTCCATCAGAGGCTTCAAAGACACAAGCAAACACTTACCCAAGCCCAGCCCTCTACAACACTGATGCAAACATACAACTACCCCAGGTAAGAACCCGTAGGTGTAAGATGGGATCTCTTGTTGAGAGATTCTGAAGGAGCACTTCAGACTTTGGGAGTCCACAGAAGACACCTAGGAGAAGTTACCTTGGCCCAAACCCTTCTATAAGGTGCTGCCGCATACTGAGCTGTTCCAGGCCAGAAACTATGATAACATACCTGACCTTCTCCCTTATCTGGCCCCTTAGGATGACACACCTAGTGCTGGCACTATGCTAGGTTGTGCAGTTCTGTCATTCGAGTGCTACCGACCTGCAGCTTTGCTGCATGCAAGCTCCTCCTGTTCCAGCCATAGTTCCTAACGAATGACCGTTCCATCCTCAACTTCCTCCCATTCAAGTGTGCTTAATCTAGGTATGCTAGTTTTTTATGTGAGCTCTTGCACTGTTTCTGAAATATCGTGTTTGACTTGTGTTATGAAATGAAAATAAACTTGTAAAGCGCTCACATCCCCCAGGGCGTTAGGATGCTGAAAAGCACAAAAGCCCAATCCATCAAATAGACTAAGAGATCTTGAGATGGGAAACCTAAAGATTGAAGAGCCAGGTTTTAAGATTTGTCCCAAATAAAAAAGGACTGTCTAAAGAGACAAGAGCTGGGCAGAGTATTCCAAAGCTTGAAAGTAGCATAAGAGAAAGATTTACCGCCTCATCAGGAGCAACTAATTCTAGGCACCACAAGTTACTGGAAAAAGAGTGCAAGATGTCTCTAAAATATTTGGGGCCACGATTATGTAGTGCCTCATGTGTGATACATAGAGTCTTAAATATGATACGTTTTCAGACCAGGAGCAAGTAAAGTTTTGTAAGCTCCTGAAAATGGGCTTAAACTTAGGGATGTTCAAAGTCAGCCGAGCTGCGCCGTTCTGCCTGTCTGTAGCCAGTTCAGCATGAAGATAAAGCGTGTTGCAGAAGTCCAGGCGCAACCCTGTCCTTTGTGTTTGCAAGTGGCTGGTTGAGTTTTCCATATTGATAAGGGCATGTGCAAAGGACTGCAACCTGTAAACGAAATGGTGAAGATGTTGTGGCTTTAACAGTTCTATTTTAATTTAAGCCAAAAAGGGTACCATTGAACATGTATTGATCATCATGCATAATTTTCCTGCCCCTAATGCCGCCCAAATGCAAAATACTGGAAAGAACTATTTATTCACATCTACACTTGAAATAGTACTGAAAATGATCATTAACCTGGAAACGGTGTGATCATATTACATCCATCTGTTCCACTCTTTGTGGGTTCCCAATTGAGGTGGGAAGCAGGTCAAGTTGAGATACAAAGCACAGTATCTTAACCTACCTCACTGACTTGCTCAGAACCTCTGGGGGTAAAAAAGATCTGCTTTTGGAGTGCTCTTGTTTCAGAGTATCACATACTCAACATCATTCATTATCAGCTGCGGCTACTACTTTCTGAAACTCATGCTAAGCAACTTAAGACTAAACCCCCGCCGTAAGTCCTTCCATGATACCAAAAGTGCAAAGTTGGGTCTGGTTGCATTAACTTTATTATACAAATAGTACAATATTTATAGTCCATGTGTCGGGATGCATTGATGGCATAAGGCAGATATTGCAGTATTTCGAGTCTGCCTGCATTTCAAACTTTTGGAATTGTTCCCCAATGTGTGGGTTGGTCTACACCAACCATGATGCCCATAGTGTAGTGTTTACATTATTCTGGTATGTATGTCTGTAATAGTTAAAAAAAATAATAGACTAAAAGGTTAAAATAAAAGTGGTCGAAGTAGCTCTCCGAATCCCCACTGTTAAGGCAGAAAGGAACAACTGGATAGGTCCTATACAAAAACCACACGTCCCTTTCCACGCAGACAATTTTGATGCGGAGTCGCCTAATGATGAGATGCCACTCAACGCTACCTACCAGTGCGCAGAAATAGTACTGATTTTCTGGATCCAGTCTGACACCTAGGGAATCATCTACGGTGAGGACTGTGCGGTTAGAAGTCGCAAGCAGAAACTGTAGTAACGTGAAGCAAGAGCAAAGACAGAGGGAAAGGGTAAGATGGAAGCAAACAAGAGGACGCGAGGAGGTGGCGAAAAATATGAGGGCGAGAGATCGAGCGATAGGGTATTGGGAGCACCATTGACTAGGCACCAGATTCGTAGTTGGCACAAACAAATACCATAAATATAATACATATGTATTTGTAAAACGGCATAAATAATAACTTAACCAAGGATGCACTTGAGTTTGGCAAACTAGGAGTTCGCACAAACAACTAAAAAAATGAATGAAAGGTCTACAAATGCAAATTTCAGGACCTCTGATGGATGTTCTACGGCCGAAAGGTGAGCGTAACTGCATCCTACCCTTCACGCCTATGGTTATACAGCAGTAGGTGTGGCGTGGACAGCACGTCACACTCACCATCACCCTCCTGGTAGTACCAGTGAAAGTTGACTATAAGAAGGGGCAGCCACAGTGGGCCCTGAATAGGTTCGCTGATCGGCTACACGAGCACAGAATAAAAAGTTGTGCGCCGCAGAAAGACACTTTCGGTTAGAAGCGGTCACAGGAAGCGACGCTTCTTTGTCGGTGGAAGTCTTTCAACCAACGCCGTTGCCGATCACAAGGGCCTTTTATTTTTTATTTATTTAGTGTATTTTTAAAAAGCGCACACATTACCCGAAGGTGTCAGAGGCCTGTACAATAGAGCCAGTTACGTTACAAGAGAAAAGTGGAAAAAAATAAAACATTACAAAGAAAAACAGTTGACTAAAAATGAAGGTTACATAAACACAAAATCCAACAAAGCTGCATCAGACCTTGACGGTACCTGATGGGCAGAGTCAACCGGGTAATGAGCTAGGGATCCTTAGATGGATGGATGAAGAGACGTGTAGCAGGTAAACTGTGTTTAAGAGGTACGTTCCTCTCACGTGGGCAGATTGCACAGCAGCAGTGACTACAAGCCGCCCCCACCCTCTTAACCATCAGCCAAGCCTGGCACAGAGCTTGAGTGAGCCGAGCAGCTGCGCCGGTATCCGCGGGAGTGCACGGCGACCAGTCTCTGCAGTCCGTAAACGAAGCCTTTGTTTTAGTCTAGTCAAATTAGTTCAAAAAATGGGCTAACCTAGAACTAATTGCAATACAATTTCTGTGAGTGGATTGTTATTGAAATTTTTCCGTAGAAAACGATGGTGAAAAGTCTACCACTCTATCATGACGCGTTAATCCAATATGGCGGATTTTTCAAACTGGCTGCCCATTATTTGAGATATAGAGTATAACTGTTTATATGCCCATGTGTGGTATCATGTTTTCAGGGATCAAAAATTGTTTCTGATGACCATAATATCAAATTGGGATTAATACAATAAACAACGATAATTATATGTTAATATGCCAAACATAGTTTTGAAATTATTTTTTATTTACATTTTTTTAACATCATTTGAAAAGGATAAACAAATTTCAACTAGATAGTATAGCACTTCTCAATATGACACTGACAAAAGAAAATTGTTAAAGAGATAAATTCAAACAGCACTCCTCAGTATAAGAATAGTATGATTTCAATCATCGTCCATGTCCACTTCCATGGAAGTGCAACAGCTTATTCCTCGACAATCCGTGAACGCATCTGTGCACACTATTCCCTGTCTTTTGCATATACATTGCAGAGTCGCACATTGACTCTTGCTACAGCCACATTTCACAAATTTTAATAAATGATCTGGTGCTGGTGCTTGACTCATTCTAATGGGAGCCAATCTTCCATCTTTCACTTCAAATCCCCACTGTAATGGATCCATATGAATACCCATCCACTGCTGCACCTGATGATATACTCTGAGTGAATGAAATTTGCAGGCATCCTCTGTAGGAGGCAAGATTTCCGGTTTCACATGTATTGTTGATTTTGTTGCCTTTGAAGTGAAAGTTCGAAGTCTCATATCATGTAGTGTGCTGTCTCCTGTTATTCCTCCATACAACTCTATAATAGCATTAAGACCAGCATTTTCAATTTCTTCTGTTGATTTTTGTGAAGTTTGGAATACGGCACCACTTTCTTTGAAGCTGCATGATTTTCTTAGCAACTTTATTGAGTCACGTTTTCCTAATCCAAATGGTTTGGAGGTGGTATCACATCCCAATACGGCGTGAGCAAAAAAGATGTGAGAGCAGACATCATTACCTAAAGCTTTTGCTAATTTCCTAATATCATACACAGTTATGTTTTTGGAAGATTTCTTGGGTTCTGGGCAAAGGAAAATATCAAATTGGTTTTCTTGAAAATGATGAAGGAGTAGTATGAGAAGATCGGTGTCCTTGTCAACAATGGCTGTAGGATGAGTTTTGGCTGACTCAATAGCCTCCAAAACGACCATGAAGTCTGCATCACTATGAGCTTGCTTTGTTTTACACCCAGCTTCTTGTAACTTTTGCGATAATTGATCAATGAAGGCTTGTTTATTTTCATTATTACTCAGAAATAATTGTTTCTGGATGGCGATGGAGGTAGAAGTTATGAAATTTACTTTAGGTCCTACAATACCTGTTTCTTTTTAGATGGGCTTCTGATTTTGTAGAAAACATATCTCCATATTCGCCGAATACTATTATTGCCTGGCCATACTTTGTTAGCACATATCTCTCATAGGCAAAAAGCAGCTAATGGAATGTCTGATTCGGACTCCAAGGAAGGCGATGTAGTAACCACCCACCATCAATGACGAACTGCATATTTTCGGGCATGTTAGCAACGGCTGGTACTTGCTCTTTAATATAATTGGCAAGCTGCGACTTCCCAGATTCCCTCATAAGTCCACGCTTATTGAATAAACTAGCTGGGTATGAGCAAAGCTCATAACGAAACACCTCCTGCAAATCCACGCCACTAGTCTGAGCACAAACTTTCAGAAGGTTCCACAAGGACAGGTATAGTATTTCCTCTTTCTGCTGCAGCTGAACGTTCAAAACGAAGAATTTTTAAATAGGAGCTGCAGAATGCCATATGATTTACTGCTTCAACTACAAATCTCGAGCTTGTGTTGTCATGTAATTGAACTGCCAGCCCTAACTGCAACAGTGCAACTAAGACTCGTGGGCGCACAGCTTGCATAATTGCCTGTACTATAGAAGCTACTTTTCTCTCTCTGTTGGTTTTATCAGTAACAAAAACTGATAATAAGAGCCTTAACGAATCAGGAATATAGCTCACATTAGTCAACACTACTCATGTTTTCAATGGGTGGAAATGTTTCTGGTTCTAGAGGGATGTCTGTAATATCATTTCTTATTATTTCAGCAGCTGCCTTAAGGAGATTGTTTCGATCCTCTTCAACATCTTCATGGCTATGGCTGTGGTACTCTTGCAATACATGAGCAGCTGTACTTTTAAAAGTAACTACATCAGCAGCCCCTGCAACTGTTCCTATGAAGATTTCATCTTCAAAATGCTCTTTGAGTTTTTGTTTCATATACTTCGAACTGTATGGTTCGCTATATTCTGGCAGGAATTCTCGCATTTTATTAACAAGTTCTTTAACAGTAGTTTGTTCTTCATCATTTGCCTCCATGTATTTAACTACTTGAAGAAAGGTTTCCTGGTGAACTGAGTCCTCTGGTCGACCTGAAGATATTGGAGGGTTATCAGTGAACTGCCCAGGAATTAATTTTCCAGTATAAAAATTGACGCAATACTGTTTGTGGTAGCATGCATCTACAGCATGTAAATCAGACACATTTTGGATACGTCTCTTAACTTTGTCTGCCCATTCATCATTGCGTTTGTTGCATTTTTGTAAAACTGATGATTTGAATTTAACTGTTCGTGCATTAAACCACGCATTTCTTTTCCTCTCCCTGAAAAAACTTAACTCAGTACCACAGAAAAAAAAACAATTCTAAATTCAAACGGGGTTTCACACGACCGTAGAACACGAGAAGTTGTGGGATCTGATTCTTTCTCCTGGAACGGAGTTTTCAAGTTAACAAAACGCGCTCTACATTTCTTGTGAACTTTCTGCCCAACACAAACGTGAAACTTAGATATTTTTCTCTCCTTGCATGTTTTTTGAATTCCAGTCACTCCTCTTTCAGTGAGTATAGATACATAGTCATCTTCTTGAAACACCACATCGCAAATGAAACACTTTTCTACGTCCATTTTCACTGTATCTCACAGCAACTCGCAAGAACCTGTAACACATACATGAAACATTTTTGATTAACAAAAAAACAAACAATAACAACAAAGTTACAAAACAAAACACAAACAATAGCAAACTTTTTATTTCAAAAGTTAATTGTAATATTTACGTTCCTTCACACTTTGTCATATAAGTCAACAAAAAAATGATACAAACTTTGTCTGACATATTCCGCGATTATTTGATATTATGGTCATCAGAAACAATTTTTGATGTTATTTTGACTTTCCCGTACCTAAAAACATATAAAATGATACCACACATGGGCATATAAACAGTTATACCCTATATCTCAAATAATGGGCAGCCATTTTGAAAAATCCGCCATATTGGATTAACGCGTCATGATAGAGTGGTAGACTTTTCACCATCGTTTTCTATGGAAAGATTTCAATAACAATCCACTCACAGAAATTGTATTGCAATTAGTTCTGGGTTCCGCAACAAATTGACTAGTCTATTTGGGTTTCTCTGCCGGACCTGGTGGTCGCTGTTGTGTTCATGACTGCAGGGAGGGGGCACCAGGGGTCCTGCATGCACTCACTGCTATGGGGACTGATCCATCCTACTTCCCAGTATATAAACGAGGGACGCTAGTTGGGCACAACTCTGAATCCGGTTGCCCACATCACATTTCAGGTCGATTGTCTTTGTTTTAGGCAGTCCATTGGGACTTCCAACAAGCACTTCGTTGCAAGACAAAGCGGTGAGTGCTGAAAGGGGCACCGCAGCCACTCTCCAACTGCATCACTCGACCGCCACCCAGTAATGCCCTTTGTCAAGAATTGTTGGCGGGGGTGCACTTTGGCATCTTGCAACGCACCCGGAGGCCGCAGCGCAGTACTCACTAGTTGGTATGAAAGCATCCTAGCCTTACTGGTAAATAAACCCAAAGGATTTATGATGAAAATGGCTACACGATTCAAGAAGAACAAAGGGTGCTTTATATGGTGTATCCTGGCTTTACAGGAAAGCAGCACTATGCCCATTCGATGCACGTTAAATGAAATGTATCTGCAGTATGCAGATGTTTATGTATAATTACCGATAACGGTAATATAGAGAGCGCACAGCTGGATTGCTAGCAGCTCCAAGTAACTGATGTGGAAGCTTCGTTGGTGGGGCTTCCACATGCTCTGGACTGTCATATGCTGATGTACCTTCCACCCCATAAGGGAAGCATCTGTGGGGATGGTCACCTGTGGAACAGGGTCTAGAAACAGCGGCCCGGCAGCAGGTTGTTGCTCTCCCACTACTGCAGAGAGGGATAGCTGTTGGCCCAAATCAACACTAGATTCTCTCATTGAGCCATCACTTGTGACCATTGTGCTGCTAGGCACACTTGTAGATGACGCATGTGTAATCTCGCATGGGGGGCTATAGCAATACAAGAGGCCATCATGTCTAGAAGGCGCATCACTTTTCTGACCCTTAAGCCATGATCTGGCTGAAAAAGACATTCATTTTTGGGAAGCCTGAACCAGAGCTTGGCTGCGACAAGCTTTCCTGGTGACTGTTTTAATATCAGTGTCCAGGAGGACTGGACATGGAGGGGGGGGGGGGGACTGGACTGTATTGATAGTGAAGCCTAAACTGTGTAGAAGGTCTTGGATGGTCTAAGACACTGGTGTCTGTCTGCACTTTTGATCAGCCAGGGGGCTGTAGTGACTCCAAAGGACAGCACCTTGAGCTGAAAATGCTGACCACTTACCATGAACCGCAAGTAGTGACCATGAGCAGGGTGGATGGGTATATGGAAGTAGCCATCCCTCAGATTGAGAGCAGTCACAAAGTCTCCTTGTTGCAGTAGAGGGGTGACATCTTGTCAAGCGACCATATGGAAGTCCTCTGACAAGATGTACTTGCTGAGCGGCTTGAGGGTCTTGTCTTTTTTGGGTATGAGGAAGTAGAGAAACCTGTACCTCCTCTTGAAGGAGGAGCTTATTTTCTGCGGGATGTTTGGCGGAGATGCATTGAGCTCTCAGCAGTAACCCTGGCATATGATGAGAGGACCAATTAGTCTGAGGTGATTTCTTTCCACTGCAGGAGAAACCCCTGTAATCTTTCCCCGACAGGTATGGTATGATTGGGGGGAAGGGAAAGGGAGTCACTGCTTTGCTTTGTACCGCCTTTGCCTCTGCCCTTGATGTTATTTCCCCTGTAAACCCCCCTAGCGTAACCCCACGTGGACTGTTGCTGGTAAGTGGCTGGCGTGTCAGGGGAGGTGGTCTTAGCCCCGCCCTGTACTGGGGCCTATCAAAGGCACCTCGGAGAGAGGGTGTCTCGACAGCACCCTTAGCCTGAGGGATGAGGTGTGGCCCATCGGCCAGGGCGGCTGACTCCAGAATCTGGGGATCACGGTTCGATTCCCGGCACCGGCGCCAGATTAGCAACAGCACCATGTGACTCTGGGCAATAGCTTGCTTAATCTTCCTGACGGCCCCCAGCGCCTAGAGACCCTTATGGGTAATTGTTCGTGCTTTACAAATGTGGATATTATTATTATTAGCCTTTGATGTGTGAGAGTCCTTTTTTTAATCTTATGCAGCATCTGATTCACCTGCGGCCTGAAGAAATGTTGGCAATCGAACAGCAGGTTTAGCAGATGCTGTTGGAGCACTGGCTTGAAGCCAGGATTGGCGCCTAATGACGACACTGCAAGTGAGCCCTCTAGCCGCAGTATCAGCTGTGTCAAGGGCACATCAGATGATGGTATTTGATATTATTATACCCTCAGATACTAGTTTGTGGCCATGCTCTCTATATTGGTCTCTGAAGTGTTAGAGTAGTTCCTCCATCTCGCCCCAATGGGCTCTATCATAGCGAGATAGCAAGCAGTCTGAATTTGCCATCTTCCAATGAGTGTCAGATCGCGCAGCGACTCTCTTGCCTGGTGTGTCAATTATCTTGCTTTATCAAGGGGTGGGGCAAGCCGGGTAGAGATCCAGATCCATGTCCCCCCACAGGATCGACAATGTAGTCGTCCCACGGGTCATCTCTAGGCTCAGGGTCATAGGATGGGGGTCTCGTAGGATCTACAGGGTATGAGGGATTGTCCCATCCATAAGAGGAATGTGGTGAACCTTATGGAGAAGTTGATGGATGTGTCCCATATGGTGGTAGTTCCGGAGGTGGGTTGGAGGAAGACGAAGAGGAGGAGGGGCAGGTGGACCAGTTGGGAGTAGGCTAGTGACCCTGTTCTGATACTAGGTGTAGGCAGAATTTGCGTGGACGCGCTACACAAAGCTCCACAAAACGGTAAAACATCTCCGCGAGCACGCAGAGTTCTGCGAACACGCGTAATTGCTTGTTCCGCCCATTCGCGATGCTTTTTTCCTGTTCGCGAATGCTGTTTGCATGCTCAGGGGGAAATATCTTGCGAACACGCATTTTGAAAGCGCAAACAAATTCCGCAAGTGGAACAGAATTTATCGCCCAGGCCTACCTGGTACTTCCTGTGCTTGAGAGGAGGCGTAGGCTGCAAGGCAAGCTGCTCCTCGAAAGTCAGTTTCCTGTTCCACCGAGGAACAGTAACTCGCACCTTGGCAGGAGGCTTTGCAAAGCTCTTCCCAGGGAGTGGATTGATAAAGATCTTCTTTTGATGTATGTCAATCTTTTCCTGGGGACACTGGAGTGCTGGCTGCTTCAGATCCTCTGACCCCGCAGCTGACTCAACATTGAAGCAGTTTTCTGGCTTATCAGCACTGAGCTGGGTTCGGTGTTCGTTGATGTCGAGCCGATGGGGATTTTGGTACCATGGAGCTGTTGGTGCCGAAGACGGTCGAGGCTTATGAGACGTTTTTGTCACCGGTGGAGGGAGCCGTATCGCCTCTGATGATTTTTGTCAGTGCCGACCATGGCCCACAGGCAGCGGTGGACAGGAAGCCTTTTGTTTGGTCTCTGGGCTCGACGCCCAACCCACACTGGGGTAGAACTCGGCCTGTGCACGGTGATGGTGTGCGACCGAAGTTTGGGAGGTGGTACTCATGGCCAAAGGCTATGTATCCAGCAACTCCATCTCTGATTCAGACTGGGAGCTGGCCTTGAGGTTCAACTGTAGAGGTGTCATGTGGTCACATTTAGGCCCAGGCAGGAACAACACCATTTTACACGCAAACGTTTAAACTAGACATCTCTAATTGAAAGTTGACATTTGACACACTTTTTCTTGGTTGCCTGTGAGGATATTGTTCCAAGAAATAGCTTTGCTTATAGTTGCACATCTCCGTAGGCATATAAACAGAAGCCTTGTTAATTCTGTACGAAAGCTAAAGTTCCCTGCGCAAAATGTTATTTATTATTGTTTGCTTGGCGACAGCTTTGTCAGGGAAGAATCAATAATGGCAACATGGGTGATGTTAATTATATAAACAACAGCACTCCTTTGTTTAGTTATAGGAACATTTCCCTGGCACCGCGAGGTCAACCCATGCTGGAATTCCACCCCAGCTGATTCAGGTTTACCTCATGCGAGGGTTGAAGCCCAGCTCTCCACCAAGATGGGCTTCCTGACAACACTGACCCACAGTTAACATGGGAGTTGGATCATCCTATACGGATTCTGGCAGATTCACCCACCTTAGGCACCCTATGATGGATAGCCCCAGGTAGGAGCAAAATATAACAGTATTTATATGCTTGCATATATTCACAGTAAACAACACAATGGATGAATTATTCATCTTGACAATTCTTGTATTGCTGATCACACTATTCTGTTTCATTCTACTGATTATTGCAGCACACATTTTACACAAGAATCATAATACTTCAATAAATATTGAACGGCTATGTTGTGTATCTCTTTGGGTATGAATAAGTTACCAAACAAAAAGTTTCTAGATCGGTTACCACAATTTCCTTGGGGAGTCAGGGTTGTCATGTTCTGAGGTTGCATATTCCATTTGTTATCTTGTCAGGTTTGGGTTACAGATGGTGAACTGTGAGCTATTAGGACTAAGGCCAACATATCCTTATGGTGAGCGCAGAATCAGTCTTACGCAGTTTTGACATTTATGTTGTCCACCAAAAGTTATTCCTGAGAAAGTATAAGCCATATGACAGAGGCTGGGCTGCAGATAGGCTGGCCTCCAGCTCCTACACGAAATCCTATTCCTGAAGATGTCATCTCCTTCACAGTGCTCCATTATGAGTTGTGCAAGGTGTCGATCCCACAGATACCGCAGAGCCTTCTTTGACTGGAAGGCAAGGCAGGCTCAACACGCAGCCTCATTGGGTTCGGCCAAAAGGCAAAGTTTGCAGACCTGATGGTGTTCGGTCCAAAGATACTTGTAGTGACACAGAGGGTAATATTGGAAGGGTGTCCTTTCCATCACTGTCAGATTATCGTAGAAAAAAAGAACCAAAGACGAGGAGCAAGACACCACAAGGCCCCTAGGAGGGACATTGGTAGAAGCTCAGTCGTAGAATCCGACAGTTGTTGCGACCAGGAGAACCTGGACGAAAAAAATTATTTCCGTGTCAACGTGAGTGGATAGGCTGAAGGCAGAGATGGCAGCAAGATAACCTTTTCAATGATGAACATCACAAGGCGTCGACCTGGAGCTCGATAGGCTACCGTCCGAACCTGATGGCGGAAAAAAAAACCTATCTAATAATGGCGTTGATGCCTATGATCATTACCAATGATAGGAAGGGTCACTATACCTTGTGACTCGAAAGACTTTTCGGAAGAAAAACAAGTTGCACACGTCCAAGGCCAACTCCAGATGGCAGGAGTATGCAGAGTATGTGTATATACAGATACACATGCCATAAACACATTATTTCAGGATCAAGCACAGCGTTTCTGCGGCACCCAAAGATCA
Source organism: Triturus cristatus (assembly GCF_964204655.1). Lineage (NCBI taxonomy): Eukaryota > Metazoa > Chordata > Amphibia > Caudata > Salamandridae > Triturus > Triturus cristatus. The sequence continues at coordinate 1,723,548,942 of NC_140589.1, forward strand.
TAAATCAGTGAATCCATTGCTTGATTTGTAAAAACAAAATAGGTGCCAGGGCTTTCGTCAGGGGGCCACTGCAGCTTGCACCACATATTGCCCCTGCCACACTGCCAACGATAGTAACAACACAAGTACTATCACACTCTTACAAGTGTGACAATTCAGACTATTTCAGGCCCAAAAAGCTATAAGAATAGCTTGGGTGGCAGGTAATAGTCATTTTAATGTCTATTGAATGAATAATTACTTGCTGTTGTAGTCATCTCTAAGTTAGCCAGACAGCGCCACCTTGTGGCAGCTGTCACAAGCTCCGGAGTTGAGAAGTGCCAGTGCCGAGCACCGGAAACCACCGACTCAAATTAAGCAGAGTGTGAATCTAAAAACAGGTTTTGTAACAGTGTTCCTGAAACAGAAGGTACTATGTTATAAATGTAACTTTTCTACATGAGTCTCTGTGTATCATGATCTTGCCAAACCACTGGCTTTAGCAGGTCACTATGATCCCTTTAGTGATGTCAACGGCCCCAACCTCCTGCCAACCCTCCTTCTAAAGACCCAACCTCATTTGTACTGACGCTTTTGGATAAGGACCTGCTTACCAGATGGCACTAATTTTAGTGACCTCAGAAGTATTAAACTCTTGCTCCTGCCTTGTTAGGTTTCATGCATATATCTTGAAAGTCACACAAAGATCTCTCTGGCTGAAGCCCAATCCAGTGAGGTATTGTACCCACTATCTCTTTAGTCTCTAGATTCAGGTACCTTTCTCTTCACTTTTATATTCAGAATATAAGATTGCATCCACTAAGTCAAGGTGCTTCCCTCATAGGTTGGAAGCCAGGATGCACCATCAGGGACCTCTGTGCAGTGAGCAGTTGCTCCATGATGAACAAGTTACTTACCTTCGGTAACGATGTATCTGTAAGAAACATTAGTTAGTTAGATTCCTCACCTTAGAATATCCCCAGGCGTCAGACTGGATCCGGAAGATTCTCGTAGCAATACCCCTTGCGCGTCGCCAGGCGTCGTCTGCGGCTCCGCGTCCGTCGTTGACGTCGTGCGCCGGAATGACGTCGTCGGAGTACTTAGACGCCGCCCTCGCGCGCTGACGTTATTTATTGTACATAGCTTACCGCGCCAGGAACGCAGAGCCATGCAAGAGACCGACACTGGTGCCAAAAAAAAATCTAGGGCCCTGAAAGGGATAGCCTTAACCCTAGATGTCAGTTCGCAGAACGGGGAGGATGTGTGGGTCGGTGAGGAATCTAACTAACTAATGTTTCTTACAGATACATCGTTACCGAAGGTAAGTAACTTGTTCATCTGAAAGAAACACGTTAGTTAGATTCCTCACCTTAGAATAGATACCCAAGCAATACCAACCCCGGTGGTGGGTCTGCGAACCAAGATCACACCAGAAAGTCCTGGAGGACAGAACGGCCAAAGAAGCCATCCCTCCGGACTTGGCTGTCTAGGCAATAATGCCTGGCAAACGTGTGCAGCGAAGCCCACGTCGCCGCCTGACAGATGTCCTGCAAAGGGACTCCCCGTCCCAAAGCAGTAGTAGCCGCCGTGGCCCGAGTAGAATGGGCTCGCAGCCCAATAGGAGGGTCCTTTTTTGCCAAGGAATAACAGATTTTGATACACAAAACGACCCACCGGGAGATGGTTCGTTTGTGCACAGCTTTTCCCTTCTTTGCACCCACGTAACCAACGAAAAGCTGGTTGTCCACTCGGAACTGTTTCGTGCGGTCCAAATAAAAGGAGAGCGCACGTTTTGGGTCCCGACAGTGGAGCCGCTCTTCCTCTTTGGAAGGATGCGGAGGCAGAAAGAAGGTGGGCAAGGTGACAGATTGCCCAAGATGAAAGGGGGTCACCACTTTCGGTAGAAAGGAAGGACGAGGCCGAAGGACAACCTTGTCCGGATGAACAGATAGAAAAGGAAGCGTGGACCAGAGAGCCTGGAGCTCACTCACCCGTCTAGCCGAAGAGATGGCTACCAGGAAAGCAGTCTTAAGAGTTTGAAGACGAAGAGGACAATTGTGAAGAGGCTCAAAGGGAGCGGACATCAGGAATGTTTTTTTTTTTTGTTTTTTTTTTGTGAAAAAGTTTTTATTGAGCAATAATTCGGTTACAAGTACGGGCCTACAACCACCCGGGCCGGCCGCTTGGTACAGAAGGAAATCTACACATATCAAGGCTACAATCAGTTCCCAGGGCACTGCCCCGCAGTGGCTCCAGATAGTTCTCGAGGAACAGGAAGCGTAAGTCCAACAATCACAAAAACAAAAGGACAAACAATAAAAAACATAAGGCGAGTTATGAGGGAAACCAGTGCGGGTCAGGCTCCCCCCGGGAAACTCCAGTCAGGACAATTGAGCAAACCGCTAAAGAGAGGAGTACCGGGAGGCCGGGGACGGAGGGGGGGGGGAGGGGGTCAAGGGAGATGAACGTCCATATGTAGTTGTTCCAAAAGGCGCCAGGAGCCATCAAGGGTCAGGGGGACATGGCGACACATCAGGAATGTTAAGACAAGATTCAAGTCCCACTGAGGCATTACGAAAGGGACAGGAGGGAACGTGTGAGTAATGCCTTTAAGAAAGCGTGACGCTACAGGGGACTTGAAAAGAGAGGGCTGATCAGGAAGCCATAAGAAGGCAGAGATGGCAGCAAGATAACCTTTCAAGGTGCCCAGGGCAGAGCCCTGCTGGGCCAAAGAAAGAAGAAAGAGGAGAACCTCAGAAAGAGGGGCGGAAAGGGGATCCACAGCCTTTGCTGTGCACCATGCCACAAACTTGTTCCACCGGCAGGCATATACCGTCTTTGGACGCCTGGCTGCCAGAATGACATCACAGACTTCAGGAGGCAAGTCAAATGGCATCAACTGCCGCCGCCTAATCTCCACGCATGGAGGTGGAGGCTGGACAGGTTCGGGTGGAGGACCGTCCCCTGCTGCTGCGACAGAAGATCCTCCCGAAGGGGCAGACGTATCGGAGGATCGGTCAACATACTGAGTAGCTCGGGATACCAGTACCTTCGTGCCCAATCCGGAGCCACCAAGATGACTTGGGCCCGGTCGCGCCTGATCTTCTTTAGCACTCTGGGCAGAAGTGGTATGGGCGGAAAGGCGTACAACAGACCGCAACTCCACTCGCGACGAAAAGCGTCGCCGAGCGAGTGCCGCCTTGGAAATTCCAACGCGCAGAACTGCTGACATTGCGCGTTCTCGTCGGTGGCGAATAGATCTAACCAAGGCTCTCCCCACTGCTGAAAGAGACCTTGCGCCACCTCGGAGTTCAAACGCCATTCGTGATCCATCATGCACCGGCGGCTGAGTTTGTCTGCTCTGGTGTTCAGAGAGCCCGCCAGATGTTGAACCACCAGGGTGATGCCCTGGTGTTCCAGCCATGTCCAGAGGCGCAGAGCCTCCTGACAAAGGGTCCACGACCCCACCCCGCCCTGTTTGTTGCAATACCACATGGCGGTGGTGTTGTCCGTGAACACCTGCACGACACTTCCCCGGACAGAGGGAAGGAAGGCTTTCAGTGCAAGTCGGATCGCTCTCAGCTCCAACAAGTTGATGTGGAGCCGAGTCTCCGCCGGAGACCAGAGGCCTCTGATCTCCACCTCTCCCATATGGCCACCCCATCCCAGTAGGGACGCATCCGTCACTACGACATGCTCCGGTAGGCGTAGGGAGAGGCTCTTGCCCGTGACCCAATCGCGGTCCGTGAGCCACCACCGCAACTGCTGTGCAGTGCCCTCCGAGATCAAGACATGGTCGGACAGGTTGCCGTGATGCTGGGCCCACTGAAACTTCAGGTCCCACTGCAGAGCCCACATGCGCAGCCTGGCGTGATGCACTAGTAGGATGCAGGAGGCCATCAGCCCCAGAAGCCGCAACACTAGCCTGACCGAAACCCAGGATAGAGGCCGAAAGATGGGAATCGGGGCCTGTATATCCCGGACCCGCTGTTCCGGTGGATGAACCCGGAACTGCGCCGAATCGAGAACCGCGCCGATGAAGAGGAGCTTCTGAGAGGGGCTCAGGTGTGACTTCGGCACGTTGATGGAAAACCCCAGCAAATGCAGGAGATCCGCCGTAGTCTGGAGGTGGGAGACGACTGTCTGGGGCGAGCCCGCCTTCAACAACCAGTCGTCGAGATAGGGGAAGACTGGAACCCCTGATCTGCGCAGATGAGCTGCGACCACCGCCATCACTTTCGGAAACACCCGAGGGGCACTGGTAAGGCCGAAGGGGAGCACGGTGAACTGAAGGTGCTCCTGACCCACCGTGAACCGCAGGTAACGCCGGTGGGCCGGCAGGACGGGAATATGGAAATATGCGTCCTGCAAGTCCAACGCTACCATCCAGTCTCCAGGGTCTAGGGCAGCTAGAACCTGAGCCAAAGTCAACATTTTGAATCGTTTCTTCCGAAGGAAGGCATTGACGTTCCTGAGGTCCAAGATAGGGCGTAGGCCTCCATTGCCCTTCTTGGGAACCAGAAAGTAGTGGGAATAACAACCACGACCTACTTCTGGGCTCAGAACGCGCTCGACGGCCTCTTTGGCCAAGAGGGCCAAAACTTCCTCTTGCAGAACATTCAAATGATCCTCCGAGATACGGTGGTGCTGCGGTGGCATGGCTGGAGGGGTCGTCTCGAAGGGGAGAGAGTAGCCCCTTCGGACGATTTGCAGCACCCACCTGTCCGAAGTAATGGTACGCCAGTGGAGCAGGTGATGGCGAACCCGGCCTCCCACTGGCGAGGAATGGGCCTGAAAGCTCGGACTAGGAAGGCTTTGAGGCGGATGCTGCCAGGGTGGATGTGGACTGACCGCGTCGTCCTCCAGTACCGCCTCGGCGGAAACCACGTCCACGACCGCGTGCAGGCTGGTTCTGCGGCCGGTGGCTAGGCGGACGTGAGGAGGTGCCCCTTCCTTAGCCACGAAAGGAGCGAAAAGCGGAAGTTTGTGGCCGCGGGGCCTAGAGGCCCAAGGACGTGGCCGTAGCCCGGGAGTCTTTGAAGCGAGCCAGCGCACTGTCCGCTTTCTCACCAAAAAGGCGAGCGCCATCAAAAGGCATGTCCATGAGGGTGCTCTGGACATCCCCTGAAAAGGACGTGGACCGCAGCCAGGCGTGACGTCGAAGCGCCACCGTGGTAGAAATCGCCCTACCCAGCGAGTCCGTAGTGTCGAGTCCACATCGGATTGCATGGCGCGCTGCATCTCTCCCATCGGCCAGAGCCGAGGAAAGCTGTGCCCGGGCCTCCTCCGGGCACAGTGGCAGCACGTCCTCCACCGTATCCCACAGAGAGTGGGAATAACGGTCCAAGAGACAGGCGGTGTTTAAAGACCGCAGGCCCAAACTGAGCGAGGAGAACAGCTTCTTACCGAACTGTTCCAGTCTCTTGGAATCCCGGTCCGGAGGAGCGGACGGGAAGGAGGATTGGGAGGTAGAGGCCTGGATAACCAGACTCTCGGGGGTGGGGTGTTGGGACAGAAAACTGGGGTCGCCCGGAGCAGGGCGGTGGCGCCTGGCAACGTTCCTATCCACAGGAGGGACTGTGGAGGGCTTGGACCAGGTGCCCTGCAGAACGTCAGTGAGGGCCTCATTGAATTGCAGCAGAGGCTCAGTGGAGCATGCGGCGACTGAAGCACCTCAGTGAGGATGTTAGTCCTCACATCCACGGCAGGCAGCTCAAGCCCGAGGGCCGCGGCCGCCTTGCGCAGCACCACAGAAAAAGCTGCACCCTCCTCCGAAGCCACAGTCGGAGGAGAGATGAATCCAGTGTCCGGTGAGGTATCCAATCCACTGGCCTCCCCCAGTTCATCTGCCCAGTCCTGCGAAAGTTGCCCTTGAAGGGCCATAGGGTCCTCAGACCCCTCCCAGTCGCCCCCGTCATCCGATTCCTGGTAAACAGGAGGAATGATCGGAGCCGGTCGATAGACATAATGTGTCTCAAGCAGCGCCGGATGCGGCGTCGGGCGGCGCCGCATCAGCGTCGGGACCGGACAGGGACTGAACCGGGGATCGACGTCGACCGGAGTCGGCGTCGGAGGTGGCACCGGTGTCGACGCCGGCAGAGGAGGCGTGATGAGGTCGACCGGCGTCGATGGGGGCCCACGCTCGGGCCCCTTGGGGACCTGCAGCGTCGGGGCCGGAGCCTCCAACGGCGCCGGGGCCGGAGCCGCCGGCACGCAAGGTCGCCCAGTCGAGTCCGCGGGGCCCGAAGGCACGCCAGCGGGCGTCGACGGCGGGGCCAGGCTCCTCATGGCCGAGAGGAAGGCACTGACCTCCGCCGGCGTCGCGTCAGTCCCAGGGACCGGCGGGTATGGGGACTTGCGCGGCACCTGCGGCTCCTGCGGAGCCGCGGGGGTGGAACCACCCTGACCCTCGGCCGAGTCGCGCGACCGGCGAGGGGAGTCCGAAGAGCGGTGTCGCCTCCCGGACTTCTTGGAGTGCTTCGACTTACTCGAAGACTTCGAGCCAGACGAGCGACGATGTCGAGTGCGGCTCCGCGACCGATCCTTGGACCTCCTCCTGGACCGGGATCGAGAGGGGCGCGGAGCCGAGTGGCGAAGCTCGAGAAGCTTGCGGGACCGCTCCCGCCTAGCTTTCGAGGTCAGGGCCATACAATCGGAGCACGACTCCGCGTCGTGGTCGAGGCCCAAGCAGTACAGGCACCGGCGGTGATGATCGGTCACCGACATCAGTCGGTGACAGTCGTCGCAGGCCTTGAAACCAGGCATCCTACCGGCACCAGAGTCGAGAAAGTGACCAAAAGAGTCGAAAAAGTTAGTCAAAAATTGACTAAAGGGGTAGCTCTCCCGGATCGGCGCTTACTGGCGCGGAAAAAAGAACAACAAGAACTGACGTCAGCGCGTGAGGGCGGCGTCTAAGTACTCCGACGACGTCATTCCGGCGCACGACGCCAACGACGGACGCGGAGCCGCAGACCACGCATGGCGACGCGCAAGGGGTATTGCTACGAGAATCTTCCGGATCCAGTCTGACGCCTGGGGATATTCTAAGGTGAGGAATCTAACTAACGTGTTTCTTTCAGATGCTTGATTAATTAGCTTGTTTGCAGATAACAAAAAATGAATGGATGGCTGTTTTTGTTAGGTGGTAATTTAGTTGGTTGTTTACAAGAAAATGTCTCTTTCCTGTTGTTGTCTGATTAGTTTACAGCACAGCATGGCGCAACATTGCTCTAACTGTTTTTTTTGGCATCCGGTGTGTTGTACTGTAGTACTTCCTTGTAACGTACAAACTGTGGTTAAGAGCAATGGATGAAATATTCATGTATGAGCATACACCTGTATTTGCCGTTCAGTTACAGCACAGTCCTTTCTCTTATGTTCACACCACTTACAGTATTGTTTCAATAAGATACACAGTTTGAGGTCTGACGTACTGGAAACCTGACATATCGAGGAAGGACAAAAAAACGGTATTTTTATGTCCCTTTCGCCCAAAAGCAGATGTTGTTAAAGTAGTAAAGACTGTGATAAAGCCAGTTTGGACCCGGGTTCTGGTAGGTAATTACTGAACTGTGTACATGGTGTTGTAGCGTTCTGAATGGGAAGCAAATTTATCAAATGGCCTTCTTGTCAGTGCTCAATGTTCCATGCTGCACCCATGCACCAGGCATCTCTGACATCAGATGGGCAGTCTCACTGATGGATCAGTACTATGGAACTCCACTGCTGTTCCTGATCAATAGCTTCCCTTTTGGTAAGAGACTCCAGACCAGATATTTTGCTGATATCCCAAGCTGCTATCTTGTTCTAAGCAGCAGAGCCCAATAATCTCTACATTCCACACTTAAATGGTTTTCATTCATTCTGTTTCTTGGGAAGGATGCTAAAACAATGCACTGAGAAATAAACCTCAAAGAACAGTTTTATTTATAAAATATTTATTTTAGTTGCATATTTTAACTACAGCCTTTCAGTCTTTTGTTCGCTTTCTGACCACAATAAGCAAGGGTGTGAAATAAAAACCTGGAGTTTTACAAAAATACACCAAATATAGTCACCGGACAAAGGAACCAATCACTTACAGGGAGATGGCCTCCATGCCAATTCTTGCTCGCTCGAAAATCTCTCAAGTGCATAAAGCAGAGATTAACAGAAAAGAGATATTTTTTTTAAAAACCTCCTTTGGTTAAGGTTTTTGTTGTCTGCGGCAGTGGGTGTTTACGTTCACTGTTGTATTCATGGAATAATTCAACTGTATATAGTTTGTTTGTATTTACATATAAATAGATTTCTCGCAAACACTCAAAATATAGTGTCTAACTACTAAAAACAAGGACTTTTAAATGGGTGGGCAGAGTTACCGTAGGAAACATTTTTTTAAACTGCTGATTTCTGCATATCAAAGATAATATTTGGCAAGTAAATTACAGCATTATTTGAATGACAGCATAAAACAGTTAGCTTCTCGAGGCGCCTGCTGATGTACTCTAAAGTAGATAGAAACACTTAAATATTACGCCAAGCATACATGATAACATTAAGCTTAAGCATACTGATATCTCTTAATTTTTCTATTGTGGTATATCTGCTGGACAGACATGTTCATAAAATAGTGAGCCTATGAAGACATATCAATGTATAATGATAAAATAAATATTTAGCATGGGAGCAATAAGAAAAATAGGATGAACAGATTTCACATTTCTCTTCTTTAAAAGTGGAGGAGGCATCGAACCAACCAGCATCCATCGCTTAAATCTTCTTTACAGAGTCACTCCAAAGTAGTGTATGCCACAATGTCTTCAGAAGGTCGACTTACATCCCATCTCATTGTACATTACTTACTGTGAACAAGTTAGAAGCCCATAAACAACCATGTGGAGTAGATCAGTGTCCCATACAGCCCTATGCTTTAGGACAACTTTCCATCAAGGACACAAGGTTCTCTTTTTCTCATGTGTCTTACAATTTACATGTGACACGCATTCTAAGCAGTGACATCTCCAATATCCAAATGTAGATACTAAGTGAGTAACGCTAAGGGTGCGATTTCAGAGGCACTTATTCCACAAAATTATTTTAAACTCAGAATTTGTCTACATGGAATGCAGAGTCAAAAATATTTCACAGAACTTGGTCCGATGCTCCTTCCTCTACAAGACACTCTACAGTCCACCATTGCAGGACAGAATGCCATTTCACCACCACCACCACCTTTGATTCTGGCTAAATATCACTTCCAACTCAAATCAGGGCCACCAGCGGGCACCACACTACTGTGCCACTGACTAGAGGCATCCTCCCCGAATACCCCCAGGAAGCTTAAAGACGAGTTGATACCCAGCCTCTGTGTATCTTACCAGAGACAGTATCTTCCAAGGGATTGACCCTCCACCATCTGTACTTATGGAGAAGCATTACGAGTATTTGAAGCAGGCTGCAACATTTGCACACGTTAATATCACAGCGACAAACCTACAGTACTTGGAAAATGCACAGATGCTGCAACATGAGAAGACAATTGGTTTAAAATAAAATACACAGTGTCTCGATTTGTAGTATAAGATCTCTTTTACACTGCTACGGAGGATTACAACAGGGGTTTAATGCTAAGCTTCCCAAACCCTGCGCCCTTCACGACGCGCTAGAGTAAGAGATAACTGTTAGAGCATTGGGCAGGAACATTGTGTTACTCAGTGTTATTTCTGCAGTTGACATTGGGATACAGTGGCAAAAATTCATGATTCTCCGAACCACGACTCGCCTTTTGGCTAGCCAAGGTGATCTAATTTCGGAAGTGAATCCGAGGACTGAGGTCTAACATTTTATATACAAAAAACGATTCTGTGCAAAATGGCCATAGAATGTCAAAAGAGAAGCCTAGAATCATGCTGATTGGCTGAACGGCCATCATGAGATGGCCATTGCTTCCACGGCTTCTATCAGGTTAACTGCAAGGCTGTACTGCCCATGGTTATCTGGTAAAAGCTCAATTACTTTATCCACCAGTTTAGCGGTTATCCCAATCGGCACTTGTGTGTTCTGAAGATCTTGGGGGTCCTGTAAAACGAAAACACAGGAATTTAATGACAATACTTCATATTAAAATAGACTTTCACATATTGGAAATCCGAGCTTATATGAAACATAAAACACATAATAGCCACAGTAAGATTTTTTGCACAAATATTTAGCTATTCACTGCCATTAAGGAGTTTCAGGATCTCTGCTTGCTCTATTAACTGGGACTTGCTTGCTTCACTTTCACCAGAACACTTACTTCTACGCCATGAACTGCGAGCTCTGCTCAACTGAAATCAGAGGGGCGGGATCTAGAAACTACTGACCATGGGTAAGCCACCATTAACCAGCCTCCTAAGAACAGTTGTCAGTTTCTGCAGAACACTGGGAATTAAGAAAGTGCGAAAAGTGTAAAGCATACATTTCCCCCCCAACTATAGACGGATGGCATCTCAAAAGTAATCCTTGCCCTCTGCCTGACCCATATGCATAACGTGTAGTGCCCAATTTGAACAGATGGTTGCTGGTGGGGCCCATCGCGACGTATTTTTGGAGACTGGCACTTAATTTTCTTCATCAGCATTTAACCATGAACAACAGAGGGGAAAAACACAAAAGTAGGGAAAGAAAGAGGAAGAGTAGGACGAAAAAACTATGAGAAACCAGTGATGAAAATGAACCTGCAAGAATGAGATAAAGGAGCAGTGTGTGTCTGGTGGTCAATTAAACAGGCAGGAGGTGGAAAGAAGAATACGCAGCCTTGATAATCGGCACCTCAATATTTGTAGCGCTGGTTTTGTGCTTCTAAGAAAAACTTTAGTCCCCGACACTTATCTTTAACAAATTAAGCACTGATAACATGGAAACAGCCTATAAAAGAAAGGCTCCGCCGACATCTTGAATGGAAGGGACAGCAATACTTGGTGGAGTGTTCACTTAAAGGGCAGCTGCTGTGAGAACTCTGAATGAGTGGGTAAGAGCTGGAAGCTTTACTTGAGAAGCCATTTACACACAGCTATGGTGATCAGACAATGATGCAAGAGTTGTTACTGCTCTGCCAGTTCAAATAATATCTGTCAGTTGCATTGTTCATATAGACACCCATTAGACTTGTAGAAGAACAGTGCCAACATTATGTCTATCAGACGTATGATGCTGATATAGCAAAAGCCACCGTCGGCATGCATCCAGAGCAAGCCCATCTCTCTAAGGAATCAATTCTGGTACACACTTCTGCACGGTTGATGGGAGAAGTACGCCCCAAAAAACCTGAGGACCACTCTCATCTGCCTCGAGATAAGAACGAGTGTTGGATACTCTTTAGTGTAGAATCTCAGAACTCTACAGATGTAGTTGTGCAAAGTACATGCAGAACCTGCACTATGGACCACTTGAAACAAAGAGGTCATGACTCATGAGGCCTAAAGCCTCACGTTGAGGCTAAAAAGAAGCAAGTAGAGAAAGTGTGATCTGGCACTTTGTCCAGTATAAGTATCGTACAGCTGCTGAGAGAAAAAAGGTCAAAGTTGACTTGACCTTACTCAATGAGAGGCCCGTTGTGAGCACAATTTGTGTCACTCGGCCAAAGGACAACAAGGTTCTTCCACAGAAGAGACATTGATCAGCCAACTATCTTTATATGGTTACCTCGGAATTCTTGACATTTAAAAAGGTGGCAAAAAGCCTGTGTGCGTTACTCAGAATCACAAGGTTAGTTTGTGCAAATTATGGTCAGGTGTCCTTGAAGAACACTGCACCCAAACCGTACTTTAACTGAAGTTCCAAAACACATCTAAGTTGGAGACTCATCATCCTAAAGGAGGACAAAGGCACAAACAATGTGAACAGATGGAGGTCTAGCACAGTCCAAAGATCTACATTCCTATTTACAGCTCATAAGTGGGAGAAAAATCTGATTAATCTCCAACTTGAGAAGTAGCTCTAAAGCCCTATACCCGAGAGCTTCCGTATCTCTGTCAGGAAGTCAGACGAGACGTGGAAAGCATGCAGTCGCGAGGAATGGAGGACCAGAAAAACCGGGAGCTTGGGAATGTGCTTCACCAAAAAGATGACCCCCCACCCCCACCCCACCCCCCAAAGGGTCCTAAGTAACATTTCTCTAAGTTCAAGATAAGGCATCACTCTGCTGAAGGAAAGGCAGTGTCTGATGACAGAAAATGCTATGTACTTTGTGCATTACTCACCCCACTTTGCACAATTCCAGCCAGTAGAGTCATCATAAATCTTGAAACAGGATCTAGTCATTTGATGATCTGACGCTCTATTTGGGCCTCGTTTCTTAGATTTACAGCTTGAATGGAAAATTAACTTCCTTCTACACAGGACTTTCAGTGGCCCTGAACCTAGAGAGAACAGATTTGTGCAATGGCCAGCAGGACAGGAATGTGTTCAAAATTACCCGTGGGCAATGAACTCCGCTCCGCTATCGGAGGTTGCGGAGATTTGCCAACTATGCATTCCATTAAACACACAGAATGTTTGCAAAAACTCCGACTCCGCCACGTAGCGGAGTTAGCTACTGCACCCACAACCCTTTGATAAAACAACTTTACCTTTACATGCTAAAAAGCATATATAACCAATTCACAAAAGTGAGCTTTGAAAAATATTAGGCAATGAGAGAGGTGACGATTTTGGGGTCCCCCCTAACCTAGGGGAAGGACCAAGCAGATGCCTTGAACACAAAGAGCATATCATGCTGAACCATTTGGTGGTGGTCCCATCCTCCTAGGACCACCCCAAGCAAAGTTATGGGCAAAAATACAATGCTAACCAAAGGCCCAGCAAAGCATTATGGAGTGAGATTCTAGAGTGCAGTGAATATTATAGTATTAGCTCTCAGCTGAGCCGGTGGCGCGAATGATATAAAAGCATAGCGTTTTCTTTGGGTCTAGTCAATGCAGCCTCTCCTCTTTCATGGACGGGTAGGGCAGGGCTGAGAAAGCTGGCAGAGTGATAGACTTTCCTATGAGGAAAAGCATAAAAATCTTCAGGAAAGAAGCTGCTTTTGTTCTAAGTACAAGCTTGTCTGGAAAGATGATGCTTGTGACGAGCAGATGTTATCACTATGAAGACTGTTGCTTTCAATGTGAGCAGCCTTAGAGCAGCTGCGCATTGATTCACAAGAGGCACACATGGGTAAAGTGAGAACCAAGTTAAGGTCCCACAGAGGCATCACAAAATATGTTAGTGAGAACATACGAGTCAGCCCCTTCATTAAACACATCGCATAAGGTGATTCAATAAAAAAAAAAAGCTGATCAGTTAAACATAAAAAGGCTGAAATGGCCTATGCATAACGTTAACTGTTGCCATAGCAAGGCCCTGCTAGGCTAGAGAGAGGCAATATAAAAGAATGTCAGACAACTGTGCCTGTAGGGGTTGGATATTGCAGGAGGAACACCAGAAACATCGCCCAGTGCCCTGCATGAATCGTTTTGGTGGAGAGAATCTTCATGCATGAAGGTGTGGGTTGTGCAGGCTTTGGTGCAAGACCCTGACCTGCTGCTGCAACAGGACGTCCTTCCCTAGGGACCGCTGGATCAGAGGGCATATGCTCGTAGCCAGAAGTTCCGGGTACCACACTCACATCGCCTATTTTGGAGCTACAAGGACGAATTGGGACCAGTTGCTCCTGATCATCTTCAGACCCCTGGCAGGAGAAGACGAACTGGGAAGGTGTACAGGAGACCTGAGCTCCAATCCAAGTGAAAGGCATCTCCATGCAGCACTGTCTGGACACTGCGTGTTCACTTTGGTGTAAAAAAAAAAAAAAAGAAAAGAAAAGAGAATCGAGTCAGCATTCTCCCCATTATTGAAAAACAAACTATGCTGCCTCTGAGTGCAGCTGCCATTCGTTATTCACTAGGGAAAAACGGCTGAGTTTGTCTGCCCTGGCATTTAAAGGTCATGCCAGGTGCAGTACTACCATGTAGATGCCCCTGCAATTCAGTCACTTCCAAAGGCATAAAGCCTATTGGCACAGGACTCACAACCTGCTTCATCCTGTTTGGTGCTGTACCACATGGCAGTGGTGTTGTCTGTGAGGACCTGTAACTGTTCCATTAATTTGGTTGAAAGGAATGCTTTCTGTGCCAAGCGAATCACCTGAACTCCAAAAAGCTGATGTGGAAACAAACTTCTAATGGACACCAGAATCATATTATCTCCACCTCTCCCAGAGACCTCCCACCTCAGCAACGATGCATCCGTCATGATCGTTAGCTCTGGGCGGGATAGGGTGAGGGGGGTCTGCCACAGCTCCAACTGTGGTCCAGCAGCCACCATTGCAGACATTTTGCAGTCTCCTCTGACACCAGGATGAAATCTGAAAGGTTCCTCGGCATTGAGCCCACTGAGACTTATGATCTCACTGCAGTGCAAGCATGTGGCATCTGTCGTGGTCCAGAAGCAGGATTTCAGGAGACCAAGAAGATTCAAAGCTAATCTCACCGAGACTCGGGGCAAGCGTTGAAACATTGGGATCATAGCTCAAATATTCTGGAGGAAGGAAGGCTCTGAAAAGCACTGGGTCCAGGATGGCTCCAATGAAGATTATCTGCTGTGAAGGGGTCAGTTGTGATATTTGGCATGTTGATGGAAAATTCCAGGAATGTCATCAGGTTGGCCATTGTGTGTAGGCGGCCCACGACTGCCTCAGGTGGGTATACCTTCAGCACCCAGTCATCGAGTTATGGAAAGACTGATATTTCCAACCTCCAAAGATGGGCAGCGAGCACCAGCATCACTTTTGTGAACACCTGAGGTGAACTAGTAAGGCTGAAAGGAAGCATAGAGAACTGAAAGTGCTTGTGACCTACCTGGAACCACAGATAACATCTGTGGGATGGCAAAAAAGAGATGTGAAAATAGGCATTATGCAGAGTCAAATGCCACCATTTAGTTTCCAGGATCCAGGGCAGATAGACTTGGAGCCAGGATAAGAATATTTGTTTTTAGAGTTTTATATAGCACAAACTAGACCCAGAGATATCAGGTATCAGAGCGCTTTACATTAGCACCAGTTTCGTTACAGATGGACACATTCATTTTTGTTAGGCACGGAGAGATGAAGTGATCTGTCCAGAATCGCAGGATGTTGAGCATCGTTGCAGAGACTCAAACCTATTTCCCCAGCTTCGAGATCGACCGCTCAAGGCATAAGGCTACATCCTCTTTTGGATTTTGCCGAAGCACACTTGTCCTGAACTCCCTACCCAAGCAATCAGTAGTGTGCAGGCCCAAGCAAATTACATACTGCACAGCGTTGTGTTCATCCTGAATGACACACTGGAGGTAGGGTCTGAGATCTTTTGGGACTACTGGCATGATCTCTGCCACCATGTCACTCAACACATGCAAGAATCTACACAGGAGGCAATTCAAATTCACCGGAGAACAAGGTTATCAGAGTGTTTTGCAAATATTTCCATGAGTTTCGACACACTCACCCGTGGGGTGCTCGGAATCACATTTAGGTTTATCCTGCTCATAGATGCCAGGAACTACCAGGCTTTCTGGCATAGGGTGTTGGTCAAGAAAAGCAAGATCTACTGGAGCAGGTCTGTGTCCCCCTCACTAACGGCAGTTCTATGGAAGGCAAGATGCAGGTTTTGCCAGGTGCCTAGCAAAAGTTAAGTCAAGGCCTCATTGAATGAAAGGAGAGATTTCTGTGCCGGCTGTCCTGATTGTAGGACCACTGTAAAGAAGTTGGTTTTGACCTCAGTCGTGGGAAGTTGTAAGGCAAGGACCTCTGCTACACTCCTTTGAATCACCAAACTGCATCACCATTGGAAAGGAGGCAGAATCTTGAGTGACCGGCCCGGAGTAGGAAAGTGTAGTATTCAAATATATAAGATAATCAACGGGTATTCTGCAGCTCTTTCTACATGGCAGGGCCAGTGTTTTCTTTAGGCATTAATTTGCCCGGCTCACTGTCCGTAGCTTTATCACCAAAGGCTTGAAATGGATGATTTGGAAATGCTAAGGAGTCAAGAGTCTGCCCATACTCCTGAAACACTCCTGCTTGAACTTCCGAGTATCAGGGAACTCTGTTTACAATAAATATGAAGCAGTCTTGTAACTAGTAGTCTTGCTTCCAACCCTGACAGTCTGAACCATCTCTGAAATCAGTGTTGTTGGAGCCGAGCACGACTTTCGCCCATATATAGGAGACAGGACACAGGGATTGTCTTCACAACTGATGCTAGAGACAAATTCAGCTTTAAGCACAGCATGGCAAGAAGGGTCAGAGGCGCCAAGAAATCCACCATCATGTGATCTCCCTAGACACCACACACATTGTGGATATTTATCACTCAACAACATCTGGTGATGGTCAGATGTACACAGCTTGAAGCCCGATGAATTCAGGGATGACATGATGATCCAAAAATAACAATTTTCCAGTTGCTCAGGAATTGCATTGGCATGACATGTAAGAAAGTGGTGAAGCCAACGCATGTGTGCTATATATAGTAAAGTGTGATGTCTTAATAGAAGTCCATGCCGCTTTAATGGAAATGTCACACAGTACCACTTGGTACTTTTGACAAGGAAAAGCAAAGTAACATAGAGGAACTAGATGCACTGCTATTAGAAATTGAGAAGCAGTACCTTACCATAGGTGATGTGAGATTGATTCAACGAATACATTGTGTTTAAATCAAACAATATTTGAAGCAGTCAGGATCCCCTGGGTGGCAAATCAGAATAACATTTACTAAAAAAGTAAATGTAAAGTTACTACATTGGTTGAGTGGAAGTGAGGGAATACCAAGCCATGTTGGAGGAGGGAAGGGGACGAGTTGATTCTTCTATCATGCTAATTACGAGAAGACCAGCCAGACCTTTACCATTTACTGTAAAGATCTATATGTAGGTATGCATGTATTTATGTATGTATGTCCGGAGTTCCCATCAGAACTTACAAAGGCTAAGGGACCCACTCAAGGGTGAAATATTAACTGAAATGTTCCCAACCACTTATAGGCAACTCCACTTGAGGAAAACCCTTGGACCCTGGTCTACAACTTAAACTGTATGCACATCTGTTTGGCAATAGCTATGATAAATTGTTTATGAAAAATGGACTTTCAACCTGCTGAACTGAAGTGGGACAAGGATTCACTTAGATAAAATACACTAGCCCAGGCATTTATCAGTTTCCTCCAGCAGATATTTATCTCTGCTTTTGAAAATGTAAGTCTTAAGTTGTTAGCTGCCATCTGAATAGAATGGTTTTGAGAAACAGATTTAATGAGGGTCTTGTCTCGGAGCAGGAAGGCTAGAACTTAAAAGGAATATGCTACTTACCAGTATGCATCTGTTCTTGGCATGTAGAGCTGCAGATCTACACACTTGTGCATAGATCGCCATCTGGTGTTGGGCCCGGATGTTTGCAGTTTGTTTTTCCTCTTGGAAAGTCTTTGGAAGTCACGAGGTCGGTGACTCCTCCTTTGGATCGTATTGCGCATGGGCTTCGGCTCCATCCTCAGATTGTTTTTCGCCAGCAGGGAAAGATGGAGCGTAGTAATAACAGTGAAGATGCCCATGTGTGTGCTATCTAAATAAGATATACTGGGACAGATACAGGTAGCCGGGGAGGCGGGTGGGCGTGTGTAGATATGCAGCTCTACATGCCAAGAACAGATGCATACTGGTAAGTAGCATATTCCGTTCGAGGCATATGAGCTGCAGATTACACACTTGTGCATAGATTATATAGCAGTACCCACCGTTAGCGGCGACCATCCGTATCTGTTGCAGTGGTTTGAAATAATGTTTTGAGTACAGCCTGGCCCACACTAGCCTGTTGCTTAGTTTGCACATCTACACAATAGTGTTTGGTGAAAGAGTGCGGTGTTGACCATGTAGCTGCTTTGCATATATCATCTAATGGGATGTTCCCTAAGAATGCCATGGAAGCCCCTATTTTTCATGTAGAATGGGCATTAGGGGGAATGGATAGCGTTCGCTTTACTTTATGGTAGCAGACTTGAATGCATTTTAAAATCCACCTAGCAGTCCCGGATTTTGAGATGGGGTTGCCTTTGAGTAGTGGAGAGAAAGAGACAAACAGTTGTTTGGTCTTACGGAAAGTTTGTGTTCTTTGAATGTAGTAGAGTAAGGCTCGTTTGACATCCAGTGTGTGAAGAGCCCTTTCTGCAACGGTCTGTGGTTGAGAGAAAAATACTGGTAGTTCTACGGTTTGGTTTAGGTGAAAAGGAGAAATGACTTTAGGGAGGAATTTTGGGTTGGTACGGAGACCTTGTGGTGCATTCGGAGAAAAGGTTCTTGAATGGTAAGTGCTTGTATCTCACTGACCCTTCTAAGGGAAGTGATGGCTACAAGAAAAGCGTTTTTCCATGTTAGGAATTGTAGTTCGCATTTGTGCAGAGGTTCGAAGGGAGGCCCCATTAGCCTTGTGAGAACGATATTTAAGTTCCACACAGGTGAGGGTGGCACTCTGGGGGGAATTATTCTTTTCAGGCCTTCCATGAAGGCTTTAATGGCAGGTACTCTAAAGAGTGATAGATGTTGCCTGTTTTGTAGGTAAGCTGCAAAAGTTGCGAGGTGTAGTCGAATGGACGTATAGGCTAGATTGCACCTTTGTAGGTGGAGTAAGTAGCCTATGATGTGTTGAATGGACACGTCCAGTGGATTGATGGTGTTGTTATGGCAATAAACAACAAAACGTTTCCACTTGGCGGCGTAGCACGCTCTAGTGGTAGGTCTTCTAGCTTCTCTGATGATGTTCATACAGTCAGGGGGAAGATTTAGGCACCCGAATTCTAGGATTTCAGAAGCCAGATCGCAAGGTTGAGCTGCGCTGGGTCCGGGTGTTTGATCTCTCCATGGTTCTGGGTTAAGAGGTGTGGAGAGAAGTGTAGTTTTTGGTGCGGTACTACAGATAGTTCCAGCAGTGTGGTATACCACGGTTGTCTGGCCCACGTTGGAGCTACTAGGATTAGTGTGAGGGAGTGGTGTTGTAGTTTGCACACCACTAGTGGAATGAGTGGGAGAGGCGGAAAAGCGTACGCAAATCTGCCTGACCAGTTCATCCATATCGCATTTCCTTTGGACAATGGGTGTGGGTATCTGGCGGCGAAGCTTGGGCATTTGGCGTTTTCGTGGGTGGCGAAGAGGTCTATCTGTGGAGGCCCCCACATTTGAAAGTACGGGTGAAGAACTTGCGGGTGAAGCTCCCACTCGTGGATCTGTTGTGTCTGCCTGCTGAGCAGATCTGCCACTGTGTTTTGGACTCCTGGGACATGCTGTGCTAGGAGAAAGATTTTCTGGGGTATTGCCCATCTCCATGTGCTCTGTGCTAGTTGAGAGCTGTGGAGAGTGTGTGCCGCCTTGTTTTTGAATATAATACATGGCTGTCATGTTGTCTGTGCGGATCAGGACTGCCTTGCCTGAAATTTGGGTTTGAAAAGATTTTAGGGCTAAGAAGATTGCTAGTAACTCCAGATGGTTGATATGGAGTAACTTTTGTTGAGGTGTCCACTTGCCCTGTGTGGTGAGATGTAGTAGATGAGCTCCCCAGCCGGAGAGCGATGCGTTCGTTGTCAGTACTATTTGAGGAACCGGGTCAAGGAAAGGTCGACCTTCGGAAAGGTCTGTGGTGTTCCACCACTGCAGAGAGCGATGGGTGCGACCGTCTACCGACACCAGACCTGTTAATTGACCATGGGCCTGGTTCCATTGTTGCGCTAAGCACTCTTGGAGAGGATGCATCTGGAGTCTTGCGTGAGGTACTATGAAGATGCAAGAGGCCGTCATCCCTATTAGTTGCATAAACACTTGAGCTGGAAGGGAGTGTGGTGCTATGTATTTTGTGCGTAGAGGTTGAATGCTTGCAATCCTGGCAGGATTGGGGTAGGCTAGCGCTCTTGAGGTGTCTATGGTGGCACAGAGGTATTGTTTTATGTGGGATGGTTTTAGATGGGACTTCTGGTGGTTTACTGTGAAGCCCAGTTGGTGGAGTAGTTGAATCGTGGTGGACGTGTGTTGTACACATTGATTGTATGACCTGGCTTTTATCAGCCAGTCGTCTAAGTATGGGAAGACGTGAATGTGTTGTCTTCGCAAATGTGCTGCCACCACTGCTAGGCACTTGGTGAATACCCTTGGCGCTGTTGTGACTCCGAACGGGAGCACTTTGAATTGGTAGTGTTGTCCGTCCACTACAAATCTGAGGTACTTCCGGTGAGCTTTGTGTACTGGAATGTGGAAATAAGCGTCTTTTAGGTCTAAAGTGGTAAAAAAGTTGTTTTGGGAGAGGAGCGGAAGTACCCGCTGAAGCGTCACCATATGAAAATGGTCTGAGCGTATGTATGTGTTTAGGGGCCGGAGATCTAGGATGGGTCGCAGAGTCTCGTCCCTTTTTGGTATGAGGAAATATAGGGAGTAGACTCCCATATTTTGTTGGTTGGTAGGAACGGGTTCTATTGCCTGTTTCTGTAGCAGGGAGATTACCTCCTGCTTTAGGAGTATTAGATGTTCTTGTGACATTGGGCGCTGCCTGGGTGGAATGTTTGGGGGGGGGGTAGATATTAGTTCTAGGCAGTAGCCTGACCGAATTATCTGTGTTATCCATTTGTCTGAGGTGATGGTAGCCCAGACAGGAAGGAAATGTTGGAGTCTGCCCCCGACCGGAGTGAAATGGTCTGGGGGAAGCCATTGTGTAGGCGGTGTGGCAGAGCGGGCGTTGTTTGTTTCGCCTCTGCCTTTATTATTGTTACCTCTATAGCCGCCTCTTTGATAACACCTTGTGAAGGTGGACTGAGTAGGGGATTTGTATGAAGTGGACGCGGTGTCTGAGGAGTAGCCTCTAGACGTACTTCGAAAGGAAGAGCAGCGATAGGAGCGTCTAGGTGGGTGTGACTGTAAGGCTCCCATGGATTTTGCCGTATCCGTATCCTTCATTAGGTCTCACCTGACCCAGCGCATGCACTGGTCTGGCGAGACTTATTGAGAGGGCTCCAAAAAGTGCTACCAGGCCAGCCTAGAGCTACAGTGCATCTGCGCGGGCAGGCGCGCACTGGCAGGCGCGCGCGGCCGCGCTTTACCGCGATTACTTTGGGTTTCGCGGCCGAACGGCCGCTTTGATGTTTGATCGTGATCGCGATCACTTTCATGGCCACACAGCCGCTTTGCATAGCCAATAGGTCTCGCTTTTGGGACCTTATAAGTATTTAGTTATGCAAGGTCCCAAAGGCGAGACCTATTGGCTATGCCAATGCTTGTTTTTTCTAGGACCTCATCCACTTTTGGGCCAAATAGATGTTCCTGGTCAAAGGGATGGTTAAGGATGGAGGCTTGTACCTCCGGTTTAAACCCTGATATTCTTAGCCAAGCATGGCGACGGAGGAGGACGCTGGTATTGATGGCCCTGGAAGCTGTGTCTGCTGCATCTAGGGCACAACGTATGGCGGTGTTAGTAACTGCCTTTTACAACATTCTCAATTCCACCCCAGCAACCACTCACATTCTGATGCCCTACATCATCACTTAGAAACCAAGATTGATAGAAATGAAAGAAGTATAAACACCACACCTTCCTTCTGTTGCAACAAGTCCTTGACATTCCAGCTATGATCCCGATATTTCAGCCTCGGTCCTGGTTCTCGGTGAGAATAGCTTTAAAGCTCCTAGCCCATTAGCTTCCTGCTTCCCAATTGTCGACTAACCAGTTATGTTTTCTGTTTATTTGAGGAAGTTTGACAATATCCATTTTAGACAGCTTCTAGGCAGTTTTCAAGGATAATGAGGTTGTGGAATGAGGAGATTTTCATCAAGTTATTTGACATCCACATGTTGGAGGATGGACACAGCTGAATCCTTCATCAAGGCTCCCTCTAACTCATTGTACAAGGTGAACACGTAGGCGGCCTTTATGGAGCTCTGGGGTACTGTCAAGTGACTCTGGAAGGGAAAGAGCAGGTATTTCCCATTATCACCAATTATTTGTGGTTGCTGAGATAGGTCAGCTTCTGGCTGTGTGTCCTTTTGTATTTGTCCAGCATTTGATGGTCAATTGTTTTGGAATGCGTAGGCACACAATGTGTTACAATCATTCTTCAGAATCAGACAAGGGTGGACGCTAGTGACATTACTGTAATCTATTTAAAAACCAGAGAAACAACCTAAAATGTGCCCAGCAAGCATGGCAGGGTTAGACCTCACACTTAAAGCCAGCAGAGACTGACTGGCTATCTGAAATAATGGTGATGGTTGGCAAAGAGCCCTCTTGAAGTAGCACCCCTCAAAGATAACCTTTGCTTACTTTTGTTAGGGTGTACTAATCTATTATGTTTTCTTTTCTTTTTCTGCTAGTTTGGAATTCAGAGACACATACAGCCTGTTAAGAGATCAGCAAATGTTCTGATGATCCTCCTTAAGACAGCCTTCTGAGTAAGAAACATAGATAGTAGTGGTGACTTGTGTTCTGTGGTGGACGGAGAGATGCAAGGTTTCATGTTGGCCATAACTTAGTGCTGCAGAAGCTCTCTTAGTGCATCTGTGTAGCTACGTGAGCAGGGACCATCACAAAAGTAGGCAATCTAACATGCTCCTTTCAATGCAGTCACATCAGGTGTTATAGATACCCAAGTAACTGTAGCTGTGGATTTTCAGTGTTTGTTAATAACATTTTTGCCCGTGGTGTCCTCATGACTCACAAGTCAGTCTACAGAAAAATAGTCCTCACCTCAATCCGTCCCTGTCACCTCTTCATTTAGTAAGGTTTCTTCAAAGGCATCTACAATGAGATACCACCTGACTCAATTCCTACAGAGCACTTCTCCTCAGCACTTTCTCCACCACTCCCATCTCGAGCGGTTTGTACACCCCATACTTCTGGGCTGACATTGGAAATATCAAATCATGTGATGCCCCATCACTGCAAGCACATCTTAGAATGCCAAACACTCTTAACCCTTTCACTGGCAAGGTTTCTATGAATGTGTATGAATTTAATGATATTTACACATTATAAGGGCAGTGGTAGGGTAGCTACAATTCAGTCGTTGAGCATATCTATCACCAGTCATATCAGTCGATATCCCAGAATTTGGAGATATTATTGTTTATCCCAAAAGAACATTTTAATTTTCCGGCCCTTAGACTGACAGAAAAGTGATCCAGTTCTGGAGTTACACGTTCAAGCGGGCCATTCAGAGTTGGAGTAGCTCTAAAGCTTATGTTCGAGGCATATGAGCTGCAGATTACACACTTGTGCATAGATAGCCATCTGGTGTTGGGCCCGGATGTTTGCAGTTTGTTTTTCCTCTTGGAAAGTCTTTGGAAGTCACGAGGTCGGTGACTCCTCCTTTGGATCGTATTGCGCATGGGCTTCGGCTCCATCCTCAGATTGTTTTTTTCCGCCATCGGGCTCGGATGTAATCTTCGCGCCCCAGTTCCGAACAGCTTCCAGTTCGACGCGCAATCCTCACCCCAAACCGCGGTATTGTTTCGATCGCGATCCCCCCCCACTCGACGCGCCTTCTCATCGGCACAGACCTTCGGTTCCGGTCGTCGACGGCGGCCTTCGGGCCTCTCCAAGCTCCGGTCCTGGCTAATGGAAAGGACTCCATTTAAAAAGTGCCCTCGATGTGGGTCCAAATTTCCCCACACCGATCTCCACGAGGTATGCAATCTCTGCCTCTCCCCTGAACACGAGGCTCGAGACTGTCCGGCGTGTAAGTCCTTCCGGTCCAAAAAGACTATTCGGGACTGAAGAGCCAGAAGAACTATGGCGCACTCCTCGACGACGATTCCGGACGACATCTTCGGAGAAGGCATCGACGCTCCAGAGCGTTACACCGACGAGGGCCTCGTCAGCGCTTCCGAAGCAGACGACTCAGATGTGGAGGACATCACCCCGGCGCAGAGGGTCGTGAGTATGATCCCTCCCCCACACCCCTGCCGGCACCGAAAAAGGCTCCGGTCACACCTTCGCCTCCGGGCCTAGGCAAGACCAAGGACACTGCTTCCAACACCGCACCTTCGGGCCCGGTAAAGAAGCCAAGCAAGCCTTCCGGCGGCTCGGGCTCGAGCCAGCCTACCGTCGGTGCCGATAAACACGCTTCGGCACCGAAAAAGAAACCGACCTCCATATCGACACCGAGCCCCGCACCGAAGCATTCGGGGTCGAAACCCAGCTCTTCGGCACCGACACCACCTTCGGTGCCGACCAAAGCACACAAGACCACCGGCACCGACACTTCGAGGCCGAAACCCATCTCGGCGCCGACCAAGCGTCCGGAGGTTCCCAAGCCGGGTTCCAAACAACGAACCGGCACAGAAAAGCCTAGAAAGCCAACGGCCCGACGCCTCCGGCAGCAACGGACCGACCAGCCTCACCAGACCTATTTACACCGGATCCCTTGCAAAAAACACTCACCAAGGATCCAAAAACTGGACATTTGACACTCTCTACCAAAAAGAGACATTTGGAGAAGCCTACTCCACCTCCACCTCCAAAGAGGGAGGACCCTGCTACCTCTCCGTTCAGAATACCTTCCCCACCTCTTCCACCTCCTCCACCTTTCCCACCTCCACCCCCTCCGCCTTCTCCACCCCAACCTCATTGTTCTCCCACCCCTTCTCCACACGATGATGATCACGGGGACCCATATGATGACATAGGGGATGTGCCCCAGGACCTACCCACAGGGGACCCCACCCCTACAGGATCCCCAGACCCATGGGACGATTACAATATCCCTGATATCCCCAACGTCCCACAAGATGATCTTTACCCCTCCAGACCATCTCCAACGAAAGACTCATTGGGGTTCCACCATCTACTGCAAAGGGCGGCACACTATCACAGGGTAGACTTTCATACCGACCCCGTGGAGGAAGATTTCCTCCTCTACACATTCGACACCACACATAGGTCTACCTCCATATTGCCTATGCTCAAAGGAGTGGTAAAGCATGAGCCAGAAGTTTTTAAGGACCCAGTTAGGGCCAGGGTCATTAACCCGCGCATCGAGAAAAAATACAAAGCTGCCCCACAGATCCCTCCTACATCAGAGGGCCAGCGCCACTTGATTCTCTAGTGGTATCCACTGCACGTAAAAGGGCAAATTTCCAGGCGTCAGGCGAAGCACCACCACCTGACAAAGTCAAAACTACTGGACGCATCAGGAAAGCGTACTGCGTCACAAGCAGCCAATATGTGGCGTATCGCCAATACTCAACCGCTATTGGCCAGATATGATAGGGCACATTACGACGAGTTAGAAAGCATAATGCACCACCTCCCTGAAAAATATAAAGCTAGGGCCAACGAACTAATTCAGGAGGGTAAGACTATTAGACCTGCCTTTCTGGAGGATGAGGTCTATGTATCTGTGAAGAACAAGTTACTTACCTTCGGTAACGATGTATCTGTAAGAAACATTAGTTAGTTAGATTCCTCACCTTAGAATATCCCCAGGCGTCAGGCTGGATCCGGAAGATTTTTCGTTAGCAATACCCCTTGCGCGTCACTAGGCGTCGTCTGCGGCTCAGCGTCCGTCGTCGGCGTCGTGCACCGGAATGACGTCGTCGGAGTACTTAGACGCCGCCATCGCGCGCTGACGTCAGTTCTTGTACATAGCTTTCCGCGTCAGGAACGCAGAACCATGCAAAGACCGACACTGGTGCCAAAAAAAAATCTAGGGCCCTGAAAGGGATAGCCTTAACCCTAGATGTCAGTTCGCAGAACGGGGAGGATGTGTGGGTCGGTGAGGAATCTAACTAACTAATGTTTCTTACAGATACATCGTTACCGAAGGTAAGTAACTTGTTCATCTGAAAGAAACACGTTAGTTAGATTCCTCACCTTAGAATAGATACCCAAGCAATAGCATCCCCGGTGGTGAGTCTGCGAACCAAGATCACACCAGAAAGTCCTGGAGGACAGAACGGCCAAAGAAGCCATCCCTCCGGACTTGGCTGTCAAGGCAATAATGCCTGGCAAACGTGTGTAGCGAAGCCCACGTTGCCGCCTGACAGATGTCCTGCAAAGGGACACCCCGTCCCAAAGCAGTAGTAGCCGCTGTGGCCCGAGTAGAATGGGCGCGCAGCCCAACAGGAGGGTCCTTTTTTGCCAAGGAATAACAAATTTTGATGCACAAAAAACGACCCACCGAGAGATGGTCCGTTTGTGCACAGCTTTCCCCTTCTTAGCACCCACGT
This sequence comes from Triturus cristatus, assembly GCF_964204655.1. Classification (NCBI taxonomy): domain Eukaryota; kingdom Metazoa; phylum Chordata; class Amphibia; order Caudata; family Salamandridae; genus Triturus; species Triturus cristatus. The sequence continues at coordinate 1,723,575,159 of NC_140589.1, forward strand.
ATCCAACGAAAAGTTGGTCGTCCACCCGGAACTGCTTGGTGCGGTCCAGATAAAAGGATAGCGCACGTTTTGGGTCCAGACGGTGGAGCCTCTCTTCCTCTTTGGAAGGATGCGGAGGCGGAAAGAAGGTGGGCAAGGTGACAGACTGCCCAAGATGAAAGGGGGTCACCACTTTCGGAAGAAAGGAGGGACGAGGCCGAAGGACAACCTTGTCCGGATGAACTGAGAGAAAAGGAGGCTTTGAAGATAAAGCCTGGAGCTCACTCACCCGTCTAGCCGAGGTGATGGCTACCAGAAAAGCAGTCTTAAGCGTCAGCAGACGAAGAGGACAATTATGAAGAGGCTCAAAGGGAGCGCACATTAGAAATGTGAGAACAAGATTCAAGTCCCACTGAGGCATTACAAAAGGGACAGGAGGGAACGTGTGAGTAATGCCTTTTAGAAAGCGTGTAACTACAGGGGACTTGAAAAGAGAAGGCTGATCAGGAAGCCGCAAGAAGGCAGAGATGGCAGCAAGATAACCTTTCAAGGTGCCCAGGGCAGAGCCCTGCCGGGCCAAAGAAAGAAGAAAGAGGAGAACCTCAGAAAGAGGGACGGAAAGGGGATTCACAGCCTTTGCTGTGCACCATGCCACAAATTTGTTCCACCGGCAGGCGTATACCGTCTTTGTGGAGGGACGCCTGGCTGCCAGAATGATATCACCGACTTCAGGAGGCAAGTCAAATGGCATCAACTGCCGCCGCTCAATCTCCACGCATGGAGGTGGAGGCTGGACAGGTTCGGGTGGAGGACCGTCCCCTGCTGCTGCGACAGAAGATCCTCCCGAAGGGGCAGACGCATCGGAGGATCGGTCAACATACTGAGTAGCTCGGGATACCAGTACCTTTGTGCCCAATCCGGAGCCACCAAGATGACTTGGGCCCGGTCGCGCCTGATCTTCTTCAGCACTCTGGGCAGAAGTGGTATAGGCGGAAAGGCGTACAACAGACCGCAACTCCACTCGTGACGAAAAGCGTCGCCGAGCGAGTGCTGCCTTGGAAATTCCAACGCGCAGAACTGCTGACATTGCGCGTTCTCTTCGGTGGCGAATAGATCTAACCAAGGCTCTCCCCACTGCTGAAAGAGACCTTGCGCCATCTCGGAGTTCAGACGCCATTCGTGATCCATCATGCACCGGCGGCTGAGTTCGTCTGCTCTGGCGTTCAGAGAGCCCGCCAGATGTTGAACCACTAGGGTGACGCCCTGGTGTTCCAGCCATGTCTAGAGGCGCAGAGCCTCCTGACAAAGGGTCCACGACCCCACCCCGCCTTGTTTGTTGCAATACCACATGGCGGTGGTGTTGTCCGTGAACACCTGCACGACACTTCCCCTGACAGAGGGAAGGAAGGCTTTCAGTGCAAGTCGGATCGCTCTCAACTCCAACAGGTTGATGTGGAGACGAGACTCCGCCGGAGACCAGAGGCCTCTGATCTCCGCCTCTCCCATATGGCCACGCCATCCCAGGAGGGACGCATCCGTCACTACGACATGCTCCGGTTGGGGAAGGGAGAGGCTCTTGCCCTTGACCCAATCGCGGTCCGTGAGCCACCACTGCAACTGCTGTGCAGTGCCCTCCGAGATCAAGACATGGTCGGACAGGTTGCCGTGATGCTGGGCCCACTGAAACTTCAGGTCCCACTGCAGAGCCCGCATGCGCCGCCTGGCGTGATGCACTAGTAGGATGCAGGAGGCCATCAGCCCCAGAAGCCGCAACACTAGCCTGACCGAAACCCAGGATAGAGGCCGAAAGATGGGAATCAGGGCCTGAATATCCCGGACCCGCTGTTCCGGTGGATGGACCCGGAACTGCGCCGAATCGAGAACTGCTCCGATGAAGAGGAGCTTCTGAGAGGGACTCAGGTGTGACTTCGGCACGTTGATGGAAAACCCCAGCAAATGCAGGAGATCCGCCGTAGTCTGGAGGTGGGAGACGACTGCCTGGGGCGAGCCCGCCTTCAACAACCAGTCGTCGAGATAGAGGAAGACTGGAACCCCTGATCTGCGCAGATGAGCTGCGACCACCGCCATCACTTACGTGAACACCCGAGGGGCACTGGTAAGGCCGAAGGGGAGCACGGTAAACTGAAAGTGCTCTTGACCCACCGTGAACCGCAGGTAACGCCGGTGGGCCGGCAGGACGGGGATGTGGAAATATGCATCCTGCAAGTCCAACGCTACCATCCAGTCTCCCGGGTCTAGGGCAGCTAGAACCTGAGCCAAAGTCAACATCTTGAACCTTTCCTTCCGGAGGAAGGCATTGACGTTCCGGAGGTCCAAGATAGAGCGTAGGCCCCCTCTGCCCTTCTTGGGAACCAGAAAGTAGTGGGAATAACAACCACGACCTACTTCTGGGCTCGGAACGCGCTCGACGGCCCCCTTGGCCAAGAGGGCCGAAACTTCCTCGTGGAGAAGATTCAAATGATCCACCGAGATACGGTGGTGCTGCGGTGGCATGGCTGGAGGGGTCGTCTCGAAGGGGAGGGAGTAGCCCCTTCGGACGATTTGCAGCACCCACCTGTCCGATGTGATGGACCGCCAGTGGAGCAGGTGATGGCGAACTCTGCCGCCCACTGGCGTGGAATGGGCCTGAAAGCTCGGACTAGGAAGGCTTTGAGGCGGATGCTGCCGGGGTGGATGTGGGCTGACCACGTCGTCCTCCAGAACCGCCTCGGCGGAAACCACGTCCGCGACCGCGCGCAGGTTGGTTCTGCGGCTGGTGGCTAGGCGTACGTGAGGAGGCACCCCTTCCTTGGCCACGAAAGGGGCGAAAGGCGGAAGTTTGCGACCGCGGGGCCGAGAGGCCCAAGGACTTGGCCGTAGCCCGGGAGTCCTTAAAGCGATTCAGCGCACTGTCCACTTTCTCGCCGAAAAGGCGAGTGCCATCAAAGGGCATGTCCATGAGGGTGCTCTGGACATCGCCCGAAAAGGACATGGACCGCAGCCAGGCGTGACGTCTAAGCGCCACTGAGGTAGAAATCGCCCTACCCAGCGAGTCCGTAGTGTCAAGCCCACATCTGATAGCATGTCGTGCTGCATCCCTCCCATCGGCCAGAGCCTGGGTAAGTCGTGTCTGGACCTCCTCCGGACACAGGGGCAGCACGTCCTCCACCGTATCCCACAGGGAGCGGGAATAACGGTCCAAGAGACAGGCGGTGTTCAAAGACCGCAGGCCCAAACTAAGGGAAGAGAACAGCTTTTTGCCGAACTGTTCCAGTCTCTTGGAATCCCGGTCCGGCGGAGCGGTCGGGAAGGAGGATTGGGAGGTAGAGGCCTGGATAACTAGGCTCTCGGGGGTAGGGTGTTGGGACAGAAAACTGGGGTCGCCCGGAGCAGGGCGGTGGCGCCTGGCGACGTTCCTGTCCACAGGAGGGCTTGGACCTGAACTGGGGCACGACGCCGAGCGGAGCCGGCGTCGGAGGTGGTACCGGTGTCGACGCCGGCGGAGGAGGCGTGACGAGGTCGACCGGCGTCGGCGGGGACTCGGGAACGGGTCCCTCGGGCACTTGCGGCGTCGAGGCCGGAGCCGTCGACGGCGCCGGGGCCGGAGCCGCCGGCAGGCAAGGTTGCCCAGTCGGGTCCGCGGGGCCCGAAGGCGTGCCAGCGGGCGTCGACGGCAGAGCCAGGTTCCTCATGGCCGAGAGGAAGGCACTGACTTCCGCCGGCGTCGCGTCAGTCCCAGGGACCGGCGGGTATGGGGACTTGCGCGGCGCCTGCGGCTCTGCTGGAGCCGCGGGGGTGGAATCACCCTGACCCTCGGCCGAGTCGCGCGAGGGGAGTCCGAAGAGCGGTGTCGCCTCTTGGACTTCTTGGAGTGCTTCGACTTACCCGAAGACTTGGAGCCAGACGATCGATGATGACGTCAGCTGCGGCTCCGTGACCGATCCTTGGACCTCCTCCTGGACCGGGATCGAGAGGGGCGCGGAGCCGAGTGGCGAATCTCGAGAAGCTTACGGGACCGCTCCCGTCTAGCCTTCGAGGTCAGGGCCTTGCAGTCCGAACACGACTCCGCGTCGTGGTCGAGGCCCAAACAGTAAAGGCACCGGCGGTGATGGTCCGTAACCGACATCAAGAGGCTGCAGTCAGCACAGGCTTTAAAACCAGGCATCCTACCGGCACCGGAGTCGAGACAAGATCAAAAAGGATCAAAAAACTTAGTCAAAAAAGACTAAAAGGGGTAGCTCTCCCAGATCTGCGCTTACTGGCGCAGAAAAAAGAAGAACGGACGTCAGCGCGCGAGGGCGGCGTCTAAGTACTCCGACGACGTCATTCCGGCGCACGACGCCGACGACGGACGTGGAGCCGCAGACGACGCCTAGCGACGCGCAAGGGGTATTGCTGACAAAAAATCTTGCGGATCCAGTCTGACGCCTGGGGATATTCTAAGGTGAGGAATCTAACTAACGTGTTTCTTTCAGATGTACGAGTTACTTACCTTCGGTAACGATGTATCACGTAGAGACGTTGTCTAGCCGCAGATTCCTTAACTTAGAATATCCCCAGGCGTCAGACTGGATCCAGAAAAAACTATGCAGCAGCACCTCTGCGTGCCAGGGGACGGTGCCACACGACCCCGCTCCGACGTCGTCCACGTACGTGACGTCAGCGAGGTCATATAAGTCCCTCCCGGCGCGCTGACGTCAGTTTTCTTCGGAGAAACATTTCAGTGGCACAACACGGAGCCACCAACAAAAAAACTGTGACAGTATAGGAACAGTGTGCGATGGATGAAAATCCATGAATAAATAAGGAGGATGGTGCAAGACACCATCGTAAAAGACAGAATCAGACACTGCCTACATATAAGTGAAAAAGCTGTGAGAAAGAACCTCGCAAGCGAAGCCAAGACCCTTCCCTAGTACAACAAGGGGAGACATCTCAACAGGCACAAATAGACTGTCAGAACCATGTAGAACTGTGCCGTCCAGCAAGAACGGAGCACAGAGAGAACAGTCTGCCGTAGGAATGAAAAGTCTGGCACCGGCCCTATAGGAACGGAGGTCTGAAGCAGAGGCGAACAGAGCCCCCAAGAAGACTACCGTAGAGGAGCCTAGAACCCTGAGCCAACAGAGAAGGCGGAAAGATAGCAGGAGAAGAAGAAAATGAAGAGGAATCTCCTGGTGAAGGACAATGGAAAAGGCCTCATTTTACAGATAAGAAACTCTTGAGAGGGAGCCAACAGTATTATTGTGACAGACACCCCTCAGAGGGAGTCAGTGGTATTATGGCAAATCTCAAAGGGACGCAACAATGTGAGCACCCATGAGGGAAAAAGACAATGCCAACTGTAACCGGGGGGCCATCGGAGAACCCCACTTGGCAAGGTCCTCGCAGAACGGAGAGGCTGGGTGGGCGTTAAGGAATCTGTGGCTAGACAACGTCTCTACCAGATACATCATTACCTTAGGTAAGTAACTTGTACATCTGATAGAGACATCTAGCCGCAGATTCCTTAACTTAGAATAGATACCACAGCTATACCCCAAAGGGGAGGTGGGTCTGCGACAGAACAACAGAAAATGCCAAGCATCTGATCCGGCAACAGAGTGACGGATAAAGGAGGGTGGCTGTGGCGGAACAGCCATACAGCAACTCAAGCACTTCGGAAAAGCAGAAATAACGGGATGGCAGATATCCTAGAAGTGCCAGAATGGCGCTACACCATACCGGTATAAAAAAAAAAAAATGACAGGTAGAATGGCATGAGCCCCATACCAGAGCAAAGAAGAGAGAGAGAGAGGAAGCAGGACCACTCTCTGTGTAAAGGCGCACGATGAGGACACCGACCCAAGCTCGAAAAGAACCTGAAGAGATGCAACCAGAGCCTAACAGACTAGCCTATAGAAGGAAGGCTTAAGGAGCCCATGCCAAGAGCCCCAAAGGCAAGAGCTAGAATCTGAGCAATGCGTTTGGAACAGCTGGCGGGGCAAGAAACACGCCAAGAGCACACCCAATCCCAAAAAGGAACAAGCATTGGCAAAGCCAACAGGTCTCGCCATAAGGACCTGTTGACTTTGTCAATGGGTTTTAGCCATGTTGGACAGCACCCATGATGCTGTGCAGCATGGCTAAAGAAGGTTAAAAAAACATTTTTTATGCGGACGGCCACAAGCACACAGTGAGACAGAGTAACACAAAGACAGTAGCACAGAAGCACACTGCGCAACAGAGCAACACGGAGAAGGGCAGAGAAGTGCATGTGAGAAACACTGGAAAAAACTTGCACTCTCATAAAGTGCCTAACTCCAAATTAAAATGCAGCACCAAAAAACAACCAGGATATTGTGCTGCATAACTAAATACTTATAAGGTCTCAAAAGCGAGACCTATTGGCTATGCCAATGCTTGTTTGTTTTGTACACACATTTGTATTACTTTGTACTGACACAAACTGAACTCAGCACATCTTACCTGGGCACATTGTGCTATCAGTGGACAGCGCCAGTCCTTACAGGCAATAAGAGAGCTGAAATAGTAGTTTCAAGTGTTTAATTCGATTGAGTTTTTTCTCAAGGAGCATGAGGGTGTGTGTTAAAGTGCCAATTAATCAATAAAATAGAGAGCAAAAGCAAGGAAAGTACACACACATGGATTACTTTCAGCCCCACGTTAAGCGCACTGTACACGACAACTTGAAACATACAAGGCAACCATCTTTGTGATATAAGTGGCAGTGAGCTCTGCTCCTTGGAAATATGGTTGATCTGTTTACATGAGATGCTCTTGTCATTGAAAGCATCAACCGTAGTTGATCAGGCAATCGACCTTGCGTTCAAGAAGTTGGAATGAGGGATCTCTAAAGACAGGCTACCAAGATAGGACAGATTTCGCTAATTCAGTGACAGGAAGCAATTCTGAACAAGCATTATGAGGCCTCCTGGCATATGCTCCACATAGACGGACATAATGCATACATGCAGAAATATATATGCCTTATCCATGAGTATGCCCTAAAAGAAAACTCAGTGCGGCTCTGTTGCATCAGAGCTCGATCAGCATCTAGGTACATGGAGAGATTTCCCAATGAGGTAGTGCCTCTGATAGGCCAGCTGGAATCAGTCAGCTTCTGTGGCTGACTGACAGAGGAGGCACTGTCTCCAGACACGCCAGCCTTTCAAAGGCTCAGACAAACACACAACCTCCAGCTTCAACTCGGCAATGGGAACAGGGATGCCTGTGGACAACATTCCCTCAATGAAACAAAAACACCGGGGCCGGCTGTGCTGGACTGTAGGAGCCCAGTATCAGCACAGCAACCTCCCCACAGGCATGGCCTCGCTTGAAAACCAAAAGAACAATAGCTCTGCCAAAGAAACATGGGGAGCATCCATCCACTGACTCAATCAGGATTCAGGCGGTACCTTTGATGGATGGAGGCTCCAGTGTGCACATGATAACCAATTCCACCACAACATCCCGCGTCAGGAAAGCCTAGCTAGTCCAAGGGTGCTGCTTCCATATGGTGTGCCATGGCTCCACTGCCAGTGTGAAATAAACAGCCACACAGGAAAGTGCCAGCATCCTAGCTGCTGGTACCAACACCGTGGAAGGAGCCGCTAACTGGTAAGCTGCATGGAAGTCCAGACAGAATGTCAACAGGTTGAGAAGGAACTCCCGCCAATCCCAGACGTCCCTGGGCCACGGCCGCATCCTTAACAAAGACTGAGCTCGGCCTGAGGGCAGATCGTTAGGTACATTTCGATACAACAGTGTGGTTGTGGTGCGTTGAAGTAATGGCTGCACCCTAGGTTGGAAGGCCTGACATCCTACACAGATGCCTGGTCGGGGAAGGTCAGGCCCATGCAGCCCTGATCTACAAATGGCCTCGTTCTGGCCTGCCATCCTGTGCTTTCTAAAATCTCGTGAGTGCGCGGGTGGAACAGCAATGGTCATCGCGCTTTCCAAAGCCTGCGGCGTCATCCTGTGCCCTGGGAATGGGCGTGCTTGTGCAGCACTGACCTCGGCCTCATACTATACACAAGTGCCCGGCACTCTGGAACCCAGCACAGCACGGTGCTCTGAGAGTGGCACAGCTGAAGGTGAACACGTTGTTCATCTTTGCCTGAAGTACCTGGGTATGGCAGCTCCACACACATCTGTTGTTTGCTCCTGGGCATGGCACGCCCAGGTGCGTTTTGTCTTTGCCACTGGGGTAACACATCCAGACATGTCGCCCTCTCCTGCTGTCACGTCCAGAGACATGTGCCATTGCTGATCACACCCACACACGTTTTCCACTACACATAACAAACTCAGACACTATTCACCCCGCAGATGGGGCGCTCGAATATTTTTTTGAACTGTGCATTGAGAACCCAGTCACAACTGTTTGTGGTGAGAACCAGCTCATGCACTTTTGCTCCTGTTGTCCACACCCAGACACTATTGGCTGTGGAGTGGGCAGGCCCACATACATTTTAAGGACGTGTTTACACAGTAACATATGTTTGCTTCTGGTTGTGATACCCAACCACTCTGCCCTCGTCATCTAGGTTTTTGAATGGCATGCCCACACAGCAGAGCCCTTTGTGATGGGGCTCAAGTGTGCCTTGACACAGGGGTGCTACACACCCATGCGCATATGCCCTGGGCTATGTAGCATCAATGTCCCCAAGTACCTCAGGCCACACCTTTTAGTCCTGTTTCATAGCAGTGTATTGAATATGCTACTTACCAGTATGCATCTGTTCTTGGCATGTAGGGCTGCTGACATTCATATCTGTGCATAGATCGCCGCCTAGTGTTGGGTCCGGATGATTGCACATTGTTGCCCTGGAAGAGTCTTCGAAGTATCACGAGATAGGTGACTCCTCCCCTGGACCATAGTGCGCATGGGGATCCTCTCCATCCTTAGATTGTTTTTCGCCATTGTGGCAGTGATGGAGTAGATATAGTAAGTGATGACCATGCTATACAGTAATTCTGAGTGCTGCAGCCGCTACAGGCGCCGGGGAGGAGGGTGGGCGATATGAATGTCAGCAGCCCTACATGCCAAGAACAGATGCATACTGGTAAGTAGCATATTCAGTTCGAGGCATGTGGGCTGCTGAATTCATATCTGTGCATAGAATACATAGCAGTACCTCCATTAGCGGCGGCTACCCGTGCCAGCTGCAGCAGTCTGAAAAAGAGTTTTGAGAACAGCCTGTCCTACAGCTGTCTGCTGTTTTGAGTGTACATCTACACAGTAGTGTTTGGTAAATGTATGTATAGTGGACCATGTGGCTGCTCTACATATTTCCTGTAAAGGAATGTTTCCTAGGAAAGCCATGGATGCCCCTAACTTACGTGTTGAGTGGGCTCGTGGGGGAATCGTTAATGTGCGTTTAGCTTTTTGATAGCAAATTTGAATACATTTAACGATCCATCTGGCTATCCCTGCTTTGGAAATGGCGTTGCCCTTGTGTTGTGGAGAAAAGGCAACGAAAAGTTGTTTTGTTTTCCTAAAGTCCTTAGTTCTGTCTATATAGTACATGAGGGCCCTCTTTACATCTAGTGTATGGAGCATTCTCTCTGCGACATTTTGTGGATTTTGAAAGAAAACAGGCAGTTCAATAGTTTGATTCATGTGGAACTGCGATATCACTTTGGGCATGAATTTGGGGTTGGTACGTAGTACAACCCTGTTTGCGTGAACCTGTATGAATGGCTCTTGAATGGTTAGTGCCTGGAGTTCACTAACTCTTCTTAACGAAGTGATTGCCACTAGGAAGGCTACTTTCCAGGTGAGGAATTGAATTTCACATGAATGGAGAGGTTCAAAGGGTGGACCCATTAATCTGGTGAGGACCAAATTGAGGTTCCACACCGGTGCCGGTGGGTGTCTTGGGGGGATTACTCGTTTGAGTCCCTCCAAGAAGGCTTTGATGGCAGGCACTCTGAATAAAGATAGGTGCTGCCTGTTTTGGAGATAGGCTGCTATCGCGGTTAAATGGATACGTATTGAGTTGTATGCCAGATTGCATCGGTATAGGTGTAGAAGGTAACAGATGATGTTTTGAATGGATGCGTCCAGCGGGTTAATGTCATTGTTGTTGCAGTAAATGACAAACCTTTTCCATTTAGCCGCATAGCAAGCTCTGGTAGTGGGTCTCCTGGCCTCCTTGATGATCTCCATACAGTCAGGTGGCAGGTTGAGGTAGCCAAACTCTAAGACTTCAGGAGCCAGATTGCCAGGTTCAGCTGTTGCGGATCTGGGTGCTGAATTTTTCCATGGTTCTGCGTTAAAAGTGCGGGTTTGATCCGCAGCCTTTGATGCGGCACCACGGAAAGTTCTAGAAAGGTGGTGTACCATGGTTGGCGCGCCCATGTGGGAGCAACTAGGATGAGTGTCAGTGAGTGTTGTCGCAGTTTGCGTGCCACCAGCGGTATTAATGGCGCTGGGGGAAAAGCGTACGCAAATCTGCCGGACCAGTTCATCCATATCGCATTGCCCTGTGATTGTGGATGTGGGAACCTGGCGGCAAAGCTTTGGCATTTTGCGTTTTCATTTGTGGCGAATAGGTCTATCTCTGGATGACCCCACTGTTGGAAGTACGGTTGGAGTACTGACGGATGTAGCTCCCACTCGTGCATCTGGTGGCTGTGTCTGCTGGGCAGATCCGCCATCTGGTTGTCTTTGCCCGGGAGGTGTTCCGCCATGAGGAATATGTTCCTCTGAATGGCCCACTTCCACATGCTCTGAGCCAGATGAGACAACTGTGGAGAGTGTGTTCCTCCCTGCTTCTGTATGTAGTACATGGCAGTCATGTTGTCCGTCCGGATCAACACGACTTTGTTGCACAAGTGTACTTTGAATGCCTTCATGGCTAGGAAGATTGCCATCAGTTCCAGAAGGTTGATGTGCATCTTCTTTTGTTGTGTTGTCCATAGTCCCTGCACTGTGTAATTGAGTACATGAGCTCCCCATCCCTGGAGAGACGCGTCCGCTGTCAGTGTGATTTGTGGAACAGGCTCGTGGAACGGTCGGCCCTTGCAAAGGTTTTGTGGATTCCACCAATGCAGAGTTGTATGCCCGACCGCTCACCAACACTAGGTCTTTCAGTTGCCCGTGAGCCTGATTCCATTGACGTGCTAAGCACTCCTGAAGCGGGCGCATATGTAGTCTCGCATGTGGGACTATGAAAATGCAGGAGGCCATCATGCCTATCAACTGCATGAACACTCGCGCCGGAAGGGAGTGTTGAGGTTTGAATTTTGAGATCAGCAGTTGCATGCTGTTGATTCTCACTAAAGTTGGCTGAGCTGTGGCAGCCAGAGTGTTGATTGTTGCGCCTAAGTACTGCTGTACGTGCGCAGGTTGGAGACTTGATTTTGGGTAATTTAGTGAGAATCCCAGATCGTGAAGAAGGTGAATGGTGTGGGACATGTGGGTGGCACATTGTTGTGCTGACTTGGCCTGAACTAGCCAGTCGTCCAGATAAGGGAAGACGTGAATGTTTTGTCTTCGCAGGTGTGCGGCCACTGTTGCCAGGCACTTGGTAAAGACCCTGGGTGCTGTTGTTACTCCGAAGGGGAGAACTTTGAACTGATAGTGATTCCCTTGAATAGTGAATCTGAGGTATTTCCTGTGTGAAGGGTGTATGGGTATGTGGAAGTATGCATCCTTCAGGTCTAGCGTAGCTAGGAAATCTCCCTGACCGAGTAGTGGGAGAACCTGCTGGAGGGTGAGCATATGGAAATGCTCCGACAGAATATATAGGTTTAGGGGTCGCAGGTCTAGAATAGGTCTGAGCGAGCCGTCCTTTTTGGGGATTAAGAAGTACAGAGAGTACACCCCTGCGCCCTGCTGGTCGATGGGCACCACTTCTATTGCCCCTTTTGCGAGCATAGCAAGCACTTCCTGCTGGAGTAAACCTAAGTGTTCGGCTGACATAGGACGGTGCTTTGGTGGTATGTTGGGTGGAGTGGAAGTTAGTTCTAGACAGTACCCGTGCTGGATGATGTCCCTGACCCACCTGTCCGTGGTGATGTTCTTCCACTTGGACAGGAACAGCTGGAGTCGTCCTCCGACAGGTGTTATGTGGTCGGGGGGTAAGGAGAGGGCGTCACTGTTTGTTCTTTGGGGAGGACCTGGTGTTGCCATAGCCACGTCCCCTGCCCTTGGTGCTGGATCCACGATATCCACCCCTGTTGTTTTTGTCATAGGTGCTTTGTGTGCCACCTTTAGTATACTGTTGTTGTGACCCCTGACCCCTTGTTGTTCCCCTATTTCCGGTGCGACGAAAGGAGCCACTACGAAATTGTTGCGTTTGTAGAGCCCCCATTGATTTCGCAGTGTCAGTGTCTTTCTTTATTTTTTCTAGGGTAGTGTCAACGTTTGGGCCAAATAAGAATTCTGTGTTAACTGGTAAGTTCAGAATATTGTTTTGTATCTCGGGTTTGAAGCCTGAGATGCGTAACCAGGCGTGGCGTCGCAGCATGACACTTGTGTTTATTGCCCTGGCCGCCGTGTCAGCTGCGTCAAGGGCGCATTTTATGGATGCATTAGTGAGGAGTTGCCCTTCTCTAATTAGGAGTTCCGCTGACTCTTTATACTCTTCTGGTAGGTGTTGGAGCAGTGACTCCAGCGTGTCGTAATGTGACCTGTCATAACGTGCCAGGAGTGCCTGTGTATTGGCAATGCGCAGGATATTCGCTGCTTGCGCTGCAATGCGTTTGCCCGATGTTTCAAGTACTTTTGACTCTTTGTCTGGGGGAGGCGCATCACCAGTCGTTTGTGAGTGTGCTCTTTTGCGAGCGTTGGCAACCACCATAGAGTCTAATGGCAGCTGACCCCTAATGTATTTAGGGTCACCGGGTGCAGGCTTATATTTCTTTTCAATCCTGGGATTTAACACTTGGGCTCTTGTGGTGTCCTTAAAAATGTCTTTGGCTGGTTTGAGAACCCCTTTTAGCATGGGCAGAGTTTTGACAGTTCTTTCTGAAGATGCGAAAGTGTCAAGCAGGAAATCTTCCTCAATGGCGTCAGAATGTAGCTCCACCCCGTGATGAGCAGCAGCCCGTTCGATGAGGGCATTAAATGCAGCCGTGTCCTCTGTAGGAGACGTTTTTACGCTGTAGAGTTGCGCATCTTGAGTATGTGGCGCGACACTTTGGTCTGTGGGATCATCCCACGCCTGATCAGGGTCTTGTAGTTGTTCATCGGGATCTACGTCCCCGGGGTAGATGGTATCCTCCCCGCCATAGTCCTGCATTGCGTCCGATTCGGAAGGGGTAGGAGAAAAGGACTGCGGATGGAAGTGTTCTTGTAGCACTGGTTCCTGCACTGTTGGCAGCTTGCGTTTAAGAGGAATTTTGTAGGGCTCCTCTTCCCTGACTGGCGTTATTTTGCGCTTGTGGAGCATTAACCTGCCAGTGTCGGCGTCGATAAATTGTGGCCCCAAAGAGTCTTGTTCTGTTAGGCCAGAGGTGGTGGACCGTGTGTGGAGGACACGTGTCCGAATTTGAAATAGTTTCGGTGCCGATGTCGGTGGCAGCCCAAATGTAATGTTGGTGGGCTCCGAGTGCACTCGACAGGGTGAGGTAGTGTCGGGACCCGAGATAGAGTGGAGGGCTGCCCGGTCACGGATGCGTTGTAGAGATGCAGAGACCTGCTGCACAGCGAACGCAGATGGTGGTTTGGTGGGCACCTTGGTAGTAGACGTCGAGGTCGGCCCCGACTTTTTTGCCGGAGTCGGGTCACTGGCCTGAACGGATGCATCGACAGTCGACGTAGTCGAGGACTTATTCGGCATCGGTGCTTTAGGCGTCGACTTAGCCGGTGGCGGCCATTTTAACTGTGGAGGTTACGGCCTTCGGCGTCGGCGCCGAAGGTCTCTGTGCCTTGTGGTGCCCGAGGGCGTGCTTTTGCTGTGTGGCGACCGCATCTGCTGCAGTGAGCTCGGCGCCGAAGTCCCTTTGTACGCGGTCGGAGCCGACAAATTTTTTCGGCGTCGGGGCAGTGGATTGTTTCGACGCCTTCGATCCGACCACCACCAGTTTCACTTTCGATTTTGAAGGGACTGGAGCGATGGATGGTTTTGGGTTTAATAACCCGGTCGTCTTCGGTAATAGTGGCTCCTGCAGAGTGTTCGAGGCCGGACCGGAAGGTGGGGCCGAGGAACCATGTATTTGATCTTGGGTAAGGCCCGAAGGCGATCCCTCGACCGGAGCCTGACGACGACGTACAGTTTCGGCCTCCGTTTCTACGGATTGGCCTAGCTCTTCGGGAGAGCTGTCTTCTTCGGCCCCGTAGGCCTCGTCGAAGTCTCCTACCTCGTCGACGGTTTCATCACGTCGAAAGAGCACTTCATCATCGTCGTCCGATCGGGAATCATGTTCTGAAGCGGGGCTAGAGACTACTTCTTCCACGCTCTCGGCGTCCTCGTCCTCGGTGCTGAATATGTTGGTGGGTGCGGGCGCTGCTTGCTGCGCCTCGAGTCTCGCTGCCCGTCGGTTCCGCAGAGTCTTCTTGGATCTGAACCGTGCACAGGCCATGCATTTTGATTCGTTGTGATCCGGCGAGAGACATTTATTACAGACTGGGTGGACGTCGATATGAGGGTACTTGGCGTGGCATAACGGACACCTTTTGAACGGAGTCCTCGATTCCATCGTCGACCGAGCTTCGAAGTTTGGATCAATTCGGTACGAAAGTTGGAAGAGGGTGTGGAGCACTAAAGCTAGTAGTCGACACCGAACGGTAACTGTACCGACGAAAACTAAAGGCCTTTTGGCCTAAAACTAAGTATTCCTAAGTTGAGCTAAGATAGTCACATCCGAACCCAATGGTGGAAAAAAACAATCTAAGGATGGAGAGGATGCCCATGCGCACTATGGTCCAGGGGAGGAGTCACCTATCTCGTGATACTTCAAAGACTCTTCCAGGACAACAATGTGCAATCATCCGGACCCAACACTAGGCGGCGATCTATGCACAGATATGAATTCAGCAGCCCACATGCCTCGAACACAGCATTGCCCAGAGGATCACTCAGCCATACTCATTCCTCAAGCTGATGCCCCTATACACCAGGCACAGGCCCATACACGTCTGATCACAAAGACATGATCATGGCCATGGCACACAGACACATTTGCAAATGAGGACGACACGCCGAGACACTAAACAATAAATACTGTGCCCCCTGGAGGATCACGCCCCCTTTGGTGGGATACCGCGTGCAGGTACCTTTGCCCCTCGGGAGCAGGGTTACACAGCCTGCCGCACCAGCCGCATCCACAGCGCTCAGGTGGGACTGGGTCCCGCACTCACCTTCTCTGGACCTTGGAAGCAGATCCGGCACTGGGGGGGTCCTCATGCCGCTGTCCAGGCTGCTGCTGAGCAACACCGCGTCCAAGGAGGGTGCCACCTTCTCCTCCAGGCCCAGGCTGCGGGGGTCGGCCACCCCGGGCCCATAGTACTCTTCGTCCTCGTCCCCCCGGAGGTGCAAGGTGGCCAGCCGCAGCCACCCACCCCCAAACCCTGCATGGTTCTGTTTCTGCTGCTGGGCTCCGGGTCGGACCCCCAGCACATCAACACCAGGACCTTCAGTTAGTTGAAAAAGATCCGGATCCTGTACTTGAACATCATTTACCGGCCCGTCCCCGCCCCCCCAGCCCAAGTAGTCAAAACGGACCCAAGAAGAAACTCGAAAAAATAGCTTTGGTGTTTACTCCTAGCCTTTCGGCTTTTGTTGCTTCCGTGTGAAATGGATCCAAAAATAAAGAAGAAGCCCGCCCATGGGGTTTCAATTATCGAACCCCTGTCTGGGCACGATAATTGAAACCACATGGCCTGTTGGTGTCTATTACACGCACCAAGCGCGTAATAGACACCAATAGGCCGTGGGTGGAGCAATGCGCCCGCCTTTGGCCAATTGCGTGCAGTCTTTTATAAAAAGACGCACGCAAAGGACATTGGGGTAGCACAAAAGGAAAAACACACGCACGAGCGTGTGCGATTCCTAGGTCAGTGCTAAAACCCAGTTTTTCACCTACTAAATGGCTCGTGCTGCGCGAGCACTGCTATGTAGTGCAACGCTAGGCCACAGAGACCTTAAAGTGGCTCACACAAGAAGCATAAAAGTGCCCGACCGGGCAGTATGAAGCCAAATTGAGAAACAACCCACAATATAGACTTGCAGGCAGTAGCATATTCGAAGGATGTGGTCAAAAACACCAAGGTAACGAATTGTGGGAAGAGCCTCAGAATCCGCGACCTAACACTCCAGAAAAGACACGTACAGTGTCAAACACCAAAAAGGGAGCATTTGTCAAATCTCCCCAGGAAGCGGAAGCAAGGAAGAACCTATGGGCAGCTTGCAACAACTCCGGAAAGCTCCCTCACACATGGAGATATCGGCATTTACCTCGCAGCCTCGAAAAGAGGTGGCGACGTAGGAAAAGGAATACCAAGGCAACCGGCACGCATACATAAATGTATAAACATATAAATATGTAGAGAGAACAAGCCAGCAGCATGAACATGTCCCTACTGGAGCACACCTAGTACAGTAAGGGCAGGTAGGAGCCGCTTTTGAAGAGGAGATCAAGCAACCTCCCAAGGAGGTGGAACAGGCAACAGGCAGGATGACCATGGCGTAAGAAGATGGCACCAGGGAAAAACATAGGGCACCGTACAACAGACCACCATGCGACGCATGGATCCCACAGGATCTCCAGGCCCAGGCGAGATAAGCAAAGCTATATAATAGCATACAAGTACCTCACATGGAGTATGCATACCCCAAATAACAGGGAACACCTCATAGGCCAATAAGCCAAGTTAAAAGAGTGCATTGACAAACTGAGCCTGTGAACACAGCCACAGCAGGCCAACAGGCAGCCCAAAGCAAAACGCATCCAAGGGATGCCAATAAAAGGGTAACCACCCTTGATCACAGAAAAAGAAGACGTAAGGCTCACCACCCATGTTAAACACAGAGTGCATCTAAATGATGCAAAATGAAAAAGTACCACCACAGGAGATAGGCCTTAGAAGACCTAAGTGGGAGGACGAAAGCCCCCAAGGAAGCGGTGAACCGCCGACTCGGCGTGAGCATCAAACAGCAAAACTCCATCAAAGGGTAAGTCAACCAGTCACTCCCGGATATTTTCAGGGAAGACACTATCGCGCAACCAAGCGTGACGCCTTAAGGCAACAGAGCCCGCCATAGCACGGCCCAAAGAATCCACAGTATCTAAGGCTGAGCGGATTGTGAATTCGGCAAGGTCGCAGACATCCCAGAGGAGGTGAAGGAGATCAACCCGAGCACCTTCAGAGGTGGCTGAAAGCAAAGACTCTGCAGAGTCCCATAGAGCAAAAACACACATTGTATTTAAGGACCGTAGGGCCGCACTAGTGGAAGCAAAGACGTTCCTGCCCCATGACTCTAGCCATCTGGACTCCAGAGAAGGCGGAAGCGTTAGAGGGGGCAGGGACGGAAAAACAGTCTGCAACACAAACCCTTGCACATCAGGGTGCACAAAAAGACCAACAGGATCATGCGGAGCTGGAAGGTTGCGGTGCAAAACTGAACGAGCCACCGGGCGACCTGAAGAAGGCCGGAGCCAGGTACCTAAAAGGGTATCATAAAGGGAAGTCTCAAAGGGCAGAAGCGGCTCCACATTCCCGGACCCCCGATGAAGGACCTCAAGCAAGGGGTCCACAGACAAGGGGGCAGAAGGGGGTTGCATGTTTAAAATGTGGGTGGCCAATGAGACCACCCTAAAAAAAGCCGCACCGGCCTCGGTAGCCCTCCGCGGAGGGGACAACAACTCGTCAGTGGGGGAGGGTTGTAAGCTGACCCTCCCAAGACACTGAGGGTGCGACCAATGTTCCACGGAAGGGAGTCCCATTGAAGAATTAGGATCCTGACGTGGCTCCTGGGGAGGTGAAGAGTCTGCTGGATCTGGGAGCTCCTGAGGAAGCTCTACAAATTCCAAGGGGGGCACTGGCAACAGTACGTCCTCTGGAGAAGATGCTATAATTCTGCGTCGACACGGCGCCGAAGCGACACGTGTCGGTGCCAACCCTGCGTCTTAAGTCGCCGACTCGGCTGCATCCGGCTTCGACTCGGCGCCGAGACTATGACAAGCTCCACTTCTGAGGAAGGAGCAGGTGCCGGAGCCGGCGAGGCAAGCTTTCGGTGCCGCCCCGGTGCTGACTCCACCTTATCCATCTCAGGCTCTGACTCCGGAGAAAGGAACAGAGGCGGAGCCGAGGAGGCGAGCCTCCGTCGCTGGTACGGCACAGACACCAGCTCCGGGCAGGCGACCTCCTGCCCGGGAGCCTGGGGTGTGCTCAAAGCAGGGCTAGGAGCACCGGTAACCACCTGCAGCACCACAGGGAGCGCAGCAGGGCTATGCGGTGTGGCAGAAGCACCGTGGGTCGTAGAGGGGGACCCAGGTGGGCTGCGCCCTAATGGCACCACATCTCCGACGCCCCTGGGGAGCAGAGGCTCAATCGGCGCCGGGGCGAACCCGCCAGCGAGTCCGTCGGAGATCCCACAAGAAGCGGAGGCCCCGAGGACACCCCAGGAACGAGATAGGGCCCAAGGGAGGCCTGTAGAGGTACGGCATATGCCTCCATTTGGGCCTGAGTCGCCCCTACACCCGGAAAGGGCGGATAGGGCAACTGTCAGGAGCGCTCGTCCGGAATGTTTCAGGAACCAGTGCTCCTGACAACAGAAGATGGGGAGGTCAAAGACCTCGGCAACAAGTGCCTCGACTTACCAAGTGGAGAACGGCGGCCCCGGACCACGGAGGCCGAACGACGGAGGGACCGGACAGTAGAGGGACCTGCCGTTGAAGAAGCCGGGGGGCGAGACAACTCCGACCTGGACAGCCGCGCCGAGAGAAGCTTCATATGGCGCTCGCGCCGAGACTTCGGCTTCAGGTGTTGGCACCCTTCGCAGTCCATGGAGTCATGCTGCTCGCCCCGACACCACATACAAATAAGATGCGGGTCCCTCGCAGACATCAGTCGCAAACAGGAATTACAAGTTTTAAAGCGCGAAGGCATTGTACACTGTTCCCGATACGAAGCGTCGACAAGGCCTGAAAACAGGCCAGAGGAACCGCTCACTCCGGATCCGCGTTGCACGAGAAAAAGAAGATAACGGACGTCAGCGTGCGGGGAGGGACTTATATGACCTTGCTGGCGTCACGTATGTGGACGACGTCAAGGCGGGGTCGTGTGGCGCTATCCCCTGGCGCGCCGAGGTTCTGCCGCAAAGTTTTTTCCGTATCCAGTCTGACGCCTGGGGATATTCTAAGTTAAGGAATCTGCGGCTAGATGTCTCTATCAGATAAGGACTGTAGTGTGTGTAGGAGATTGGGTCAGGATCAAATCTCCACGGAGAATGGACGGTAGTCCAAATTCAGTCGACCAGTTAGGATTCTTAAGTTGTTTAAGAATGCTGTGAAAATACATGATCATAAAATCTGGAAACTTAATAGGGTGGCTAAGCGTCAAGCGAAGGGCGTTGGTGACTTCAACACGGAAGTCGTGGAAGAGGGGGTTGGTAGGACTCTTCGTGCGAAACAGGTTCCAAGTCGATTACAAGACTGTTCGTTGAAACATGTCTAGAATTCCCTGTATTTCAAGCTCCATGTTTTTGTGTGGGTTTTGCTCAATTTATCTGGTTTATTAAAGGGGGAGGGGATGTGGTGTTTATACTTCTTTCATTTCTATCAATCTTGGTTTCTAAGTGATGATGTAGGGCATCAGAATGTGGGTGGTTGCTGGGTTGGAATTAAGAATGTTGTGAAAGGCAGTTAGACTTGGATTTCTTGTGGATGAGGTCTGTGTATCTGTTGCTCCCAATAAATACCTGTTTTCCAATGACCTGGATGAAGCAGTTTTCCTTTGTGACTGAAGGCTCACTTCCACAGAAGGCCCTTAACTGTACTATAGCCAGGGCAGCTTCAATGAAATGAAGCCTACCCAAAGGAGACAGGAATTTCTTCTGCTGGTTGATCATAAACCCCAACAACGTTAGGCGGTTTGCCATCATCTGCAGGTGGTCTCCAACTGACTGTGGCAAACCACCTTGAACACCTAGTCAATGATGTAGGGAAAAACTGGTATCCTTGACATCCAAAAATGGGCAGCAACCACCATCATCACTTTCATGAACATTCGAGGAGCACAGCAAAGTAAAAATGATCTCTGCCTATCTTGAACTGCAGGTAACGTCCCTGGACGGCAGGACAGTATATGAAAATATGAATCCTACAGATCCAAGGACACCATCCAGTACTTTGGATCGAAGGCAGACAAGATATGGGCCAGTGTGAGCATTTCAACTTGTCATTCTGCAGGAAGGTATACAGAGGTTGAAGGTCTAAGACGGGCCGAAGGCCCCCATCCTTCTTCAGCACAAGGGAATAGCAAGTGTAGAAACTCTTTCCTATTTCCAACCCACCTGATACCTGCTTTGAAAAGAAAAACTTGCATCTCTTGCAACAGAAAGAAAAGGTGTTTCACCGTGATTAACTCTGATGAGGGGGAAGGGAGGTAGGGAAGAAAGGAAGAGTAGGGCATAGCTATGCTGAACTATTTGAAGGACCGGTCTGTTCGATGTGATGGATAACCACCCTGGTTGCAAATGCTGGACCTTGCCTTACAGAGGCTGATTGTTTGCCACTAATTGGAAGCTATAGCGACTTGTTGCCATGGGGGGAAGAGGACTGGGAGGACTGATTCCCATGTAGGTCTGCATGTTGACTGCCAGATTCACGTCCCGGTCTCGAAAGAATAGGGTTGATTGCAGCAGTGAGTGGGGAGACTTTTGTTGCCTGTACTTCAGCTTTTTTGCCGAAGAGGCATGAGCTATCAAAAGGCATATTCATGCGAGAGACCAGTATGTCTCCAGAAAATCATGTGGAGCACATCCACACATGGTGCAGATCATAACACTGGTGCCAACCGCCCTTCATAGACAATCAGTAGTATCAAGGCCTGCACAAATGATGTATTTGGCCACATCTTTACCATGCTGAATGATTTGAGCTAGTGAGGCTCTAGGGTGTGCCAGGACCTCAGCAAGATCTCACTGACCATGTCCTATAGGGCATGTGTTTATTGGCCCAATAAGAAGACTGTATTGACCAAACTCAATGCCGCAAGAGAACAATTGTTGCAACGTCTCAATCCTCTTAAACTCCCTATTGAGAGGAGTCATGGTGAACAAAGTGGGTTTCAAATTGCTGATTGGAGCCTGACTAAATGGAGTAGACTGTTTAGTGAGAAATTCTAGGTCACCAATAGCTGGTCTGTGACGTCTGGCCATCTGCCTATTTAACGGTGAGCAAGAACAAGGCTTTGACTAGGTATCTGTTAAGGTATCCGTGAAGAAGTCAGAGAATGAAAACAAGGGCTCAGATGTGTCTGGCCCAGGCTGTAAGATTTCCATAAGGACATTGTCTTAACCTCAACAGAGGGCAGTTGTAGGTTAAAGATCTCAACGCTCATCGGATTACCACTACAAGTAATGCACTCTCATCCACTGGAGGGCCAAATGGCAAGTTCAACACTCTGTCAGGAGAAGTATCAAGCCATCTAACCTCTTCTATGTCCAAAATTGTCATTATCTAAATGAGGTGGTAAATCATCCCTAACCCCACCATTATTATCTTTGAATGGTAGTGCGATTTGGTCAGAATTGAAGCCAAAAGATAATTGAGCCTCTGATGGCGCACCAGCCCTAGTAGGAATACAGGATCAGAGTCAGGCTGCATGATGACTGGTTGTGCTTTAGTATTTTGTAGCGTCCCATCAGTTGGGATCGAGCTGAAGTCGGGTCGCAGTCAGACATCGAAACCACCACCGGATCCTCCACACGCAACATCAGCATTTGGTACCGGAGCCGTGGATGAAGTCTGTAACGGAGTTGGTATGGAGCCTTTAACGGGTCTAAGGTGGTCAGATGGTGCGTTGGATGGATCCTTCGGTAGTAACCTGGCTGAGGGCCTCAGTGGATCAATGGAATCTGAAGGTGCACCAGAGAGACCAGGAAGAACACCAAATAACTTGAATAAGAACCTCCTTGAAGACATCAATTTGCTGCAGCATGGCATTCCTGCACCCCCGGATCATCTTCAACCTCAGGTGCTCTGAGGATCTCCCCTTACCTTCGCTCGATTCTGAGCAGCGCGTAAAGAACGCTACGGACAAGACATTGTTCTCCCTCGCCCCGACCCTGTCCTACTTTGGTAAACCATCTGCCCCACCACGGACTGAGTTCCCGTGCTGCTAAGCACTGGACACCGTTCCCTTACACCCCCCCCCACCCCGGTGGTCCTCTACCTGGACTGAGAGCAACCTCTCAGGCATTCTGATTCTCCTGTCCTGATGATGATCCCATATCCGCCGTTGAGGATCGAAACGTCGTCGACAACCACATCTTGACTCCAAACTCTTACTCATAATTAATGTGGAGCTTAAGACGTTTCTCTCATTGTGACTTCTGTAAATTATGTATCACTCTGCGGTTATATGCCTGCGGTCAGGAAATCTGTTTCATGTTTATTGACTGTGTAAATAAATACTATCTCTTCCATTTGGATAGTAACATACACAACTCTAATTGTAGTTTTGTGGTTATGATTGCATATTTTCATTGATAGGGACCGCTGTCTCTAATAACATGGAGTATGACCAATGGTACAGGGAATTCTGGGTGCGTGGACAGTCACTGTGGCATCTGCTCTGCAACCAGAGATCTGAAAGGCAACTAACATTGTGATGCTCTTGTGTCTCCTCATTAGCTAGAGAATGGTGGGATGTGATTGAACCCCACTTGGCCTTCCTGTGCTTGCGTTTGTACTTCAATTTTGACTTACAGAAGGACTTCGGCCGCAAAGTTGACCTCTCGCTGGAACGACCACAGGAGTGGAGAGAGTCAGCACCCTCGACTTGTAGAAGGACTTCTGAGAGGCCTGCAACTTTTTGTGTTTGGCAACATACAGCTTAGTTTCTTGCACACAGATCATCTCCGGGTGCCCTGAGGGCACACTTGTCGCACAACTTGAAATCGTGTCCTAAGCCCACGGACCAGAGACACACCTCATGCGGGCCTGTGACCGACATCTGCTTTCTACAGTTGCGACATGGTTTGAAACTTGTAGTCTTAGGAGAGGACATTTTCCCCTAGTACACTGGATTTCATCCTGTTTCCGGAGTCATTAGTGGGCTGCACTCTGGATACATGTCAGAAGGCGTAGAAAGAAAGAACTGATATCAGCAGGAAGGGGTGGCACTTATATGCTGTTCTGGTCTGATACTTTCAGGGTGGAACGGAGTTAAAGGACTGCACAGCCTAGTAGTGAGCTTGAGCATAGATGGAGAGAATTTTCCAGATCCTATCTAGCACCTGTGGTGTATTCGAAGATGAAGAATCTGTGGTTAGAGGAATTCATTAGAAACATGTCAGAGTGGCTCATCTCAGAGAAATGCACCATTCTGGGGCTAGTGCTACAATGTCCTGCAGTGTTTGTCACACTTTACAATAAAAGTTATAAATGTGCCATACAGAAACAGAAACTGGTACTAGGTACTCACCATCGCTTTAAGCCAAGTACAAAGTGTTGGAGGAAGCTTAGCTAGCAGCTCCATGCCTTCCTTAGTCTGAGCATGTAGTAAAGCATAAGCCAATCTCTGTCCAGTCAGCACAAGCAGCTGGGATGCAAGCACTTCTTTGTCATACACCTGGAGGATGGCCTGCAAACAAGATCAAACATTTAGATGAACAAACCATTGTGTTAAAAAATACCATTTTCTCTATGAATTTCAGTATTTACATCATAATACTCTCCATAATGATAATCGCCTTTTAGAGCATACAGGGGAAAACTATGCAACAGTTCCAGTACCAATACCACCTAAAGGGAGTCTAGCGAAACTATTAAAATAAAATGTCTCGGAAAGGTGAATATTCTTTATTTAACAATTTTTAAAACTCATTTTTGGGGATATTTCCCTCTAGGTTATTTTATTTTAGAGTGAGAGACTCACAAAGAGAAGCTAGGAAGAAATAATGAGCCACCACTATATCTGTCTTTACCAACAATATTTATTAATGTTCAATTCACCAACAGCTTCAATCATGAATCCAACCTTCATCATCAAGATTGTATGTCAAGTGAGGGAGGACAGGATGACCAACATGGTGGTCACTCTAGCAAGCTCCAGCCTTTCACCCATAGAATCCTGTACATTTCTTTCATGAGGTGCTGGCAGAGTAACGAAAGTGCCCCACCAATGCTTGACACTTCCTGACAACTTGGAGAAGCCCCTTGATGCCACTCCGACTGCAAGTGTTCCACACTGGGCCAAGGAAGAAGTGGAGACTTTGGACTTGGAGCAGGTCTGCCAGCAATCTGCTACACATTCCGCTTGGTCAGTCCCAGCCTAATCTACACCCTGTGCCAAAAAGAGTGGTTGAGTCCGAGGACGGTCTTGGGCTCTGGTGCAGGCATGGCAGGGAGTCAACGTTGCAGAGAGCGATGAGTGTTGCGGCAGATCAACACTACATCTTCCCAATGACCCTCCACCTGAGACCATTAATACGCAAAACATTCATGCAGGGGTCGCATGTGTAACCTTGTGTGGGAAACTATGGTGATGCAGGAGGCCACCAATCAGAGGAGGCACACTGCTGTCTGCTTTGCGACCTCTTGATCTGGCTGAAAAAGAGAGAGCAACACATGAAAAGACTGGATTCATGCCCACTGGGATATGCTTTGCCACCCTATGCATTGAGGAAGGTTCCCAGATAGAGTTGGAGATGTGACTTTACTGTGAAGCAGGTTTATAGTGGCTTGATTGTGTATATGACACTGCTGTTCAGTTGCGCTCGTTATCAGCTAATCGTCCAGGCATGGAAATACATGTCTTTGCAGGTGCGCAGCTACTACAGCAAGACTTTTTGTAAAAACTTGAGGTGTCGTAGTGACCCTGAAGGGCAGCACTTTAAACTTGTAGTGTTTACCACTCACTTCAAACTGAGGCAGCGCCAATGAGCTGGATGAATCGGGATGTGGATGTAGACCTCTTTGAGGTCAAGTGCAGCCATGAAATCTTCTTGCAGCAGTGCAATGGCATGGAGTGACCATGTGGAAATATTCTGACAGGATGTACTTGTTCGGCACCTGAAATCCAAAATGGGCCTGAAAGAAATGTCCTTCTTAGAAATGAGGAAGTATAACCCTGAACCCTGTGGATGTTGTGGCATGGGCTCTATAGCTCCTTAGAGAAGAAGCACTTGAACCTCTTCCCGAAGTAGTCGTTGATGTTCTGGGGCGAGGACATGGCTGCGGGGTGGCATGTTGAGTAGTTTGGAAATGAACTCCAGGCAATAACCGTGTTGGATGAAGTCTAACATCTGAGGTCGATCCCCAAAAGGTGTTGCGTGCTCGAGAGGGGGGAAGAGGGTGAAGAGTGGCAAGTCATTTCCTGGCTGGGGCATTTCCTTTGGGGGAGCCACCTTGGCAACTAACTTTGGTGCTAATCCCATGGTAGGCACCCCTGAAGTAGCCTCTTGTGGAGGTTTGTTGGGAAGGCTGATGCTGGAAGGATGTGGTTATCAAAAAAAGGGGGGAAATAGAGGCTGATGGTTAGGTTCACCCTCCAGCAGTATATGTATAAAAGAACAGCCTGAACTAGTCAAGTAGAAGAACCTAACCTAGGGGGATGGGAGGTGTCAGAAAACAATCTTGATTCTGAAATACACCAAATGTAGAAAAAGGAAAAAATTTTCTTTTTCTTGAGTCCCCTCACTCACCAGGGTTTCCCCACGGTGACATGCTTCATCATTGGGGTCCTCCCAGTCCTCTACGGACTGAGGCGTGCTGCGACTTGCGAATTACGTAGGAGCACTAAAATCAGACTATGTGTAGTGCAAGTGAAAAGGTGGAGTGGAATTTAAAATTAATGTGGGCCAAATAAACTTTATTGATGCTCTAAGCTGAAAAAATTAAAAATGGGGTGATATGCTAAAGTCCCTAATTGTAATGAATAGGTGTACCTAGCATATTGTCAGGTCAACTAGTTTCGAGCTTCCCCAGCTCTTCGTCAGGACAACACCGGGACCAGCCCAGTGAGATTGTGCCACTCCTAGTCAACCTTAGTAAGGTGCAAAATGTGAGACGCTGCAATTGTAAGGCATGCGTAATTTATGATACATACGTAATATACGTCAGACGATATCTGTAGGATATAATGAGATACAAATTATTTGGAAAAAGGTAATTCATAAGTACTGTTATCCTTTAAAATTGTGAGCACACTACACCCAAGTGATCAATCACTTCAGTCTGTGATGTGCCTCGTTGTGGGTTCTTTATAAAAAAGAAGGAAACAAATGAATGTTAATTCGTTCTCTCCATGTCGGCGTTTGTGCTGAAAAAGTGATTGTGATTCAATAAAAATACCATGTCTGACACAACACGAAACACACATACACAAACATATAGATGACATAAATACGCGTTTTACATACTTTTTACAAGACACCTTTTCACTTGCACTACACATAGTCTGATTTTAGTGCTCCTACGTAATTCGCAAGTCGCAGCACGCCTCAGTCCGTAGAGGACTGGGAGGACCCCAATGATGAAGCATGTCACCGTGGGGAAACCCTGGTGAGTGAGGGGACTCAAGAAAAAGAATTTTTTTTCCTTTTTCTACATTTGGTGTATTTCAGAATCAAGATTGTTTTCTGACACCTCCCATCCCCCTAGGTTAGGTTCTTCTACTTGACTAGTTCAGGCTGTTCTTTTATACATATACTGCTGGAGGGTGAACCTAACCATCAGCATCTATTTCCCCCCTTTTTTTGATAACCATTATTTACAGCGTGCAGCTGTGGGAAACCCTTCCCCCCCCTACTTTTTATCCAACCACTGTCTGACTTTCCTTTCACACATACCTTTCCAATAGCAGTCAACATGACAGAGAGAACAGGCCTTACCTACTCACAAGATGAGGTCGACAGAATCATAGCATCAATGCTTCCCCTGGCTGGGATCAGTACCAGGGACACAAACGAAGCAAGCCAATGCTGGGATGAATTGACAGAATTAAAACGAGAACAAATCAAAACATTGATTCATGGAATTATGATGACGGAATATGTAAGAGCCAACATTGCCCCACGCGGCTTAATAGTCAGGAACTAACCCTTTATTTTCCAAAATGACAAACTCTTCAAGAAGGATTGGTCGCTAATATCCTGGCACTGTACCAGAGATTGGCTTGTGCTAATTATAAAAACAGCGGCACGCCTCTCTGAGGAAATGAAAATTGGCATCCATGATTTGGAGGTCCGTTTAAAAACATTTCAAAGCACAGCTGAATTTAAAAAAACGGCTTGAAGAACTTAATAAGACCATGACGGAGTTTGAAATAAGCCTCAAAGACACCAAACACGTCAAATTACAGAAAGATCAGAAGAATTTCTCTCTAGAAAAAGTGTATCCTTACACCAGAGATGATTATATCCCCACCAACCGCAATCCAGGCTACAACACGGACAGTGATGGCTCTGATACAGGTTCTGATCTTTCAGACTCTGGTAGGAACTATAACTTCACCAACAGAAACAGACGATCAAGAGGAGGACGTCAAAGAAATAGAGGCGGACCAAGATTTGGTTGGCCCTCATACCAAAACATGCCACCATACGCCCCTCCACCACCACATTTCTTCTATGGACCTCCCCCATTTCACCAATCTTACCCACAACAACCCTACCCGTATTGGGATGGCCCACAGAACCAAGACCAGAGTCAGTCTTTTTTAGGGAGAGGCAAGACCCCTCTAAGAGGAAAAAACAGACGAGGCCAGCAAGTACAATGGGCCCAGCCTCTGGAGACAGAGAGGAGCCACACACGGAGCATGGGACCACCGAACATGCCCTCGACGAGCAACAACCCAGTCTAGTAGTGAACTTGTCAAAAATAACTCTTACCACTATTCAGACAAATGTTTTGGAAAAAGGATTGGGTTTTGTACCTACAGCCTCACTGGATAAATTCAAACTTGTCTGCGAATTAAAAGAGTTTATTCGTAAGATCAAACTGGAAATCTACTTCAGAGACAAGGAACCGAATACCAGTATCCCTACGGATACAGGACTACACAAAAAATCCAATTTCACTCCCCCAGCACACAACCTTCCTATCGAATTACTAGCATTCGAAAAAGCGGTGTTGAAGGAGGTAACGGAATTAGACCCAAAAACGATCAAAGTATTTCATAATACTAGCAAAGCCGAACAAGAGGCTATGAACCAACTCTCGAACAATAAAGACCTAACTATAAAACCAGCTGACAAGGGTGGGGCAATAGTTCTACAAAATACCCCTGACTACCAAAAAGAATGCCTACGGCTGTTGGCAGATGAACGTAATTATCTGGTAATACACCAAGACCCCACAGAACGTCTACGGATTGAGATTGCCAGCCTGGTGGAGGAATCCTTGGCAAACGAGTGGATCAGTAAAAAAGAAGCAGATTTTCTGGAAAACAGAAAACCCATAATTCCATATTTTTACACAATTCCCAAAATACACAAGTCAATGGAGGCGCCACCTGGTAGACCAATAGTATCAGGCATAGGTTCAATTTTGGAACCTTTATCTAAGTTTGCAGATGCATTCCTTAGACCCTTGGTCCAAGCCACCGAAACTTACCTACAGGACACAAAGGCAGTCCTTAGTTTAATCAAGGACCTTGAGTTCAATCCTACAACCAGTATACTGATCAGTTTGGATGTGGAGAGCCTCTACACCAGTCTCCCACACCAAGACACCTTGGACATCCTGGAGGAAGTACTTTTTCTAAGCAACTGGGACTACCATACACCCAGACATGTGGTTCTTGAATGTTGTCGCCTGGCTTTAACTGAAAACTTTTTCCAATTCAATGACACTTTGTACAAACAAACCCACGGTACCAGCATGGGAAGTACATTTGCGCCGAGCTTAGCAGGACTCTACGTATACCACCTTGAGAAACAAAAGATTCTCCATCAGCACAACCCACACATCAACCATATAAAATTATGGAAAAGGTATATAGATGATGTGCTTTTGATTTGGGAAGGGAACGAAGAAGAAGCAGAGTTCTTCATGATCTGGCTAAACCAACAAGATCCCTTTTTGAAATTCACTTTCACTATGAATAAATCCAGTCTGGTCTTTCTTGATCTAAACATAATAGCACATGAAGGACGATTAATCACTACCACACATTTCAAACCTACAGCAAGGAATTGCTTACTAGTCTATGACAGCTTTCATCCCAGAAGTCTGAAAGACAACCTTCCTTTCGGACAATTTTTGCGCCTGCGACGCAACTGTACTACACGTCAGGACTATAACATTCAAGCTAATGACTTGTCTAAAAAATTGTTACGAAGGCAATATCCACAATATCTTGTATCCAGAGCACAAAAAAGAGCTTTAAACAACAACAGAGAGGCACTACTGGAAGAAAAACCAGAGAACAGACAACCAGATCGCAAACGACAAATTTGTATTACCACCTTCAATATTGCATCAAATCAAGTAACTAAAATAATAAACAAACATTGGCGGACCCTGAACAGTGGAGGTTTAGACTTACAAAAACCCATGTTCAGCCATCGGAAAGCTAAGAACTTGAGGGACTTTTTAGTCCACACTCGCCCCAACCCCACAAGTACCATGGGCCCTTTACGTTTGTTACATCCACTGCCTCAGGGCCACTACCCATGCAGCAACTGCAGTGTATGTCATTTAACCAAAGTGACAAAAACAGTAACCTACAACAACGGTAAGACATGGGACCTCCGATCCTTTACCAACTGCAACACGACAGGGGTGGTATACCTGATCACCTGTGTCTGCAACCTTCACTATGTGGGGATGACCACAAGGAAGGTAAATACCAGGATAATCGAACATCGGAGCAATTTCAGATGTAAACGCAACAACACCAAAATGACCACCCATTTTTTGGAAAAACAGCACACACCTAATGACCTTAATTGGGTCATTTTGGAACACGTAAACAATCAGCCAAATATTGAGAAAAAACTACACGAGAAGGAACAGCGATGGGTTTTTAAGCTACGTTCTGATAGCCACGGTTTGAATGACGATATACCCTGGGGACAATTCACATAAAAATTGATACCCACTATGATAGTCTTAAACTGTACCATTGGCACCGTCATGGCTTTTTTCCATTGCCTTTTTTCCATTTCCTGTTTCCATTTGAGATCCGATTAATTCTAATTTTCTCAAACATCATACCCCTACAGGTCTTGTCTTAACAACAATTTTGTAATTATTTAACAAATTTGGATTTTTTGAGCAGCCTAATAATGGATGTAAGCTTAACACAGTACTTTCACATCCCTCTCACTATGGCGGCGCGCTCTCTCTCTTCAGCATATTCTGCTGTCCAGATCCAATGGATGTTCCTTTTTTCGCCCATTATATTTCCCTACAATTCCTCATTTCCCCTGGTAATTTTTCATTTAACCGGCATGGAGAGAACGAATTAACATTCATTTGTTTCCTTCTTTTTTATAAAGAACCCACAACGAGGCACATCACAGACTGAAGTGATTGATCACTTGGGTGTAGTGTGCTCACAATTTTAAAGGATAACAGTACTTATGAATTACCTTTTTCCAAATAATTTGTATCTCATTATATCCTACAGATATCGTCTGACGTACATTACGTATGTATCATAAATTACGTATGCCTTACAATTGCAGCGTCTCACATTTTGCACCTTACTAAGGTTGACTAGGAGTGGCACAATCTCACTGGGCTGGTCCCGGTGTTGTCCTGACGAAGAGCTGGGGAAGCTCGAAACTAGTTGACCTGACAATATGCTAGGTACACCTATTCATTACAATTAGGGACTTTAGCATATCACCCCATTTTTAATTTTTTCAGCTTAGAGCATCAATAAAGTTTATTTGGCCCACTAGCTGATTAATTTTAAATTCCACTCCACCTTTTCACTTGCACTACACATAGTCTGATTTTAGTGCTCCTACGTAATTCGCAAGTCGCAGCACGCCTCAGTCCGTAGAGGACTGGGAGGACCCCAATGATGAAGCATGTCACCGTGGGGAAACCCTGGTGAGTGAGGGGACTCAAAAAAAAGAATTTTTTTCCTTTTTCTACATTTGGTGTATTTCAGAATCAAGATTGTTTTCTGACACCTCCCATCCCCCTAGGTTAGGTTCTTCTTCTTGACTAGTTCAGGCTGTTCTTTTATACATATACTGCTGGAGGGTGAACCTAACCATCAGCCTCTATTTCCCCCCTTTTTTTGATAACCATTATTTACAGCGTGCAGCCGTGGGAAACCCTTCCCCCCCCTACTTTTTATCCAACCACTGTCTGACTTTCCTTTCACACATACCTTTCCAATAGCAGTCAACATGACAGAGAGAACAGGCCTTACCTACTCACAAGATGAGGTCGACAGAATCATAGCATCAATGCTTCCCCTGGCTGGGACCAGTACCAGGGACACAAACGAAGCAAGCCAATGCTGGGATGAATTGACAGAATTAAAACGAGAACAAATCAAAACATTGATTCATGGAATTATGATGACGGAATATGTAAGAGCCAACATTGCCCCACGCGGCTTAATAGTCAGGAACGAACCCTTTATTTTCCAAAATGACAAACTCTTCAAGAAGGATTGGTCGCTAATATCCTGGCACTGTACCAGAGATTGGCTTGTGCTAATTATAAAAACAGCGGCACACCTCTGAGGAAAT
Organism: Triturus cristatus; assembly: GCF_964204655.1. Lineage (NCBI taxonomy): Eukaryota > Metazoa > Chordata > Amphibia > Caudata > Salamandridae > Triturus > Triturus cristatus. The sequence goes on from NC_140589.1 coordinate 1,723,606,979, forward strand.
GAAAATTGGCATCCATGATTTGGAGGTCCATTTAAAAACATTTCAAAGCACAGCTGAATTAAAAAAAGGGCTTGAAGAACTTAATAAGACCATGACGGAGTTTGTAATAAGCCTCAAAGACACCAAATACGTCAAATTACAGAAAGATCAGAAGAATTTCTCTCTAGAAAAAGTGTATCCTTACACCAGAGATGATTATATCCCCACCAACCGCAATCCAGGCTACAACACGGACAGTGATGGCTCTGATACAGGTTCTGATTTTTCAGACTCTGGTAGGAACTATAACTTCACCAACAGAAACAGACGATCAAGAGGAGGACGTCAAAGAAATAGAGGCGGACCAAGATTTGGTTGGCCCTCATACCAAAACATGCCACCATACGCCCCTCCACCACCACATTTCTTCTATGGACCTCCCCCATTTCACCAATCTTCCCCACAACAACCCTACCCGTATTGGGATGGCCCACAGAACCAAGACCAGAGTCAGTCTTTTTTAGGGAGAGGCAAGACCCCTCTAAGAGGAAAAAACAGACGAGGCCAGCAAGTACAATGGGCCCAGCCTCTGGAGACAGAGAGGAGCCACACACGGAGCATGGGACCACCGAACATGCCCTCGACGAGCAACAACCCAGTCTAGTAGTGAACTTGTCAAAAATAACTCTTACCACTATTCAGACAAATGTTTTGGAAAAAGGATTGGGTTCTGTACCTACAGCCTCACTGGATAAATTCAAACTTGTCTGCGAATTAAAAGAGTTTATTCGTAAGATCAAACTGGAAATCTACTTCAGAGACAAGGAACCGAATACCAGTATACCTACGGATACAGGACTACACAAAAAATCCAATTTCACTCCCCCAGCACACAACCTTCCTATCGAATTACTAGCATTCGAAAAAGCGGTGTTGAAGGAGGTAACGGAATTAGACCCAAAAACGATCAAAGTATTTCATAATACTAGCAAAGCCGAACAAGAGGCTATAAACCAACTCTCGAACAATAAAGACCTAACTATAAAACCAGCTGACAAGGGTGGGGCAATAGTTCTACAAAATACCCCTGACTACCAAAAAGAATGCCTACGGCTGTTGGCAGATGAACGTAATTATCTGGTAATACACCAAGACCCCACAGAACGACTACGGATTGAGATTGCCAGCCTGGTGGAGGAATCCTTGGCAAACGAGTGGATCAGTAAAAAAGAAGCAGATTTTCTGGAAAACAGAAAACCCATAATCCCATATTTTTACACAATTCCCAAAATACACAAGTCAATGGAGGCGCCACCTGGTAGACCAATAGTATCAGGCATAGGTTCAATTTTGGAACCTTTATCTAAGTTTGCAGATGCATTCCTTAGACCCTTGGTCCAAGCCACCGAAACTTACCTACAGGACACGAAGGCAGTCCTTAGTTTAATCAAGGACCTTGAGTTCAATCCTACAACCAGTATACTGATCAGTTTGGATGTGGAGAGCCTCTACACCAGTCTCCCACACCAAGACACCTTGGACATCCTGGAGGAAGTACTTTTTCTAAGCATCTGGGACTACCATACACCCAGACATGTGGTTCTTGAATGTTGTCGCCTGGCTTTAACTGAAAACTTTTTCCAATTCAATGACACTTTGTACAAACAAACCCACGGTACCAGCATGGGAAGTACATTTGCGCCGAGCTTAGCAGGACTCTACGTATACCACCTTGAGAAACAAAAGATTCTCCATCAGCACAACCCACACATCAACCATATAAAATTATGGAAAAGGTATATAGATGATGTGCTTTTGATTTGGGAGGGGAACGAAGAAGAAGCAGAGTTCTTCATGATCTGGCTAAACCAACAAGATCCCTTTTTGAAATTCACTTTCACTATGAGTAAATCCAGTCTGGTCTTTCTTGATCTAAACATAATAGCACATGAAGGACGATTAATCACTACCACACATTTCAAACCTACAGCAAGGAATTGCTTACTAGTCTATGACAGCTTTCATCCCAGAAGTCTGAAAGACAACCTTCCTGTCGGACAATTTTTGCGCCTGCGACGCAACTGTACTACACGTCAGGACTATAACATTCAAGCTAATGACTTGTCTAAAAAATTGTTACGAAGGCAATATCCACAATATCTTGTATCCAGAGCGCAAAAAAGAGCTTTAAACAACAACAGAGAGGCACTACTGGAAGAAAAACCAGAGAACAGACAACCAGATCGCAAACGACAAATTTGTATTACCACCTTCAATATTGCATCAAATCAAGTAACTAAAATAATAAACAAACATTGGCGGACCCTGAACAGTGGAGGTTTAGACTTACAAAAACCCATGTTCAGCCATCGGAAAGCTAAGAACTTGAGGTACTTTTTAGTCCACACTCGCCCCAACCCCACAAGTACCATGGGCCCTTTACGTTTGTTACATCCACTGCCTCAGGGCCACTACCCATGCAGCAACTGCAGTGTATGTCATTTAAGCAAAGTGACAAAAACAGTAACCTACAACAACGGTAAGACATGGGACCTCCGATCCTTTACCAACTGCAACACGACAGGGGTGGTATACCTGATCACCTGTGTCTGCAACCTTCACTATGTGGGGATGACCACAAGGAAGGTAAATACCAGGATAATCGAACATCGGAGCAATTTCAGATGTAAACGCAACAACACCAAAATGACCACCCATTTTTTGGAAAAACAGCACACACCTAATGACCTTAATTGGGTCATTTTGGAACACGTAAACAATCAGCCAAACATTGAGAAAAAACTACACGAGAAGGAACAGCGATGGGTTTTTAAGCTACGTTCTGATAGCCACGGTTTGAATGACGATATACCCTGGGGACAATTCACATAAAAATTGATACCCACTATGATAGTCTTAAACTGTACCATTGGCACCGTCATGGCTTTTTTCCATTGCCTTTTTTCCATTTCCTGTTTCCATTTGAGATCCGATTAATTCTAATTTTCTCAAACATCATACCCCTACAGGTCTTGTCTTAACAACAATTTTGTAATTATTTAACAACAAATTTGGATTTTTTGAGCAGCCTAATAATGGATGTAAGCTTAACACAGTACTTTCACATCCCTCTCACTATGGCGGCGCGCTCTCTCTCTTCAGCATATTCTGCTGTCCAGATCCAATGGATGTTCCTTTTTTCGCCCATTATATTTCCCTACAATTCCTCATTTCCCCTGGTAATTTTTCATTTAACCACGAATATTGTTTGTTTTAACCGTCATGTCCCAATCCAAGATGGCCGCACCCGGACGTTACTCTGAGTACGAGTCCCTCCTTCACTTTCCACTGCATCAATCTACATAAACAACACCACACCGGAGACACGCCAGAATGCGGTCCGGTAGGTGTTGGCCCAAGTAGGTGTTCAGAAGCGTGGCTGTCCGTGTACAAGTAAGTGAACGCTCTGGGATAGTTTCTTCATTTCATCCTACCCGCCTTACGGAGAACATCGATTCTTTCCGTTTCTGTTTCCAAAAAGGGCGCGCATTGACCACGAAGCACACCACAGCTTTAACGGCAACCCTTACATTGTTTCTTTAGATGTACAAGACCGCCACTGCCCCTCCGCTGACCATGAGGCATATTAATGTCTTGTAAAAAGTATGTAAAACGCGTATGTATGTCATCTATATGTTTGTGTATGTGTGTTTCGTGTTGTGTCAGACATGGTATTTTTATTGAATCACAATCACTTTTTCAGCACAAACGCCGGCATGGAGAGAACGAATTAACATTCATTTGTTTCCTTCTTTTTTATAAAGAACCCACAACGAGGCACATCACAGACTGAAGTGATTGATCACTTGGGTGTAGTGTGCTCACAATTTTAAAGGATAACAGTACTTATGAATTACCTTTTTCCAAATAATTTGTATCTCATTATATCCTACAGATATCGTCTGACGTACATTACGTATGTATCATAAATTACGCATGCCTTACAATTGCAGCGTCTCACATTTTGCACCATACTAAGGTTGACTAGGAGTGGCACAATCTCACTGGGCTGGTCCCGGTGTTGTCCTGACGAAGAGCTGGGGAAGCTCGAAACTAGTTGACCTGACAATATGCTAGGTACACCTATTCATTACAATTAGGGACTTTAGCATATCACCCCATTTTTAATTTTTTCAGCTTAGAGCATCAATAAAGTTTATTTGGCCCACTAGCTGATTAATTTTAAATTCCACTCCACCTTTTCACTTGCACTACACATAGTCTGATTTTAGTGCTCCTACGTAATTCGCAAGTCGTAGCACGCCTCAGTCCGTAGAGGACTGGGAGGACCCCAATGATGAAGCATGTCACCGTGGGGAAACCCTGGTGAGTGAGGGGACTCAAGAAAAAGAACATTTTTTCCTTTTTCTACATTTGGTGTATTTCAGAATCAAGATTGTTTTCTGACACCTCCCATCCTCCTAGGTTAGGTTCTTCTACTTGACTAGTTCAGGCTGGAAGGATGTGGACGCTTCTGGGGAGGTGGTCTTGGAGTCTCCTGGATACGTTGAGCGGTGTAAGCATCTAAAGGGTGCCCATTGCCTTCGCAGTCTCTGTGTATTTTAATTTTTTTCCAAGATCTCATCAACCTGGGTCCTGAAGTCATATTCCCCGTCAAAGGGCAGGTTGAGGACATCCAGCATGAAGCCAGAGACACAGAGCCCGGTGGATCCGCATAGGAGTACGCTGGAGTTGATGCCGTGAGCAAACTTGCCAGCAGCATCCAAGGCTCATCTAATAGTGATGTTGGGAATCAGCTTGCCTTATGAGACCAGTTTGTGCACTCTCTTATGGTGTTCCTCTGGGAAATGTTGAAGGAAGCTCCTCCATCTCGTCCCATTGGGCATGGTTGTACCTAGAAAGCAATCCAGTTGGCGATACGCCACTGATTGGCAGACTGTGTTGCGACACGCTAGCTAGCAGAGTCTATGCATTTACTTACTGTGTTGGGCGGAGGGGCATCACCAGTGCCTTGTGGGGGAGATGACCCTAATGTCCTAAATGTGGTCTGAAGCCTTTTATTGTTTATCAACTAGGGGGTGGGGGTTGGGGCCTTAACCATTTGCTTCAAAATATCATGAGCAGGTTTGAGCATCCCTTTCAGCGTTGGCAGGTACGGAATGGAAAGGTGGGCAGAGGAAAGGGTTATGAAGAGGAAATTTTCAGTGACTGGCTCCTTGTGCATTTTCACTCTATGATAGGCTGCAGTCCTACCAAAGACCTCTTAGTAGGAGGTGGTGGTGGGTAGGTCAGAATTGGTATCCCCTGGTGGATCCACAGCACAAGGACCCCATGGGTCTCCTTGTGGGGGCATTATGTATAGTCCCCCACCCCTGACCCCCGACGCCGTGTTCGCCCAGGTCACACTGTGGTGACCACAGTGGTGTGTATGAAAGTAGGTCAGGCAGAGAAAGAGGTGGGTATGGTGATGCTGGAGGCCTGTGTGGTGTGGTGGAAGGGAGAGGCACGGCAGGTTCAGGGAGAGTACGGGTGGCTTTGTTGTGCCTCTTCTGCTGCTTGGGTGGTGATAGGGGCTCCAGAGCTTCCTCAAAACTAAGCTGTCTCTTTGAGAGGTGAGTACCTAGCGCCGGAGGCTGTGTGAGAATTCGGCCTGTCTGGGGGTGGATAACAATCTGTCTCTGGTGAGCATCGAGTTCAACCTACAGTTTCTAGAGGATTGGTTCGACGGGCTCGGTGGCCTATCTTTCCGTCTGCACTGAATGTTTCGGCCCTAACCTGAGTTTCGATGCCGACAGTTCTGGATCCGAAATGCCCGATTAGTTTTCCCATACACTGGTTTGTGGTCAGTGTTTGAAACCCAAACCCCAGACAGACTGTTTGACAAGGTATTTTGAACTAGGATTCCTCTATCAGCTGGCACGCCCTTGGGACACTCCACTTCAAACTTTTGAACTGGGTCTGTGGCTCCTCACGAAATGTATTTTACAGTGGGCGCTTACAGCTGAGAAGCTGAGGCCTCACTGCCCACTTAAGTAGGCGTCAACGGCAGAGCCTTGGTTACCCATCATCTGATAACTTCCCTACACCAAACAGATGCTTGGGCATCATTTGTTGTGCTAAATCCTGAAGAGGCCACAAATTATAAGGCCAAAATGCTATGACCCATACTACTCAGGACCAACGCCAAACAAGAAACAATAACACAGAATATAAATGTTATTATAGACCAACGTTATAGTCATAGCTGCATGCAATTGATTGTGCACTTTAGGAGTAGGTCTTTTGTGATTTGGCATTCTTACCTGGAGATGGCAATCTTTTGTCGCATTTAGTAATGGCACATTGTCCGTCATTACGGTCCTATTGTTACCCTGCATACAAATGTTTTCCTTAACAGTTTCATTTTTGATTTATATATCAACAGTGCTTACTAGCGATATGCGGTTTCAATCAGTTGTCATTTTGGTTTCTTTGTAAAGTATGCAAGCAAATTTGTATATGTAAACACAGTTGTATGATATATCTTCAGTGGCATTGCCACTCTTGACAATAGCACAGCAATGTCTCTAACAATAAATGTACTTAGTCTAATAAAATACTTAAGACACCATGTCAAAGGGTGATTTTTGTCCTAGTGAGGTTACCTCCTAATTAAATCCAATGCATCGATCCTGCTAGAGTCAAGTTCATTTTGTTTCCTCTCTTTAGAGGAGAAGTCCAGGATCTAGAGGGTTATCGGGGCTCTCCCCCTCCTTTTTGTTCTAAGGCAGTTCCGGATCAGACAGACCGATTTGACAGACAGGTCAGCGTCTGGAGCGGGTGTGCCAAGTGAGTCGGCATCAAGATTTTTTTCGGCGCCAAGCTAAAGCTGGGCATAAGGTCCAAAGTCGAGGGTTGGTGCCGACCATGGCCTGAGGGTAGTGGTGGCCCAAAAGCCTGTCTTTGTGGGTCCAGAGCAGCTGGGTGCCTCCTGTGGGGTGGAAGCTCAGAGCTGTGTTGAAGTGGATGGGAAGTGGGAGATGTACTCATGACCTGTTGAGCCTCATGGTGGTCTTAGATCCCGAGGTCAGAACCAGAACTCTCTTCAGGCGAGAAAACCTTCTCGTTGGTGGCAGTTGGCTCCAGATTATGATACCCCTAGAGGTCCTGGTTGCCTAAGAGGTCTGGGGTGTCGTCTTCACCTCTGCACGACATCTTGAGTTGATGGGCCCAGCGATTCTTTTTGAACCGGAAGGACCAGCACCCGTTGCCAGAGGCCTCATCGTGCTCAGGTGAGAGGTAAAGATTACAGACCTGGTAGAGGTCGGGCTAGGGGTATTTCGCACAACACCAAGGGCAATTTAAAAAAAGCCTCCATTTCATCACCCACGAGCCATGGTGAGAGCAGACTGAGTGGAAGGGAAAGTGGCCCCCCGGGGGCCAAAGTCAACCAAAGATCCGCCCAGGATCAAACTGCAGGCATCGACCCGATACAAGAGAAGGGGAGTGTGATCAAATACAATACTGATGGAGGGAGAGGAACCGTGAAGGCCAAAAAAAGAACAACACAATGGCATCAGTCCTGAGCACGTGAGGACACATTCAAACCTGGCGGCAGAAAGAAAACAATCTAACAATGGAGCTGATTACCAGGCACAATGTAAGCAAGAAGTGGAGTCACAGTACATCATGATTCAAGAAGAATTCTTCTGTCTTGAGTATTCACCACATGCATCCTTCTTAGGGAATTTCTGATCATTCCCTGGTAAAACTACACCAGGTTCGAGCATAAGGGGAAAACAGAGGCATATAACGTTTGAATGCCTAGTGGTTGGTTAATGTTAACTTCTCAAGCTATCTACTGTCTAAGATCAAAACATACTTCCAATTAAACATCGGCTCAGTTTCTTTCACATGTACGCTTTAGGAAGCATTTGAAACTGTAATCCGGGGGGTGAGGGGTGTGGCCAAGATGGTGGTGTGCTAGGGAGTGACTTTCTCTCCTCCATTGGGTGCCGGCACACAGAAATAATGAGCAATATGTCCTGTTGCCACAGAGGCTTCAAATGGATGTGCAACAGTCTGAAAAAGCCATTCGGGGACTGAATGGTGAGAGATTTATAAGCACATAAGTTCTGGGTGCCGCAACAGTGGGTCGTACCCCAATAAAATGTATGGCCGCCATGAGACCCATGGCCCAGTAAGCCGATCGAAGCAGATCTGACCCAGTCCAGAGCCCAGCAACACTGGAAATCGGTGACTCTATACACACCATACACAGGCGTGAAAACAGGAATGGTATGGCAGCACTCATTGGCACACAGCCATCCTGAGAAATGATTGGGGGGGATCTCCAACACTAGAATGCAAGCCTGTGCAGAAGTGGCTCAGCCAGATGTAAGCATCCCATAAACCGCCCCTAAGTGAGAAAGGGGAAGCAGCCCCAAGTGCGCGAAGAGAAATGTGCAGCATCCCCTTCCTCCTCACCCCCTAGCAAAGCATAGCAATCGAAAGCTGGACCAAAGAGAATACATCGAACAAGCGAAGATGACACACTCAACCTGTGTACTCTAGAACATGGCTGCCAACAAGAAGTAGCAACCAGAGATTGCACAGCCTATTCAGCATCAACAGTAATTAATCTCACCTCGGGTGGGATGGGCCCCCCCTCTGGGATTGCTTGGGGATTGTTCATCTGTGTAAATTAAAAGCATCATCCTCAATGTGGCCAAGGGAAGGTCTGGAGCCAGCACGGAGGAGAACAAATAGTCCTGGGCACAAAAAAAACCTTCTCAGAGCCAGACAGTCTCCCAGACTTAAAAATAGAAAGGACACAGAGGGGAAAAGCCTGTTTGAAATGGCCTCCAGAAAGGCTAAAAAACAAAGAAAAAGGCCACTAGTGGGAACATGTTTACCAGATCAGCCACACCTAGCCAGGTCATATCAGCAATGAGTGAACCCATTCCTGCTGTTCATGTGGCCATAAACTGACAAACTAGCTGAGGATGCACCAATAACAAAAGAATGCATGGAGAGTCATTACCAGGCAATTCCATTGGATCTCTTTAATGTTAAAAATCATTTTAGGTACTGTGCAAATCAAAAAAAGATTTAAATGACATTGGAAACAGAGTATCCACTCTTTAAGACACCAACAGTGCATGTGAGGAAGAGATACAACTGATTCAGCAGGAAGAAGTTACTTAACCTTTGGTAATGTTCTTTCTGGTAGATACTCTATCTAACCACAGATTCCTCACATTTATAGCATCCACAAGCACCAGACTGGATCCAAAAGATTTTTTTAGCATAGCTGCTGCACACCAGTAGGCTGAGTCATGTGACTGTGTCAACTCGCTTGGCTCTGGAAGTGACGACTTGTGCTACATATAAGCGCCAGACCAAACCAATGACATTAGTTTCTTTTGGGACACTGCCCCTGCCCTCAGACGCGGAGCCCAAAAACCAAATGTTTATGCCAGGATACGGATCTTTAATTTGGGACCTTTTAGATGGAAAAGAGCACTGTCCATAGAATGGGGAGGTGGGAGGGCGGTGAGAAATTTGCAGTTAGACAGAGTATTCACTAGAAAAAATTTCACTAAAGGCAAGTAACTTGATCTTCTGATGAATACCTCTAACCACAGGGTCCTCATCTTTAGTATAGATAGCAAAGCAGTGCACTTCACTTCCCCACCCGCTTTGGTAGGGTCCGTGGAATGATTCAGATAAAAAATCCTGCAGGACTGAATAGCCCAAATACCCTTTATGTCATTCCTTGATATCAATGCAATACTACTTTGTGAATGTGTGTACTTATGCCAGTAGGCAGTCTGCGCCCAATCGCAGTGGTAGCATCCTTGCCCTGGGGGAGTAGGGCCTCAACCCTTCTGGAGGCTACTTCTTGGCATGTCTGTAACAGACTGTAATGCAGAGGACTATCCACCTGGAAAGGGTCCTCTTTTGCATCACCTTGCCTTTCTGATGGATACTTCTAGCTGCAGATTCCTCACCTTCTGAATATTCCTCAGGCGTCAGATTATATCCAGAAACCTTAAAACAGTACTCCTGTGTGCTGGTAATCGGCACCGTGCTGCTACAGAAATGACGCATAAAGTCACATATAAGTGCCACGCATGCATGCTGACCTCTTCCTTGTCTTACATGCATTCAGATGTGGTCTGGAGCTCTCCTCTCCTGTCTTTGTCAAGTTATGTTTCCAAAATTCCTTTTTTTTAAAAGCACATGGAAACAGGTCCCACTTCCAAAACTACAGGGTTTAAATATTCTAGCGACTGCACAAACAAATATCTATGGCAGGTCCCCATGACGTATGACTTTGGTGCCAACTCAAGGGCCCGAGACGATTGTGTTCAGAGGAACCCAACGGTAAGTTGAGGAAGAACAATAAAAAGTCTAAGTTGGAATTGGCACCTTTCTGCCACTCTCGAACTCCAGAGAGGGCACAAGAGCATCAACGTGCTCACAGTCTCGCTCCTGATCTCAATTGGAGCTGATCCAGGTGCTTGTTCAGATGCACCCTGAATTTCTGGGGCCATCAATGACATTGCAGAAAGTAAAGGCCTTTAGGAAGGCTGTGCTGCACATTGTCAACACTTTACCGGTTCCATCTGGTGCATCTTCGGGCTTCAAGGATCCGCATGGGCCCTCAGCTGTGTTTCTGCCAGCAGAATTGCCATTGGTGAAGTCTGTGTCCCTTGAACCCACATCAAGTTCAGCATCACCTCCAGTGCCATCTTTCGTTTGTGCCATAATCACCATTTTCCTTTGCACTGATGCCTGTGCCAATGACGGAGGGGGATTTACAACCTGTTGCACTGTAGAATACACCATGACTTCGAGTGAGGCCGCTGCTGGCTCCCAACGCAGCGCAACCAACAGGTAAATCCTTCTAATTCTGACAATTTGCACAATCTTTCTGCCACTGACTTGGACAATGACAATATTTATGAAGGGGATAATTATGTGCCCAAATATGATGAGGAAAACTAATATGAAGAACTCCCAAAATGCCAGTGGTCTTGATACTTCATCAGCTACTCGCCTTGTGGCTACTACTGGTTCTGCTACTGAGGAACGTGCCTCCTTCACCGTCAGAATGCAGAGGGCAGCAGAAGTATTAGTCCTACTGCTGCACATTCACCCCTGAGAGTGACATGGACAATGGAACATTGATACTTGCCATCCAAGCACTGCATAACCTAAAAAGAAGCATGAGTAAAGAAGGAGGTGCCACTGAGCAGGAGTGGTTTTCAAATTGGTTTTCCCGGCTCCCACGATGGATATCTGTTCTAGGTAAATCACTGTTGCCAGTTATCGTTGTGTTTCTATTGGGTTGTGGGGTTATACAACTGGGGATTATCTGCTGTAAAAACACAGTACTCAAACTGGGTAGAATGCAAGTGATTAGGAAAGTTGTCATCGTCAAAAGCGAGCATAAGGAACAAAAGAACCCAACTAAAGTAATGGTATAAATGCATGAATTATATAGTGTAGTTGAATCAATTAAGGGGGAACATTAAAATGGATAGCAATGCATTTATCAATAAAAATTAACTATTGTTCTTATTATTACAATCATCCGTTCTGAACGCAAGCATTTAGTCAGGGAGGCCCTGATACCTAGGCCCAGGATTACTGATTGATAGTTAACAGGTGGGAGGGTGCATAGCTGGAAGGCAAACACTCGGCATGAAACTCTTTATCAATCCCCACAGATGGGTGCATGACATTACAATGGTCAGGGGAGATTGCTCAAAAATGCACAAAAAGCTGGAGGGGGTATGTGCGCTCCTAAAAACACCATAAAGTCAGATGCCACATAATTTAGGAACACACAGCCAATCAGGACCTAGCACACATAGTGATTGAGTGCTGGACATCTGGACTCGTTCACCACTAGCCACACTGTGTCCACGCAAGGTGGAGACCCATCTGTAGTATCCATTTGACCATTAATGTATGTCTCTAAGGCTGAAACCAACATTCCTCACCATATATGAAATGCTGGAACCTTTTATTGCTTGTGATACTTTTGTATATGATATGAGCACAAACCCAATGTAAATTGAGACAGTCCTCAGATCCTTCGCCTGTAACTGGTCTCCTGGTTGAACTGTTCAATTAAACAAACTGTTCCTGTTTTGCCAAATGCCTCGTCTTTGGTTTTTTATAAGGAGTTCGAACCCGAGCCACATTACAACAGGAGCTGAATCCTTTGTAGTAGACATTTGACCTAGTTGATGAGGAATTTTTGTCAGTGACGGCCCGATAGAGAGCCAGGATGGCTTTAATGAGTAGCAGAAAAACAATAACTAAAGTCAGAGTGCAGGTTGGTGCCTGTTAATGTGCTGATATTGTCATGTCTGTTGTCATGTCTGGTGGAGTTGCCGCTGATGCCCCATGATCTCCCTGGCAGAGTTAGTACTACTGGCAAGGACATTTTTTATTAGAAGTGTTACAACTCGGAAGAAGACATCCATAAGATGAGGAATCTGCAGGAAGATGTATCCAGCTTACATTCGCTTCTCAAGAGGTAGATATTTCTTGTATCTGTGTGTTAACATTTGGAATTCCCTTCCCTTACATATTAGTTATCTTTCCATCAACCTAGCTCTTCATAAAAGGCTCTGGAACCTTCTGTTCACTACCAATATCTAAGTCAGAATCTTTCTGGTAAGCTGTTTTCTAGCTCCCGAGCAACTACAGGCAGCTGCGGGTTTTAAAGAACAAGATACTTACCTTCGGTAATGATATATCTGTAAGAAACATAGATTAGTTATAGATTCCTTGCCTTAGAATTACCCCCAGGTGTCAGACTGGATCCGGAAAGTTTTTCGTCAGCAGTACCTCTGCGCGTCGGAAGGTGGCGTCGATCGGCTCCACATCCGTCATTGGCGTTGTGGTCGCCGGGATGACGTCGCGGTAGGTACTTAGACGCTGCCCTCACGCGCTGACGTCAGTTCTGTACACGACTTTCCGCGCCAGAAATACAGAGGCATGCAAGCCACTGACCACTGGTGCACAAAACTAGGGCCCTAAAAGGATGTCCTTAACCCTAGAAATCAGTTCGCAGAACGGGGAGGATGGGTGGGGCAGTAAGGTATCTATAACTAACCTATGTTTCTTACAGATATATCGTTACCGAATGTAAGTAACGTGTTTATCTGAAAGAAACAGTTATAGATTCCTTACCTTAGACTAGATACCCCAGCAACATCAACCCCGGAGGTGGGTCTGCGAACAAAGTTCACACCCGAAAATCCTGGAGAACAGAACGGCCAAAGAAGCCGTCTCTCCGGACTCGACTGTCCAGGCAGTAGTGTTTCATAAACATGTGCAGTGATGCCCACGTAGCTGCCTGACAGACATCATGTAGAGGAACTCCTCGTCCCAAAGCAGTAGTGGCTGCCGTCACCCTGGTGGGATGGGCATGGAGCCCCACTGGAGGTTCCTTTTCAGCCAGAGAATAGCAGGCTTTAATACACAAAACATCCCATCTAGAAATGGTCCGTTTGTGTCCGCCCGACCTTTCTTTGCGCCCACGTAGCCAACAAAAAGTTAGTCATTCACCCGGAACTGTTTGTGCTATCCAGATAGAGAGAAAGCGCACCTTTTGGGTCCAGACGGTAGAGCCTCTCTTCCTTTTTAGAAGGATGGTTTGCCAGATGTGAAGGAAGTAACCACCTTGGGAAGAAAGGATGGAAGAGTCCTAAGGACAACCTTGTCCGGATGTATAGACAGAAAAGGAGGTTTGGATGAAAAAGCCTGGATCTTCTAGCAGATGTGATGGCCATCAGGAATGCAGTCTTAAAAGTTGAAAGTCCTAAAGGAAAGTTGTGAAGCGGCTCAAAGGGAGCGCATATCAAATAGGTCAAGACCAGATTCAAGTCCCACTGAGGCATAACAAAGGGAATAAGTGGAAAGAGATGAGATATGCCTTTTAAAAAAATATATTTTTATTGAATTTGAACAATAACAAATCACGCTTATGATCAAGAGATATTTGGCATATTTCATCATACATAGCAGTCATCCATTTAATATAGTCCTTGCAATCAGGGTGCAGTGTGACGTCTCCGTTCTGTACGTTGCAATTCAAGTTCTGTTGATGGGGACACACACAGATCTCCTCGATGAGCATTCCACTTGCCCCACTTTTTATTCCATTTTTTCGGGCACCCTCTAACTTTGAACACCTCTTTTTCCGCAATCATGCATTTATCATATTCCCTGACCCACATCGGCGCGAGGGTCTGTCTGCCACTCCTCACTTCCTCGCTATCTCCCTCTTGACCAATGTGTAGCCTAGTGTCAAAATTGTTGTTCAGATTCCATAAGGTAAGTCGGCTTCAATATGTTTAAGAGACCCACCGAGGTGTTAGGGTGTGTTCTTTCCCCAAGGCCTCTAGTATGTGCTCCGTGACCCCACTCCCATAGAGGTCTCACCTCTGGGCAGTCCCATATCATGTGGTAAAAAGATGCGTCTTGTTGACACCCTCTAAGGCATAGTGTATTTGTCTTCGAGTCTATCCTTGCAAGGGTTATTCCAGTTAAGTAACATCTACGTAAGATTTTTAGTTGAATGAGTCTATACCGAAGTGTTATGGCTGCCTCACGAGGAGACATCAATGCCACCTGCCAGTCATCATCATCATCATCATCAATTGGTCCTATGTTCAGTTGCCATCTCTCCTGAAGTTTGTGAAAAGTGTCTGGCAGATTATTGCATAGTTTTTTATATGTGAGTGCTATGCCCTTGGTGAGCAGTGGTCCGTCAAGAAGCCTGTCTTCCAGGGGGGATGAGTCTGGGATATCCATCATGTCTGGGAGAGCTGTGGTGAGGGCGTGTCTAATTTGTAGATATCGGAACACCTCCCCTTGAGCCAGATCGTATGTCTTCTGTAAGTCTTCGAAGTTGAGAAGTGCCCCCTTTTTTACCAAGTCTCCTATCGTTGAGATTCGGATTATGTCCCATTTGTCGAACACGGGATGACTGCCAAGAAGCCCCAATCTCTGGGTACACCACAGGGGCGTGGCCTTGGTGAGGGTCTTTGCCCATCCTAGCCGGGAGTTCGCCAGTTGCCATATAGTCACCGTGTGGGCTGTAGGGCCAACGTAACGACCCTTTCAATCCTTAGAGTACAGTGTCTCCAGGTATCCCGCCCTCCCCATCTGATAGCTATCAGCCATGTATGCCGGGTCCACCGGGGATCTGTAGATCCAGTGGTTCACCACCACCAGCTGTGTTGCCCAATAGTAAAGAAGGAGATCCGGGAGGGCATTGCCCCCATCATACCACCCTTTAGTCAGCTTTTTCATGGCTATGCGTGGGGATCCACCATCCCATAGCAGTGTTCCGATTTCGCTCTCCACCCCGGAGATATATGGGTCTGGGACCCTGTGGGGGCAATTTTGAATGATATACAGGAAACGGGGAAGGGCTAGCATCTTAAAAAGGGCTGCTCGCCCCACCAGGTACAGAGGCAGGGAGCGCCAGTGTTTAACATCTGTCCGCAGTCGAGTCAGAGGGGTCGCGAGATTGCGGTCGTAGAAAAGTTGAGGGTCCGAAGTTACAAAGATCCCCAAATAGTGGAAGCCTACCGTGGTGACCTCCACCGTGCAGCCCGAAGGCAATCGGGGAGCCTGACCCTTCAGAACGAACAACACTGATTTACTCCAATTTATGGCATAGCCCGAGTATTTCCGAAAGTTCGTGAAAATATTCAAAACCCCATGAAGGGAATTGTAAGGGGACGCAAGGTAGAGCAATATATCATCTGCATATAATGACATTCTATCATCGTGCCCCTCCGCCCATTTCAAACCCCCTTACCATGACATCTCGTCTGAACCATCCAGCGGGCGGCTCCAGCATCAGAGAGAAAAGAAATGGGGAGAGAGGGCAGCCCTGTCTAGTGTCCCTTTTCAGTGGGAAGTATCAGGATGTATAGTTACTTACTCGGACCTGTCCCCGAATATCTGTGTACAGTAATCTCACCCAGCCCATGAATTTGGGACCAAAGCCCATACGCCACAAGACTTCAAATAAGTATGGCCATTCGATGGAATCAAATGCCATTGAGGTGTCCAGGGAGAGGACCACTGCGTCTTCTTTGAGAAATTCACGGCGCGCTATTACGTTATGGAGGCGTCTGATGTTCAGTGCCATATTCCTTCCGGGCATGAAGCCCGACTGATCTGGGTGGACCAGTGATGAAATGACCGCTATCAGGCGTAGGGAAAGGACTTTTGCTAAGATCTTTGCTTCCGCATTAATTAGGAAAATTGGGCGGTAGGAGCCACACGCATCAGCAGGTTTACCCGGCTTTCTGAGTACTACAATAGATGCCAGTCGCTGGTCCTCCGGTAGGAGACCTTTCTCATAACTCTCTTCAAACATGGCCTGCAAATGAGGCGTCGCCTGGGTGGCAACTACTTTTATAAATTCTATGGGGATCCCATTGGGTCCCATCGCCTTACCTGACTGCATCTTGTTAATTGCTTGTTAGATTTCAAGATCTGTCAAGTCTCCGTCCAGTGCATCTCTGTCGCTGTCCGACAATACCGGTATGTCACTATCCTCATGAAGTTGGCGGGAGTCCTCCGTTGTATATGATGTGGATGGGGTGTAAACTTGTTCCAGGTGGTCCGCGAATGCATTGACAATATCCCTTGGGTGAGTGACGTGTGACCCGTCCCCGAGAGTTAATTGGGGCACCCATCTTTCCCCCTGCTCCCTCCTCTCCAGCCACGCCAATAATTTCCTGTCTCTGACCCCCAGTTCGTATAGTCTGTGTGTCGTATGAAGGATTTTGGCCTGTATCTTTTTCCTTACTAGGATCTTATATTCCTCCTGCTTGAGCTCCCGGCGGTGTCTAGTGTCTTCTGGGGGGGCCATATTGTATTCGTCTTCCAATCTTTGGAGGTCGCCTTCAACCTGGACAATATGATGTTGTCGTTTTTTGGCGTACCCAACCCTAAGAGCCAGGGCTTGACCTTTTAGCACTGCTTTGAATGCCTCTCATATCGTCTGCGCCGAGTCCACCGAGCCTACATTTTCTTTAAAGTAATTATTGGTGTGTTCGAGTAGTTCCTCTTTGATGTCGGGGATCGTCAGCAACCAGGGACTGAGTGTCAGTGTGATGCGCAGTTGGCGCTCAAAAAGTGTGAGTTCTACGGTCACTGAGGAGTGGTCCGGAAATGCCCCTTGGGAGTGCCCGGGGGTTTTGAAATTGGCCAAGGGACCCGGACTGCCTTAGGAAATAATCAATGCAGGAGGAGCTTTTGTGGGCACTGGAATAGTAGGTATACTGGACTCCGTCCGGATGGAATGTACGCCATATGTAAACTAGACCTAGGGCCACAGTGAACTCTTCCATATGCGTGTGCGGCCGTGTCAACTGTCTGGGTGGAAGTCTATCACTGTTATCGTCCATAGTCATATTGAAGTCCCCTCCCATTATTCGCGTGCCTATGGAAAGATCTGCTTGTATCCTCCCCAGATCTACAAGTACTTCTCTACACATCGCCGGGGGGAGGTACACTGAGACTACATTTAGTATCCTACCCTCCCATTGCACCTCTGCCATTGCGAACCTGCCCCGTGGATCTGCCCATGTTCGCCTCACTATGAGTGCCACATTCTTTTTGACCAGGATACCTGTTTCCCGGGAGCCCGAGGTGAAGTCTGCATGCACCAACAGCTTGTATCCCCATCTCGTAAGAGCATTGCATTTATTGCCCACCATGTGCGTCTCCTGTAGGAACACCAAATCAGGGGCTTGTCGTTTAAGGTATTGCTGCACTATCCCCCTCTTGATTTTGTCCCCCATGCCATTCACATTCCACTTCATCACTAAAAGTGACATGACCATATTACCCCCCGCCATCCAATGCCAATGGACGCGACCTTAAATATACCATTGTCCCAAGATGCAGGATTTCAGGCGTTCGGGGGCGAATCTCCCTCCGCATAGCTTTGCCTACCCTGATGCGCATATGAAGCTCAACCCTGTTTATGACCATCTCTACTGTGATGTGACTGTCTCGAGTAATCGTGAAATATGCTCTTAGTTTACCTGTGACTTGTGAACACAAACAACCAAAACATCCCAACCCCCCTCCCAAGAACTGCCCCTCCTTCCCCCTCCCTGCCAGTGGATTTAGAACTACCCACTCCCAAACTAGGCAGAATGCCCCCCCCCCCCCCCCAAATACTCATGGGTGTTGGCTGGCAGCTCTCCCTCCCGCCCCTTGCCATAGTGATCGTGTTATTTAATGAATGTCCGAAGCCTGCTTTCTGCCACTTCTCTGTCCCTACAGATATGCCGCCCAAATTCACTGTCTACTTCAACCACTTATCTGTGAACAGTTCTGGTTCATCCCGCGTCGAGGTTCAGTCTGTGCCTTCTTCCTTTTCCTTTCCGTGTGCGGAGCTGGGTGGACGAAGTCCTCCATTCCGTCCCCTTCGCGGACCCTCGACTCTTCGCCACCCTTCCATCCATTCCCAGGCTTCCTCCGGTGAGGAGAAGAACCACGTCTTCCCCTCCGACTCTACGCGTAGTGTTTCAGGAAATAGCATTGCGTATTTCACTTCACGCTGTCTAAGTTCTTTTTTGCCCGCCATAAAACTACGCCTTTGAGCCTGGACCTTCGCAGTATAGTCTGGGAAGAAGGTGACCACGCTGTTGTCAGTTTTAAGTGGAGGACTAGCTCTGGCTGTCTGCAGGATTGTGTCTCTGAAATTGAAGACCCGCGGAGGGGCCCCTGGCTTAGGGCAACCCCCGGCACCCGATGGGCCCTTTCAATGGAGAAGTGGGCAGAAAGTCTTTTAGGTTGGAGATGTTTTGTAATTAGATCTTCAACGTAGAGGTCCGCTGCCGGCCCCTCTGCACGTTCTGGAACCCCCAAAATGCGAATGTTAGTCCTTCGTGCCCGCCCATCATAGTCATCCAGCTGTTTAGCCATCAAGGCCTGTTGAGTTTGCTGTTCGTTGACTTGCTGTTGGAGCTGGGATGTGTCCGCCTGCAGCGCAGCCGTTGTGTCCCCTAGACTTTTAACTTTATCGTCCATTTTGCGAAAGTCCACCCGGAGCAAGGATACTTCCACATTCACTGAGTCTATGCGAGCTTCTAGCGAGTTGCACACCCCCGAGATGGCCTCCATTATGTCGTGGAGCGGGAGGTCCGCCTGGGGAGAAGGACCGCATTTTCTGTACAAGGCTTCGGGCTGCTCTTTATCCCGCTCCTCTCCTGACTTGCTCCATGCAAATTTAGCAAGTTTATTTTGGACCAAGGTTTTAGGTCCTAGTCCACTCGCCATTCTGGCTGGGGAGTTTGTCCACTGCCTGTGGCCTGCCCTGGTAGTCCCCGACTCCTGCTCGGTGGAAAAAACAGATCCCCCGGCGGCCTGTCGGGTTTCCCAAGGGACGGCCCCCTATGAGTGTCCGGGACGGATCCGCTAGTGGAATCCGGTGGTGTGAAACTGGCATCTAGGGCTCTATGGCCCTCTCTGGCGTAGGTCCGGGCCTCAACTTTCACCGGGGTCCCCGTGTCTGCTGTAGGTCGTCTAAGTAGCCCTCTCCTTATCCGGGGCTCCCAGTTTGTCCCACCTCGCCCCCCTCTACCCTGCTCGCCGCTGCGGTCCTACAGAGGCCTCCCGCATAGTCCCGCTTTGCTCCTGTGGACCTAGCGTCTCTGGGGGAGTGGAAATGCGTCTCTCGGGGGCCCCCCAGGCCGTTACCTCCTCGATGCCTCCTTTAAATATGCCCATTATGGCTGCTGTCCGGCCAACTATACCGCTGAGGGCGCGTGGGGGAGAGGGGGTGCCAGGACACTGATGAGGCCCCGCTCCTTGCTTCCGCCGCGGTCTCGGTTTTTTAACTAGCTGCTGCAACAGAAGATCCTCTCGAAGAAGCAGTCGGATATGAGCAGCTCGGGATACCAGACTCTTAGTGCCCAATCCGGAGCCACAAGAATGACTTGGGCCCGGTTGTGCTTGATCTTCTTCAGCACTCTGGGCAGAAGTGGTATAGGCAGAAAGGCATACAACAGACCGCACCTTCATTCACGACAAAAAGCGTAGCCTAGCGAGGGCCGCCTTGGACATTCCAATGCGCAGAATTGCTGACATTGCAAGTTCTCTTCGGTGGCAAATAGATCTAACCAAGGCTCTCCCCACTGTTGAAAGAGACGTTGCACCACCTCCGAGTGAAGACGCCATTCGTGATCAATCATGCACCTGCGGCTGAGTTTGTTTACTCTGGCGTTCAGGGAACCTGCCAGGTGTTGAATCACCAGGGATATGTCCTGACGTTCCAGCCATGTCCAGAGCTGGAGGGCCTCTTGACATAGGGTCCACAACCCCACCCGGCTCTGTTTGTTGCAGTACCACATGGCGGTGGTGTTGTCTGTGAACACCTGCACTACTCTTCCCCAGACAGAGGGAAGGAATGCTTTCAGTGCAAGCCAGATCGCCAGCAGCTCCAGAAGGTTGATGTGGAGCCCGGACTCCGCCGGACACCAGAGACCTCTGATCTCCTCCTCTTTATTGGCCGCCCCATCCCAGAAGGGATGCGTCTGTCACCACCGTGTTCTGGTTGGGGAAGGGAGAGGGATCTGCTGTTGATCCAATCCTGGTTCGTGAGCCAACACTGCAATTGTTGTGCAGTGCCCTCCGAGATCTGGACACAATCGGACAGATTCCTCTGATGCTGCGCCCACAGGTCCCACTGCAGAGCCTGCATATGCCACCTGGCATGATCGACCAGCAGGAGGCCATGAGGCCCAGCAGCCTCAGGATCATCCTGACCGAAACCCAGGATAGAGGCTGAAAGACCGGAATCATAGCCCGAATATTCCGGACTCGCTGCTCAGGAGGATAAACCCGAAACTGCATTATGTCCAGAACCGCTCCTATGAAGAGGAGCTTCTGAAAGGTGATCAGGAGTGACTTCGGCACGTTGATGGAGAACCCAAGCGAATGCAGGAGGTCGGCCGTAGTCTGGAGGTGGGAGACGACAGCCTGGGGCGAGCCCACCTTCAACAGCCAGTCGTCGATATAGGGGAAGACTAGAACCCCTGATCTGCGCAGGTGAGCAGCGACTACCGCCATCACTTTCGTGAACAACCGAGGGGCACTGGTAAGGCTGAAGGGGAGCACGGTAAACTGAAAATGCTCGTGGCCTACCATGAACCGCAAGTAGCGTCAGTGGGCCGGCAGAGCAGGGATGTAAAAATAGGCGTCCTGCATGTCGAACGCTACCATCCAGTCTCCAGGGTCGAGGGCAGACAAGACCTGAGCTAACGTCAACTTTTTGAACTTCTCCTTCTGGAGGAAGCAATTGACGCACCTGAGGTCCAAGATAGGACGCAGGCCCTTGTCCTTCTTGGGAACCAGAAAGTAGTGGGAATTGCAACCACGAACTACTTCTGGGACAGGAAGGCGCTCGATGGCTCCCTTGGCCAAGAGAGCTGAACTTCCTGCTGGAGAATGCCCAGGTGATCCTCAGACATGCGATGGTACTGAGGTGGCATGGCTGGAAGGGTAGTCTTGAAGGGGAGGGAGTAGCCCCTTCTATCTGCAAAATTCCCTGTCTGACGTGATGGTGTGCCAGTGGGGGAGGTGATGGCGGATGCTGCCACCAACTGGCGTTTGATGGGCCTGACATGTCGGACTAAGAAGGTTTGGGGGCTGCTACAGAGTGGGGTTGGTGGACTGGCCCACCCGCTGGCCCCCTGAACCACAGCAGTGGTTCCCACGTCCCCGGCCCCGTTAAGGTTTGGAAACTTGCGCCGGCCTGGGGCTCTGGGTAGAACGTACTGGGCACCCCTTCCGTAGCCACGAAAGGGGTGAAAAGTGGACTGCGCAGGGTGTCTGGAAAGGCCCAAGGACTTGGCCGTAGCCCGTGAGTCCTTGAAACGCTCTAGAGCGTTGTCCGCTTTGTCGCCAAAAAGGCGACGGCCATCAAAGGGCATGTCCATGAGGGTATTCTGGACGTCCTCAGAAAAGCCAGTCAATCTCATCCAGGCGTAGCATCAAAGAGCTACCGACGTGAAAATCGTCCTGCCTAGAGAGTTGGCGGTATCTAGCCCACAACGGATGGTAAACTTTGCTGCGTCCCTCCTGGCGACCACAGCCTGGGAGAGCACTGTTCAGGCCTCCTCCGGACACTGAGGCAGTACTTGCGCAATCGTGTTCCACACAGAGTGGGAATAACGGCCCAAGAGACATGCAGTGTTTACTGACCGCAGTCCCAAGCTGGCGGAAGAAAAAATCTTCTTTCCAAGATGATCCAGCTTCTTGGATTCCCTATCTGGTGGAGCGTTAGGGAATACTTATTATTTATCTTTATTTCGGCACAGTTTGAGCCAGAAAAGATTCACAATTCAACTATACATAATAGAATTAGCCAACACAATACATTTTTAGTTTGTGAGAGAACAGATACAAGTGAGCAATGCAGCGCTGGAGGAGAAAGAAGGGGATCATAAAACAACGAAAACATTTATAAAAATATTAAACACATCATATCAAAATTTAAAACTGAACTAGACAACAACAAAAATAAAAAATGAGCAGGGGGATGGATTAAATTTAGCTACATGTAGTAATGATCCAAACTTACAATTTAAGACCACTCTTTTTGCGAACAAAATATATTGAGAGAAAAAATCTACTAATACTAAAAGCAATGGTTCTTCTGGTATCTGATTTAATAATTCTCAGAGCCTCCTTACAAGCTCTTACACCAAGAAGATTGCATAAAGGCGTAATCCATTTTCTCCTCGCTATCAAATAGGCCGGACAGAAGAAAATGATGTGGCGATCATCCTCCTTGGAACTATCATGACACATAGTACAGAGGTCACTTAACATTGTATCATTTTGCCCTATTTTGCCGTCCCTGGACCATCTAGCCAGAGTTGAATTATGCATAAGATTACCATATCTCCATTTCATAAATAAACTTTTAGCTAGGGGTGGTTCGATCTCATCAAGGAAGCTCTCAAATCTGGGGCTATCCTTGAAGATTAAGAATTTGTTTGTCAAAGTTCCTCCTCTATGCTCATTAATCGTGGTGTTTTCCATATAGCCCCAAAAAGCAGTCTTAACCAGTTTTTTTGCGTTTTGAGGTAGGCTTTCCGGTTCGTCCCAAAATTTGGACAAGCCAATTTTCGTAAACCAAAGACGAACATGTTTGAGCCAGGCATTAGAGTTTAGCACATCCAGGCTCATTATTTCTTTTAAGCCATCCCTATAATCTATGAGTTCTGGTATAGACCAAAGCCTCACCCAAAAAGTCAAGGACCGC
The DNA here is from genome assembly GCF_964204655.1 of Triturus cristatus. NCBI lineage: Eukaryota > Metazoa > Chordata > Amphibia > Caudata > Salamandridae > Triturus > Triturus cristatus. The sequence continues at coordinate 1,723,630,293 of NC_140589.1, forward strand.
AAAATAGTATAATGGTCTGTTCGTTTGATATTTAAGTCCAGCATTAGTAGTACTAAAGGGGTACCATTCGGCATCCTCACAAGACTTCTCAAAAATGTATTTTCATTAATTGTGAAGGCATTCTTGGACATTGGTCCCCAAATTTCAGCCCCGTACTGTGCAGCAGACTGAGCCTTACACTTAAATATCTCCAATGCCGGCGAAACCTGCTTTGCAAGAGCTCGCACCATGCATTTTTATGATGGGTATGGTGTTCTGCGTAAACATCAGTTTACTCTTCTCTACTTGGGTTTTCCATGAAGATTTAGAATCAAGGGAAACCCCCAAGTAAATGAAGCTCTTAACTGATTCAAATTTTTGTCCATTTAGTACCAAATTCCCCTTCTGAGATTTATGGGGATTTAGGGCCATACATTTGGTTTTTTTCGCATTTATCTCTAGTCCCTTTTTAGTACAATACTGATGAAATGAATATAGATGTTCTTGGAGACCTCTGGGAGTTTGATAGATTAGTATGGTATCATCCGCAAATAATAACACGGATACCCTCTCACCATTCAATTTGGGGGAATCGTTATTACAGCCTGCCAAATATTTGGGGATATCATTCACAAACAAAGAGAATAGCGTGGGAGCCAGCACGCATCCCTGGCGAACCCCACGCTCAATTGATATATTTTGTGAAAGTTCCCCATTTGGGCCCCATCGCACCTTAGCGAAATTCTTTGCATGCAACCTTATTATCTGTTGCAGCAAGCAAGCTGGTAACCCTTGCGAATGTAAAGATTCCCATAAGAGATCTCGTGGAACTAGATCAAACGCCGCTCTAAGATCTACAAACGCGACGCAGAGATGTCCCTTCCTTATGTGCACATACTTCCAATAGAGGGAGCAGAGTCTAAAAACTTGATCTACGATACTTATTCTATTCCTAAACCCTGATTGAAACTTACTAAGTACCGAATTGTCTTCCATCCACAGGTTCACCCTAGCTAAAATATGTCTAGAGTAAATGTTTTGCAAAATATCCATTAGGCTGAACGGGCGATAATTAAATGGATCAAACCGTTCCCATTTTTTAAAAATTAAAACAATTTCAGCACCCCTCCAGCTATCAGGGAAGTCAACCCCAGATGCTAATATATTGCATAAATAGTTTATATTAGGCGCCCAAACGCTTAACTCTTGTTTATACAGGCCACCGGTAATTTTGTCTAAGCCCGGCGCTTTGCCATTTTTAACAGCATTAATGGCCATTTCTGTTTCCTCTAGACTAAAATCCAATTTTGTTTCACAAGGGATACACCACGAGGCATCCTCACCAACAACAGTTACCAAATCTGTTTTTTTAAATAAGGTAGTGAAGTGGTTGACCCAAGTAAGTTCATCAAGATATACATCTTTTGCTACTCTTCCTACATGGTTTCCGTTCGCCACCAGTCTCCAAAACCCGACATTATCCTTTGTCTGGGCCGCTACCAGCAGGTCAGTCCAACATGCTTCTTCCCAGACTCTCCTCTCAATCTTCTGGGTTTGCTTATATTCTTTTCTCGCTAACCTGAATTCAACTGGGGTTTTAGTCTTTACTGCCAACAGGAGACTAGCTTTTGCTTGACGACAGATTTTACCATACCATGGCTTACTTTGGGATAGATTGTTTAACTTCTGATGCTTTTTTTTTGGCATTTTAGTTACCAATAATTTTAGTGTTTTAAAGAACTCATTATGCAAATTAACAAAATTAGTAGGATTTTCAACCTCCAATGATATATTTGCATGAGAAGAAAACGTGTTAACTAAGAGTAGATAAATTTCCGCTAAAACTTCACCGTGCTCCAGTATATAGGACCATTTTAAAGAGCGCCTATTATTACTAACCAATATTACATCGCTCATACCAGTTTGGACGTCTATTTTGTTGTTAAAACCAACCCCGTTAAGCATACAAGGATTAAATAGTAGGTCCAGGGGACGATGGTCGCTCACAGACCTATCTTTTACCTCAAAGTCAGTCATATATTGCCAAACATCTAAAGAAACAATTATATAGTCGAGGTTGCTTTTTGAACTATTCTTTACAAAAGTCGGGCTGTTTGCTAACTCTGCCGGGAGGCGGCCATTACATGCCCTCAAGCCAAACTCCGCAGTCAACCTCATTATTTGGACAGCCAGAACTGAACAATGTACTGGAGCAATATTATCTAACAGGGGAATGTTTTTTGCTCTATCTTCTTCTTCAAATACATCGCCCATGCCTAAAATTGGCTCTGAGTTGCAGTTCAAATCCCCGGCTATTACCGAATATTTGTCTGCTATTCTGTTTAGGAAAGTGTCCAATTTCCCCATGGTCGCTGATTCTTTTAATAGGGCAGAAGGTCTGTTATAAACATTAATTAAATATAGTACATTCCCATCATGTGTGGTAACTTTTAGTGCCAATATGTCCATAGAGTCAGTCTCCGTTACTTCAATCTTAATTTTCAGGGTAACTTTTACCCAGATAATAAGACCTTCTGAGGCCCTGCCCCTTACGGGAGGTATTGCATTGATCCCAAATGTCTTATAACCTACTCTATGATGAGTGTTAAGGGACCATGTTTCCTGGAAAAATCACAGTTCACTTGATTCGATATAGCTGGACCACTCAGGATCACTCAAATTTTTGGTTAGCCCAGCTATATTCCAAGATATCAATTTCATATTTGTGACTATGCTGTTACAATTAGACGATTGCTCAAAAGTTTGAGAATCAACTTTCCTACCCGTAGAACAAGTTACTTACCTTCGGTAACGATGTATCTGTAAGAAACATTAGTTAGTTAGATTCCTCACCTTAGAATATCCCCAGGCGTCAGACTGGATCCGGAAGATTTTTGTAGCAATACCCCTTGCGTGTCGCTAGGCGTCGTCTGCGGCTCCGCGTCCGTCGTTGGCGTCGTGCTCCGGAATGACGTCGTCGGAGTACTTAGACGCAGCCCTCGCGCGCTGACGTCAGTTCTTGTACATAGCTTTCCGCGCCAGGAACGCAGAGCCATGCAAGAGACCGACACTGGTGCCAAAAAATCTAGGGCCCTGAAAAGGATAGCCTTAACCCTAGATGTCAGTTCGCAGAACGGGGAGGATGGGTGGGTCGGTGAGGAATCTAACTAACTAATGTTTCTTACAGATACATCGTTACCGAAGGTAAGTAACTTTTTCATCTGAAAGAAACACGTTAGTTAGATTCCTCACCTTAGAATAGATACCCAAGCAATACCAACCCCGGTGGTGGGCCTGCGAACCAAGATCACACCAGAAAGTCCTGGAGGACAGAACGGCCAAAGAAGCCATCCCTCCGGACTTGGCGGTCTAGGCAATAGTGCCTGGCAAACGTGTGCAGCGAAGCCCACGTCGCCGCCTGACAGATGTCCTGCAAAGGGACTCCCCGTCCCAAAGCAGTAGTAGCCGCCGTGGCCCGAGTAGAATGGGCTCGCAGCCCAACAGGAGGGTCCTTTTTTGCCAAGGAATAACAGATTTTTATACACAAAACGACCCACCGGGAGATGGTAAGTTTGTGCACAGCTTTTCCCTTCTTTGCACCCACGTAGCCAACGAAAAGCTGGTCGTCCACTCGGAACTGCTTGGTGCGGTCCAAATAAAAGGAGAGCACACGTTTTGGGTCCAGACGGTGGAGCCGCTCTTCCTCTTTGGAAGGATGCGGAGGCGGAAAGAAGGTGGGCAAGGTGACAGATTGCCCGAGATGAAAGGGGGCCACCACTTTCAGTAGAAAGGAAGGACGAGGCCGAAGGACAACCTTGTCCAGATGAACAGATAGAAAAGGAGGCTTGGACGATAGAGCCTGGAGCTCACTCACCCGTCTAGCCGAGGTGATGGCTACCAGGAAAGCAGTCTTAAGAGCCAGAAGACGAAGAGGACAATTGTGAAGAGGCTCAAAGGGAGCGCACATCAGAAATGTTAGGACAAGATTCAAGTCCCACTGAGGCATTACGAAAGGGACAGGAGGGAATGTGTGAGTAATGCCTTTAAGAAAGCGTGACACTACAGGGGACTTGAAAAGAGAGGGCTGATCAGGAAGCCGTAAGAAGGCAGAGATGGCAGCAAGATAACCTTTGAAGGTGCCCAGGGCAGAGCCCTGCTGGGCCGAAAAAAGAGGAGAACTTCAGAAAGAGGGGCAGAAAGGGGATCCACAGCCTTTGCTGTGCACCATGCCACAAATTTGTTCCACCGGCAGGCGTATACCGTCTTTGTGGATGGACGCCTGGCTGCCAGAATGATATCACAGACTTCAGGAGGCAAGTCAAATGGCATCAACTGCCGCCGCTCAATCTCCACGCATGGAGGTGGAGGCTGGACAGGTTCGGGTGGAGGACCGTCCCCTGCTGCTGCGACAGAAGATCCTCCCGAAGGGGCAGACGTATCGGAGGATCGGTCAATCATACTGAGTAGCTCGGGATACCAGTACCTTCGTGCCGGAGCCACCAAGATGACTTGGGCCCGGTCGCGCCTGATCTTCTTCGGCACTCTTGGCAGAAGTGGTATAGGCGGAAAGGCGTACAACTCCACTCGCGACGAAAAGCGTCGCCGAGCGAGTGCCGCCTTGGAAATTCCAACGTGCAGAACTGCTGACATTGCGCGTTCTCGTCGGTGGCAAATAGATCTAACCAAGGCTCTCCCCACTGCTGAAAGAGACCATGCGCCACCTCGGAGTTCAGACGCCATTCGTGATCCATCATGCACCGGCGGCTGAGTTCGTCTGCTCTGGCGTTCAGAGAGCCCGCCAGATGTTGAACCACCAGGGTGATGCCCTGGTGTTCCAGCCATGTCCAGAGGCGCAGAGCCTCCTGACAAAGGATCCACGACCCCACCCCGCCCTGTTTGTTGCAATACCACATGGCGGTGGTGTTGTCCGTGAACACCTGCACGACACTTACCCGGACAGAGGGAAGGAAGGCTTTCAGTGCAAGTCGGATCGCTCTCAGCTCCAACAAGTTGATATGGAGGCGAGACTCCGCCGGAGACCAGAGGCCTCTGATCTCTGCCTCTCCCATATGGCCACCCCATCCCAGGAGGGACGCATCCGTCACTACGACATGCTCCGGTAGGGGTAGGGAGAGGCTCTTGCCCGTGACCCAATCGCGGTCCGTGAGCCACCACTGCAACTGCTGTGCAGTGTCCTCCGAGATCAAGACATGGTCTGACAGGTTGCCGTGATGCTGGGCCCACTGAAACTTCAGGTCCCACTGCAGAGGCCGCATGCGCCGCCTGGCGTGATGCACTAGTATGATGCAGGAGGCCATCAGCCCCAGAAGCCGCAACACTAGCCTGACCGAAACCCAGGATAGAGGCCGAAAGATGGGAATCAGGGCCTGTATATCCCGGTCACGCTGGTCCGGCGGATGAACCCGGAACTGCGCCGAATCGAGAACCGCTCCGATGAAGAGGAGCTTCTGAGAGGGGCTAAGGTGTGATTTCGGCACGTTGATGGAAAACCCCAGCAAATGCAGGAGATCCGCCGTAGTCTGGAGGTGGGAGACGACTGCCTGGGGCGAGCCCGCCTTCAACAACCAGTCGTCGAGATAGGGGAAGACTGGAACCCCTGATCTGCGCAGATGAGCTGCGACCACCGCCATCACTTTCGTGAACACCCGAGGGGCACTGGTAAGGCCGAAGGGGAGCACGGTGAACTGAAAGTGCTCCTGACCCACCGTGAACCGCATGTAACGCCGGTGGGCCGGCAGGACGGGGATGTGGAAATATGCATCCTGCAAGTCCAACGCTACCATCCAGTCTCCAGGGTCTAGGGCAGCTAGAACCTGAGCCAAAGTCAACATTTTGAACCGTTCCTTCCGGAGGAAGGCATTGACGTTCCGGAGGTCCAAGATAGGGCGTAGGCCCCCTTTGCCCTTCTTGGAAACCAGAAAGTAGTGGGAATAACAACCACGACCTACTTCTGGGCTCGGAACGCGCTCGACGGCCTCTTTGGCCAAGAGGGCCGAAACTTCCTCTCGCAGAAGATTCAAATGATCCTCCGAGATACGGTGGTGCTGTGGTGGCATGGCTGGAGGGGTCGTCTCGAAGGGGAGGGAGTAGCCCCTTCGGACGATTTGCAGCACCCACCTGTCCGAAGTGATGGTACCCCAGTGGAGCAGGTGATGGCGAACCCGGCCCCCCACTGGCGAGGAATGGGCCTGAAAGCTCGGACTAGGAAGGCTTTGAGGCGGATGCTGCCGGGGTGGATGTGGCCTGACCGCGTTGTCCTCCAGTACCGCCGTGGCGGAAACCACGTCCGCGACCGCGTGCAGGCTGGTTCTGCGGCCGGTGGCTAGGCGGACGTGAGGAGGTGCCCCTTCCTTGGCCACGAAAGGAGCGAAAAGCGGAAGTTTGTGGCCGCGGGGCCGAGAGGCCCAAGGACTTGGCCATAGCCCGGGAGTCCTTGAAGCGAGCCAGCGCACTGTCCGCTTTCTCACCAAAAAGGCGAGCGCCATCAAAAGGCATGTCCATGAGAGTGCTCTGGACATCCCCTGAAAAGGACGTGGACCGCAGCCAGGCGTGACGTCGAAGCGCCACCGTGGTAGAAATCGCCCTACCCAGCGAGTCCGTAGTGTCGAGTCCACATCGGATGGCATGGCGCGCTGCATCTCTCCCATCGGCCAGAGCCGAGGTAAGCCGTGCCCGGGACTCCTCCGGGCACAGGGGCAGCACGTCCTCCACCGTATCCCACAGAGAGTGGGAATAACGGTCCAAGAGACAGGCGGCGTTCAAAGACCGCAGGCCCAAACTGGGCGAGGAGAACAGCTTTTTACCGAACTGTTCCAGTCTCTTGGAATCCCGGTCCGGTGGAGCGGACGGGAAGGAGGATTGGGAGGTAAAGGCCTGGATAACCAGACTCTCGGGGGTGGGGTGTTGGGACAGAAAACTGGGGTCGCCCGGAGCAGGGCGGTGGCACCTGGCAACGTTCCTATCCACAGGAGGGACTGACTGTGGAGGGCTTGGACCAGGTGCCCTGCAGAACGTCATTGAGGGCCTCATTGAATTGCAGCAGAGGCTCAGTGGAGCATGCGGCAGACTGAAGCACCTCAGTGAGGATGTAAGTTCTCACAGCCACGGCAGGCAGCTCAAGCCCAAGGGCCGCAGCCGCCTTGCGCAGCACCACAGAAAAAGCTGCACCCTCCTCCGAAGCCACAGTCGGAGAAGAGATGAATCCAGTGTCCGGTGAGGTATCCAAACCACTGGCCTCCCCCAGTTCATCTGCCCAGTCCTGTGCAAGTTGGCCCTGAAGGGCCAAAGGGTCCTCAGACCCCTCCCAGTCGCCCCGTCATCCGATTCCTGGTAAACAGGAGGAATGATCGGGCCGGTCGATAGACATGATGTGTCTCTAGCGGCGTCGGGCGGCGCCGCATCGGCGTCGGGACCGGACAGGGGCTGAACCGGGGATCGACGTCGACCGGAGTCTGCGTCGGCGGTGGCACCAGTGTCGACGCCCGCAGAGGAGGCATGACTAGGTTGACCGGCGTCGACGGGGGCCCAGGCTCGGGCCCCTCGGGGACCTGCGGCGTCGGGACCGGAGCCTCCAACGGCGCCGGGGCCGGAGCCGCCGGTGTGCAAGGTCGCCCAGTCGAGTCAGCGGGGCCCGAAGGCGCGCCAGCGGGCGTCGACGGCGGGCCAGGCTCCTCATGGCTGAGAGGAAGGCACTGACCTCCGCCGGCGTCCCGTCAGTCCCAGGGACCGGCGGGTATGGGGACGTGCGCGGTGCCTGCGGCTCCGGCGGAGCCACGGGGGTGGAACCACCCTGACCCTCGGCTGAGTCGCGCGACCGGCGAGGGGAGTCCGAAGAGCGGTGTTGCCTCTTTGACTTCTTGGAGCGCTTCGACTTACCCGAAGACTTCGAGCCAGACGAGCGACGATGTCGAGTGCGGCTCCGTGACCGATCCTTGGACCTCCTCCTGGACCGGGATCGAGAGGGGCGCGGAGCCGAGGGGCGAAGCTCGAGAAGCTTGCGGCACCGTTCCCGCCTAGCTTTCGAGGTCAGGGCCATACAATCGGAGCACGACTCCGCGTCGTGGTCGAGGCCCAAGCAGTACAGGCACCGGCGGTGATGATCGGTCACCGACATCAGTCGGTGACAGTCGTCGCAGGCCTTGAAACCAGGCATCCTACCGGCACCAGAGTCGAGAAAGTGACCACAAAGAGTCAAAAAAGTTAATCAAAAAATGACTAAAGGGGTAGCTCTCCCGGATTGGCGCTTACTGGCGCGGAAAAAAGAAGAACTGACGTCAGCGCGCGAGGGCGGCGTCTAAGTACTCCGACGACGTCATTCCGGCGCACGACGCCAACGACGGACGCGGAGCCGCAGACGACGCCTAGCGACGCGCAAGGGGTATTGCTACAAAAATCTTACGGATCCAGTCTGACGCCTGGGGATATTCTAAGGTGAGGAATCTCACTAACGTGTTTCTTTCAGATATTTCTGTACAAGACACACCGAAGGGACTCCTACCCTCTATTCTATTGGGGCACGCACCTATGCTAGTACCGCATAACACAGATTCTGGGCATACCTCTAGGCCCCCTGGCCACCTTCGACTATCCAGGTCTTGTACAGTGCCGAGTGTCACACCTCCCTGGTCATGGTCTGTCCTTAACTTGCCCCCACCAAGATCATCATTAGTTGAAGTTGAAGGAATTTATAGAGCGCTCTACTACCAAGCGGTTTCTTGGCGCTAAACAAAGATTATCCAGAAGGGCAAAAAGAAGGGAACGATGATGGGTATGCCATGGAGAATAGGTGAGTTTTGAGAGTTTTACGAAAGTGTGTGTAGGTGGAAATAGACCTAATAGTAAGAGGAAGTGAATTCCAGAAGTGGGGAGCAAGGATAGAGAATTTTGCGCCGCCAAATTTTTTCCTGCGATAGCGAGGGGTGCTGAGAAGGTATTGAGTGGAAGAGCGAAGGGTTCTGCCAGGGACATAGGCACTGATCTTTGATCTGATGAATGCTGGAGCAGTGCCAGACAGTGACAGGAAGATCAGGCAGCCCATCGTGAATAAGGATCGTTCCAGGATGGGAAGCCAATGAAGAGTCATTAACAGGGGAGTAGTGTGATGGAGTTTCGGAAGCCTATAGATGAGGCGAGCTGCCTGGTTTTGGATGAGCTGCAAACGGCGGTGCTCGTATGCAGGAATACCGACATACAGGCCATTGCCGTAATCCAGGCGAGAGAGAATCATGGCCAAAATGATGAGTTTGAGGGCTTCAAATGAAAAGTAGCGAGAGATTTTACGAATTATTCTGAGGGATAGAAAGCAAGACGAAACCACTGAGCTGATCTGGGGGCGCATAGACAGATCTTGGCTAATTTTGATGCCCAAGGTTTTCACCGACACTGAGGGAAGGGGAGGGGAACCAAAGGTAGGGGGCCAAAACGCGGGGGTCCAGGGATTGGAGGGACCCCCAGTGAGATTCATCCAATCATAGATGAATGTCAAGGTGGAGCGGAACTTAAGAGTGGAATCCAGAGAATCCAGAGAAGGAGAGAGGTCAAAAATAAGCTGAAGGTCATCAGCATAATTGAATACAGTGACCTCCATTTCCTGCAAAGCAACGATCAGAGGATAAATATTAAGATTGAAAAGAAGAGGAGGAAGGGACGAGCCCTGAGGCACCCCGCAGGAGACAGGGCAAACGGGGGCAGAAAAGCTTTCCAAATTGACGGCCTGGCAGCGGTCCGTCAAGAAGGAGGTGAGCCAGGCCAAAGCCGTCCCCCGAACGCCGGCACCCCCGACACGGTCTAAAAGGAAAGAATGGTCGACCGTGTCGAAGGCGGCGGAAAGGTTGAGGAGGACCAAGGCCTGAGGGGAGTTGATGTCAGCACTCCTCCTGAGCTCATCCAGTACGGAGAGAACAACGGACTCCGTGGAATGAGCCGGACGGAAGCCAGCCTGGTTGGTGGCAAGGAGGTGATTGTCTTCAATATAGGAAGAGAGGCAAGAAGTGATAAGGCTCTCTAAGATCTTACTTAGGAAAGGAAGCAGAGAGATAGGTCTGAAATTCGAAAGAATGGAAGGATCAGCACCCGTCTTTTTTAGAATGGGAATGACTGTAGCAGCCTTAAATAGGTCAGGGACAATACCCTGAGAGATGGAGGAATTGAGTAGGGTAAGGGGAGGATCCGGGCAGTTGGAGAAGATTTCCCTCAGGATATGAGCAGGACAGAGGTCAGCAGGAGAGCCTGTCTTGACCATCCTTTAGTGATTCCTATTTCGTCCCTTCCTGCTTTGAAATCATTATTAATCATGGCCTTTCGCATAAGGGGCCCCTCACTAATGTCAATTACGTTTTCCCTGGGCAACTGCAGTCAATCTACCATATCTAGGCAGCTAAACCTATTAGCTGTAGGTACCCCTCCCCCGTTGTTTTTTTTTTTTAAACAAACTTTATTGTGATTTTCATATGCAGGTATTACAAATTACACCTCACATTGCACAGGTAATTATTTCCGGAAACACAGGATACAATTCAGGTTTTGTGTATTATCCTGTCAAGTTGCGCTGTTGTCCACAATAGAACACGATAACGTCCCAATCACGCTAGGAGGGTCGCCTGTACGTCTCAGTATTATGCTCTCCATACCCAGCTTTTGAACGAATGTGGTCAGGAGGAGCGGGAACCGCTCAACTATTCACCCCTCCCCCGCTATTAATGTATCTATAGCTCCCACATTCCATCCCTCCCCGCACATGATGTTTGGCCCTGGTCCAAGTCCCTCCGCAATCTGGTCGCTCATCTGGGAAGTAAAAGTATGAGAGCGGTCTGGTTTCTATGTCAGCCCTATTATTTTGTGGTCTCCACGAGCAGATATAATTTACCGCTCGTGGGTCCTTAAAGTTCACTACCACACAGTCCCCATCGATTGCTTTCCTATTGTATCCCACCCAAGACACCCTATGCACCATTAAGATTTTACTCATTACATTTGGCGGTAAGGGTCGGTTGGTATTTAGCCAATGTGATACTTTGTTTTTAAGTGCCCAAAAAGGTTCCTCAGTTGATTTACCCAATTCCGGAACCCCTGTCAATACCACTACATAAGGGCAATCTTCTGGTGGTAAACTGATATTAAGACCGCCTTTTATCTTCCTCTCTATCGAGGACTTGGTATTAGGACTAGTCATTACTTGTCTGGGATGGTCATTAGTTACAGGGGGTTTTTCTAACGGTTTCCTTACTGGGTCCTTTGGGGGGTTAGAATGTGGTCTTTGTGTCGATGGCAAAGGCTTGTTTGTTACCTCTCCTTCCGGTACTATACTCAGAGGATCTTTGAGAGGCAATTTTTCCACCCTGGCACTATACAGAGTTCTTATGCTCTCTTCCAACTCATACAGCTTATTTTCAATATCTAGCAATCTGTTTTCCAGGGGAGTAAGAAGAGTTTTAAGCAGCTTCCCCATGTTGTTTAATAAAGGGCCGGACACTTCGTCAAGTATAAATAACCATCTATGGTATCATCTAGAGCTCTTCAGTCTAGGGTTTCAGTCAATGTGACTAATTGCAATGCTTCCTGGCCATTCTGCATGGCATGCCCTTGTTCACCCCCATGCTTGTTAGATATTTCACTAACGCCCCGGGCTTTAGCTACCTTGGGCTTTCTGCCACCTGAGGCAGTGATATTAGCTCGTTTACGTTTTGAAATGGCACCCTCCCGCCTCTCCCGCAATTGTCTACTAATTGTTTCTTCTTGAATCTCGGCTACTGTAATTTCTGGAATATTTTCCAATATAGCTGGAGGAAGTGGGTCAATTGGAAGCAATGTTTGTGGTTGCACTAATAGATTAGGCATACTGTGCACAACTGCTTGTGTCTCTATAAGATTCACTCTATTAGTGTGTTCTGGGGTACGAGCATTAGCAATATGGCCCATAGATGATCTTTTGGCCAATGCTAGATCCTGTGACACCCTCCGTTCCATTAGGCTTGTTGAAGATTGCATTAATCTCTTAGCGTGAGCTGAAAGCCATTTTGTACTTGGCAGCCATTTTAGTTAGCTATGTTCTGGCCATTTGCTGGTTCCCTCTCCCAGAGTCTTGCACATGCTCAGATGTGCTTAGCTAGTAGAGTGCACCTGTTCCTAGTATAGAACTGTCAGGCTGTTCTAACTGACGTCAGCAACTTATTACTCCTCCTACTTGTTGACTGTGCAGTTTCTGTATGACCATCTATGTGCATAACTCTTCTCATGTGTACTTGTACTGCCTTTTTCCAGTCTCTGTGTGGGTATATAAGACCCCTGTTCTCTGTACTCCTTAGAGAATGTCTCATACAGTGATTTGAGAATGCTGTGTGACACATTTTCTCCCTCTTTAGAGGTTAAATAAAAAGATGTCTTTTATATTACAGCTTCTGTGCCAATCTCTTCTTTGTTGGTTTAAAAGGACCAGGTGTATCAGTGAAGCCCCTGAGAGGATTTTCTTTTCTACAGGCTGATGCCTTGGTCTATTACAGAATTAGTCCATATTATGAAACTGTCTAAGGTGCCTGTAAACTGGGGCCCTCCCAGTGCAACCTTACTCCTGCTCTCACGTGTAGACATTTTTTGACAAACACAAGGATTAATACCACAGTTTGGTATATAAATAATGTCTACAACAGCATAAATATAGCTACGGTTTCACAGGCAAAAGAGAAATGGCCCGGTCCGGTCTTGAGCGGCCTTGAACGGGCTTAAACGGGTCCGCCCTTGGCCCGGGCTTTGCCCGCGCGCATCCAGCGATACGAGGATAAGGGCGTAGCTAAATAGGAGGAGGCGAGAGCGGGAAGAGGCTCCAGGTGCGGCAGATGGAGAGCCGCAAAGACTGCTGGTCCTTGCAGTCCCGCTCGCGTAGATGTCTCCAGATCAGCCCCAAGGTGAGCACTTATCAGCCCCAAACCAGGCAAAGTTCCGGGGAAACTGGTGGAAATCCAAAGTGCTGGCAGTACTAAAAAAAAAACACAAAGTCCCGACTACGAGCGGCTCCCGCGAAGCGGGGGCCGCGAGTTGTTTTCTAGTGCTGGGAGCGGGAAGAGGCTCCAGGTGCGGCAGATGGAGAGCCGCAAAGACTGCTGGTCCTCGCAGTCCCGCTCGCGTAGATGTCTCCAGATCAGCCCCAAGGTGAGCACAAATCAGCCCCAAACCAGGCAAAGTTCCAGGGAAACTGGTGGAAATCCAAAGTGCTGGCAGTACTAAGAAAAACACAAAGTCCCGACTACGAGCAGTTAGGGAATACGCTCTTGGAAGTAGAGGCTTGGACCACCAAGCTCTCAGGGATGGGGTGTTGGGAGAGGAAAGTGGGGTTGCCCGGGCGGTGGCGTAGGGCAATCATCCTCTCTACGGGAGCCCCAGTGTTGGGCCTGGACCAGGTGCCCAAAAGGATGTCGGTGAGGGCTTCATTGAACGGCAGCAGGGGCTCCGAAGAGCTAGCTTGTGGTTGAGGAACCCTTGTCAGGAGGTTAGTCCTGACTGCCACTGTAGGAAGCTCAAGGTTGAGAGCCTCGGCCACCCTACACAACACCACTGCATATGACGCTCCCTCCTCCGTAGCCATGGTAGGAGGAGATAACATGCCAAGGTCAGGAGAGGTATCAAGACCACTGGCACCCCCCAGTCCGGGTCACACTCCCACTGGTCGGTCAGAGGGTCACCTGACCCCTCCCAGTCCTCCTCCTCGTCCTCTGGGTGCCAATCTGGCCTAAAATGGACCCCAGGAGCGAACAGGGCCACAAAAACTCCGCCCAGTGCATGATCCGGCACCGTGACTACATCCGGATGGAGGCCGGGGTCGGCGCCGACCGGGGGCACGACTGCCGTCGAATGTGGGTGCAGTGCCGGAGGAAGCGGCGCCAGTAGAGGCGTAATGAGGTCAACATGCGCGGGTTCAGATCCAGGCCTGGATCCTTTGGGGGCATGAGGGAAACTCTGAGTCGGCTCTTCAGGCTCTGCATGCGGAGCCGCAGGAGGGGCACTGCCAGCATCCCTCGTCGCGTCAGCCGACCAACGGAGAGAAGTCGAAGAGAGACAATGCTTCGACTTCTTGTGCTTTGACTTACCTGACCCCGAGTGCGAAGAATTAGAAGACGAGTGGTGATGGCTCTGCGACCGGGACCTTGAACAGCACGGAGCCAACTGCCAGCGCTCAAGAAGCTATCGGGACCGCTCCCGTAAAGCTTTTGGAGCCACGGACTGGCAGTTGGAGTATGACTTGGAATCGTGGTCGCGCTCCAGGCAAAAGAGGCACACGCGGTGCGGATCCGTCACCGACATCAGTCAGGTACAGGAACCGCAAGCCTTGAAGCTGGGCATCCCTACATGCACCAAAAGTCATGAGGATTCAAAAAGATGTCGACAAAAGTCATCAAAAGTTCAGTCAAAAAGTGACTGGAGGTACCGCTCTCTCCGGATCTGCGCTGGCTGGCGCGGAAAAGTAAAGAACTGATGTCAGCGCGCGAGGGTGGCGTCTAAGTAGCTACCGGGACGTCATCCCGGTGACCATGACGCCAACAACATACGCGGAGCCAACCTATGCCACCTTCCGACACGCAGAGGTACTGCTGACAAAAAGCTTTCCGGATCCAGTCTGACGCCTGGGGGTAATTCTAAGGTAAGAAATGTATAACTAACTGTTTCTTTCCGATAATACCACTCTCACTCAAATATTTAGTAGTTGAAAGAGAGCTCCAATAAATAACTAAAGAATATCTTGCTCTCATCAACAATGGGAAGATGTGAGTGGCATTTACTTGTGACATGTGAAGTTGGTGTTTAGGGACCAACTCCTAGTAGCAAAGGCAATAATGCAAGTTGAGAAAGGGGACGGACAATTCCCTACCAAACACATTTGTCGAAATTCGAAGAACACTCCGCTCCAAATTTCTGAATAAAGAACTCACATGAATGTGAGGGACCAAGTAAAGGAACTACTGATACACTAAGCAGAATACTTACTACTTAAAACTGAACAAAGCTATTGTGAAGAGGGCAGAAAAGCTGGGGGTATATGGCCACCAAGCTGAAGGTTAAACAGGTGAGGGCCCATATACAAACGTTAAAGACTGAAAAGGTTGACACAGTTGAGAGAATGCCGATACATTAAATTTGTACCAGCAATATCACCAGCTAGCCTATTATCATTGCTTTGAATTTAGATTGTTCCAACATCGTTTCCACTCAAATACATAAAATGGAAAACAAAATGTAAGAAGGAGAAACAATAAGGAAACTCTTCTAGCACTAAATCTTTGGAAAGTCTCATCAGCCAAAACCTGACAAGCACCAAAAGAAAGCCCTGGAAGCTCCAATAAGCAAAGAGGAAACTTGAGTGGCTGTTACGAAGTGTAAGTCAAATAAAGTCATTGGCTCAGATGGCTTCATGGCCTCTTTTTACAAGATGATGGCTCCCTCTCTGCTTCGTTTCTTCATAGTGCTGTTGAATCACTTTAGAAGTGCATATTTAGTTATTGCATCTATGCCTGAAGCAGTGCTCTGTAACACTTAAAGACCAATTGTGTTGCTCTACATTTTCACAAAAAATGCACTACGATCCTGGCTACTGGAATCAAACAGATCATGACTCATATAGCCACCAATATACCCCGGACTGGTGAGGAGTCAACAGGCAGGAGACAACACTACCCATTTCATCCATCATGTGCGATGATATAACAGACAAGCAATACCGCTTTTTCTAGATGCTGAGAAACCATTCGACATGGTGAAGTGGACCGTCTTATGGGAGGCACTGATTGATAAGGGATTTAGAATTGATTTCTTAGAATGTGTAATGTGTATTGTTACTCTACAATGTAGATACTTTTGAATGGGGGTATGTCTAATAGAATTCACTTATGAAGATGCACCATCCAGGGATGGCATCCCCGCTCTTTGTACAATCAACAGGACCCTTCACTCAATATCTAAGGAATAACAATATGTTTAACGTTATTAGGGTGGGTGGTAACTCTCTTCAAATATTCATGTTGGCTGATGATGTGCTAGTGACCCAACAGATCTTGAAAGATCCTTTACTGCAGTGTCTGAGGTATAGGAAACATATCAGACAGTTTCAGGTTCAAGGTCAACAGGTACCAGTCTGGGAACCTTAAAAACTCACACTCAGCAAAGGTGAAACTCATAGGCTAGCAGAACTGTTTTTTATGACCCACCAAATATATGAAATACGTTAGTGTCTATCTGAAAGGGTTCTGTGTGCAGAAAATGATCCTCAACTGTATACGAACATATACAAAGACATGGACAAGTGGCAAAATCACTCACTTCCCTGGCACGGCAGAACTGTTGCATTTAAAATTACTTTTCCACCAGAAATATTATACAGTTTACAAGGATTGCCAGTGTGGACCCAAATGAGTCCCATATATTTCAGGGCCACACTTTTTGAGTGTTTGATGAGCTCAAATTTACCCCTTGCCCAAGCCATGAGGAAGACTATGGATAACCATTCTACCAGAAGCTAAAAACAGCCACCAGGGAGAAGGAGCATTGAGTTAGTATGATCACATCACGAAAAACTGGGCGGGGGGTTGTGAACAAAATTTGAATAGCCAGGGAGAAATCACATCAGGATAATAATTTTGAAAACGTATCTAAAGTAATTTAACAAAGTGTATTGTGAATTCATCTGTTACATGCCACAGTCACATTTGGGAACTTAAGAAAGTAACAATAGTGTGCCTCGGTGCTTGAGTTCTAATCAGCATTCCTAATCGATCCTATGCGGTTGCGGCGGTGCTCTCAGAATCCAAACTCAGCCTTTCAAAAAAGAATCCCCTTTCATGTTAGTGACAGAAAAAATACACCTTGCAAATAATATGGAAATAAAATAAATATAAATAGAGATTGGGAATATGTCAGTACAAGAGTCAGATGGCAGCCGCCATGTCTGATTTCCATGATCTCCCTTTGTATGTATTGTTTTATCAGAGTGCGTTCATAAATGTGGAATACATGTCACATGGTACAGTGGTGTTAATTTCATCCTTTGAATAGTTTCACCGTTGAAATACAACGGGCTACTTACACAGATATCATTTAAAAATCCTATATTATCTGTAATCTTTAAAAAAAAAAAAAAAGGAAACATAATTAGGAATATTTTAGGAATATCTCTACATTCCTAAACCATTAAATGTGATTCATTTTTTGGAAAAAGACTGCACGCAAGCAACTCTAAACATGTACATTCTAGCAATGTAAGTGACACTAAAAGATGGAGAAATGTGTGGTCATCATTACCTCTTCTGCCACAGGGTCGAGCCCATAGCTGTACAGCTCACACACATAATGCCGCCTGATAACATCCTCACTAACTTGGAGTTGTTGGGCCAGGTCCACGCACAGAGTCAGCCAATCCACTTTCTTTCCCAGGCTCACCTGAGAGGCCACTTCTGATGAAGAGCTGGGAGTTTGCGATTGACACTGTGCCTGGGCTGCTGCACTCACCACCTTCATTAGAAACTTAGGATAGAATATAAAACGAGAAAGAAATTACAAAAGCTGCACACATCTTCGTTTACCTTTCATGTTCCTCAAACTATTTTAATGACGTGCAGTTTTAACAGTTCACAGTGCATTCAGTTGACATTATAAGCTTTACTCTTTAAAAATGGCACTCATTTTGGCGAGGCGTCGGGGTACACGATAAATTGGTCCAAATCTGTCATGTACGTGCTGTGTGGCCCTCCACCGCAATTACCGGCGGATTGTCCCCTCAGGGTGGCGGAAGGATCATTTAAGTATTTGGGTATACACATCACTGCTGACCCGGTTGTATTCTATCAGAAGAATCTTCAGCCCCCACTGGACCGTCTTCGACGGGATGTCCGTCACTGGGGGACGCTGCCGTTGACCCTACTGGGGAGGGCGGCGCTTTTTAAGATGATGGCCCTGCCTCGCTTTATCTACGTGCTGGAAAATACGCCGTACCACCGGCGTACTTCCGTTCAATTGCGGCGCAGGTGACTAGTCTTCTGTGGCACAACGGACCGGCGCGTATTGCACAGTTCAAACTCACCCGCGGCTGGTACGATGGGGGGATAGCGCTTCCCGACATCCAACTTTACTACTGGGCGACACAGCTAAAGGTCATCAACTATTGGCTCCACGCCCCACACTCAGATCCGGCGTTCAAAGCGGACAGAGACATACTGGGCACGAGGGGTATGCTATCGCCCTTGTACGATGGGAGGCTAAACCCAGACCTCATTGGCCCTCTGAGGCAGACAGTGGCCGTATGGCATGCGGCCCAGGCCCGGCTGGGGTGGAGAGGAGTTTTGACCCAACTGACGCCCTTGTGGGATACGAAACGGCTTGGGAGACTTAGGCATAGCAAGGGCTTTGATAAATGGGACGACATCGGGATCTCCACAGTGGGCGACATGTGGCATAAAGGTGAGGTGATCACCTTCGCGCGCCTACAGCAAAAATACGAGCTGGCGCCTTCGGAATGGTTCCGATACACACAAATTAAGCACGCGCTACTCTCCGCTTTGGAGCCTGGTGCCACAGTTCAGGAGGCGTCGCCACTGGAGGACAGGCTACTCACAGATTATATGCCCCAGAGGGCCACATCATTCACGTATCGGAAGCTGATAAATAATCTTCCAGACCCTATGGAAACCCTGCGGGAGAGGTGGTCCAGTGATGTAGGGGAATTTGACGACCCTGAGTGGAGGGAGGCGCTGGCGTCCCCCCGGGAGGCGGGGATACCTTCCAGGCTTCGATTGGTACACCTCCGGATTTTGCATCGGTCATATTACACCAGGTACACACTACACAAAATAGGAAGAGCACCCCATCCATTCTGCCTGCGCGGCTGCGGGGAGGAGGGTACCTTCTATCATACCATCTGGGAGTGCCCCAAAATCCAAGAATACTGGAGGCGGGTGATGCGGACGCTGTCCCAGGCGGGGGGTGTGTCACTGGTGCCGGAACCCAGGCGCTGCCTGTTAAACGTATGGGAACCTAACGACCTTGGCCGGCAGGCTCAGTGCTGGGCTACAGTGGGAATCGTGCTAGCTAAGCGGAACATAGCGCAGAAGTGGGGGGTGGGAGAGGTGCCGCTGCTGTCCGTATGGTGGAGGGACATGGATAGGGCTATGATAGCCGAGCGATCAGTGTACATCGGGAGGGGGTGTCCTCAAAAATGGTCTAAAGTATGGGGGGCATGGAACAAACATCGAGGAGATATATGTGAGCCACCGCCAACGCTTGATGATGAAACCCTTGATGCGGACTGAGGTGCAAGACTCTATGGCGCACATATGGGGTGTGGTTGCCGGGGTTGAGCGGATGCATGGGGGTGTTGTTGGGAGGTGGGGGGCTGAGCCACTTGAGATCTTGTTATATGCTGGAAAACGAATAAGTGATCAACAGTTGATGTATTGTACTGTGTTGAAAGAAAACAATAAAAATTGTTTAAAAAAAAAAAAAAAAAATGGCACTCATTAACTTATCTTGTACCATGTAGCCTATGCCTCATTCTGCTTTCATTCCTTTTGGTTCCAATAACCACAGATTTGCCTCTTCCACAAGGAGTCTGTGGTGTACCTTCTGTGGCACAACGGACCGGCGCGTATTGCACAGTTCAAACTCACCCGCGGCTGGTACGATGGGGGGATAGCGCTTCCCGACATCCAACTTTACTACTGGGCGACACAGCTAAAGGTCATCAACTATTGGCTCCACGCCCCACACTCAGATCCGGCGTTCAAAGCGGACAGAGACATACTGGGCACGAGGGGTATGCTATCGCCCTTGTACGATGGGAGGCTAAACCCAGACCTCATTGGCCCTCTGAGGCAGACAGTGGCCGTATGGCATGCGGCCCAGGCCCGGCTGGGGTGGAGAGGAGTTTTGACCCAACTCACGCCCTTGTGGGATACGAAACGGCTTGGGAGACTTAGGCATAGCAAGGGCTTTGATAAATGGGACGACATCGGGATCTCCACAGTGGGCGACATGTGGCATAAAGGTGAGGTGATCACCTTCGCGCGCCTACAGCAACAATACGAGCTGGCGCCTTCGGAATGGTTCCGATACACACAAATTAAGCAAGCGCTACTCTCCGCTTTGGAGCCTGGTGCCACAGTTCAGGAGGCGTCGCCACTGGAGGACAGGCTACTCACAGATTATATGCCCCAGAGGGCCACATCATTCACGTATCGGAAGCTGATAAATAATCTTCCAGACCCTATGGAAACCCTGCGGGAGAGGTGGTCCAGTGATGTAGGGGAATTTGACGACCCTGAGTGGAGGGAGGCGCTGGCGTCCCCCCGGGAGGCGGGGATACCTTCCAGGCTTCGATTGGTACACCTCCGGATTTTGCATCGGTCATATTACACCAGGTACACACTACACAAAATAGGAAGAGCACCCCATCCATTCTGCCTGCGCGGCTGCGGGGAGGAGGGTACCTTCTATCATACCATCTGGGAGTGCCCCAAAATCCAAGAATACTGGAGGCGGGTGATGCGGACGCTGTCCCAGGCGGGGGGTGTGTCACTGGTGCCGGAACCCAGGCGCTGCCTGTTAAACGTATGGGAACCTAACGACCTTGGCCGGCAGGCTCAGTGCTGGGCTACAGTGGGAATCGTGCTAGCTAAGCGGAACATAGCGCAGAAGTGGGGGGTGGGAGAGGTGCCGCTGCTGTCCGTATGGTGGAGGGACATGGATAGGGCTATGATAGCTGAGCGATCAGTGTACATCGGGAGGGGGTGTCCTCAAAAATGGTCTAAAGTATGGGGGGCATGGAACAAACATCGAGGAGATATATGTGAGCCACCGCCAACGCTTGATGATGAAACCCTTGATGCGGACTGAGGTGCAAGACTCTATGGCGCACATATGGGGTGTGGTTGCCGGGGTTGAGCGGATGCGTGGGGGTGTTGTTGGGAGGTGGGGGGCTGAGCCACTTGAGATCTTGTTATATGCTGGAAAACGAATAAGTGATCAACAGTTGATGTATTGTACTGTGTTGAAAGAAAACAATAAAAATTGTTTAAAAAAAAAAAAAAAAAATGGCACTCATTAACTTATCTTGTACCATGTAGCCTATGCCTCATTCTGCTTTCATTCCTTTTGGTTCCAATAACCACAGATTTGCCTCTTCCACAAGGAGTCTGTGGTGTACCTTTCCAAGACCTCGCAGTTTACTGACGCAGCTTTCTCAGACGTTCTTTTCTATTACTGGCCAAATCTCCTGATGTTATATTTTCAGCATGCTTTTCACACAGAGCCATTTACTTGGCTTAGTTCCCACGTTCACCTCCTTTATTCCCATTCGAATCCTGGTTGTACCACTTATGATGATGGCCCTATCGCTCTTTTTTTTATATTTACTTTTTTACTAAACTAAAATCTCTGAATGTCATATTTTCAGTAATCACTTCACATGCGACCATTTATGTTTCTTGCTTCCTGAATACAAAGGCCGATTTCTTATTTTCCTCTAACTTACAACCTGTTTGATGCGCATTCGATTCTTCAACAATCAGAACACTACCACACAGATCAGACACAAGGAATATGATTTTTAACTGATTTCATCAAAAATGCTTAATGAAGCGTCAAAATAATCACAATATTTTGTTGTAAGGAACGGAAGCGGTCTAAACTTACCTGTTGTCGTGCACATATTAGCTGAGGGTCCATGTCACCACTTGGCAGCAACTGGATTGAAGTTAGATCTTTAAAAAATGCAGTTTTACCCTGAAAAAGAACCCATATTCTCTTACAGGAATTAGTGCAAGGGTACTTCTATGCTAAAGTCTACTTAGAGAAAATCTTTAAATAGGAAATTATATTTTCTCTCACAAAATATAAGTTTGCTACATGGCATCTGTAAAAGATTATGTTTCTCTGTTTTTCACATAATTCTATCATTCATCATGCTACCATATAAAGAAATGAATTTGTGATGCTGCTAGATAGAGAAGCTGCGCATATTAGATACGAAGGAAGACTTGTGAATTTTACATGATATCAAACAAACTGTAATAAAGCCTCATTAGGTTATCTATGGTTTCAACTCTGGTTCATAACTCTTTCAGACCACCCTTGCTAGACAACTACCGCAGAATGTTGCACACTCTCAGTGGCAGGCAAAGCAGGAGACTCAGGCTGGCCTTCACAATGCCAGTGACAGAGAAATACTTCTAGCTCACACAAGCACTGTGTCCTTTTCCCCAAAATCAAGATTAAAAACAACACTGAAAGTTAAAAAGCGATGCTCTGATCAGCAGGTTGCAGAAAGAAATAATTTTTCCACACAAAAAACTCCATCAGTCCTGCAGAGAACACCCTGCCTCAAACTAAAAATAGAAGGAAAGGACAGGTATATGTGTATACAGGATGTCTAAAGTTAAATTTATGGTGACTCAGTTACTTGTGATGTGTGTTGCAAACATTGCTGGGCATCGCTGAAGAGCATGCTCACCAGATTCTGTAGCCAAAATGACTTGGCGGGGATTTGGCTGAAGACCATGCCCGTACCTAGAGTCTGCTGTACAAAGTGTTGGAAGGCAGGTTCTACGGCTACAGGCTCTGGGGTAATGCACCTAGTGTGCATACTTTGTATAGTGGGATGTTTATTTAGTTAGCAGCTCCTGTACAAGCATATAACACAAAATAAACAAAAAGGACTAAAGGGAAATTTAAAAAAATCCCCAAGATAAAAAAAAAGACCTTCCTTAGAACACTTCACTTGAAGGAACACTACATTTCATCATCTAATGATGAACCATGTAACCATAACTTCCAAATGCAATGATCATTCCTTCACACAAGATGACATTGATGACATAATTGATCTGAAGCGAG
The DNA here is from genome assembly GCF_964204655.1 of Triturus cristatus. Taxonomy (NCBI): domain Eukaryota; kingdom Metazoa; phylum Chordata; class Amphibia; order Caudata; family Salamandridae; genus Triturus; species Triturus cristatus. Next base: position 1,723,653,156 of record NC_140589.1, read on the forward strand.
ATAATAGAAAAGGCACACTTTTAAATAATAATGTATGCTAATCTGTCCGCTGGGTAATTTATAAATAAGACTTAGAAAGGTTAACGGAAATATACTAGTATGATAATTGACTGGTGTAAAGTAACTCTAAAACATAATAGGAGGTGTGTTAAAAATTTGATAGGAAAGTAAGTTAAGTGAAATATAGGTTGCTATTTCCTGGCAGATATCAAATTGTAAACCACAATATGTCATCACTAGTAAATCTGTTAAAACATTTACCTTACTATCAAAGAGAGCGAGTGGTTTCACAGACTTGAGCGAAAACTTCATTATAGCATATAGCATAGAACATAATGTAGACTGGTGCTCAACTAATGGATAATGAATGTGTTTCTGTTCCAGGGCCAGCTCCACAATGGAAGTGGGACCCTCCACTGACATCCAGGAGTCTTCAGTGTCAAGCAATGGTGCGTGCATCTCATCAGTGCCAACATCAGCCTGTAAAGACAATGTCCAAGATGGGGTCATACTGTTAATGGATAGTATATGTATTACAATGACATAGGTGCACAACTGAGTGATTTTTAATAGTTTGAATATTAGACCAACAAATGTTTGTTAGTCAGATTAACATTATCTGGACTATGTCGTCTGTACATTGAAAAAGTGAACAAGAGGTATGCACAAATCATTTTTAATAGAAACGACACTAACACAGTGGCTCTTCCTGGAGTAAACAGTGTATAAATAATCCGAACAAAATGAAAACATCAGAAAACTAAAGCAAAAATGCTCAAATGTCAAGAAGAAAAATATAGAATCATAATTCAAAATGGATTCAATATTAATAAGAGTAAAATCTCACCAATAGGATAACTCGAAGCAGGAAGAAAAAAGTTGGGGAGGAAGCAGGGGTTGCAGCCTATTCTAGAACTGTTGCAATGGGACATATGAGGTATCAGACTTCCTAGTGATTGTGGGACAGGAGACTCCTTGCTTGCAGAGTTTCAGAGGCAGTCAGTACCTACACACTATTGTATCTGCACATCTCAAATATAGAGTGGCTTCTGCTAGGTCACTAAAAAGCGAGAACTTCATTACGGTCAGCAGAAAGGGCCTCAATAGCCTTTACAAGACTATGTCTTTTGGAAGCTAGAGTCCAGCTCCAGAATCCTTGTGACTATGTTTGTTTGACTGCCTGCTGGAGCTTCCAAAGATCTCTGCTTTAGGTCGACTTCTGGGCTGCTCTAGAGACGAGTATAGTTTTACCAGATTTATTTTGCTTTCCATGCTTTCTTGAAATTAGCTACAACCCTCATCGAAATGTCTGGCTTTTAGTCTCCCAAAAGAAATGCCATCATTTTGTCAGTCCTGCTGATTCCTATTTCTATCATATCTTGCGTTAGCCTCCTCTTATGATTATTTTGCGAACACCAGAATGAAGTGCTTCAGTGACTCCCTGTCTTCCATCGAACGAGGGCATGACTTACCCACAAGTGTTCTCTATGCTGCCATGAAAATCTTTCATTCTCCAACTGAGCGCAGGGATGGCATATGTGGTTTAGCTCATCCTTCTATGGAGAACATTTTTCCACAGGACTCACTCTAGATTCTCCAAAGCAGCTTCAAGCTTTTCCTCTTCAAGATTTGTTGATTTCGCTTGATTTTTTTGCACAAGGCTACTTTGTGTAGAGACATGTTCACCATTGGCATGCAGATTTCATGAATCTTCAAATCCCCTGATTTTGTTTGCTCTGCCCACCACTGGTCCGTTTAAGTTGTTTTTTTAAGTTGTGCATCTTAAGGCCACATTTCTACCTTACTCTGTATCTCATATATTGTCATCAAAGTCTTCTAAAATGTGGCAGAATCATGGCTATAATACCCTTGCCTATCTCCGGATAACTGTGGTGGCAGTTTGTGTGCCTCCATGATCTTTCTCTTTGTCAATGGCCCATGGGCCTTTTTTGTCAATAGGTTGGCCCAAATATTGACATGGTTCTATCACTTAAAGTTGTTGCCCCTCGTTTCATTTGAGGCCTTTCTAGGATCATAATCTTCCCTATTTTTCATTAATTCATTGGCTTGGTCAGCTTGCAGTATTTCTCAATACTTGCCAGGAGTGTTAAATCTGTAAGGGGCCCCTCTCATACCAATACATTGTTCTTCTGGAGAAAGATGCAGGTCTTCTCGCCTCTGCATGGATAATCCTCCATAGTTGCTGACATTGTAGTATAAATGTGCTTTTTTGTGTAAGTTGGTCTACAAGTTGAAACATGCAGTGGCTAAGAAGCATTCCTGTGTTCAGTCCCAGTTTCCTACTTTTAGACCAGGGTTCTCCATAGTTGGCCGTAGAGGGCCGGATCCATCCCATATTTTTAGCATAACCCCATTTAAATAAAGCAGTTATTGTTAAAATCTGGCATGGATCCGGCTCTCCTGGACCGACTTTGGAGAACCCTGTTTTAGGCCATTTGCCCACACCCGACTTCTGTCGAGGTAGCAGTGTATAGATTCTTGATCATGGTCCTAAGCAGTGCTCCGTTGCTCTTCACATGCAGCTTTTGCTACAATAGATTTCATATAACAAAGTCGAGGGCCTAGCTGTACACAATAAGGAGATATTGAATGAATTTCACTGCGTTGCTATGGCTAGAATCACGGTATTTGTAAGGATAGAAAAGGAAGGGAAGGCACCATGGGAAAAAGGCAATAATGTATCAGCATAAAACTTAACTTGCCTATTGACGGATTATTGCCATTTTGGCTTATTTGAAAGCTCTATTTTCGGATTTTAATATAAAAATTTTAAAAAAAATGCTCTTACTTTTATTAACATTTTTTCTGAATCATACTCCATCTTCCTGCTTGCTAATTACTTAGATATTTTTGGTCTTTTTATATAGCACACATTGAGGTAATATGTTGGTTTCGATAGATAGATTGATAGATATGTGATGAATGCAAGTAGATACCCATCAGTAAACACAGTAATTGAATTATGTTGAGCATCATTTAGCGCTGAAGGTTAAAAAGGAAGCAGGAAAGATAGGTGCTAAAGAATAACCACTGTGCACCGTAAAGAAGTAAATCACAATCCTTCTATCTTGCTGGGGGCTGAACCGCTGGCTGGGCTCTGCTCCGCCGCTCTGCTTGGCCGGGTTTGACTCCGCCGAGTCTCCACCTGTGATCCCTGGCTTACTTGCAGCCGCTTCCTGCTTGGGGCTGAATTCCGGGCCGGGCTTTGCTCCGCCGCTTTCCTTGGCCGGGCTTGGCTCCGCCACACTGGGACTACATCTCCCATCAACCCTGACTGCGGCGAGGACACCGCAAACGCCATCCGTAAGCGCCAGGAGGCGCATAAAGGACTGTTTGGATACTCGTCCCGCGGGACGCGCGCGGGACACGCCGGGAGAAGCCCGGGACAAGGGCGGGTCCGTCTGTGGCCGTCAGGGGCTGCAGGAGGCTGGGCTGGGGCACCCTCTTGGTCTTGATGGTAGAGACTAAACGAGCTATGGACCCCCGACATTTGTGGTAATTTTCATTATACATTGTAACCAGTGAATTCTTGCCCTGATACTTGTTTATCATTAGGAGAAGTGCCCCTGTGGGGCCATATTTTGTTATTATTGTTTATTCTGCTTATCTCAATCGATCAGTTCAATCTGTGTATGAGATTTTATCATCATTCGTAGATCGTTTTGTTCAAGCCTTTACAATGAGCAGCAAGGGCAAAAATAGTAAGCCGTCTGCTGCCCACCCAATGACTAGACAATTTGCAGCAACGACCCAACCACTCCCGACCCTTACAGCCATTGACAAAATGCTACAAAAAATAATAGGGGTAGTGGCAACAGCCATAGAAAATACTGAAAGGCGTCTTTCAATTACCCCCGTTATGCCCCTTTTTACATCTGTGGGCGATAGCCCTGCAGCCACAGCTAACCCTGCTGAATTTATGTCTTTTCACATGCCCTCCTTTTCTGATCTTCCTTGTGCTCAGACTGAGCCTGACGTAAATCTTTTAATAGAGGTTGCTCTATCTTCTTCTCCGTCGGCATGTACAAAGCCCTTTAAACCCCATGCTAGAAATAAAAATGTAAAACGGGCAAAAAAATTGGCTAAGAGAACAGCATCAACACCTGTTTATGTGCAGTCCGACCCGGGCCCTCCATCTTCTATAATAGGTCCTCCTGTTTGGGCTACCCATCTGATAATCGATGTCCAGTCACATTTAGAACACCTTATTACCACCCATTTTAAATCTTTGACTTCCAGGATTGATAGATTAGCCTCATTGATAAACAATAAAGGTCCAGGTCAGTCTAGCCCTCCGACGGGGAATCCGGTTATTGTCGGGGCTGAAGTAGTAACCAAATCTGCCATCAAAGGTCCAACTCAAGGTGCAAGTATTTGCCCTGACATCTGTACGCATGTCTCGGCTTCTCAAAATATGCCGAACCCCTTGGTAGTTCCGACTGGTTTTGGTCAATCTACTGGCTCCAAACTGTCTTCAGCCGTATCGGGGGAGAATCAGTCTGGTCCATCTATTATTTCAAAAATACCCGGTACTCAGAGCCTAGAATCGGGTAGGCCTTTACACAATCTTCCCCGGAAATCTGATGTAAACGGTACACCCAAATCTCCTCCCCGCCCCAGTTACCCCCAGAAGCGTCACCGTATGTGGTGGTGGTAACGGGAGTACCTCCACTGGATAGTGACCGAGGGGAAACCTTCCAGGAGTTAAAGAATAAAACCACCTTTTGGTTAAGTAGACATAGACCTTTAAGGGGTGCCGGCCTGGGGGAGATCCTATTTGTGCGAAGAGTCAGTTGGTTGGGGACTAGACCCAAAGATATTTGTGGCGACTGTGTAATTGTCAACTTTAGGGATCCTAGAGTAGCTGGACACATACTAGCAAATGGAGGGCCTTCGAAGAGGGGCACCATCAACACTTGTCACCTGGGGTATTTTTATTCTCGATTTCTTATACCGGGAATGTTACAATCATTTCTCCCCCATTATGGTGCAATTGAACCTGACTATAACATCTCAGTGAGCAATAGATACAGTGCACTGAGAAATATAGATTGACCACTATCTCCATCGCGTCCAGCCGGAACGGTTCCGCAGCGGTCTCGGAGTCACGCTGTGGAGGGTTTGAGTATAGAGGAGGGGTCCCTTGAGCAGGTCATCGGTACCAAGGTGGGTAGGGGAACTATACCCCCATCTTCCCAAAACTTTGGCCTTACAGGTGGTAAACAGGAGCTGGTTACCCGCATACATACAGCTTCTCCACCTCATAGCGCGTCCCAACCCCTTGAGGGTTCCCCTGCCCACGTGGTGTCACGTAGACCACTAATCGGGTCTTGGAACATAGCAGGGCTAGGGCCTAAGCTGCATAATCCGGAATGGGGTGAGCTGACGGATCGCTATGACTTATGTCTGTTCCAAGAGACTTGGTTATTATCTGCCCCAATGAGGGTAGGATATGCGTCTTTCTATTCTCCAGCAGTGCAGGGACCCAGGGGTTATGCATATGGGTGGCTTCCCACTTAGGTTGCTCAGTTAAGAAAATAGACTCTCATTGCCCGGACATCCTATGTATTATACTTCATTTCCAGGATGGCTTATCATTGGCAGTGATTAACGTTTATTTACGTCCCAAACCGCTTCAGTTGGGTCTATCAATATTGGACGCCTTAGAGGTTCTTCTCCATTCCTTTCCCTCGTCATATCATAAAATTATTATTTTTTTTTTTGAAAATTTTATTGAACAATAAATCAATTACAAGCATGGGCCTACAACCACCAGGGCCGGCCGCTAGATTCGGGAAGGATCATACAGAGGTTAAGGCAGTAGTCGACTCCCGGGGTCCAGCCCCGTACATGACTCCGGATAGTCCTAGGGAAGCAGAATACATAGGTTTAACATAAATAACAAATAAAAACAAAAGGCGAGGCGTAAGCGCAAAAAATGTGGGTCTGGCTACATCCGGGGGACTCTACTTCTGACCTTCAAATGGCTACTAAAAGGAAGGAGTAATGATAGGTCGGGGGGGGGGGGGGGGGGGGGTCACGGGAGAGGAACGTCTATATTCGATTATCCCAGAAGTCGCAGGGAACCATCAAGGGTCAGGGGGACAAGGCAATATCGGTGGCCACTAGGGGGGGAACACAGATACCCCCACAATACGCGTTCCATTGCCCCCAGATTCTACCCCATGCCCCCGGTTTGCCACGAGCCACATACACGGTCTTCTCCCTGAACATGCACCAGTCCAAGTTCTCCTTCCATACGGACACGGTGGGAGGCCGCTGGGAACCCCAAAGCTGCGCTATATCTCTCTTGGCAATCATGTTCCCCAGGGCCGCCCACCGAGTCTGAGCCGCGTTATAATCATTGGGCTCCCACACATTCAGGACACAGCGACGCACCTCCGGCAGCAGCACTACCCCGGTGACTTGTCCCATGATCACATGAACCCGACGCCAGTATTCCGCCACCTCGCGACACTCCCAAAGGATATGGAGAAAGGTGGCTCTGAGTCCACATCCCCGCTTACAGAGCCCGTCTTCAGAAAATCCCATCGAGACCAGACGGGGACCCGTCACATACACCCGGTGGAGAATCTTAAGTTGGACCAGGCGGAGACGGGCTGGAATGGCCACTTCCTTGGGGGACGACAGTGCGGACTGCCAGTCCTCGTCGTCCAGTTCCACCCCATCCCCGTCCACGCCTCCCGGAGGCGCACCAAGAGGTCAGCCCGATTATTGATAAGTTTTTTATAAATTAATGAAATAGTACTGTCGGGGACATGACCGTCGAGTATGCGGTCCTCGAGGGGCGAAGAAGCCGGGATATTGGTCCCCTCCCCAAAAACAGAGAGCAGGGCATGCCGAATCTGGGCGTAGCGGAAGAACTCCCTTTCCGTAAGTTGGTATTCGCTCTGGAGCGCCGCGAATGTTTTAACAGCACCCTTAATCCATAAGTCTCCCACTCTACTAATACCAATCGTGTCCCAACGTTCAAACCCCTTCGTTGTCCAAAGGCTTCCCAGGCGGTCGGAGGCAAACAGAGGAGTAGCACATGTTAAACGCTCACTCCAGCCCAAGGCTACATTGGCCGCCTTCCAGATCCGTACCGCAATTTTAGTAGGGCCCGTAAGGGTCCGTCCAGCCGAGCTGGAGTAAAGTGCCCTGTTATAGTTGCCGCCGGGAAGCAGGAATTTATCCATCTCATACGCCGGATTCAAGCCAGGCGCATACGTGGCATGGTTAATGGCCGACAGCTGTGAGGCCCAATAATACCTGCGAATGTCGGGAAGCGCGATGCCCCCGTCGTACCAGGGGAGAGTAAGCTTTTCCAGAGCGATACGCGCCCGTCCGTCCCACACCAATCTCCTCTGCAGGCTCTCCACCTCCCGAAAGTAGGACACAGGAATAACATCGAAGGAGTTCTGAAGTGCATAGAGAAATCTGGGAAGAGACATCATTTTAAACAGTGCTGCCCGACCCAGCGGGGATAAGGGCAGCTTACACCACCGAGCCGTGTCCTCCCTCAAACGCCGAAGTGGAAGCAGGAGATTCTGCTCATAGCGAGCCACCGGGTCCATCGAGACGTATATTCCCAGGTATTTAAAGCCGGACAGAGATAACTGGATCGGAAGCCGAGGCGGCAAGAGAGGAGGGTCACCGGAGATAGGATAGACACAGGATTTAGACCAGTTGATCGTTAGACCCGAATTTCTCCCAAAGGAAGTCAGAACATCAAAGAGAACATTAAGCGACTGCCGCGGCGAGGTGAGATACAGGAGAATATCGTCCGCATACAACGAGACCCGATCCTCGAAGCCCGGGGCCCAACGGATCCCTCTGATCGAGGGCTCCCAGCGGAGCCAAGCAGCGAGCGGCTCCAAGGCAAGAGCAAAGAGCAGAGGGGACAGCGGGCACCCCTGCCTCGTACCCCTACCGAGAGCGAAGGGCCGAGAGACCCGCCCATTAACCACCACCTGAGCCATGGGTCCCGTGTAAAGAAGCTTCACCCAGCCAAGAAATCCCTCCCCAAAGCCGAATTTGGTCAAGACAGCCCAGAGAAATGGCCACTCGATGGTGTCAAAGGCCATCGTGGCGTCTAAAGAAACCAGCACGGCTGGTTCGGAGAGATACTCCGCCCTGGCGAGGGCGCCGTGAAGACGCCGCAAGTTAAGAGCGGTGTTACGGTGAGGGATGAAGCCGCATTGATCAGGATGAATCAAATCGCAGATGACGCTCAACAAACGGTTGGCAAGGACTTTCGCCAGGATTTTAGGCTCTGCATTTAGCAGCGAAATAGGCCTGTAGGAGGCGCAGCGGTCTCGTGGCTTACCGTCCTTGGGGATCACGACTATCGTTGCCAGACGTTGGTCATCAGGAAGGGAGCCTGCCTCAAGGGACTCCTGAAACATACGACGGAGGAAGGGCGCGAGTTTATCCGGGCGTAACTTATATAATTCAATAGGCAGCCCGTTGGGGCCCATCGCCTTGCCCGAACGAAGGGACAGAATCGCCGTTGCAATTTCATCTACAGACAAGGGGGCGTCCAGCCGCTCACGGTCTTCGACAGACAGGCCGGGCAAAGCAATATCCCTCAGCAGAAGGCGAGAGTCTTCTTCATCCCTATCAGTCACCGGGGAGTATACGGCCCGGAGGTGGTCAGCGAAACATTCCACAATCTCACCAGGCTCAGTCACACACACTCCATCCGAGACACACAGCTCCGGGACCACACGGTTCACTCTCTCCTTCCTATCCAGCCACGCAATCAACTTTCCCGCCTTGTCCCCGGCATCATACAATCGACCCTGCTGTTCCCTATACAACGTTTTGGCGGCGTCAGTGACAAGAGACCTGTATTCAAACTGTTTCAGGCTGAGGGCATGGAGCCCGTCCGGAGTGACACCCGCCTCCAAGGCCGACTCCAGCCCCGAAATGTCAGTCTCCAGCTTCACCACTGCCTCACTCTTGAGTTTCTTAGCCACCACTATCTGGGAGAGGGCGTGTCCGCGGATTACGGTTTTAAAGGCTTCCCACAGGGACATTGCGGACGACACCGACCCCTCGTTGTCAAGGAAGTATTGGTCCATAGCCTTAACCAGGCTGTCGCGAGTCATAGGGTCTCGCAGGTACCACGGGTTAATGGGAGCAATCCGCCCTGCAGACCGCGTCTCGGTGTCAAAGAGCAGCCAAAGCGGGGAGTGATCGGAAATACCCCGCGCCAGGTGCCTAACCTCCCGAATCCGACCAGTCTGTGCCGCGGGCATAAGGAAATAGTCTAACCTAGAAAGACTCCCATGCGCCCCAGAGTGAAAGGTGTACTGACATTGGGTCGGATGCATTAATCTCCAGCTATCTACCAGGCCGAAGGTCTCCAGCAGGCCACCAAGCCATGCCTGGGCAGCGGGGAGGACCCTGGGTGGGTGACGATCCAGGTCACCCGAAACCACCGAATTAAAATCCCCGCCCATAAGCAAAAGGCCATCCGGAAGTTCAAGCAGCATTCGACCCAAGTCCGCGAAGGTGGAGTTCTGGAGGCCCGGGGGGACGTAAACTGAGACCAGGGAAAGGGGCTGCCCCTCCCACCTCCCAGACAGACACACATAGCGCCCTCTGTCATCCGAGACTACCCTAGTGATATCCAACGGAAGTGAGGATCGCAGGAGAATGCCCGCCCCCCTGGAACCAGTTGTGAAACCAGAATGGGCCACGAGGCGGTATCCTCCCCTGTTCATTGCATGACAGACATTGCCCACCAGATGCGTCTCCTGGATAAACACCACATCAGGAGTAAGACGACGCAAATACTGCAGTACTATACCCCGTTTGATACGATCCCCCAACCCATTGACGTTCCATGACATCAGTCTCAACCCGTCCCCCCCCATCCCCTCCAATAGATCAAAGGCCCCCCAGTCAGTAGCACTGTTCCCGTATCTGGACAAAAATCAATACCTCGCCCTGTAAACAAAAAACACACAGCAAAACAACCCCTCCCTCCCCCCAACCCCCCCCCCAAATCCAACTCCCCCCACCCTGCACCCCTGCGGGCCTGAAAACCCCCCCAACTTGCAGTGTGCCTGTCGCCCTACTAACCCCATTCTACGAAAAGACCCCGGAGGAGGAAAGGGACCCGTCCCCGCCCGCCCCCCACACAGGTCCTAGTGAGACAAAATGAACAAAAGAAGTAAAACCCAGCTGAACAGTGCAAAATGGCAAAATCAAGGACCAAAAGTCACTCCAAAGGGGACCCGTCACCTTCGGCGCCTGCAGAGGGCCCGGGACGGTCACCTCTGTCCAGCAACGAGTCCAGCCAGTCACTCACGGCCACAGGAGAGTCAAAAAAGGCAGTCCGATCCTCATGTTCCACCCGGAGTTTTGCAGGGTAGAGCATAGAGTACTTTAGGCCCAGTTCACGGAGACGGCGCTTCACCCCCTGGAATCCCATCCGCTGTTTCTGAACAAGTTGGGTAAAGTCCGGATAAAAGTTAATGGATGAGTTCTCATGACGCACCGGGCCGTGGACCCGTGAGGCCTGCAGAATCGCATCTCGGTCTCTGTAGTGGAACAGTTTGGCCACGATAGGCCTCGGGGGGGCCCCCGGCCGTGGCCGACCGCCCGGAACTCGATGTGCCCGCTCCACGGCAAAGAACTTACTTAGGCCTGCAGGGGCCAACTGTTGGAGGATGAGTTCCTCAACCAGGAGGTCAACCGGGCGGCTATCGGAGGACTCCGGTACGCCTATGACACGGATGTTGTTGCGTCGGGCCCGTCCCTCGAAGTCCTCCAGCCGCCGGGCCATCTGGTCGTTGACCGCCTTAATGTCACCAAGCGCGGCCTGCAGGTCCGACACATCCGTACCAAGGGTGGAGGTCCGCACATCGAGAGCCTGGACCCTCTCATTTGTTTTGGAGAGATCTGCCCGAATTAAGGTGACATCAATCGCCACCGTGTCGATTTTACGGGCCAGGGCCTCGTATTGCGTGGCGATGGTTTCTCTGATGCCATCAATGGCGCCCATGATGTCCTGCAGGGAGAGCTCCGGAGCGACGGTCGTGCCACCACCGACGGCGTCCGGGGGGGGGGGCGGTCGCTCCAGGGGACCCTCTGCCCTGAGTATAGCGGTCCATGTTGTTGGCCTGGACCGGTCCCCCGCGGAGGGAGGCCTTAGTCTTACGCCCCTCGGGGCCCCCCTTGCCCCCCATGTGGTCACGGACACCGAAGGGGATCGCTGATCAAAAGTCGTAGGGGCAACGGCACCGCAGACCAGCGCCTCACCAGAGACCACAATATAACGGTGCGGGGGGACCCAAGGCGATGGGGACTCTAGTGGCCGGTGGTGACAAGGCCTCGCACAGAGGCCAAGGAAACACCCCGCCACATCAACTGCACTCGCAGGCCAGCCCCCTGAAGTCCGAAAGTGAAACCGAAAGTGGTAGAGCGGCCACTGGCACCGCGCTGCAGCCGCTGTTGTTCAATTACGACACGGCTCCACGGTTCACCTTCGCCCCGGGCACCTCCGTCGGGTGGGTCCCAAAAGTTCGAACAACGACAACTCAGGATTCCCAGGTCCGATTCGAGTTCTGAAAGGAGATACGTGCTCAGCCGGTCTTCATCTGCCAGAATCCACAAACCAAATCAGGATATTCTCAGGATAAATTCCGAGGAGCAGCAAGGGTCCGGGGAGCCCTGTGCTCACGCGACCATCTTGGATGCGCGCTAGGCTCCTCCTCCCATATCATAAAATTATTGGTGCCGATCTCAATTGCCACTTCGAACCGCTTATGGGGATCCCTTCGGTAACCTCGGACGAGGATGAAAATTGGCTGATCCCGGACTGCCCTATGTATCCTGAAAAGCGTTTACTGCCTTTGGCCCTTGCAATCAATAAGTTGGTAGTTTCACATTCTTTAAGGGCTTGTAATGGCAGACTCCCCCCAGACGTTCCGGGTTTATGCACCTTTAACAGACCAGGGAAAACTACAAACATAGATTACATCCTGGTAAATGTAGAATTCTGGGCCAGATTGAGAACCTTTCATGTCTTCCAAAGGGATGACAGTGACCATAACTTATTGTCACTAGAATTATCTAATACTCTGGGCCATCGTAAAGAAACTAGGGGTGCTGAGATTAGCAGTAACTCAAACTTGGTTAGAGCGGCAGGGGGTAGACGAATCAGGTGGGCGAAGATCGCATTAGCACCCAACAAGTTAGCGGAGTTATATTCTTATGTCGTACAGTCCCTAACAGAGGTTCTTCACCTCTTGAGTTCTAAGGGCGATCCCTCCTATCTCTATCTACAGGGATTGCAGTGCATTCACAAGATGCTTTTTGGCTCCCTGATCGGTTATTTTTATACTACCAATATTAAAAGGCAAAGGGTGAATAAGCGTGATCACTGGTTTAATAAAAACTGTAGGCTGGCTAAAAATATCTTGCTCAAGGAGGTAAAATCGGGGTCCCAGTTAAGTATTAGAAATGCCAGGGAAACCTACAAAACCTTGATAAAGGAGGCTAGGCTACAGTGGGAGGCCTCAAGGTGGGAAAGTATCAAAGCAGCTCTGGAAGCTCGTGACTTTAGGTCCTTTTGGAACCTTGTCCAAGTGGGGTCGGCTGAAGGGATGTCGGCCATTACACCTAACGTTAGTGAAGAGGTCTGGCTGGACCACTTCAAACCTCTTTATTCTCTTAGTAACCCTGCATCCCGAGTAGTTCCAGTGATTCCAACAAGCACATGTTTACCAGCACACCTGGAGGCCTCGTGCCTTGCCTGCCCTCCCTGCTCTCTCGAAGTCCAGGAGGCCCTTAAAAGTTTGTCTTTAGGGAAAGCCCCAGGCCTCGATAGGATCCAGGGCGACCTATATCTTAGTGAACACAGGTCTGGGCTCCCTACATTTGGTTTATTTTAACACCATTCTTCAGGGCTTGGAGATCCCTACTACTTGGCTGCGAGCTGAAATTATCCCAATCCACAAAAAAGCTTCCCCTCTCGACCCGGCCAACTACCGCCCCATTAGTTTGATTGACGTCCTCCAGAAATTATTTGCCCGCTTTCTTTGGTCTAGGTTGCAGACCTGGATGGACGAACATCACATCCTTACCTCCCTTCAAGCGGGCTTCCGTGCAAAAGTATCCACCAAAGACCAACTATTCAGATTACAGTTGGTCTACTGGAAGACGGTCACTATTGGGGCAGGTAGTTTGTATTAAATTTTTGTGGACCTTCGGTCCGCATTTGACCTGGTCGAACGGGATAAACTTTGGGCAATCCTGTTGGAGATGGGTGTTCTGGCATACCTGTGCCATCTATTTAAACGTATGCACCAAGGTACATACGCAAGGGTGAGATTTGGGAGGTGTGGGGAACTGTCAGCTCCGTTACCGGTGGAAAAGGGAGTAAGGCAGGGGTGCGTTCTGGCCCCCACGCTTTTCTCGCTCTTCCTAAACGGGCTGATAGACCATCTATATGGAGCAAGAGATCTGGATTCTCCAAGTTTAGCGGGGCGGAAGATACCCGCCCTAATGTTCGCTGATGATACCCTTCTATTGTCAAAATCATCCACAGGTATTCAGCGCACAGAGGCTTTTTGCTTCTTTTGTAGACTGAGGAACTTGGAGATTAATCTCTCTAAAACTAAGGTCATGGCTTATAACACCAACTTAGCCAATTGTCCCCTCCCTCACCTGGATGGAACTGCTCTAGACCAAGTAACCACCTTCGATTACCTGGGGATTACATTAAATGATCGAATGGATTGGGGATCCCATATGGTTATGGCTAACTTGAAGTTGGCACAATCAACTGGTGGTATCCTAAAGGTATTTAATGTTACCTCTTCTAAGCTGTTGAGTCCGCCTATGGAAATCTATAAAACCCAGGCGAGAGGGGGAGCACTCTACGGTGCAGAGTTATGGGGTCACGTTAGTGTTGCCCCTTTATCTCGCACTGAGAATAGTTTTATCAGGCGCCTACTGAGACTCCCTAGGAGTACGCCCCTGACACCCCTTCGGTTGGATTTGGGCTTGGCTCCTATTCAGGAGTTGGTTGCAAATCGCCCCCTCCTGTATTGGAGACGCTTATGGTCGACTCCTGAGCTCTCCAGCTACAGGGAGGATTTAGGGGATCTTATGTCCGGGGGGAGCAAGGGGAAAATTTAATGGCTAAATCACATCAAGCAACGTTGTCATGTTTTAGGTAGGGGGGATATGTGGTCGTCCCCTGAGGAGACCTGTGCCCTGTACTCTAAAAAAAATCTCTGAGCACGACCCTTAAGCGCTACCGCATGGAATATATAATAACAAATTCTTCCACGGGTAGGCTGACTGATACCTTTTTGAATATCAAAGCCCATCCTTTTTTTGAGAAATTCTTGGATGATATCCATCCTCCCTTGGCCAAGAAATTATATATACAGTTTAGATATGGTTCATTGCCTCTTAGGGACGTAACATATAAGTGGTCAAATGCATTTCATTCCATGAGTTCCTGCCCAGGTTGCGCGTGTAGTAGAGAGACAGATTTGCATGTCCTGCTCTTTTGCCCCTTCTATGATAAGGCAAGAGCCAAATGGATCATTCGACTTTGCAAGTCCAGGGGGCTTAAGGACTATAGGGAGGCATTTAGATTTCTCAAATATGATACCACCCCCTAATAGTGTTTGCGACTGCTAGATTTCTTATGTCTATGTGGTACTCGAGGTGCAAAAAATTAAAATCTGAAAGTCCTCAAACTACTGTTTCTGCAGTAGCTCAAACACTGTAACTCATGTTGGCTATATATTTCATAGTTTGGGATTGCCCTTTAGGAGCGCTGTGCTTATTTAATGTATCTAATAAAATCCTATGATCCTCCTCCATCTTCGATATGAATCTCTCATGTGTTAGGACTACAAAGTATGATTCTTTTAAATATATATTTTTTAGCTTTAATTGTGCTCTTATTTTATTGCAAATTTGTATTTATGTCTTTTTATGGTTTTTTACCGATATTAAAAGCTTTTTGACTGACTGACTGAAAATCACAATCCCAACTTCCCTGTGGCATCGCTGTTTGTGTCAGGCCGAATTAAAGGCATAGTTTGGGACCTTATGAAACCGTGGAGGCTGAACTTGCTTTCTGAACGAGAGAAAAGAGGGTGTTGCCCTGAAGCCAGTGAGTGGGGAGTTCAAGATAGAGGCAGGGGACCCTTGGGAGCTGATAAGGTTCTGAATAGGATACCTCCGAGTTGTAAGCTATTTCAACTTTATTGGCGTCTGTGCCTCTGACAAAGAAGGACATCCACTAGATGTAAAGGGCTGTAGTCAAGTATGGCATTTATATCAGAGATAAGAGTTTGAATTAAATCCTACCAGTCAAGGGGGACAAGGTAGATGACTAAATACGGGGGAAATTATCAAATTTGTATCAGGTGGTGACAAGCCTGGTCACCTAGTGTAGCACAGCTTTACTTAGCTTCAGAAATAACCACAGGCATCCAAATAGATTTGCAAGTATTGTTAAGCTCTGTTGAACAAGGGCAGGTTGACAACACAAAGATTCAAGGAAGGGGGAGACAGGTTGTCACCAAAGCAATTGATGCAACCGCTCCAAAAATGTGTTAGTGGTGCCTATTTTAGCGATTGTGCATTAAGCGCCTTCACTAAAGAGGTAAGGCAGAGGCATATATAAAGAGTAAAATGTTACTAAAGATACTGTTCACACCCCTCCCAATATAGTAAGCATACAGGGAGGCGGGAAGGCTATGCATAACCTGCCAGAAGATACAGCATCCCTTAGCAAAAGTATGTTGCTCTGCAAAAACAAACTTCCAAAGCGAGAGATTATTCTTGCAGAACAAAATAACAAAGGCCCAATGCGCAGGGAGTGGGGGGGGATTTAAGGGCAATCGCTTCGCCTTAATAGGGTGGGCCGACTCTCACTCTGACCTGGAAGTCCTCTGGTGAACAGAGCCGCAAGTCAAGGGTTTCCATCAGTGGAACCTGTTCAGGATCCGCTTGAGGAAACCCAGCAACCCCCCACCTCCTAAATAAGAAAGGGGAACCATAAGTTCCAAATGCATTTTTTTTGTCTGATACACCTATTCCCCAAACTCTAAATGACCCCCACAGAACTAATGCAAAGTGGTGGCACACACTGCGACATTCTGCCATTTCTCACAAATATAAGAAATTCCCTTACAGACACCTTCACGATGTTTAAAATGTACTGTAAAGCTTATCGTTATGAACTATGTTTGCAAAGCAGAAGGAATTTCTATCTCTATATCTTGCCTGATAGGAAAATGTGGTCTTCTGAGCCCAAATGGTCCCTGGAAGGAACCTACTACGCATGTATAAATATGTTGCACAATATTTTTAAAGTAGTGTCCACCAAATTGAAGGCAAATTTAGACCTCATAAGGGTTGTGACCTGTGAACTTTTCCATATCGAGTAAAACATTTTAAATAAATTAGCGGAAGGCAGCCATGTACGATGTGCTATTCTTGAGCTCCGTCTACGGCACCTGGACTTTAATAATCCTGGCCCCAGTGACCTGTGAGACCATATACACCGCTGCGGCCCTTGGCTGCGTGGCAGCCCAGAAAGGAGAGACTGTCCCGAACTGAAGGAGGGGTGGAGTCCCTGGCTCTGAAGTTGTGAGTGGAGTTGCTGACCTGTGGCACAGTGGCGTAGCTAGGCCTTTGGCTGCCCATGGCGGTCCCTTCGTTTGCCCTACCGTGCGGTGGCAGAATTTAGGGGGTGGGGAGCACTGACGATTCCTGCGACGGCCGAGGTAAGAGGGCACGGTATGATAGGCAGGGGAGGCCGGTGCCTAGAAACCCCCGATGATTGTAGGCACCCTTGCAGAGTCACGGATTAGACTATTGATGATCGGCCGAGTGGCAGCTACAGAAGAAGAGATGAGCCGCGTTGAGGACAGGGTGGAATCCTAGAGCCCCTGGGGTGAAAGAGGGCCTTTGGGGGAAGACGAGCATGGGCAGTGAGGGCAGTTTGGACCCCGTGTCCCATGTCAATAGTAGGACACAATGCATGAATCTCTGTAGGAGCCTTAGGTCTGGTTTGGTACAACCACACCAAATTGGCGCTGAAAAAAGCCGGAAGTGCCTGGAGAGTCATTGTGACTTCCGGAGTGTGCTATGGAGGTTTCACGGCCACACTACGGGGTGACTGCCCTTATGTAGTGAAAACTGAACACATTCCTGCTAGATGTCTATTTTCTTCTAATGTTAACAGGTCACAGTTGTCCTCAATTATTACAGCCCATTTTACATCAAGATGGGTGGGTGCCCAGTGCAGGGTGGCCCTTAGGTGAAGCTGGGACCCTGGGGACAACCCCTGCCCTTGCCCACTGATGCAGTGATGTGAATAGTATACTGTTTTGCTGAACGCAGGAGATGTTACTGCAAAGCACTTTTTGTTGTGATCGCCATGGACTATTTTGTCGCATTTGTCCAAATACCCTAGCTTCTCCTCTGCTGACCCACTCCTGTTTGTGGCAGCATTCGGGGAATTAATTCAGACAGCTGCTGATTGTCCTACTCCCCTCGTCCGTCCCACAGTTGATCACAATGTTGAATGCTAACAGTCGCAAAATCATAACTGGTATATAGTGATGGAGAAACAGAGCAGATCAAGACCCCAGGAACATAGTGATCATGGCGACCCACCTGGAGAGCCACCCCGATCTAACCTGGAGAACATGGAAGCACACACACTACAGGAACATACTGGCAAATTTGTGGCTATTCTGCAGGCCATTCTCAACGTCAGAGCCACCCTGAAGCCCAAGAAAGATGCCATGGTCAGAGACCTGGGCCTGCTCCAACTGGATAATCAGAAGCTAAAAGACAGGGTTGAAAAAAATTAATTTTGTGACTTACCATAAGAGACATGCAAACGCAGCTGCAAATTCTTCATAAGGAAGTCCACATTTTGAAAGTCAGGGCTAATGTTTCCTGAGGGCCGATTTATACGTATTGTTGGTCTACCAGAAAACATGGCCAGCTGCAGCATGAAGCTTTATCTGGAGCATTAACTGGTAGACACAGTACTTGTGGGTAAACATGGTGGCCCGCCTCCTTAATTACAGGGATCATGATCACATCCTGCAAAACACCACTACACAGGACTGTGGACACTAGAACAGCTCAGTGTATATCTACCCCAACCACATGACGGAGGTACAGAAACAAAGAGTCTTGATTCTACGGGTTAAATGTCTTACGCCTATTGAACCTTCACTAATCCTTACTTTAATCTGTGAAATTATGGGGCATCGATGATGACATGGCTCATTTTTTCCTAAGTGCGACTGATGCTCGCACATGGCTAGACTCTAAAGGGATGGAGGATAGGTCGGAGTGGAACCCTTGAACCTCACAGTGGTGACAATAGTGTCGGCAGAGGCAAACAAACAGGAAATTGAATAGCCGCCCCTCACGGTAACTGGCTGCCAAAGAGAGAGTTTTAGTAGTGGAGGAGTTGGAACAACGTTACGGCTCAAGCAAGGAAGAGAGAGTTTTAGTAGTGGAGGAGTTGGAACAACGTTATGGCTCAAGCAAGGAACAAGCTTGCAGTTACACTGACTCACGACAGGAAGCACAGGAAGATAAAGCCTCAAAACTGTAACAAAATCTCAGACAGGGACCTGCTGACACCCCCATGACAGCATATGAAGTACACTGATCCTTCAGGCTTATATATTTTCATGTTCGTCAACATACAGTACCGCATGGGAAATGACTGTGTGCTGTTGACAGTTGCTGGGGGGCGAGATGGGGAATGTGGCTGAGAGAGGCAGAAGGATGGTGATTCTCTAAGGTGGTGAAGAGGGCCTACCTAGGAGCCCACATCCACAGACACCAGTCTTCATGCATCCACCTACTTGGACATTGAATGTTTTCCAACCTAGTGGTGATGGTTCACTGGCGACGTACTACTACAAACCTTGACCCGGGAAGGGGAGTTGAGTGTTAAACTGTTAACCTGATTGCGCACTTTTTTGTTTTACACAGTGGGAACTGCTAATGCAAAATGCATGCCAAGGCCTCTCATGGTTCTAATACTGCCCAGTGAACACACACCTTACTAGATGACAACACACACTAGACCCATAGCTCATATGTTTAATATCCTGACTTTGAACTTTAAGGGATGGCCACATCAGTGAAACTCTATCCGCACTACATCAACATCATCTCCTACGCCGACGTCACACAGCTTATCCTATCGCTTTCTGCCGACCCCTCCACAACGAAGCCCAACTTCCACAACTGCATGAAGAACGTCTAACCATGGATGAAGGACAACTGCCTAAAACTTGACACGGATGAGACAGAAGTTCTCATCTTCGGCAAACACACCACCCTTTGGAACGACTCCTGGTGGCCATCGGAACTTGGACCTAACCCCCACGCTGAAACGCAGCTTCCAGACAGATCCTCAACCTGCCCAAGAGAACCCACATCACCCAGCATGTGAAAGACCTCCTGTGGCTACCGGTCCAGAAGAGATGCCATTTCAAGCTCCTGACCCACACCTGCAAAGCCCTCCACCACCAAGGACCCGCCTATTTGAACCATCGGCTAAACTTTAACTGACCCCAAGGAACCTATGCTCCCCACACCTTGCCCTCGCACAGATCCTTTGCATATGCCACTGCTGCCAGCGGCAAGGAGCATCGCCCCATTTCTTTTCATTAGTACAAAAAAATAAAAAAAAAAAGGTGATAATCTTATTAGCATATTTTTTTCCGTGCTGAAGCTAGTTTTGGGGCGGGGTGGGACTTGGCTGTCACAGCAGCAGGGGGAGGAGTGTTTGGTGCACTTAAGTGTGCATGATGGTTTGGCTGGCTGTCGTGGGCCAGCCAAACAGTAATGCTCACTTATCATGCTCTTCACCTGGCTGTATTGCACAGCCTGGGTGGAGAACATGCACAGGCTCCCACTCCCTGTCTGAGCACTGAACCAGGCCAATCACAATGCTGTTGTCAAGCTGGTGACAGCAGTGTCGTGATTGGCTAGGGGAGTCTGGGAGCCTGTGTGCTTACGTTTAACAGAAGATGGAAAAGAGGTGGCGGGCTGGGGGCAGGTCAGTGATATTTTCGCTTTTTCTTTTCATTTTTATTTTTATTCCCCCCCCTCTCCCGTCTCATCACTACTGCCCTGGAGCAGCCACCACTGACTCGTTCTCCCATCTCGATTCCAAAGCCTGGAACAACCTCCCCCTCCACCTCTGCTCCTCGGCCTCGCTGACCGACTTAAGGAAGGGGCTCAAGATCTGGCTCTTCAAATAAGACCTGCAGCAAGCGCCCGGATACCCTCACGGGTGACATGCTGCACTCTATAAATACTACTAAGTTGATTGATTGATTGATATACATGCCTATTTGAAATGCAGGAATATCCATTTTGCATGCTTCAAGGAGACACGCTTAATGGCCCCTGAACTTATTAAGCTGCAAAAGAAGTGGAGGGGGATCATAGGGGGAAAGTATATTCTAAAAATGCCTGGGGCATCACTATCTGGGTTTCCCAGAAGGGTCCCTTATGTGGCCACATGGAGCAAGGTGGATATGGGCCCCTGGTAAGCGGTTTTGGAGGGTTGGCTGATTAGGAAATACTATCTATAGTTGCTGTGCACGACCCAAATGGCAATCCAACGGATTTCCTTGCCATACTTATTCAATCTCTAGTCTTTACACTTGGCAGTCTATGCATGGGGGGGGGTGACTTCAACTGCACTCCTAACGTAGATCTGGAGCCCAATATCTTGCTGTCTCCCACCAGTTATCACAATGGGCGAGAGACTCCCTAGTGACGGATATCTGGCAATACTTACACTCACCTGACCATGAATACTTATTTTATTCTGGGGTTCACCTACTCCACACCCGCACAGATTTTTTTATTGCAACCCAGAAGCTGCTACAAGGACGGGAGATGCTGAATACTTGGGGCAAACTCTGTCAGATTATAATCCCTTGAAATTAACCCTATTGTGATCCCAGACACAATCCTCAGATCAAAAAGATAGTGGGCCACATAGACCAATATTTCTCTTATAATAAGACGGCTACTACTGGGTTACTGGTGTGGGATGCATTCAAAGGGGTGATGAAGAGTCCCTTTTTACATACTGAACATGGTATGAAGAGAACTCTATCCAAGAATTGGAGACACTAAAGGGGCATATACGCACATTAGAAATTAACTTAGGCACACCCCAGACATGAATTGGTGCGGGTCAGGGGAGAATATCAAACACTATTGGAGTGCCTGGGTAATTTGAATTGCAGAGAACTCACCGTCAGACAGCGCGCTGAGGGGATAAAGAAGTCTGGGTATTGACTGGCTCCTTAAGGCAGAGCCCCTAGAACTGTGGTGGGGGTAATACGGGACAGCACTGGAGTGATAATTAATACCCAGAAAGGAATCAGAACAGTGTTTGAAAGTTCTTATGAAGCGTTGTGCGAATTCTCACAGGAAACACGGGGTCAAAGATAGGCCGATATCCTGAGCACCTTCTGCTCCCATGAGTGAATGACATTCAACAACTAGAATTGAGTGAACCCTTACAATTGCCCTAAATAAAATTGGCCAAAACACAAATGGCCAGAGCTAGGGAACTGGGACCGGATAGATTCCGGGTACATTTCTATGCTATGTATAGCTCAAGGCTTGCCGCAAGATTTTGAGGAATCTAGGCAACTGGGGTGTTTAGCGGTCTCCATGAAAAAAGCCCTAATTACAGTGCTCCCTAAGATAGGGCAGGGACCCCCCTATCGGAAAGCTCCTATTGGCCCCTCTCCAGGGGTGGCTCCTTCATTAGGGCGGAGGAGGTCGCCCCACTGCTTTCTCGCAGTGCGAGAAGCAGAAACCTAAAATGGTATTTTAAATACCATTTTATGTTTCTGCTTCTCACGCTACGAGAAAGCAGAACAGTATGACTGATTGGGGGCAGGTTGGGTAGGAGTGGTTGCCAAATGCTGTGGGCCCTGACTGTTTAGTCAGCCCTCCGTGGCCGACCAAACCAGTCATGCGCACTCTGCATTTTCTCTATGTAGGCTGCATGCAGCCTACATAGAAAAAATGGTCTACCTACAGGTGCCCGGCTGGGCGCCAACCGCACTGTTCACAATGCTGCCATTGCAGCATTGTGATTGGCTTAGGGGAGGGGACGGGAGGGGGGATGCATGCTTCCTGTTCTCCTGAAGCAGCAGGTAAACGCGGGATCCGGCCAGGAGCGGAGGCGGCGCGGGACCCGGGGAGGTAAGTTTTTTAAAAAAAATTGCCCCCTCCCCGCGCGAACCACCCCCACCTGCCCCCCCTACCCGCAAGTCATGCGAGCCGTGACTGCCCCTCTCACTTCTGAACCTAGACTATAAGATATTAGGGAAAGTCCTTCCTAATCATCTGTTCCCGGTGGCACAAAGTGTAGTACACGGCGATCAAAACAGTTTTATTCCTAGCAGGAATACTGTTCTGAATAATGAATTGGGCCAGACAGTGAGATGTGGATTACTGGATGATCTCCATCGACATAGATAAGGCTTTCGACTTGCAGAGTTGGGCTTCCCTGATGGCATTACTGCACCGACTAGGCATAGGTGAAGAATTGCTGGGCTGGATTAATCTTTTATTCTCTGCCCTAAGGACTCAAGCTCATGCCAGACAGGAGATTTCAGATCCCATCATTATCAGCAGAAGCACCAGACAGGGCTGCCCATTGTCCCCAGTGCTTTTTGCGCTGGCGATTGATCTGTTCGCTTGTGCACTCTGATTATGAGGAACTGAATGGGGCATTGCCATAAATGATGACCACTATATAATTTCCCTATATGCAAATGATGCTGTGATATACCTAGGAGACGTTGGACACACATTTCCTTCAGTGATAGCGCTATTGGATCACAATGCAACCTTATCAGGAATGAGAGTTAATTGGGACAAGTCAAGCTTGTTTCCACTGACCAAGCACGCAGCATGGAAACAGCTGACTCTCCCACACCTGGAACTACATCTCACACTTGACACCATGAAAAAAGAGTCGAGGTATATAATTAGGAGCATGACCTTGTGGATGGCAACCTAGGAAAAGCAATCACCTGCATTACGAATTCAATTACCTTTTGGAACACACTCCTGCTATCCACAATTGGCAGAGTAGTCATTTTGAAACGCTGATTTTACTGAGTTTATTGCTTTTCTACTCAGTGTTACCTGTCACACTGAAGAGTTGCAGTCTCTTCTGGTCACAGTTATATGGGGCAATGGTAGACATCTGGAGGCAATTTCCTATTTATATTCCTCTTCAGCAGAGGGTGGATAGGGGGGCACCTAATTACAAGTTGTATTACATAGGAGCCAAACTCAAATGGCTGACAAGATGGATGGCGAATGCTCTGGACTGCAAGATTGCAGATGTCTCTCAACAATTGAGGGATAGTCAGATACACAAATGCCTGATTTCTGGGAACAGAGCAAGGGCCTCTGATAACCTCCTATTATGGATTGCAAGGTGGGACTGGCAAAAATACATACACAGGAATCAGCACAATCCTCCTAATGCTCCAGTCCCCCTGTGATCACTGGCAAGATGCGCAGAATTGTCCAGGGTGCACAATACTCGTTCTTGGACTGAGGTAGACCTACATACTAGGGAGGATATTCATGCAGCTCCAAGTGCTGTCTTTCGATAACATAGGACTGACATTTCCATTGAGTCCTGGTCAGTTCCTGCTTCATGCGGAGAAGGTCCAGCAGGCACGCTGACAGCAGCATAGTGGTGACACGGAATCCACTGTGTCACAAGCACTACAGGTACCGCTGACACAAATTATTCACAGAATAGTGATCACGTGCCTTTACTCAGCACTGCTTTTTATATTTAAAGAAGGACAAGGGGACCCAATTAGGTAGGCAAGGACCTTGGGTAACAGTTTTTTTTAGGAGGACAGTGGTCCTTGCTGCAAGAAAATTAGCGGAAAACAATGAATATTGAACAGAATCAGCTCTATATGGTTTCTATCCAGCAGGATAGTGAGATTTAATCAAGCTTATCTGTAGGTATCAAAACAAACACACAATATACAGGGGGATACAATCCTGTATCCAATAGTGTAAAAGTGAAACAAGTAGTGACAAAGTGTCAAAATACAACAAAACAACAAAATCAGGCGAAACAAAGGAGTGCTTGTTATAAGATAAGAAAAATTAAACAAGCATGATAACTAACGTACAAGTTACTTACCTTCGGTAACGATGTATCTGGTAGAGACGATTCTAGCCGCAGATTCCTTAACGTAGAATTATCCCCAGTCGTGAGACTGGATCCGGAATTGTTTTTGCCACAGCATCTTTGCACACCGGGGGCGGCACCATGTGACCCCGCCCTGACGTCGTCCGCGGACGTGACGTCAGCGAGGTCACATAAGACCCACCCCGGCGCGCTGATGTCAGTTTTCTTCGGAGAACTTTTCCGCGCCGCAACGCGGAGCCATCACAAACAAAACTGTGAGAGTATGGGAACAGTGTGCGAAAAAACAGTGAAACAGAAAGGGAAAAAGCAATTGGTGAAGAACAGCACCATTAGGGATAGTGCCAGGCACTGTGTTACTGAAGGTCATGGAAGGGAAAGAGCAGAGCACCTCTCTGAGAAGCAACTCTGCAAAGCAAAGGCAATATCCTCCCTGGAGGCAGAAAACAACCTGTGAAAAATGTCATGACAGACGACAGAAAGTCTGCAACCACAATCTATCACAGTGTAGGGCAACAAGGCCGGAACATAGGAGTAACGACAATAACCCCAAGACAACACCATCGAGGAGTGACGTATCCCCTGTAAAGAGCGAAGAGTGTGAGTAGGCCCCACACTGGAATAACCAGGGTGCAGGGATGCAGACGTACACATGAACCTACCATCCAGTCACCAGAACGGAAGGAGTGGAACAAAGAAACAGAACGAAACATCCCGCCAGGGAGGCAGCGAAAGAGGGCACTTGCAGAATACAAAGCAGAACGGGGAGGAAGGGCGGGCTGTGAAGGAATCTGCGGCTAGAATCGTCTCCAGATACATCATTACCGATAGTATGTAACTTGTACATCTGATAGAGACTACTAGCCGCAGATTCCTTAACGTAGAATAGATACCCTAGCCATATCCAGAGGGGAGGAGGGTCTGCGAGAAAACCTCACCAGCTTCGAAGAACACAGGGCCCCAACAGGGGATGTGTCAGGAGGACAGGAAGGATGGCCCAGCCCCCACCAAGCAGAAGTAATCAAGAACAAGGAGAAGGGAAGGCCAGGATACCACAAGTCTACCCGAGGGGCAAAGGGTGTCCAGGTCGGAAAACCCAGAGGGACAGACAGCACCAAGAGAGTACCAAAGGAAGAAAAGAACCACCCACAAAATCCAAGGAGAAGAGGTGCAAACAGAGGCAGAGCCCGCCTCAGGAGAACACACACACAGCGAAGGTGACAGCCGAACGGCATCAGCCCCGAGGCAGGGGACAAGGCAGGAACGGCTCCACAGCCGAGAAGCGCATACGTGAGAAGGAAGACACAGTCGCGCAAAGCACCAGCAGAGCAAGGGACATGGGCAGACGGGTACACGCCGAGGTCCAAGAAGGTGGACCATAAGGACCAGGCATGCGCAGCAGGCAGCTGGTAAATACCATGAAGTAATGTACCCAGAACAGCCCGAGCGCAAGACTAAGACAGAGGCAAGGGAACCCCAGAACAAACCCCAGAGAAAGAGCATGCCAGTGGCAGAACCAGGCCGAAGAAGAGAAGTGGGACCGGCCAGAAGATGAGAGAAAAATATGTAGGACAGACCAAAAGCCGTCAGTCAGAACACAGGGGAACACCAGGAATAACCGAGGCCCCCTGGAACACAAGGCATAAGACCATGCCGAAATGTCGGATAAGAAGGTGTAAACACCATTACATAACACAGTAGACGGCATGACAAAAGTCGGTCTGGCGAACCAGAGGCTGAAGAGGACAGGCAAGCCCTGCAGAAAAAGGGGGTAGAAACACCCTCGGACACTGAGCAAGACAGAACCTGGAACAGCGCAAGTCGCACTAAGGCGGAAGAAAAGGAGAGACCGCACCAAGCGGTATACAGTAACACCAGGAAACGCGAGGAACCCGAAGGTATCCACACCCGCCCAGCTTAGGACAGGGCTATACAATAGCTTACAAGTACCCCACCTAGGGTATGACATGTCCCCAACAAAACAGGGGAACACCTCTTAGGGAAACCCGCCGCAGAGGTCAAAAACATAAAAGACCCGTGGGTAGCACCACAGGCAGCTTACCAGTCAGCCAAAAAATACACAGATGGTCCAAACTGAGGCCCAACACGGCTTCACCAACAGCCAAAAACACACCCCACAAAAGCTGAAAGGCTGAACCAGCAGCCAAAAGCACAGAGGAGCCAACTTAAGGACCCTGGACGGGCCAACCGAAATACTAGGCCCAAGAGAAAGGTGGGAGAAACGCCCCCCATAAGGCACCTAGGGACCGACAAGCCGAAGCTTATGCAGGGAGAGGAGGACGGAGCTCCGCAAGGAGTCACTGAATGGCAGAGTCCGCATGGGTGTTAAATAGAAGAATCCCATCAAAGGGCAGGTCAACAAGACGCTCCCGAATATTCTCCGGAAAAACGCTATCTCGCAGCCATGGCAGAGGAGGGCCACAGAACTCGCCATAGCGCGGGCAAGAGAATCAGAAACATCCAAGGCCGAACGGAGGATAAATGCAGCTATCTCCCGACCATCCAGCACATGGTGTCGCAGATCAGCGCAGACACCTTCATGGGAGATACGAGACAGAAGGGACTCTGCGGAATCCCATAGGGCGGAGGTAGCCCTGGTCAACACACAAAGTGTGTTGAGCGCTCGCAGAGCAGCACTAGTGGAAGCAAAAAGGTTATGCCCCCAGGAGTCCAACCACCGGGCCTCCTGTGACGGAGGGAGCAAACTGAAGGCAAGGAAGGAAAAGCAGTCTGAGGACAGGGCCCTGGGCAGATGGGTGGGAGGAAAGGCAGACCGGGTCGTGCGGGGCAGGACGGTGGCAGTGGAGGAGCGGCTGAGGCACCGGATCCCCCACAGCAGGACGCCCCCAGGCTCCCAGAAAAGAGTTGTGTAGCGAAGCTTCAAATGGAAGAAGCAGCTCCCCCCCACCAGAGCCCTGGTGGAGAACCTCCAACAAATGGTCCGTAGGGGGTGGAGCGACCGGATTTCCCATTTGCAGAATGCCAGAGGCCGTGGAAATTGCCCGGACAAAGGCCACACTCACTTCCGTAGGGCGTCGTGGGGGGGGGGGGGGGGGGGGGGGGAGAGCAACTGTTCCGTGGGCGAAGGCTGCAAACTAAGCCGCCCATCCGCGAGCCCCGCTGGAGAAAGAAACGGCCAGCCCCTGTAAGATGGAAGACCCAGGGATGAGTGAGGGGCCTGAGGGGCCTCCGGAGAAGCCTGCGGGGCACTCAACAGCGAGGTGCGGGAGTGCGGGTCCGGGGGCTGTGGCTGCAGAGATGGCGTAGAACCCACCCTGGAAGACGCTGGGGAAAAAGCAACGACGCGGCTTCCAGTCTCCGGTGAAGAGGAGACAAGGAGATGACAAACCTCCGGAGAGGAAGCGACATCCGGAGAAGACTCGACAATCCGACGTCGGCACGGCGACGTGGTGTCCGCCATGGGCACCGGTATGATTTCGATCGGCGCCGAAGTGTCCATCAGGGGTGCCAAGTCGATCTCCACCATCACGTGCCTCCGAGGAGAAATGGGCGGGGTCGGAGCCGAAGCAGCCAATGAACGGTGCCGAAAAGGTGCCGGCTCGACCTCCGACGAGGCAACCGCCTGCGCAGAGGACCGAAAGGGACTCAGGGAGGCGCCCTGGGTCCCGGCCTCCACCTGCGGCGCCACCAGGGCCGGGGAGGAAAGGCATCGGTGCCGGAAAGGCGTCGGCTCGGCCTCCGGTAAGACAGCCGCCTGCCCAGAGGATCGAGGGGGACTCGGGGACGAACCGTGAGTCCCGGTGACCTCCTGCGATGCCACAGGGAACCCCGCGGGGTTTTGCGGAGAGGCAGGGACGCCGTGGGCCGAAGAGGGGTAACCCAGTAGGGCCGCACCCCGACGACACCACACCTCCGAAACCTGAAGCCGAACTCGTTGGCGCCGGGGGTGAAGCTGCCGGTGAATCCGCAGAAGGCCCCACGCATGGCGAGGGGGCCGCGGACATCTCAGGGAGAGGAGGGGGGCCCAAAGAAGCCTGCAGAGCCGCAGCGTAGGCCTGCATTTGGGCCCGTGTCGCCCCAACACCAGGAAACGGCGGATAGGGCGGCGAGGGCGCACGTCCCGAGAGGAACCCGCGCCCTCTGCAGAAGGAGGACAGTGCCTCGGTGACAAGCTGCAGGACTTACCGGCAGGTGAGCGACGCCCAAGGGGCCTCGGTGAAGGACGACGCCACAGTCTGAATCGGCGGCTTCTGGCTTCCGAGGTAGGGGACGGACGCTGAGACGAGACCGATATGGACAAGTGTCGAAAGCAATTTCATCCGGCGCTCCCGCCAGGACTTCGGCTTAAGATGCTGACAAGCGTCGCAGTCCCTAGAATCATGGTGCTCACCTAAACACCACATACAAATAGGGTGAGGTTCCGTCGCCGACATCTGACACGCACACGAAGTACACGTCTTGAAACCCGAAGGCATTGCACACTGTTCCCAACGCAAAGGCATTAAAAGAAGTCCTGAAAACAGGCCAAGGGAACTCACTCCGGATCGGCGTTGCACGCGGAAAAGAAGGAAACTGATGTTAGCGCACCGGGGTGGGTCTTATGTGACCTCGCTGACGTCACGTCCGTGGACGACGTCAGGGCGGGGTCACGTAGTGCCGCCCCCAGCGCGCAGAGATGCTGTGGCAAAAAAAAATTCAGATCCAGTCTCACGCCTGGGGATAATTCTACGTTAAGGAATCTGCGGCTAGTAGTCTCTATCAGATACAGCCGTTACACATGGTATATAAATAGTTTGTGTGCACGGTGTTTGAGAGGTCGACGACCTTTCGATCCCATTTAGATAATTACTAGGATCATCATCAGGACAAAAATGCTGTTTGCCTGAACGACATATGAATTTAAACAACACAATGGAGTAAGCCTTGAGGGCTGGGGTCGCAATGACTTGGGAGGTGCGGTCTCAGCATACCGGGGAAAATGACGATGTCTAAATTAGAGTGCACCGGTAGGATTCATGAAGGACAGGGATATTACGGTGGGACCACGGGTTCGCTGAATGACCTGGCACGGGTAGTTCTTTGCCTTTGATAGTTATTGGTCGTGTGACGCCGTTTGTGCGGGGTCCGTGGGCAGGAAACAGCTGAATAGGAGCACGGTGGCTCACTTATTCGGCAGATGCTGGCGATGGCAAATTACCTTAAGTTACTGTTGTGGATTCGGTGCCGGGTGGCTGGGATCCAGAGGCGGTGAAATACCGTC
This sequence comes from Triturus cristatus, assembly GCF_964204655.1. NCBI lineage: Eukaryota > Metazoa > Chordata > Amphibia > Caudata > Salamandridae > Triturus > Triturus cristatus. The sequence goes on from NC_140589.1 coordinate 1,723,682,675, forward strand.
TGTAGAAGGCTCGATGCTTCAGCACTGCTACAAGCGTTGAGCCCTGATACGGTACAGCTTGTTTTTTAAAGAACACTTTATTGAAATCAAGGTATGACAATAAAGAAGAATAGCATACTTAGATGATAGCAACATACTCAAGAGGCGGTATAGATTTTAAGCACAGTAAGTACAAAATAGGATAGCTTAATCACAGTTCCACCGTGTTCAGGACATGTGTGACAGCAGCGTCCCCAGTGTGCGGGGGCTCGATTAACCCTCCCCTATAGTCGTTCCAGTTCCCCCAGATCTGGGTCCATTTGGTGGGACACCCCCTGGCTTCATATAGAGTCTTTTCAGTGATCATGCACCAGTCCATGTCTTTGCTCAAATCAACAAGCCGTAGCGGGTCCCCTGCCCTCCAGAGTCGGACAATATTCCGCTTAGCCACCATCAATCCCAAAGTTACCCAGATACGCTCCTTGGTGTTCAGGCCTGTCGGGCCCCAGGCATTCAGGATGGCCAGCTTAATATTGCAGTCAATCTTCTGCCCAAACACTCCTTCCATGCATCCCACCACAGCCGCCCAGTATCGTTGGATAGACAGACACTCCCAGAGGGTATGGATAAAGGTGCCCTCCTGCCCACAGTGCCTAGGACAGCCACCCTCTGTACAATAGCCCATCCGAACCAGTAACGGCCCAGAAAAGTAGGATCTGTGCAGAAGCTTTAACTGTACTAATCCAAGCCTAGAGGAAATGCCCACTTCTAGAGGAGAGGCCGTCGCCACGAGCCTTGTCTCAGACCTCGTAAATTCTGCAATGTGTGGCTCTGTACTGTGACTTGGCTGCATTAGAAACCAAGTCAATATAGTCCTGAATCTTAATGTGCAGGGCCTGCTGTACTTCATCCGATCGTTGCGTCCGGAGACTCCCCTTTAGCTGTAATATCTCGCCTTCCAGGCGGGTCATGCCCTCACGCTTTTCCTTCCGTAGACTCGCAATTTGAACCAGGGCCAGCCCCCGAATAACAGCTTTATAGGCCTCCCACAACGTCACAGGTGAATCTACCAACCCCTCGTTTTCCTGGAAATAAAGATCGGAGTCACTCAGGATCTTGTCACTAATCTGGGGGACCTTGCGATACCAAGGGTTAATCGGGGCCGTCCTGCCCACAAAGGGCTTACCCACCTACACAAGATAGGCGAGTGTCGTCGGGCATGAGGATGGGGTTAGTGCCATCAGGGACGTCTCAGGCAACGACTTCAGATTCGACATCAGGAAGGGTCGCGTTGGCACAACCGGCATCAAACCGGACCTGGGATCGGATCCCTGGGGCCCCACTGGCGTTGTGGCTGGAGCCAACGGCATCGAACCCAATGGGGCTCCTTCCAACTGTGCTGGGCCCGAAGGCGCATAGCCTCGTAAAATTATTTTATTTGAGCGGGAGTCACTCCAGCTCCCGGAAAGGGTGGGAGATGCGAAGTCGACTTTGGCTCCAGCTCTGTGGAACCGTGCATAGAGCGTCAGTGCTGCTTACCTTTTTCGACGAAGGACGCCATTCGAGATGAAGACGAAGTCCGCCTGGACTTCTTCTTATGCCACTTCTCCGAGTGTCCTGAGGACCTCAAATGGGAGGAAGAGTACTTAGGGCTCTGTGAGTCATCACACAACCTCCGCTTCTTAAATCGGGTCCCTGACTTCCTCAGAGCCTCGCTTGTCTGTGGTGACTGCTGCGATCGTGTGTAACTTCATCGCCCGCTCTCTCAAGGTTTTCAGAGCCACTGCCCGACAGTCCAAACACAACTTTGTAGCGTGGTCGCGCTCGAGACACCACAAACATACGCGGCGGGGATCGGTGACCGACATCATGGGGGAACAAGTCCCCCATGGCTTGAGACTTGTCTTCCACGAAGACGTCCCTCGCACACTAAGTCGGTAATAAAAAACATTTCGACAAAAGTCGAGAAAAAAGCCTAACAAAAAGCGGCAGATGGGTAGCTCTTCCTGGATCGGCGCTTAACTGGTGCGAAAAGAAAAGAACTGACGTACGCGCGTTCGTGTGGCGCCTATATTGGCATCACAATGTTCTAAAAGACGACGAACCAGTTACTTACCTTCGGTAACGATATATCTATAAGAAACATAGGTTAGTTTCCTTACCTTAGAATTACCCCCAAGAGTCAGACTGGATTCGGAAAGTTTTTCGTCAGCAGTACCTCTGCGCGTTGGAAGGTGGCGTCGGTCGGCTCCGCCTCAGTCGTTGACGTCATGGTCGACGGGATGACTTTGCGGTAGCTACTTAGACGCCGCCCTCGCACGCTGACGTCAGTTCTGTACATGAATTTCCACGCCAGAAATGCAGAGCCATGCAAGACACTGACCACTGGTGCACAAAACTAGGGCTCTGAAAGGATGTCCTTAACCCTAGAAATCAGTTCGCAGAACGGGGAGGATGGGTGGGGCGGAAAGGAATCTATAACTAACCTATGTTTCTTACAGATAAATCGTTACCGAAGGTAAGTAACTTGTTAATCTGAAAGAAACAGTTTGTTATAGATTCCTTACCTTCGAATAGATACCACAAGCAATAACAACCCCAGAGGTGAGTCTGCGAACCAAGTTCACACCAGAAAATCCTGGAGAACAGAACAGCCAAAGAAGCTGTCTCTCCGGACTTGACTGTCCAGGCAGTAGTATTTCGTAAACGTATGCAGTGATGCCCAAGTATCTGCCTGACAGATGTCATATAGAGGAACTCTCATCCCAAAGCAGTAGTGGCTGCCGTCGCCCTGGTGGAATGGGCGTGGAGCCCCACTGGAGGTTCCTTTTTAGCCAGAGAATAGCAGACTTTAATACACAAAATGACCCATCTAGAAATGGATCGCTTGTGTATGGCCCGACCTTTCTTTGCGCCCACATAGCCAACAAAAAGTTGGTCATTCACCCGGAACTGTTTTCAGCGATCCAGATAGAAAGAAAGCTCATGTTTTGGGTCCAGACGGTGGAGCCTCTCTTTCGCTTTAGAAGGAGGCGGAAGGAAGGTGGGCAAAGTGATGGTTTGCCCGATGTGAAAGGAAGTAACCACCTTGGGAAGAAAGGATGGACGAGTCCTAAGGACAACTTTGTCCGGATGTATAGCCAGAAAAGGAGGTTTGGATGATAGAGCCTGGAGCTCGCTCACTTTTCTAGCAGAAGTGATGCCCACCAGGAATGCAGTCTTACGAGTTAAAAGTCTTAAAAGACAGTTGTGAAGCGGCTCAAAGGGAGCGTACATCAAATAGGTCTAGACCAAATTCAAGTTCCACTGAGGCATAACAAAGGGAATAGGTGGAAAGAAATGAGTTATGCTTTTTAAGAAACGATTAACAACCGGGGACTGGAAGAGAGAAGGCTTATCAGGAAGCCAAGAAAGGCAGAAATGGCCAAAAGATAGCCCTTGAGAGTGCCCAGAGCAGAGCCCTGCTGGGCTAAGGAAAGGAGGAACAAGAGAACCTCAGAAAGATGGGCAGAAAGGGGATCCACAACCTTTGCTGTGCACCATGCCACAAATTTGTTCCATCTGCAGGCATATACCGTCATAGTGGAGGGACGCCTGGCTGTCAAGATTACGTCACAAACTTCAGGAGGAAGGTCAAATGATGTCAACTGCCGCCACTCAATCTCCCTGCAAGGAGGTGGAGGCTGGACAGGTTCGGGTGGAGAACCGTCCCTTGCTGCTGCCACAGAAGATCCTCCCGAAGAGGCAGTCGGATCGGAGGATCGATGGCCATGCTAAGCAGCTCGGGATACCAGACTCTTCGTGCTCAATACGGATCCACAAGAATGACTTGGGCCTGGTTGCGCTTCATCTTCTTCCACACTCTGGGCAGAAGTGGTATAGGTGGAAAGGCGTACAACAGACTGCAACTCTACTTGCGACGAAAAGCGTCACCTAGCAAGTGCCGCCTTGGAAATTCCAATGCGCAGAATTGCTGACAGTGGCGAATAGATCTAACCAAGGCTCTCTCCACTGTTGAAAGAGACCTTGCACCACCTCCGAGTGAAGACGCCATTCGTGATCCATCATGCACCTGCGGCTGAGTTAGTCTGCCCTGGCATTCAGGGAACCTGCCAGGTGTTGAACCACCAGGAAAATGCCCTGATGTTCCAGCCATGTCCGGAGTCGGAGGGCCTCTTGACATAGGGTCGACGACCCCACCCCGGCCTGTTTGTTGCAGTACCACATGGCGGCGGTGTTGTGGAAATCGAAAATAATTGCTGTTAGAATGAGCTGAAGCCATCTTGTTCGCAGCATCCATTTTGTTAGCCTTGTGATTCTGCAGTCTTCACCGTTGCCTGCTTTTCTATTCTGCTTGAGTCATCAGCTTTAGTTAACTCCCTCTGTACTGAGCCGGAGCAATGTATGAGCTCAGAAAGGCCTGTAGCTGCTAGAATGCACCTGTTTGAGAGTCTAACTGTCCACCATGTCTTACTGATGTAAGCAGTTTTGTCTCCCCTGCCACTTTGCCGACTAAGTGGTGTCCATCTGCCCATGTTAGTCGATTCCTGTGTATGCTTGTACCTTCTATTTGAGTCTACATGCTTACTCTGCAACAAACTGTGTATAAAAGGCCCATGGTCTCTGACTCCTACAGCGCCTGAGGGTGTTGTATTGATGTAGTCCCACTCATGACTGATTAATAAACTTGTCATTTTGAATTTCAGCTTCAGTGCCAATCTCTTCTTTGTTGGTTTAAGGACCCGTGGACAAGAAAAGGGTGACCCCTGCACCGGTGTGCCCCTAAAATGGCACATTTCGACAGTGTTGTCTGTGAACACCTGCACTACTCTTCCCCGGACAGAGGGAAGGAATGCTTTCAGTGCAAGCCGGATCGCCCGCAGCTCCAGAAGGTTGATGTGGAGCCCGGACACCGCCGGAGACCAGAGGCCTCTGATCTCCGCCTCTCCCATATGGCCGCCCCATCCCAGAGGGTTGCGTCTGTCACCACTGTGTGTTCTGGTTGGGGAAGGGAGAGGGATCTGCCGTTGACCCAATACTGGTTCGTGAGCCACCACTGCAATTGTTGTGCAGTGGCCTCCAAGATCTGGACACAATCGGACAGATTCTCCTGATGCTGCGCCCACTGGAACTTCAGGTCCCACTGCAGAGCACCCATATGCCATCTGGCATGATCAACCAGCAGGATGCAGGAGGCCATGAGGCCCAGCAGCCTCAGGGTCATCCTGACTGAAATCCGGGATAGAGGCTGAAAGACTGGAATCATAGCCTGAATATCCCAGACTCGCTTTTCGGGAGGATAAACCCGAAACTTCGTTGTGTCCAGAACCGCTCCTATGAAAAGGAGCTTCTGAGAGGGGATCAGGTGTGACTTTGGCATGTTGATGGAGAAACCCAGCGAATGAAGGAGGTCGGCTGTAATCTGGAGGTGGGAGACGACAGACTGGGGTGAGCCCGCCTTCAACTGGCAGTCGTCGAGATAGGGGAAGACTGGAACCCCTGATCTGCGCAGGTGAAATGGGACCACCGCCATCACTTTCGTGAACACCCGAGGGGCACTGGTAAGGCCGAAGGGGAGCGCGGTAAACTCATAATGCTCGTGGCCTACCATGAACCGCAAATAGCGCCGGTGGGTAACAGTACGGGGATGTGAAAATAGGCGTCCTGCAAGTCCAACGCTACCATCCAGTCTCCAGGGTCGAGGGCAGACAAGACCTGAGCTAACGTCAACATTTTGAACTTTTCCTTCCGGAGGAAGCGATTGGCGCTTCTGAGGTCCAAGATAGGATGAAGCCCATGTCCTTCTTGGCAACCAGAAAGTAGCGGGAATAGCAACCACGACCTACATCTGGGACAGGAACGCGCTCAATGGTTCCCTTGGCCGCTTGATGGTTCCCTTGGCCAAGCGAGCCAAAATTTCCTGCTGGAGAAGGCCCAGGTGATCCACCTCCAGGTGGCGTGGCTGGAGGGGTAGTGTCGAAGGGGAGAGAGTAACCCCTTCGGACTATCTGCAAAACCCACCTGTCCGACGTGATGGTGTGCCAGTGGGGGAGGTGATGGCGGATCCTGCCGCCCACTGGCGTTTGATGGACCTAAAATGTTGGACTAGGAAGGTTTGGATGCTGCTGCAGAGGGGGGGTTGGTGGACTGGCCACCCGCTGGCCCCCTGAACCACAGCGGTGGTTCCCACGTCCCCGACCGGGCGAATGTTGGGGAACTTGCGCTGGCCTGTGGCTCTGGGTGGAACGTAGTGGGGCACTCCTTCCGTAGCCACGAAAGGGGCAAAAACACGGACTGCGCAGGGCGGCTGGAGAGGCCCATGGACTTGGCCGTAGCCCGTGAGTCCTGGAAACGCTCTAGAACGTTGTCAGCTTTGTCGCGAAAAAGGCGACGGCCATCAAAGGGCATGTCCATGAGGGTATTCTGGACGTCCCCAGAAAAGCCAGTCGATCTCATCCAGGCGTAGCGTCGAAGGGCTACCGACGTGGAAATCGTCCTGCCTAGAGAGTCGGCGGTATCCAGCCCACAACAGATGGTAAACTTTGCCGCATCCCTCCCGAGGGCCACAGCCTGGGAGAGCACTGTCCGGGCCTCCTCCAGACACTGAGGCAGCACTTGCGCAACCATGTCCCACACAGAGTGGGAATAATGGCCCAAGAGACATGCGGGGTTTACTGACCGCAGTCCCAAGCTGGCAGAAGAGAAAATCTTCATTCCAAGATGATCCAGCTTCTTGGATTCCCTATCTGGTGGAGCGTTAGGGAATGCACTCTTGGAAGTAGAGGCTTGGACCACCAAGCTCTCAGGGGAGAGGAAAGTGGGGTCGCATGGGGCTGGGCGGTGGAGACAGGCAATCATCCTATCCACGGGAGCCCCCGTGTTGGTCCTGGACCAGGTGCCCAAAGGATGTCGGTGAGGGCTTCACTGAACGGCAGCAGGGGCTCCGAAGGGCTCGCTTGTGGTTGAAGCTCCTCTGTCAGGAGGTAAGTCCTGACTGCCACTGTATGAAGCTCAAGGTTGAGAGCCTCGGTCACCCTACGCAACACCACTGCATATGACGCTCCCTCCTCCGTAGCCACGGTAGGAGGAGACAACATGCCAAGGTCAGAAGAGGTATCAAAACCACTGGCATCCCCTAGGTCCTCTCTCCAGTCCAGGTCATACTCCAACTGGTCAGTCAGAGGGTCACCTGACCCCTCCCAGTCCTCCTCCTCGTCCTCTGGGTGCCAATCAGGCCTAAAAGGGACCCCAGGAGTGAACAGGGGTACAAAAACCCCACTCGGCACCAGATCCGGCGACGTCCATCCGGCTCCGCGTCCACATCAGGATGGAGACCGAGGTCGGCGCCACCGGGGGGACCAACCGGCGTTGAATGCAGGTTCGGTGCCGGAGGAAGCGGTGCCGGTGGAGGCATAATGAGGTCAACCTGCGCTGGTTTTGATCCAGGCCTGGATCCATGGGGAGCCTGCGGTGCCGGAATCGCCGGCGGAGAAGGCCTAGGCCCTCTAACCGAGTCCGCGGGGCCCGAAGGGTGTGCATCGCCTTGTAGAACTTACGAAGCTGGGCAGGAGTCGCTCCGGGTCCCGGGAAGGGAGGGAAACTCGGAGTCAGCTCTTCAGGCTCCGCACGTGGAGCCGCCAGAGGGGCACCGCCCACATCCCTTGTCGCGTCAGCCGACCGACTGGGAGAAGTCGAAGAGCGACAATGCTTATTGGACTTCTTGTGTTTTGACTTACCTGACCCAGAGTGCGAAGACGAGTGGTGATGGCTCCGCGACCGGTCCCTCGACCTCCCTCGTGACCGGGACCTCGAACGGCGTGGAGCCAACTGCTGGCGCTCAAGAAGCTTTCTGGACTGCTCCCGCAAGGCCTTCAGAGCTATGGACTGGCAGTCGGGCACGACTTGGGGTCATGGTCGCGCTACAGGCAAAAGAGGCGCACACGGTGAGGATCCATCACCGACATCAGTCGGGTACAGGAACCGCAAACCTTGAAGCCGGGCATCCCTACGTGCACCAGGAGTCGTGAGGACTCAAAAAGATGTTGACAAAAGTCATCAAAAGTTCAGTCAAAAAGAGTGACTGGAGGCACCGCTCTCGCCGGATCTGCACTGGCTGGCGTGGAAAAAGAAAGAATTGACGTCAGCGCTCGAGGGCGGGGTCTAAGTAGCTACCGCCACATCATCCTGGCGACCACGACGCCAACGACGCGCAGAGGTACTGCTGACAAAAAACTTTCCAGATCCAGTCTGACGCCTGGGCGTAATTCTAAGGTAAGGAATCTATAATAAATTATCTCTTTAAGATGTGCACTATTTAAATGCCAATAACATAGGCAGAGTTTGAAAGAGTGTGTGCTGATACAGAGGTAAGAAGCTTGCATAAATGACAAATATTTCACTGCTATGGACTCACTTTTCAGAGGCCCCAAAAAGGAACTGTCATGTTAACAGGAGCAGCAAGGGCTGTACAATGATAGCTAATTGTATGAGCAATGTATTTTCATGAGATGGTGGTAAAAGGAGCGACACATTTCTAAAATAATAAAAACTGATATTACAATTGGGAATACATGGCTATAATCTCCAAGCTACCTAAGGGAAAAAGTATTACGGTAACATTTTGAATTGATGCAGGAGAGTTTTGGCTATACATGATGAAGGTATGGTCCTGAAAAATGAGAGGACAAACAGAGAAAAATTGCCTACATTTCTGTATATGCAAACATCATAGAAGGTATGTAAGAAAACTTTCAAGGAAAGAAGGAGTAAATGAGGAATCAGTATTTGAAATGGACCTTCAAAACCACATCAACAAGACAGCTTTTAAACAGCGTGTTGTATCAAATATACCATAAACTTCTCTTGTGAGAGTTGACAATTGGCTTGTAGGTGAAGGGAGGCTATAGTAAAAGCACTACTTTCTGTTTTTAGATTTCCAAACAAATTCTTCAATAAGAATACTTAGGCTGGTAAACACCATTTTTGATAATCAAATTGGAATTATTAACACCTAGGGCCAGATTAATTAACTGCATTTTGTACTACGTAAAGTAGTACTCCAGTAGTACTGCTCATGTACTACAAAATTCAGTTCACCTACTTACTGCAGGGGACCGCAGCCTTCACGTCTCCTGTCTTTTCTGTGGGCAGATTACTCTGTCTCTGCTAAGGAGAGCTCCACACTGCACACGTAGGAATACAATCCCGTAGTAAATGTGGAAGAGACTGGGGAAGTAGTGCGAAAATGGGTAATAATTACCTAAAAGGGATGAGGTGTATTGAAATTTTACAGCCACCAAATATCTACAAAAGAAAAGGGCCATGCAAATCACACAAAAACTGCTAAAGTCGCTTGAGCCCTAAAAGTGTCAAATCAGGCTTCCGTGAACTACAGCTCAAGTCCACTCTGGCCAATCATGTGTATTGCAGCACACTCCATACAAAACAGTGGAAGCAGAATATTAAAATAGCACCCCATAGGAATTAATCTTAAAATAATGCAATTAGTTAGACTGTTTGACATTTAAATTATACACACATTCACTGAAAAAACAAAGGTTACATTAACATTATAGTTGGTTGATTGTCAGTGACAACATTAACATTTTGAACTAAAAACACACAGAAATTCACCAGTTATAGTTAGCAGACTAACTTGCACCCCAGCCATGCACTGCTTATGACCCCACATACTACATCAATAATGACATGTTCTAGTATATCATTTTTGACATCACTAATGACATCTCAAATTACATCATTGATGACATCGCTGATAACATCATCCAATGAGTGTGTTAGTTTGTTTTATAATTTACATTGTGGGGGGTAGCTACCACATTACTTTTCTACTTATTTTTGTACAGCCTGTGTCCAGCTAATAGGTGTAAGTGCTAAAAAACGCATGTGCTTCTAATGCATTATAGGTGTGTATAGGTATTGAACATGTTATAAATCTTTGTATTTAAGAGTAAGTCTACGTGCAGATAACAATTGATGACCTGTGTCCAGGATGTTTCACTCAGGTATTCGGGTTCTGCAGAAAACATTTCCAACAGGGCAAAGATTGCACATAATAGATACTAAGCATTGTAACCAGCCTTGAGTTATTAGATAGAACCATCTCAGCGTGACAATTTCTACAGAACATAGAAGACTGTGTGCACCAGGTACTAACCTATGTACATATGGTTCTTTTGCTTCAGAAGATAGGCTAACTGTAAAGTTTTCACCACTGTATGAAGGCTGCAAGTAGTATAATCGTTACCCCCGCTAGTCCTCGGTTTTTGTGAGTGAATGGTGTCTTTTTAACAAGTGTTGCATAGAGCACACACTGTTCTTAGTAGATACTTTTTAATACTCTGTGGCATATTTCTCATGAGAGTTTCACTGTCTGCAAACAATGTGGTACACAGTAAACCCTCTCTAAAGAGTAAACCATGTTTACAGTATCCCCTTTTCTACTCATATCAACTTAATTTCTTAATGTTGGTTCGGTGACTGAGGTGCTGGATACAGACAAAAGCTGTCTCTAGTAGGGCATTCATTTTGGAACAGATGTTGAATATCTTGAGAAACTTTCTCTGAACAGTTGTATACAGATTGACCACCTTGCACAATGAGGCTTTCACATATATCTGTGGTTGATTGTTACTGTGAACTAGGATACCTGTGAAGTCTATGGTATAGGGTCAATGTTGTATTTAATCCATGATTGCTACAGCACCATGAGTTGTATCTGTGATGGCATGAATGATGTTTTATATTATTCTGAACTATTTCGTACTAACTTTCAGGCCTCTACTGCCATACTAGTTTAATGAGCAAAAGAAGCTTGGATGATGACATCAATGATGTCATTTGAGATGTCATCAGTGATGCCATAAATTATGTCATACAACATGTCATAACATAACATGTGTATTTGTAAAGCGCACGTTAACTCCCAGAGGGGCATCTTGGCGCTGAATAACAGATGTTTATTGTTACCCAACTCAATGGTATTCATTTTATCGACCTGAGAAAGGATGAAAGGCTGAGTGGACCTGTTGGGATTGGAACCTGTGACCATGAGGTTGAACACAGGCCCCTGCAGTGGATGCAATAATACACTGTGCCACCAGATCCGGCCTATTATATCATGAGTGACATAATATGTGAGGTCATAACCAGTGCATGGCAGGGGCGCAAGTAGTTAGAATGTTGTCACTGACATATTCACCTACTTTTTATCACACCTATCTGTAACGTTACTTTAAACCTAGTATTTTTCAGTGACTTTCAATTTTTTTAACAAAAAAAAAAAGATCTTTTTATTACACCGAACTAGAACGTTACTTCAACCTTTGGTTCTGTCTAGTGCGCACACTACAGTACAGCTGCAGAAAGGACCACAAGGCAATGTCACCAGTTACGTTGTGTAAAAATTTAATTTTGGAAATGTGATTGTTCCTCTAGTGTCTTCATATAGAAATCAGTGACAACATGAATTCTCATATATAGAAGACGACGAGACTACAGACAGAGTTGAATCGCCACCATACAAGGGAACTTCCTCTTGATTATACAAAGTAAGTTCTTCTTTGTTTGGTGGAGATGTCCCCATATTCCTCTGCATTATGAATGTGCCATCAAAATCGACGGGAAACAGGCTCCAGTCCCATTGGTAAGTTGAGCTGTCCATCAGCATGGAAAATGGCAGCAATACATTTTCAGATATTATGTGCACTTTTTATTTACATGAGCCCATTTTCTATGTTGACTGTTACGCATAACTAATTGCTATGTCAGCTTAACTCACTACCTGTGACCAAGGCTATAGCCGAAATGCGTCAGGAAAGCTTTACTTCCTTAATAAACTGAGATGAGTATTTCCGCAAGCATCCGAGTCATACTGCCAACATTAGGATTGTGTTCAGTGATTTCCAGGGCTTCCGGGGCCCAATTCAAACCATTGCAGCCGAGCCCCAAAATTCCAGTCTCCAAGTGTGTGTGTGTGTGTATATATATATTAATTTTAGCAATAACAAACAAAGTATAATTATTGATTATGTTTATTATCATTTACAATGTATTAATGCACAAAAATTAAATAAACAAAACTTTTCAACTTGTGTTTAAAAATATAAAAAGTATTTCAATCAATTACATAACTTTTAACAAAGTTTACTACAAATTATATGAAAATGTCCATGAGGGTGTTTTTTTAAAAATTGTTTATAAATTAATATTTCTTAATTAAATTAATATACTTGAATTGTACTATTTAATACACACAATTTGTAGAGTTATGTGCTGTATCATTTTACTTTATTACTTATTTCTTTTACAGCTAGATTATAAATTCAAATATTCAAACTTTATTAAATGTTCCTACCCCTACGGCAGAGATCTCCACCAACAGGTGATAAATTGCTTGTAGTCATTTTACACTTGGAGATCCTGTAGTAGGGGGCTCCAGCCTCTAATATGAGAGGGTGGAGACATGCAACACTATACCTAGGTGTAAATCACCACTTGGAAATGGTGAATAGCAAAATAACTGGGCATTTAAACCTAGTTGCGGGAGTGGCTTGCGTACTCGAGGATAAATATATACATGTATATTTACCTTTGTGAATCCCACCCCCTAGTGTGTCTGTGAGATTTTTAAAGCTACCAGTTGACTAAAATGAGTGTTTACAAACTATCCACTCATTTATATGATTTGATAAACAAGGGGTAATTCGGGTGTTAGTCTCATATGCCATGTACAAGAGCAAAGTAACTGCAGCAAAAACATGGTTACTCATACCTGTTGAAATATATTTCAATGAACAGAATATGTTTATCCTCCTCCTCAAAATAAATGTATGTTTTTTCAGACAAAAGAATTAAGGCTATTATGTATCAGTGTTTCCACAATGACACAGAACGGGATTAAAAAAACCTTTGACAGATCAGGCCCTAAATGCAATACCAGCTTTTTATGAATATGCTTAGAATGCTATAACGGAAAATGCTTTATGATCGGTTATGATTAGATGACAGTTTCATTATTTGATGTATTTTACTAATGATAAAATAAGTGAAAAATTTAGTGAAATATTACACATAGAAGCATAAAATGATCTTTCAGAACTATGTTGCAATACAGTTCCTGACTAGATGCATCATTAGGTTTGCACTGCTCAAATACCTTTTTAAAACGGTTCATTTTACATTTTCTCTTGGGAAATACTGGTTTGCTTACCTCCATTAAAGTTTGAAGAAGGTCTGAGCAAGAGCCAAGAAATGATGTCAACGCTATGTCACTCATCCCTACATCCTAAAAAAATAAACACAGGAACTATTTTTTCAGCATAGAAGTGTTTTAATTAAAACGTATCATATGAATTTAACATGCATTGTCCTCACATACTGTAATCGTTCTCCTCCATTAACAAGGTACAATTAGTGAAGCAGCTCTTAAGAAAGCATAGAAGACAGCAAACCAAACATGTAGCTGAAAAGGAAATAGGTTTCTTTTCCATTTCTGAATCCAGAACCATGATCCTCTACCTAATGGCCCTAACTGATGACTTCTCCACATTTTTAGTGTACAAAATAAACTGGGTGAAGTGGGAGGTCTTACCAAAGTTTAATTATACTACATGTGTAGCCATGGATAGAACTTTATATGCACCTTACTGCCCTGATAAACAAGGACTTAGAGGAAGGTTAGCTGATAATTTAGGTCCACTGGCTGCCAAAACCGATACTGGCTTTGCTAGGTAGTACCATCTCCACTTACCCTTAAGGGATGGCGTAAAGTTATTGAAGATGATGTAAAGCCACAAAATGATTATACATTCAATTTTGTGCTAGTTTGATTCCATGGAAGATAATTCAAGATAATGATTGAGTCATTCTTAGCTTTGTCTGGGCAGCTAATAGATTGCATCTCAACGATGTGAGCCTTCCTGGAGTGGATATTTCAGGCAGCCTACGAATGTCATATATGGATAACTATTACTAGGCTGAGCGACTATTGCAGCTAGTCTATCAGTTCTCCTTCTCCAATAAGGTCTGTGATAGAAAGGCAGTCCCTTCAGATCAGTAAAGGCATGACTGTCTTGTACTGTGGGAAAAATCCACTACTCAAGCTGAGGGACCCCATTCATGATGACATTATTGATATACAATCTACTACCCACTAAAAACAAAACGTTTACAGATTTGCTCATGTGGGGTCTCCACTTTGGAAAAATGAGGAGTTACAAATCAAAGGATAACCCTTCCACTGGCCTGAATGAGCTTCCAATGGCATGAACATGTTGGATGACTTGATTGGAGAGGGTATACTCAAGTCCTTTACTGGAGTATGCCCTGAATTTTAATTGAGACCCTGCCATTACTGCCAATACTTCCAACTGGTGCAATGTCTGAAGAGCTGCTAGGCACAGTGCATTGTAATTTATCTGTATTACTTGTATCATACAGGACATTAAGGGGCCAGAACAAAGGTTTACTATCACTGGCTTGTATTATCTACTGGTTTCTGGCCTATTCTTGAAACGTTTGTTCTGGAATTCTTAACTGCTTCATACAGCAGACCTATCCCTGATGCCTCTTGTTGACAATACAATCAGCCAGCTAGAGATTTGCTTCTGGTGCTATAATAACAGGTCAGAATGTAGAAATAGAGCTTCAGGTTCCAATAATCTTTGGTTTACACAGTCCAAATAATAAAAAAAATATATATATATTTCAAACCTTTTGAGTACTGAATTTGAATTTATTGATTATATGCTGTCTGCTTTCAAATTGTATATAATACAAAATGCTATTAAATAAAATATCAGATAAAGTATTTACAAACGAATATTGCATGCATAGCCTTCCTGGGTTCCGAAGTAGTAAATACTGGGGTCTTCATTAGTACAACAATGGAGGGTGACAGTCCCTTGCCCTGGGGGAGTGTGTGTGTAGAATATATCTCCCAACTTTTTATTTATTGTGGGGGATCATGCAGTCATCTATTTGGCTTCAGAAGTGAAAGGAAGTAGTAGCTACTGATGGAGCACTGAATGCATAATAAAAGAATGCGTTTACATTTGTATGCAAGAAGATATCATATACAATACAGGACCGTCTTCTTTGAGATTTATAGGGCACACCTTCATTACAATCTGGAGACCAACAAAGTATATAGGCCTCATTTAAAATCTTGCAAGTGACTGCTGGCCTGGCAGGTCAACTGAGGCTATGACCTCTGTTGGATGACCGGTCACCAAATTTATATATTCCCTTTTACCTGGCCAGGATATCTGTGCCTTTAGTGGACCCATGGGGATGGCTCTATTGAAGGCAATGATCTTTTACCGACTGGGTGCACTTATAGATGCTACCGCACGGCAGAGTATTTTGTTCTGCAAAAATAAACTCTCAAAGTTCCCAAGTGTGGAAGAAAATACTAATAGCCACAATACAAATGGGATTATATCCCTGCGCATGAGGGCCCTAGTGCAGTTTTCCTTCCTAGCATGAGACAACTGCTACAATGACCCTGGATGAACTGCTGGTATAAACCAAGCCACTCCCCCACCCCTACACACTGTGTGGAAACTCAAATTGATGGAATGGTGCATCTGCCATTCCACTAAACTCAAAACGACCCCTGTATTTTCCATGACGTTTTAGAACAATGAGGTGGTTGGATTTTCACTAATGCATAGACATAATGTGTGTTTATTCTTTTCTTGTAGACAACAGCTTCTGCCATTAAGGACAAGTTGATAATATCTATGAGTGATGTCCATTTAAACCGTGTTGCTTAGAATAGCTGGTTTGTTGGTGTAGTACTTTGTAGGTAGGGGAAAGGGGGTGGTCAAATAATGTTTATGTGTAACTGGTATCTATTTGAAATTGCTGCTGCCTGATATTTTTATAAACAGTTGATGTTTCATTCTGCAATAAAAATAACATCAATCACATACATAATGACTGGTAGCATATCCATAACGGCATCTTCCGACCGACACTTATACATTTTAATTTGCTTGTCTCCACATTTTAGAATATTCAGTGCTTTGCCTTAACTGCGGTCTTCTGGGTTCCAGTTTATCAGTGCCAATGTCCACACCTACTAGCAAAGTCCACGACTGGAAAAATGGGCACTATATCACATTCATGAAATCTTCATTCCTTATCTCTACTTTTTGGCATACCTATCATATCATTTAGGACAGAGGGGTCCTCCTCCTTAATGCAACTCATGTATCATTACCCTCCCTAGTGCTATCTTCCGCCTGTGGTGGGTGCTCTCCACCCCGTGTTCCCAGCTAATTTATCATGCATGACAATACCTCCAAACCCTCCTCTGTCCCATCATCTCTCAGAATTGCCCTCATACTTACCTCTTCAGCCAAAGCCCACACCAGCATATCTTTATTGTAGGAAATCTTAGAGGAATGGGGGTGACATCCAGTGCATTGCTATTCTACTTTTTGCCAGCACCAATCCCAAACTTGTAATCTGCATTGGGTTTGCTGATGTTTTTGTCTGTGCATAATTCCTAGAAGACAGTGTCTGGTGTGACATCAAAGCTGATCTTCACCACCTTCAGACTCTCCACTACGTCCTCTAGTAGTCCCCTAATCTCCTGCAACCTTTGGTCATGTGTGAGATTCACCTACATTTTGTATGCATATTGTTTCTCAGGGAATGCGCTATCTGTACTCCATGCTATCTGAATTTCTCGGTCTCTTATTGTCAACCTGTCTCAGGAAGCTCTACTGGGCTCCTACCAACCTGCCCAACCAGGGGACCCATTTTGTCTTTATTGATATGAAAGCCTGATATACCTCCCTAGTCATCAAGCTCCCTCAACAAAACTAGGATGGAATCCTGGGAATGCAATAAGTATAGTAATGCGTCATCTGCATGCATTGACATTGTGTGCACTCTTTCCCACCTTTATGCCCCAGTTATGCATTGTACCAAGAAGCTATGCTGCTACACGTTCCATCGCTAGGCAAAGAACAGTGGGGACAAAGGGCATCCCTTTCTGGTGCCTCTCTCGATATTCTACCTTTCTGATATCAGCCCAATCAATTTCACATGGGCCGTGAGTTCTATGTATAGCTGCCTGAACCTTTCCAGAAAGTTAGTCGAAACCCTATTGTCTCCAGGATCTCAGTCCCAGTCAAGCATGTCAATTGTTTTCTTCATGTCCAGTGCTACCAGTGTGCCTACCATCTCTTTTTTTTCTATTTCATGCATCACAATACTAATTTGCCTAGTGTTCATAAGAGTATTATAGACCAGGCTAAAACCCCACTGATTGTTATGGACCAAAGAGCTCCTCATGAGGTATAGTCTGTTCGCTAGGACTTGAACTTCAAAATATATAAAATAAAAAGATGTTAAACACAAAAGCCATAGCCCATACAAAGAGACAAATGTCTGTTGATGTTATTTGTCCATACATAATTAAAGGAATATGTTACTTACCCTGTAAGCATCTGTTCGTAGCTTGTATTGCTGTATATTCACATGCTCTGTATCCTCCTGCCGTATAGTGTTGAGTTTGGATGTTGCATTTGTTCGACAAAGTTTTTTCGAGTCATGCGGTACCATGTCACTCTTCTCACAATTGGCAATGCACATAGGCACCGACTTAATTGTTAGATTATTTTTCCCACAACGGGTGAGCAGACGTATGAAGTGGTAGAGTGAAACGTGGTAACTATGCATATTATATATAATGGTAAAAAATATGAATGTTACAACTATGTACAACCACCTGGTGACTCTTAGATCCGTTTGTGAGTTTGGGACCAAGACCTGCTAAAATTCTCTAAGCTGTCTAACTGCTATGCTATATTTTCATTAATACTAAGGCACCCAGGACATGTTAAAAGCCACAAAGGTGTGGGTGTACGAAGTTTCAATTACCCTGCGTCCGCTGGTCAACATGTTTCAGCTGATACTATAGCCACAAAGGTCATTCAGCATTCATCAGGACCGGTCTAGACTGGACTGCATTCCTTAGCTTCTGTATTTGGAGAAACAACTTGTAGTGTTTTCTAAACCTCTTTTGGCATCCATTCATTCATACCACTTTATCATCCTTATTATCAGATTCTGGGTACTGTTAAGGTGACTGGGAATTTCCCTGTGTTTTAGTTAAGACAGGAGTTCCTAACAAACCCCATTGACGGTTACGAGCAGGGAACCCTCGTGTCACACATACATCAGAAGTCATAGCTGGTGACGCACCTATACTGGTCCTGTAATTCCTTAATGAAGTGGATCCCTCCATAGCGGTGCATAGTTTACAGAATTGAGGGAATTCTCCTACCTAATTTTCCTCTATTCTCTCATATGTGAATATTGACGGGCAATAATATTCACACAGTGTTTAGTAAAAGTGTGTGGGACTGACCATATAGCTGCTTTACAGATGTCAGCCATGGGAATATTCCCCATGAAAGCCATGGTTGTCCCCTTCTTCCTAGTAAAGTGTGGCCCAGGTGGAGCACGAAGAACCCTTTTAGCTTTTAGGAAGCAGGTTTGGATAGATTTAACTATCCATTTAGATATACCAGCTTTTGATATTGGGTGTCCTTTGAGTGGTTTTGAAAAAGCGGTTAAGAGCTGTTGGGTTCTGCAAAAAGATTTAGTTCTATCAATGTGGTACATTAGAGTCCTTTTCGTAACTAGGGTATGAAAGGCCCTTTATGGTACTGAGTCTGGGTGAGGGACAAAGACTGATAGCTCAGTTGTTTAGCTGAAGTAAAAAGCGGAGATCACTTTAGGGAGAAATGTAGGGCCGGTTCAAAGTTAACACTGCCTGCATAAACCTAAATGAAGGGTTCTTGTAAGGTGAGAGCCCATAGGTCACTTACAAACCTGAGTACCTGAGTAAAAGCAATATATATATATATAAAGAAAGCCACTTTCCAGGAGAGGAACTTGCATGGGACAGGAATACAATGGCTCAAACGGAGTGTCCATGAGTTTTAGAGTACTTTGTTAAGTTTCCAAAGAGGGGCAGGTGGGAATCTCGGTGGAATTATCCCTTTGAAGTCTTTTGTGAAGGCCTTAATGATTGGAATTTCGAATAGAGATGAATGTTCCCTATTTTGCACATATACAGCAATAGCTGCAAGGTGTAGGCACATGGGAATGTACATTAACCCTGATATCGGTAGGTGGAGTAAACAACACACAATAACTTGAACTGCCGGTGTAAGGGGGTCGAGGTGCTTAGAAATGCAGTAGTAGAGTAACCTCTACTTGTGGCTCTGCAAACTTCCTTAAGAATGCCTATGCACTTTTGTAGGAGGCTTAAGTAACCACATGTAAAGACTTTAGGTGTCAAATTACTAGAATGAGTTGCCTGGGGTCAGATCCTGCCATGCTCCAACATGAGAAGGTCCAGCCTGATAGGGAGCCTCTCGTGTAGTAACAGATATTTCAAAGGGGGTTAAGAACAATGATTGTTTGGCCCAAGTAGGAGCCACCTAGATGAATGTGAGTGATGTTTGTAACAGCTTTCTCAACATGTATGAAATGAGTGGGAGAGAAGGAAAAGCGTAGGGAAATATCACTGACCAGATCATCCAGAGAGCATTGCCCATGGACTGGCAATCTGTGTATTTTCCCCCCCCAACGGTAGTTTATTAATAAAAAAACATTGAATAGTGGCACATATTCTTAATGATCTGGTCATATTTGTGTACGGAGCGTCTTTTAAACAGCGGAGTCAAGTACATTTATCCTGCTCTTCAAGTTACCATAATTTCCCTGCACAATCCTATACCGTTGGTAGGTTGAGAGATTTCCATTTTAACACAATCAACTGTTTTGCAGCCAAAAGCATGTTTGTTATGAGTCTCCAGTCTCCTTTCGCCATGTGCGTCAGGTATGGAGGTGGAATGGCAAGGATGATCACTGCTGGGTTTGCTCTTATTAGGTAACCTGTTCCTTCGCCCCACTCTTATATGACTGAGGATTTATTTCCAGAACTATGTTAATTTCAGACAGTGCGACATATATGCATAGTGTCTCCCTCTTGCCCACATCCCCTCGCAGTAGTGGCCCATGGCAAATCTATACATGCGCTTTAAACTGACAGGTGTTATGTGCCAGTGCATCATTATTTTGTACATCAACTCTCTATTTTGCAAGCTTTTGACTAACACCAGGATGGCTGACCATAGTTTATCTCCCTGTGTGGTTTCTATATCGTGCCCCATTGTGTGGGCCCATCTATTCTTGTATGACCATTCTGTGCTTAGTTCCACTTCTGATAGTAATGCATAAATGTTAGAGAGGGGTCCTCTGAGACTATCTGACGTGGTTAGGGATCTGGTGGCCTCTAGCTTATTTGGGGTTTAAAAGGCCCAGTTTTGTAAATTGAAGAAGTATATGTGGTCTGTCTCGTGCAGAGTATATTGAAGTTTACACTGGACAAAGTGTTTGATCTCCTCATTCTGGAAGAGGTCACACAACATTCGACACACAGAATCTGCCTATTCAGCAAATATGTTTTTCTCTATGCCCGATGTGAAGTCTAGACAATCAAACAACGATGTAAATGTGGATAGTAATATGATCAGTCTCTATCTCCTCATAAGGGAATTCCAAAATATTAATGGTCGGGTTGAGTATGGCCAAGTGATAGTAAACTGGTAGTCTAGCATGTTTAGGGAGCCAAAAGATTGCCCAGAGAGCCTAACCCAGCGCTGCTGCGTCCATATGCATCTATTGGTGCTCAGTCTCCAGGATCGCCCATCCGAACGACACCCTAATTTGAGATGCCTGGTAGTATTTCATAATGTCAAGGAGGCTCAGTTCGCCCGCCTGTCTGGAAGCCTGCAGCACTTTACATGACACTCTCGCCCTTTTTCCCACCAAGATAAAGTGGTCTATGGCCTGCTGCAGAAAGCATATATTGTATGCAGGGAAATTAACTGGGAGGGCCTGGAATAAGTAAAGCAGTCTAGGGAGCACATTTTGCTTAATCACTGCCACTCTGCCCAGCCAAGATATATAGAAGGTTCTCCATCTATGTAGGTCAGTTTTGATAGGCAGGAGTAGGCGTGGTAGTTGGCAGCATAGAGTGGTCTGTAATGTAAGGTAATATATACTTCCAGGTATTGTATTTTCTTGCCAGGGGCCCAACACAGAGTGGTGAGAGATGAGAGGGTTTGTTAAGTTGCATAGTCTAGCTCTATTCTGAGCATCTTAAATTTATCATTTTTGACTTTGAAGCCAGATATGCTGTGGTAGGTCACTAGGATTTGCAAGATTTTAGGGAAGAATTGGGTCAGTCACCGTCAAGAGTATGTCATCTGCAAATGAATTAATTTTGTGTTGCTCCCCTCCAAATGGTATTTCTACGATTTTTGTCTGCCCGCGAATGACCGCCAGTACAGGTTCCACTGCACGCACAAACAGCAGTGGGGAGAGTGGGCACCTGTAGCGTACAGTTACTACCCCTGATTTCTCACCGTTAACTAGTATTCGCACCATTGGGTGTTGGTAGCTAGCGGCTAGCCACGAGTGCATTTGTGGGCCCAGTCCTATTGTTTCGAGCGTTTTAGAGATGAACTCTGTCAAACACATTTTTGGTGTCCAGCCACAGGATTGGCATAGGGACCGTCATCCAGATGGCTTTTTCTATAAGGGGGAGCACCCGCCTAATATTGTCGTAAGACTGTCTTTGCGGGATGAAGCCCGACTGGTCGGTGTCTATGAGGTATGGTATATGAGGCATCAGTCTGTTTGCTAGTACTTTCGTGAAGATTATAGTATCACTGCTTAGCAGTGCTATCGGCCGGTAGGCTTCCCACTGGTCAGTAGACTTACCCGGTTTATGTATGAGTATAATATTTGCTTCAGTCATTATTGGGGTTACAGTGTGAGAATGTAAAGAGGAGTTAAAGAGTGTAGCTATTTGTGGGATTAGCTCTAACTTGAAGTGTTTATACAAGCAGTTTGTTAACTCAAAAGGGTCTTGTCAGGGTGTAGATCTTAAACAACTTGGAGACCTCTTCCACCGTGATAAGTTCCTCCAGTGTGTCTCTGTTAGCTTTGGATAGGATTGAAAGGCTGGTACCTGAAATAAAGGCATCTACATCTTTTGGGGATAACTTTTCCGCCTCATAGAGAGCAGTGTAATAGTTTTGTAAATCCCTTATCCTGTCTGAGGTCGCTGCCAGCCCAGTACCCCTCCTGTGTTAATGGCATGCATTTGCCTGTGAGCAATTTGAGTCCATAGTTGACGGGCAAGGAGCGTGTCTGTCTTATTGGCCTTTACTTAAAACTCTTAAAATTTTTGCCAGAGGAATAGTATTGCCTTTTCTGATATTTCAGAGGCTATAAGATCTATTTTCTCTTTCAGAGAAATGTCTCCCGCAGATCATTTAGGGAATTTGTTAGCCTCTGGCGTTCAGATGTCACTTTTAGGTCAGTCTCTAAACAGTTGTATAAGTATTGCAGTGCTGCGCAGCTGCGATCTCTCAGCAATACATTAACCCAGAAAGACCGCCTGGAATGCGTACCACCATATATTAGGTGATGTTACATTGGGAGTGTTCGTGTCAAAGTACTGGGTAATTGTCCCACCTGCTGTGTGGGCCTACTTTTCAAGAGGGACCTATTAAATTTCCAATCTAGCCGAGAACAGCCCATTCGTCTGCTCCCTTCCCAGCAGAGTAGGGCGTGGTCTAACATGGTTATTGTGCTAATAATAACTGACTGGGTATCGTCTAATATGTCTCGGGTTCCCCACATTAGGTCTATACAAGAGTAGGATCTATGCATGTGGGAGACAGAAGTATATTCCTGGGCTTCAGGATTCTTAGTGCACCATAGGTCACCAAACCGATCTCTCACTCCGTGCAGCAGTGCTGGCTACATTGTGTTGTGGAGATAGCAATCATGCGGGTGTCTCTGAAGTAGGGCGTCAGGTGTCAGATTGAAATCACCCACCCATATAAGTCTAGGTGGATCCAACTCTTCTATCTTAGTTAACAGACAGGTCAGGACGCTTTCCTATCCCCGATTGGGTGCGTATATATTTAAAATGTTACATTGATGACCATAGAACTTACCCTCTAAGCAGATGTAGCAGCCCTCTTTTAAATTTTTAACAAATCTGGCTACCTCGAGGTGAATATCTTTATGTCAACCAATTATCACACTTCCTCTTTTAATCGTGGTTGCCGCAAGGGATTTTGTGTTTTAGTGAGTGGCGAATAGGTCTAGTTGCGGAAACCCCCAATGTTGGTAGTAGGAGTTGTGGCTGGAGTTCCCACTTTTAGTCGCTGTCCACTCCAGCTAGATACTCCCCGAAAGGTGTATTCAATGACGAATCACCCAATGCTTTATCTTCTGTGCTTATGCTGATAATTGGTGCAAATGAGTGTCATCTTGTTTCTGGATATAGTCCATGGCCGTCATATTGTCTGTCTTTATGAGTACTACCTTGCCCTGAATGTTTTGAAAGAAAGTTTTTAAGGCTAGATGAATGGCAAGGTGTTCCATTTAGTTGATATGATACCCCCGTGTTTGGGTGACCAAAGTGCATGGTCTGTCATGTTGTGTGGATGCCCCTCTCCAGTCAACTAAGGATGCATCTGTGGTTACTGTTACCTGTAGAATGGGGTCCATGAAGGGTTCCCCCTGCAACAGATGTTCCACCACTACAGAGCACGATGAGCGTGGGTACTTACCACCACTAGAGCTTGTAGCTGACCCTCAGCTGTTCCATTGTGCTGTATGGCACTCCTGTAACAAGCATGTGTAGAGTCTGGCTGTGGAAACTATAGCAATGCCGGATGCCATCATTCCTACAAGGAGCATGATTGCTCATATTAAAACATCAAGGAGTGGCTTGAGGGGGGCGCTAGAGAGCGCGCGGCCAAGATGGCTGCGTCCGAGTGAGGCTCCCGAGCAACGGAGCCGTTTTCCTGCGGTTATCCTGCCTGGAGTGAGCTGCGGGGCCGCCAAGACTACCTGTCCCTGCCCGTGGGCTCCCGGCACCCGGTGAATTGGGCGGCGGGGGCGGCCTCAGCCCGCGTGCCGCCCCCCTTGGGGACCTGACCGAAGGGCAGCGCGGAGCGTGCTGGAAGCGGCGTTCGGCCGCGCGCATCACCCCACGCCGCGGCCTGCCACGAGGCGGCTGGGCCGCACGTCACGCAGCGGACCGGCAACGGGAGGACTGGGGACCTGCGAGGGGGTCCCCCTGGGGCGACGGTACACTTGACGCCTGCTGCGTCGCCGGCGCTGTGCTGGCACCCCTCACGCCGTGATTCTGCCAGTCCACGCACCCCAGGACATCGGGGGCCTGCCATGGTGGACGGAGGAGGACGACATTGTGGCCGGAGGCGCTGAGGGGGGACGTGACGCCCGCACCGCCCGGTGGCCCGGAGTGACCTGCTGTGGAGGACCCCTCTCCGGGCGTGCTGCCCCCCGGAGGCGAAGCGGAAAACTGTAGGGGCGGAGGCGACCCTGGCGGCCACGGTGTGGCCCTGCTACCCACGCCGGTGGCTCGGGATTGGGGCAGGGCTCCCAGGAGACTGATCACTGGTCTGCTGCTGGACACGGGGAAGTGGCTGCTACGGATCCGACGGAGTGCGACCTGGCGCACTTTGGCTCCTGGTTGTCTACAGTTCGCGGTGCACCTCCCCCGCTGGCGACGCTGCCCTGCGCCCCGACACCCATGGTGCTGGCCTGACTCGTGGCGGCGGGGCTGGACCCCCTTTGCTAACGGCGCCTGGTAGTGATTGGAGCCCCGATCGGCCTCGTGCATCACTGAGCCCTCTGAATGCCATCGGCGCAGCAGCTAGCCATGGGGCGGCTTCGGAACAACCAGGCCGAGAACAGACTGAGGGTGGACGGCCCTGCTGCGACGACGGAGCGCCCTGTTGTGACCGCGGCGCCGCCCGCATCGACCCTGGAGGCCAAAATGGATGCCATGTTGGCGGCGGTCGACCGACTGAGTAACACGCTGGAACAAACCCGCACCTCACTGGAGTCCCGAATCGACAAAGTCACGGTGGACTTCACCCTGCTCCACGCCGACCATCGCCGGCTGGCGGACACTGTTGCCGGTCACGGCCAGGCGCTACAAGACGTGCAGCCGATAGTGCGCAATCACTCCGCCACCTTGCAGGATCTGATCGACCGCGTTAACACCCTTGAGGACCGCGCGGAGGATGCGGAGGGCCGCTCTCGGCGCCAGAATATACGCGTCGTGGGCCTGGTGGAGGGCGAGGAGGGACGGCGACCCGAACAGTTTGTTGAGGACTGGTTACGAGATATCCTGCCCCCAGGAATGCTCTCCCCGCAGTTCGTGGTGGAAAGGGCGCACAGGGTGCCGATGCGGAAGCCTGTCCCCGGAGCCCGGCCGCGTCCTTTCCTGTTTCGCCTCCTCAACTACCGGGACCGGGACGTGATCCTCCGGGAGACGCGGAAGATGGGAGCCCTTTCAATAGGGGGTGGCCCGGTGATGCTGTTCCCGGACTACACTGCGACTGTTCAGAAGCGGAGGAGCAACTACCTGGAGGTGAAACGCCGTCTCCGAGAACTGCAAATCCCATACTCGCTGCTGTTCCCCTCACGCCTCCGGGTGGTCACAAAAGATGGGACACGATTTTTCGATGCCCCGTCCGATGTCTGGGACTGGCTGGAGGAAACGGGCCAACATGGTGGCCCCCGGCCCGCGGACCCGGGGCCTATGGGGCGCAGAGAGAAGAGGCTAAGACGGCGGAGACAGAGGGACCGACGCGGTGGGACGGGGCCGAGTCCCCCGGCTGCGCCAAGTCCGGAGAGAATGCGTGTGGAGCGGCTGGAGGCTCTGGAGGCAGTGGCCACCCTGGGGTCTGTGAGCAGCCAGGGGGACGTGGCGGCTCGCATTCACAGTGACACTGAGACTGACCTGTCCTCCTCCCCGTCCATACTGATTCCGGAGGACCAGGTGTTGCCAGAGGTGACCCCACAGACAGCCGACCTTCTGGGGTGAACTCTTGCTGGTTTGCATTGTGTCCACTGCAGGTACCCTGGGGGTCGGGCGGGTTGCTCCGAACTGCTCTCCGGGGGAGGGGGGGAAGTCTACTGCCTCTGCTGTCCCCTGGCCTGTGACTTCTGGGGCCCTGTTCATTTCTGTGAGTGAGATGGGGGGTTGCGGAGATTGAGGGGTAACATGGGTCCCCCTACACATGGGCCGGGGACCGGGGTTTCGGGCTTATTCTGGTTGCGGGGGAGCGGGGCGACAGCGATCCCTACACACACTCCCCTGGGGCACGATTGGGCGAATGGCGGCCCTACAGACACACGAGGCCCTGACGGGGGTAACACGGGGCTCTTGCAAGCCAGGCACAACGGTATTGCTCTTTAGCCCCTTCGCCAACCCATCTCTGACCAGGTAGTTCACAGGCGATTGAGCCTTGCATGTTTGGACGAATACCCGGTTCTGGGGTTCGCCCCTGTGGTTATGGAGTTCCTCTTATTCATATTGTTTTTAATTTTGTCTCTTTACACTCTGCAGTGTTCTGCAGTTTTCTCACACACCATGTTCTTGCAGCAGGAGATCTGGGTGGCAGTCCCTCTGGTCTTTCTTCCCCCTCCCCTTCCCCGGCTGGCCCGCTTCGGCCGATGAACCTAGTGTTGTCCGCGCTCTACCCCAATGGCTGACACTGCAATCGTCACTTGGAACATTAAGGGCATGCATACACCAACCCGCCGATATTCTGTTTTTGCCTATCTCCAGAGGCACAAGATAGGGGTGGCCCTTCTCCAAGAGACACACATGACACGGCTGGAACTAGACAGACTGCGCGCCCGCTGGAGGGGACAGCTTTTCGGGACTACATACTCCGCGCATGCTCGGGGTACACTAGTTTGGGTACGGGCAGGCACACCCTTCATATGCTCCGAGACGGTGCTCGACTCTGACGGTCGATACACTCTGGTGCGGGGGCGACTCAATGGGCACCCTGTGCTCCTGGGTTCTATCTACGCCCCGAACGTTGATCAACCGTCGTTCCTTGATCGCCTCTCGGTGGCCCTGACCCCGTATGTGGGTCTCCCCTGGCTGCTGGGTGGGGACTTTAATGCCGTACTGGACACGAGCCTTGATAGATCCTATCCACCACTCCGCAGTACACAGGCGGTCTCGAATGCGAGGAGCCTCACTGATTGGCTGTCACGGTGGGCCCTTCATGACGTGTGGCGCACCTTACATCCCGCTGACCGGCTCTATTCCTATTATTCTGCGGTACATGATCTTCACGTCCGCCTTGACAGGGTGGTAAGCTCCCAGTCGCTGGACCCTTTGATAGTCCAGGCGGATTACTTGGGCCGGACTCACTCTGACCACAACCCTCTTCGACTGCGTCTCTGCTGGGACCCGGGGAGACCACCCATCCCCACCTGGCGCTTGCAACCGGCTGCTCTTGAGGACGCGGAGTTCCGGGCCTCGCTCGGCACGGCGGTCAAGCAGTTCTTTGACCTCAATGAGGGCACGGCGGGGAGCACGTGGACGGAGTGGGACGCGCACAAGGCAGCCATGCGGGGACACTGTCTGGGGGCAACGGGAAATATCCGTAAGCAACTTACGTTGCTACTCACCGCTCTGGAGACCCGGCTACTGGCATGCGAACGTCATGGCGAGGGTGGTGGGCGTGACTCGACCAGGCTGGCCCGGCTTCGGGCACGCCACGCTGCGCTGTTGGAGAGGTTGCGCTGCCACAACTACGCTGCCCATTCGGCACGGGTCCACGCCACATCGGACAGGGCGGGGCGATTGCTGGCCTGGCTGATCCGACAGGAATCGGGCTATACGCCAATAGCCTCCCTTCGCGGGCTGGACGGCACGCTGGTGCACACACAGTGGGAGATCCACCAGACGCTCACGGCACACTACCAAGACCTGTATACCTCGGCGGGGCGACGGCAGGCACAGGATCTGGATCTGTTCTTAGGGGCTGCCGGCCTCCCCACAGTTCCGGATGCCCACCAGGAAACACTGGAGGGTCCCCTCACTCTGGAGGAAATAGGGGACGCGGTGGCCTCATTGGCCTCTGGCAGGGCGCCTGGACCTGATGGTCTCCCGGCAGAATACTACAAAGCATACCGGGAGTCTCTGGTGCCCCGTCTGCACGCGTTATATCTCACAGCCCTTGAGGAGGCCACCCTACCTGCCTCCATGAGGGAAGCCTACCTGATCTCTTTCCCCAAGCCAGGGCGTGACCCTACTCATCTAGGGTCCTATCGCCCCCTCGCCCTCCTCAACACCGACTACAAGATCCTGGCCAAGGTCCTAGCGGAGCGTTTGGCCCCCACCGTGCCTGTGCTGGTGCACAGGGACCAGAATGGGTTTGTGCCGAAACGCAGTACCTCGCTTAATCTTCGCCGGTTCTTCCGTGTGGCCGTACACGGTGCACAGCACTGGCCACGGGCGGGCTGTCTAGTGTTAGACCTCGAGAAAGCCTTCGATAGCTTGGAATGGGGCTACCTGGTGGCAAGCCTATCACATTACGGACTAGGCCTTGGGTTTCTGCAAATGGCGGCGCTCCTCTATAAGAACCCTGTGGTCCGGGTGAGAACCGGCCTGTGCATTTCCGAGGCCATCTCGGTTGGCCGAGGTACCAGGCAGGGGTGCCCCCTTTCACCCCTCCTTTTCGCGCTTGCCATCGAGCCCTTGGCAGCCACCCTGCGGGGGGTGTTGACGGACGGCATTCCAATGGGCGACGCCACCCACCAGGTTTCCTTGTACGCGGATGACCTCTTGATCTTCGTGCGGGATGTGGCGAATATCTCAGGGGACCTTGAACGGGTTCTCACGGAGTTTGCAACGCTCTCCGGGTTAAGGGTGAACGCAGCCAAATCGTGTCTCTACCCGTTCCGTGATGATACCCTGGATCCCCGGTTTCAACTGGGAGGTGTGCCTGTCCGGTGGCAACCGGACACCTTCCGTTACCTGGGCATTCAGGTGTACCGGCGACCCGCTGACTTAGTGGAGGGTAACTTGGGCAGGGCGGTGACGGCGATCAGGGCCCAGATGCGTTTCTGGGGCACCATTCCCCTTGCGGTCACGGGTCGCATTGCACTGGTCAAAATGGTGGCCCTGCCCAGACTCCTCTACTATTTTGCTAATCTGCCGACCTATATCCCGGCGTCCTTCTTCGCCGCCCTGGAGCGCTCCCTTCGGGATTTTGTGTGGGGCACCGCACGACACAGAGTGGCGCTCTCTAAGTTATACCTCCCCACGGGTCAGGGGGGACTCGCGATGCCCTGTTTTGCGCACTATTACCTAGCAGCACAGCTGCAATGGGTGGCCAGGTGGTTGGCCGACCGGGAGAGGGACGACACGGCGTCCGTGGAACCACCGCTCCCCCTGAAGGATGTTATCGCGTTGTTCCATCCGACGGCCAAAGTGACCAAGCCGGGGCCCCTACTAGTGGCGGTGGCCTGTCGGTGCTATCGGCGAGCCCTCTACCTGACTCGACACACACCCCATATGCCCCTGCCATGCCGATTGAGGGTTCACCTAGCGGTCGAGGGATATTGCGCTCGGCAGAGCTTGCCGACTGGCACGCGGCGGATATTTGCACGCTGGGGGACCTCTACCACGACGGTGTGCTTATACCGTTCGCTCAGCTGGCGGAGGAGACGGGGTTACCGGCCGGTCAGTTCCTCCGTCACCGCTCGCTAGTCGCGACGCTGACTAGTCGGTGGGGTGCTCTTCAGGAGGAACCGGCGCAACACCTCATGATGCAGTACCTCCACGTCATGGGACGGGGCGGCCACATGGTCCGCTGGTTCGCGGCCTCCTTGCGCATGATGGTGGCGGCGGACCTGTCTCCACTGCGGGGTAAATGGGAAGCGGATTTGGACCGTCCCCTGACCGACAAGGAATGGAGGGATACGCTACGGGGGCCCACACGGATCCCCAGGAATCTGCGGTTTCGCCAAATCCAGTACTTCATACTGCACAGAGCATATCTCACTCCCGACTCCATTAATCGCTATTTCCACCGGGCGGACGCTGAATGCCCACGCTGCAGGGCTCTGGATGCTGGACTAGTACACATGTTATGGAGCTGCCCAGCGCTCGATTCATACTGGCGGACGGTGCATGGAGCGCTACGTACTTGCGTCGGTCCGCTGGCGCAGCGAGATTGGCCCGCCTGTCTGTTACACTTGTTTCGTAGAACTCCCCCCACGAAGGTTGCCTGTCGCTTCCTCGATCTGGGCCTGATTGTGGCGAAGCGGTTAATTACCAAGCGCTGGAAGGCGACTGAACCCCCTCGGGCGCAGGCGTGGCGGAGTTCCTTGCTAGTGTGGGCGGGGGCGGAGGGCACGGCTCTCTTGCGAGAGGAAACGTTAGGCCTTAGACTCACACCCATAGCGAGTCAATGGGACGTACACGTGCAGGTCCTGATGCAGCTGGATGGGGATGCCCTGAGACTCTGTGGGACACATACTGCGGAGCCACTTCCTGGTGGGGAAGGGAATGGAGGTGAGCCTGGGAGACCCACTCCGGGGACTGGCGGGGAGGTCCTAACCGAACCGGGAGGATGTGCGGACACTGACATTTGCCTCTCATAGTATGATATGTCGCGGGGGATGGGGGGCCGGGTTTTGGGAGGGGGGGTGGACCGGGGGGCTGGTATCCTGAGGGTCGTATGGTCTAAGATCGAACCTGCTGCTGTTGTTTCTGATGGACTTCTGTTGTTTAACCTATCTTCAGTTATTTAAGTTCGGTTGTTACATGAATCTGTTCAACTGCGGGCGGCGGCCCTGACACTTACTTGATGGCATCAATCCACGCCTCGTAGTGGCGCTGGATCTGGCGGCTCACCGCATTCACAACTAGCGGATACTCCTCGGAGTACCGGACTCATTGCCTGTGAGATATTACATTCATGATGTATGTTATGTCTATATCAACAAATGCTAATAAACAGATTTCATAATAATAATCAAGGAGTGGCTTGAGTGAGCTGTCAGTTTTGAAAATGAGGAAGCATACCTTTGTGCCTTGGTAAAGGGGAGGCATCAACTCTGCAGCTCCTTTGCGAAGAAGCAACTGAGCCTCTTAGTGAAGAAGGTGGAGGTGTTCTGGAGTTAGGGTGTGTGGCCATGGTGGGATGTTTGATGAGGCTGAGAGGCGTTCCGGGCAATACCTGTGTTTTATTGTTGCGAGGACTCATCTGTTTGAGGTTATTTCTTCCCAACGTGGGATCTTGCAGTCTCTCTGACATGTAGTGTTTGGTAGTAGGAGGCGGGGGCAGGCTTAAAAAATATGTTGGAGGCGGTCTTCAGCATTCCCTTTCACATGGGAAAATATTGTACAGAACCCTCTGATTTATCAAGTGTTTCAAAATGGAAATCTTTCTCTTTCGGTAAGATGTGAACGTAAGACATGTAGGTTTCCATTGCATTGCCCCATGATAGGTGATAGTATAATCAATGGGAGAAGCCTTGAGAGTAACTGTGAGAAACGGGGTAGTTGGTTGAGGGGAATGTGAGCCGTTCTCAAGCAACAGCCAAATCCTTGCCAGGGTGAGCCACAAAAAGTCACTAAATTAACTTGTGCTTAACCCTCGAGTAGCTTGGCACAATGGCAGTCAGGCTTAACTTAGAGGCAATCTGTAAAGACAACGAGTAATGTCCCTACGATGTATGGACTTAAACAGTAGTAAAGTAACAACACAATACAAGAAAAATTCCACAACAATTAAAAAAATAAAGTAAAGCTTCATGAATTATTTGAGACCAAAGTGACAAAAATGCAATCAATACAACTGGAGATGTGCAATTTTAAAGATTTAGATGAAAGTAGAGCCAAAAGATGCATAATGCCAACTGAGGGTATCAGTCACGCTATACTGGGAGAAAATCACAAGCTCAGACTGACAGGGATTGAGTACAGGACCAACTTTGGCCCGTTGAGGATTGTACATTATGTGCTTAGTACGCAGTCTGCGTGGTGTGGCTTTGCGAGGCTTTGTCATCCGCTGACGGTTTCGATAAAGCAGGTGCGTCGCTCTGTGTTGTTTCTGGTGAGCTGTGTGGCAAAGCTTTGCATTGCTCAGTGTTGGTTACGATAAGGCTGGCAGCTGTGCAACAATGCTTTGCGGGGGCTATGCATATCAAGGTGTTGGTTCTGAAGAAGCTGGCAGCTGTGCGGCGAAGCTTTGCATGGCCTTGCACCAGTTTTGGTGGAACCTTCAGTTAGGCTAAAAGGAGCACTCACTGATGCCAGTCAATAGCCCAGGACCTGGGGAGACACCACTCGGGGATCAAGAACACACTCCAGCAGATTTCACGCAGGTCCAGGTTTAGGTCCAGTGCAGCAGGTCAGCTGGCCAGCTGCAGGGAGGCCTCTGGAGCTTGTTGTGCCCATGTAGCTCAGAAAAAGAGTTCAGTCAGCTGACCCTTAGAGTCACTCAGGTAGCCTAGAATGAAGAAAGCAAAGATCTAGACTTCCTTCTCAGAAAACAGGGCAGGCCTCAGGCAGCAAGACAGTCCTTTTTCTGTAGTATCCACAAGTACAGGAGTGTACTGAAGAGTAAGCCTGAGGGCCCCAATGTTATAGCTAATGCCAGCTTTCAAGTGGGAGAAATTTCTGGAGTCTGTTCGTCACACAGAAGTGTCTGGGATTTCCTGCCTCCCTGTCCTCGTCCCAGTCTGTCTGGGGTCACAATAGGCTAGTGCGAAGTTCTTTGCAAGTGAGTTGTGGCACTGTTTTTGAACTGCAAGTGTGACAGGTGAAAGCTCTGCCTCTCCCATCAAGTCAGGATGACCCATCCTTGCTACATCCAGTGTGCCTGTTTGGGAGGAATACAAAAACGTCAACTGCCAACTCCACTTAGCCATGTGACCCAGGAACAGGCTGAAGACCCCAAATGGTTAGGACAAGAACTCAGTTGGATCACTAAAAGTGGCATTTTCAGAGTTGTGACTTAAAATCCGACTTTATCATTGAAGTGGATTTTAGATTACAATGCCTTAGACACCAAACATGACATTTCTACCTGCTCCCAAACAAAAGGTATCACTTATTAAATGTAATGAGGCAACCCAATGTTATCCTAGTAGAGAGGTAGGCCTCACAGTAGTGAAAAATGAATTTTGCAAGTTTTTCACTACAACGACATGTGAAACGTAAACGTACATGTCCAACTTTTTTTTAATACAATGCACCTTGGCCTATGGGCTGTTTATGGCCTACCATAGAGGTGAATTATATGTACTATAAAGTGAGTTTTAGGCTTAGCAAAGAGGTTTTTTGCCTTGTCGAACAGGCAGTTTAAATCTGCACACAGGCTGTAATGTCAGGCCAGAGGCATGTTTAAAAAGGCTACTTAAGTTTGTGGCACAAAAAGTGCTGCAGGCCCACTAGTAATGTTTAATTTACAGGCCTTGGATACATGCCACTGTGCTAGTGACTTATAAGAAAATTAAATGTGCCAATTGAGTGTAAGCCTTTTTTTAATGTTTAAAGGAGAGAGTACAAACACTTCAGCACTGGTTAGCAGTGGTAAAGTGCACAGAGCCTAAAGGACAACAAAAACAAATTCAGTAAAACAGGAGAAGTGAAGGTGAAAAGATTGGGGGTGACCTCTTAGAGAGGGTCAAGTCCAACATAACCCCGCTCCAGTCTAAAGTATGGTACAAGGTTTTCTGTAGAACACACAGGTCGAGGAGTATACTGAAGAGTGGGTCTGATGGTCCTATTTTTATACCAGATACCAGATTTTAAATAGGTGAAACTATTGGAGTTTTTCCCTACATAGAGGTGTCTGGAATTCCCTTCCTCTCTGCCCTGGACCCTGTCTTTCTGCGGCACAACAGGCATGTAAGAAGTTCTTGGTCAGGGAGCTGTGTCTGTGTGTTTGAAATGCACGTGCAACAGGGGACAGCTCCGCCCCTCCCATCATGTCAGCTTGGCCCATCGTGCCAACACCTCTATTGTGTAGCTGTATGGGAGGACTACACAAAGGCCGACTCCACCTAGATAGGTGACCCAGGAACAGGCTACAGGCAACAAGTGGTTAGGAAAAGAAAATGCCAACTCTCTAAAAGTGCGTTAAATTGTTAAAGGTAAAAAGTGTGTACAAGGGTTTTATTTTGACAAAGAAGAAACATTATACCGGAACATTACTTATGAGTGCCCCCAAGAGGTTGCTTCAATCAAATACATTTTAAACATAAATCTCAATAAATAAACAATGGAGAAATCAATATATAGAAGCAGGTGTATTCTTTTTTGATACAGTTTATCATCAATGAAAGAATAAAAAGGGTACAGGAATTATCTTAAATACAAGGGTGACAGAAATTCAAAGTTGTATAGTACAATATATTCTTTTCACCCGTGTATTAGACCCATTTACAATGCCTATTTAAAAGGTTCCTGATATTTACTTTGTTCCAAAGGGTCTCTATTTTACTTAAAGAATTGTTTGTTCTGAAATGGTCTACTGGATGAACTACACAACAAAACCGTAACTTCGAAACGTTGACTCTTTTTCTGTTTGTTGAAAAAGCCTTATCTGTATTATAAATTTATACCTCAGTTTGAGACAAGTTTCTACGTACATAGGCATTGTAAATGGGTCTAGGACATGATAACAAATAAAATCCCTTGAAGGCACTTTTTACCTATAACAACTTTCTAAAAGTACCTTTTTAAGAGTTGTGACTTACAATTCGATTTTTTCATTAACAAAGATTTTAAATTACAATTCTTTATACATCAAACATGATATTGTTTACCCGGTCCCAAACAAAAGATATCACTTATTACATGTAATACAGTAACTTAATGTTATCCTATTAGAGAGAGATAGGCCTCACAGTAGTAGAAAAAAGAAATCGGAGTTTTTCACTATCAGGACATGTAAAACATAAAAGTACTATCCAACTTTTTAACTACAACACACCCTTCCCCATGTGTTATTTATGGCCTACCCTAGGGGTGAATTATATGTAATAAAAAAAGGGGGTTTTGGTTTGGCAAAGGGGTTATTTTGCCAAGTGTAATTGGCAATTTAGAACTCCATACAGGCTGCAATGGCAGTCGGGAGACAAATTTAAAAAGGCCTCTTAAGTGGGTAGCACAATAATGTCTGTTAGCCTACTAGCAGCATTTAATCTAAAAAACCCAGGTGCATGTAGTACCACTTTACTAGGCACTTATAAGTTAATTTTTCAGCACTGGTTAGCAGTGGTAAAGTGCACATGGTTAGCAGTGGTAAAGTGCACAGAGTCCTAAGACTAACAAAAACGAATTCAGCAAAACAGGAGGGGTGAAGGTAAATTTTTGGGTTGTCCCTGTAGAGAGGGACAAATGTAAGAGTGACATGCTCCAGTTCTGAATCCACAGGTGGCTCAGTGCCATAATCCTCCAATGGGCCATCCCTTGCATGTGGATGAACAGAGGCCTGATATTCCTGTGAAGGGCTGTATGGTCTCCGATGCTCTAAATATGACAGTGACGACCCTTGAAGTTATTCTGGTGGATAGAAAGGGAGAGGAAGCAGCAAGGGACACAGGGGACGTGGTGTAGGAGGTAAAGTGGTCGTGGTGGCACGGGAGGTAGCAGGGTAGCAAAAGGAGGAGAGACGGTTGCTATGTCTTTAAACCTCTTTGGGGTAGGCAGGGTCTTTGAAGCCTTTTTTGATTTCTTGTCAGGATGTTTTCAGAGATTCTCAAGAATTGGCCTTTTAAAGTTGTTGGAAATAGTCGCAGAAGGGGTTCTTGGCACAGGAGCACGGGTAGATAGACAGTGTCTTTGGTTTTGACAGGTTTCGAGCTTTATCGGTACCGACTGGCATCTTCTTATGTTATGCAGATTTGTAGAGCATGCTATCACCAAATGGGTATACTGGTGCTGAGTGACACATAGGGCCTAGCAGGATTACTTGAAAAGCCATGTCACCGACTTCTTGTGGAATTTAGGAAGAAGCTCTTACATGTAGCGGCAGGTCGGTCCATGCTTTAGGAGCCATGTAGGAGAAGGCTTGACCACTGGTTCTGGCTTTCCATATGTGAGGGATGTGTGCAAGTAAGAATCTGGATGAGCGGAGGTACCTGGAAGGTTTGTGAAAGCGATGCCATTGTTGAGGTATGCTGGGCCAGTGTTACGTAGTACCTTGAAAATGTGGATGGGCAATTCAAATTGTTTGTGAACTGTGAGCTGGTGGAGCTCCTTCAAGTGACTGTGGCATAGGAGATTGAGGGTGAGCCTGGCAGCTGAGTTCTGAATGGTCTGCAGCCATAGGATCTGAAGGCTGCTGGAGACCGATGGTTTTAGCAAGATCCAGTTTTGGTTATGATACCTATCCTGTTTGGCGACCGGAGCCACACGGCGGCTCTTTTATGCATAAGGTTGGAAGCCCGACTCTTTCAAGAGCAGTGCTCCATCTCCGTATGCGGTCTCCTGTGAGACTTACGATGTGCTTGAGCTTTGGCCATATTCACTATCATGGGTGTGGTCTTGGTCATTGACCTCGACCTTACTGAAGCGAAGCGAATGGGGCCTCCTGGGCATTGTCCAGCTCAGCTTTGGATACATCAGAGTCAATGACATCTGGGCTGGTTGATGAACGGGAATGCCTAAAGATTTGCGTTCTTCTTCCTCATCGCCAAGGTGGTGCGCTTCCCCAAAGATGTCAAGGGTTTTATACAGCCGCCTGCCTTTGCATTCTAATATGGGCCCCGAATCTGTCTCGGTGGTAGTGGATTGTCTTTTTGCCCTGAACGCAAGACAGGAAGCATACTTGGCGTTATCATTGGCTGCAAAGAGGCAAATGTTGCATGCACTGTGGAGATTGGCTCAACAGTATAAAGTGTGGCAACGAGGACATTTAGAAAGAGCGTCAGCTCCATCAGCTACCACGTATGGGCGTTCTCGGTCATCGAAAATGTAAGACTGAGGGC
The DNA here is from genome assembly GCF_964204655.1 of Triturus cristatus. NCBI lineage: Eukaryota > Metazoa > Chordata > Amphibia > Caudata > Salamandridae > Triturus > Triturus cristatus. Next base: position 1,723,719,581 of record NC_140589.1, read on the forward strand.
ACAGAGCCGCAGAGGGGAACCCTGCAGGACGCGGAACGAAGATATGCAACAGTCTCCGAAGTCTGATGGAGTAGTGGAAAAAAATATTGGAATCGAAAAAAATGACAATTTTTGTTGGATGTGGGAGTAGAGAGAACAACTGTGAGACCCAGAAGCACTAATGCGAATGTGTCGAATTAGGGAGCTCCATCGGTACATGCCCAAACCCAATTGAGTCTATGCCGTGCTCATTGTCAACTACGGGAAGAATAACAGGGTATCTTGTGGCTCAAAACAACTTAATCAAAGAACAATATCATGCAACATCTGATCCCAGCATTAGATTGCAGGAGTATGCAGAGCATGTGTATATACAGCAACACATGTTTTGGTCATATTATTTATGTATGTATTTACGCACAGTTGTTTAAACCACTGACACGTCACATAGATCACTTCAGACACTCGCGATATCAAATTCTGATGTTTAAATTCACTGCATTTCTGAGAAACTCACTGGTTAAGTATTTCCTTTTTAATAACAGTTCCAGACATTGTGCATTTTTTTTTTACGTGACTGAAAAAACGAATTCTGTAGGACACACATTTAATTTAGTCCACATGCAACTTACTGAATCCTTCTTCATAGAAAGATACCATAAAACAAACACTATTCAATACATATTTTCAACATGAAATAAAATAGTGTGCTGTACTTGCCCTTCTGCATAATCTATCCTTTGGGGCTTTTCCCACCTGTTTAAAACAAAAATAAAAATGTACCTTGATGGAGTAAACATTGGTATCAACAATTTAACAACTAAGAAAATAATTATACCATTAAGACAGTGAATTTAAGAATTACATCAATTAGAAATGTCAATAGCTAAATCTAACTACATGTATTAAGGTATAATGGAAACTTCCATAAAAACAACAGACAGAATGCACAAAACAATCAAAGCAGCAGAACATGTTAAGTTAAATCTACTAGAGCATCACAAAAAAGGAACAAGCAAATATGAGCATTTGCTCATCACCTGATAAAGTGCTGGTGTGTTTAGAAGGTATTTAAAACAAGCTAAAACTGATCACAACTAAAATTCTGTTGGGTAAGGTCATCACAAGCATCTATGCATAATACATATTTACAATGTGTAGTTCAATCACCTAAAATCTAACACGCAAATGTTTGGCGACCTGGCCCCTGTTGTTGAGAAATTTTTCTTAAAGTATACTCCCCATCGGGATGCAAGGTAGACAAAGGTTCCATAGCACAGATTCCATCAGTCGAGATCTACCATGATTTGGAAGATTCTATGAAATTTTTCACGCCAACAGCACACACCATGAAAACCCCTCAAAAAGGACAGAGAAACTAGAGCTCAAATTAGAAGAATTATGTGAAAACTTAACTTGCAATATTCAAAGGTATCTCTGGGCAAAATTATTGTTGATCAGGTCTCGGACATCAAATAAGGGATCTTCACAACTATATAATCTAACGTGTTTATTTACAGTTTCACTCATACATATCACTAAGTTTGAAGTACACTCACGAGTGTTGTTTCTAGACTGTGAATAGTACATTTTTTAGACTTTTTTTTAATCAAAATCAACTTGTTTGCAATCCGTAACAATTTCAGCCAGTCCTCTTGATAGAGTGACTTTCAACATTATAAGCCAGCAAGGCCCCCATTATCTTTGTTTCTCTTCCCTTCTAATGAGGTGGCTTTGGATATAACTAGGAAAGTTGAATGAATGTTCTCCATGGTGCTGCATGGCTTACTACATGGCTGAACACACGTTATGCCCGTTTTCTTGCTTGGCAGTATGCTACCCTGCTTAAATGCTGATCCAAATGATGCCATGCAGCCTGAAACTGGTTGTGACAGTGAAGAAACACTAGTTCTATACCTGATACTTCCCTCCATCAACATCATGGATCTCTGAATGAAGAGACAGAGTTAACTTAAGTACGACTGATTCGTACCAAGCTCGGACCTTGATAAAAATGGTGCCATCTGGAGTGGAGTCTGCAATGGGAGAACTGTGGGAAGTACACCCAAACTGATTCCCTACTGACTGCTGTCAGTGGAGGACAGTACAGCCTCACTGCATCTAAAGAACTCCAGTTTTCAGCATGACAGTGAATGGCAATACTGAAAGGTGGAGCTTTTCCCCTTTAAGTAGACTGGCGGCGAATGCCTGGTGCCATTGACTCCCCGCCAGTCGTTTGAGAACTGCACTACGTGCCTTGCACCCTGCTGGGGGATCTCCCTCCAAGGACATTATGGTCAACTAGAGGGTGGGATGAGAGTACGAAGAGGAGGAGGATGTGGCAGGTGCTGTGGCAGGTGTTCTGGGTTGACTGCACTTGTGCTGCAGTGGGACTGAATTTTGCACGCAACCAGAGACAGCTGAAGAGCCAAGGAACATGCTTGCACACCAAAAAGCTACTTATTCAGACGAAGGGCAAAGTGTGACATTTGAGATTGTGAAACATCCCTGGTTTTCCTGCACGCACTGCAAATACCGTGCAGAGTCCAGATGCCTGAAAGGAGATTGAGGCTAAGGCTGGTATGGTAAACTAAGACAAGCATGAGGTGCACCTGAAGAAGCCCCATGATCTAAATATTGGCTAAAATATACAGGACTGCATGTGGCGCTGAGGAGATGGAGTCGTTTTTCTGTTCAATGAATAGCATGCATAATAACTATGCCATCCCATGTGGCCGAGGCCTTCGGTGTGGACAGTACAATTGCAGGTCTGAGTTTGTGGCATAGTGAAATCCCTTGTTTTTTTTTTTTTTTTTTTTTTTTTGTGAAACCGTTTATTGCAGATTGAAAAAGTTACAGGTATGGGCCTACAACCACTCGGCCGGCCGCTAGAGTGACAAAAGCATTTTGCATACATACAGTAAGAGTCTCTTGGCAGTGCAGATTAGCAAAACAGGAGAAACCAATGTTGCAGGCCGCATAGCTCCATGCCCACAGTACGGTTCCCTTTTATCAAAACAAAACAACACAAAAAACCACACCCGCAAGGCAACCCGCGATCCAAAGTGACAGCACGTGCTCCATAAGTGGGGGATCCCAACCAGCAGCAGAACTCCGGAGAGGGGAATGGGAATAGATCAGGGACTGGGGGACTGCGTGCCCAAGGCCGAGGGAGGGGGGCCATCTAGGGAGACGGAGCAGGCGAGGCAGCCGGTAGCAGCGGCGGCTCACAAATACCCCCGCGGTAGGCGTTCCAGGGGCCCCAAATTTTCACCCACGCCCCAGGCTTACCCCTCGCCACATACACCACCTTTTCACGAAACATACACCAATCCATATGTTCTTTCCAGGCCAACACCGCAGGGGGCCTCTGGGATCCCCACAATTGAGCAATGTCACGCTTAGCTATCATGTATCCCAGAGTCACCCACCGCGTCTGCGGGACCGAATAGTCATTTGGTTCCCACACATTCAGCAAGCATCTCCTCGCTTCAGGCAACAGCGCGACACGCGTAACCACACGCAGGACATCATGCACACCACGCCAGAATCGCTCCACCTTTGGGCACTCCCACAGTATATGCATGAAAGTTGCCAACGCGCCACAGCCACGCTTACACATTCCGTCACCAGCAAAGCCCATACGTAGAAGCCTTGGCCCCGTCACGTAAACCCGGTGAAGGATCTTAAGCTGGACGAAACGAAGGCGAGCCGGGATGGCCACCTCTTTTGGAGAGGCCACCGCGGAAATCCAATCCTCGTCGTCCAGCTCTAGCCCGTCGGCAACCCAGGCCTCGCGGAGACTAGTCAGCAGGCACGATCTGTCGTTGATCAGTTTTTTGTATATGAGGGAGATCGTGCTGTCTGGGACATGGCCATCCAGCACTCTGTCCTCCAGGGGGGAAGACTCCGGAATGGACGCGACATCTGTGAAGACGGAGCCCAGCGCATGGCGGACTTGTAGGTACCGAAAGTACTCACTGCCCTGCAGCTGAAACTCCGTCTGCAGCGCCGCAAAAGTCTTGAATCCCCCCCTCGTCCAGAGATCTCCCACAGTGCTGATTCCGATCGTGTCCCACTTCTCAAAGCCCTTCGATGTCCACAGGGAGCCCAACCTCTCAGACGCATATAGCGGTGACGCCCGGGTCAAACGGTCCTTCCACCCCATAGCTGCATTAGCCGCGTGCCAGACACGCACCATGACACGTGTCGGTCCCGTCAGACGGGGGTCGGGCGCGGCAGAGTAAAGCGCTCGATTGTAGTCGCCACCGGGCAGGAGCAACTTGTCCATCTCAAACGCCGGGTTCAAGGCGGGCCCGTAAAGGCCATGATTAATTGCAGCCAGTTGGGTGGCCCAGTAATACCGTTTAATGTCCGGGAGGGCGACCCCCCCATCGTACCACGGGAGCGTCAATTTAGCCAGAGCAATGCGCGGCCTCCCGTCCCAGAACAGGCGCCGCTGGAGGCCCTCCACCTCACGGAAGTAGCGTGCCGGAACCAAGTCCATAGTATTCTGGAGGGCGTAGAGGAAGCGCGGCAAGGACATCATTTTAAACAATGCCGCTCGGCCGAGCGGTGAAAGCGGCAGACGCCGCCAGCGCACCACGTCCTCCTTCAAGCGCTGGAGGGGGGGCAGCAAATTCCGCTCATAGCGGATCTCCGGGTCAAGAGTGATATATATACCCAGGTACCGAAACCCCTGGGAGGCAATCTGGATTGGACAGTCCCGTGGTAGGACCGGAGCCTCCCCGGAAAGCACATATACACAGGATTTCGCCCAGTTGATGACAAGGCCTGAGTTGCGACCGAATGAGCGCAAAACATCAACCAGGACTATCAGTGATTTACGCGGGGAGGCGAGATACAGGAGGATATCATCAGCATAGAGGGACACACGGTCCTCATGCTCAGGGGTCCAGCGGAGACCACGGATGGAAGGGTGCCACCGCAGCCACTCCGCCAGGGGCTCCAGGGCCAGTGCAAACAGGAGAGGTGACAAGGGGCAACCCTGTCGCGTGCCCCGCCCCAGCGCGAATGGGGCCGAGACTCGCCCATTCACCACCACCTGCGCCAAGGGGCCAGAGTACAACAATTTGACCCAGCTAATAAAGCCCGGTCCAAATCCAAATTTCGCCAGCATCGCCCAGATGTATGGCCACTCAAGCGTGTCAAACGCCATAGTGGCGTCCAAGGACGCCAAGATGGCCGGCTCCCGCACAAATGGGACACGCGCGAGCACACCGTGCAAGCGCCGCAGATTGAGCGCCGTGTTGCGGTGTGGTATAAAGCCAGATTGGTCTTGGTGGACCAAATCGCCCACCACGCCAACCAACCGGTTGGCCAACACCTTGGCGAGGATTTTGGGCTCCGCGTTCAAGAGCGAGATCGGCCGATAGGATGCGACCCGTTCACGGGGCTTCCCCTCCTTGTGGATCACCACGATTGTGGCCAGACGCTGGTCAGGCGGGAGGGAACCCTGTGAGTGTGCCGCCAGGAACATCGCGCGCAGGTGGGGCGCCAACACATCCGGGCGTAGCTTGTAGAGTTCGATGGGGATACCATTGGGGCCCATGGCCTTGCCGGATGCAACCGAGCGAATAGCCAAGGCAATTTCGTCCGAGGTGGGAGGAGCGTCCAGCGAATCCCTGTCCTCCACCGTAAGGGAGGGCAGTGCGATGTCCCGAAGCAGGGCATGGGAGTCTTCCTCCGAGCAGGGGGAAACCGGGGAGTAGACTTCGCGGAAATAATCCGCAAAGCAGGAGACAATGGCTTCCGGCTCGGTGACACACGCACCATCCACACTCTCAATCAAAGGAACCACGCGACTCGCTCTCTCCCTCTTGTCCAACTACGCAATCAATTTGCCAGCCTTATCACCCACATCATACAATCGCCCCTGCTGCTCTCGACTGAGGCCCCTGGCCGCCTCCGTGACGAGGGCCCGATAGGCCGCCTGCTTTAGGTGTAGAACATGCAGCTTGGCATCTGTTACCCCGCTCCCCAGGTCACCCTCCAGTTCTGCAATCTCGGTCTCTACCCGGGTCACCTCCTCCCGCTCGCGCCGCCGGGCATGGGAGATAAAGGAGAGGGCCTCCCCTCTAAGAACTACCTTAAAAGCCTCCCACAGGGAGATGGCCGAAGGGACCGACCCCACATTCTCGTCGAAATAACGCTGTAAGGATTTGATCAAATCGGCTCGAATGGTGGGGTCGCGCAAATACCATGCATTGATGGGAGCCACCCTGCCATCCCCCCTCGGGAAGACATCGAAATGTAACAGCAATGGGGAGTGGTCTGAGATACCCTGCGCCAGATGGCGCACCTCCCCCACCCTCCCTGCATGGGCCGCCGGGACAAGGATGTAATCAAGCCGCGAGAGGCTACCATGGGCACCCGAGTGGAAGGTGTATTGCCGCTGTGCGGGATGCTTTAGTCGCCAGCAATCCACCAGGCCCAGCGTGTCTAAAAGGCCGGGCAGCCACGCCTGTGCCCGGGGGAGGTCCCTGGGGGGATGGCGATCCATAGACCCAGAAGCTACCGCATTAAAGTCCCCTCCAACCACCAGCAGGCCACTCGGAAGGTCCAGGAGGAGGCGACCCAGGTCCGCAAATGTGGTGGCTTGTAACCCAGGCGGGACGTACACTGATATCAAGATAAACACTCTACCCTCCATTCTTCCCACCAGGACAGTGTAGCGCCCCCTCTCATCATGGCGCACCTCATCGATCTCCAACGGGAGCGAGTTCTTGATCATAATACCCACCCCCCGCGAGCCCGAAGTGAATCCAGAATGGGCCGCCAAACGATAGCCCCGCCGATTCATTGCCTGAAAGGAGTTACCTATAAGGTGTGTCTCCTGCAGGAAGACAACATCTGGTGAAATACGTTTCAAGTACTGCAGGACCACACCACGCTTAATCCTATCCCCCAGGCCGTTAACATTCCATGACAACACAGTCAAATCCCTACCCCCCATCATACGTCGAAACAATCGGTCGTCCCCCACAGAGCATCTTAAAAACAACAATACAGTAGCGGGTTTGCCTTGCGGTGCAAACAAACAACACACCCCCCCCCCCACCCCCCCGTCCCAACAGAACTCCCCCCTCCCTGCACCCCTGCATGAGCCCAGACAGCCCCCCCAAAGTGCAGTGTGCCTGTCGCCCCATAGCTAAAAACTAACTAGTCCCCCAGAGGAGGAGGGAAGCCCCCAACAGACCCCGCACGACCTCCATAGGAGGGGAACATATGCAATCAATAAATGGGGAAGGAACATCGTCCAGAACAAGGCCTATTCAGTCACCCCTCAATTCTGATCCGGCGGGCCCTCCTCGCCAGCCGCGCCCCCCCCGCCCCCCCCGGCCCCGATCTCCAGGCAGAGTGTCCAACCAGTCCCCAGCCGCCCCGGGCCGGTCAAAGAAGTGCGTGCGACCATCCACCTCCACCCTCAGCTTAGCTGGAAAAAGCATTGAGTACTTAAGGTTCAGGTCCCGTAGGCGACGTTTAACACCAAGAAAGCTCTGTCTCTGCTTCTGAACCGCCGGAGTAAAGTCTGGGTAGAAATGCACATCCATGTTGTCAAGCTTGACCGGTCCCTGTTGCCTGGAGGTCTGGAGGATAGCATCTCTGTCCCGAAAGTTAAAAATCCGGGCAATGAGAGGCCGCGGCGGGGCACCGGTCTTAGGTCTGCCCCCAGGGACCCGGTGAGCACGCTCCACCGCGAAAAGCTTACTCAGCCCCCGGGGCTGGAGATGGGTAAGGATCAATTCTTCCACAAAAAGATCTGCCGCCTCTGCCTCTCGTCCCTCCGGCACCCCCACAATACGGACATTATTCCTCCGGGCCCGACCCTCGGAATCCTCCAGTCGCCGGTCCATCAGGGCGCTCGCCTGGCCAAGCCGGCGCACCTCCTTTTGGAGGGCCACCACGTCCGTCGTGAGGCTCGTTGCGGTGTGGGCCAGGGAATCGACCCGGTCGTTCGTTTTGGACAAGTCTGCCCTCACAAGGCTCACATCCACCAGGACCGAGTCTATTTTTTGCGCTAGGGTGTCGAAACGCTGGTCCACCGAGGCCTTCATCTCCGCGATGGCGCCCATGACGTCCCGGAGGGTCAGATCCACAGGCTGTGCAGATGCCTCCGTCGGGCCCGCCGGGGATGTGCGCGATGTCTCCGGAGAACCCTTCTGGAGAGTGTAGCGGTCCATACTGTTAGCTTGGCACGCCGTGCCACGGCGGGTTGTCTTCACCTTCGCCCGGTCGCCATCTTGTTTGGTGGACATGCTGCTCTCCCACCGTCGTGCCGATCTCCTCAAACGGGCCGCTATACCAATTCACGGGCTCCGGGGGGGGGGGTGGGGGCGACCACCGAACCGCAGGTCAACCCACAGCCGGCGGGCCAGCCGGGCACTTGGACAAGACCACACCACCGCACCCCGCTCCGCAGCCCTACCTCGCTTGAGGGCAAGGAGGGCGCAAAAGCGAAAGTGAAAGTGCGGGATATGCGAGTCGCCCAGCCTTGCCCGCCGCTGTTGTTCACTTTGTCCCCGGATCGCCCCACTACTCCAATCCGGGGGGCCGGCGAGGAGAAGGCCGCAACCTTCGATCGGTGCTCCCACCGGTGTCCGGGGTCCGATTCGAGCCCGAAAAACGGGTGGCGCCTCAGCTGGGGTTCCCCGACACAGTCCCCTCAACAAGGACAGGATATCGCCAGGATTAATTCAGGAGGTCGCGGAGGTCCTCGGGAGCCTCGCACCTACGCGGCCATCTTGGTTGCGCGCTAGGCTCCTCCCCCGTGAAATCCCTTGTTGGTGGGGTTGTGGAGATGTACTTTGATGCTCAAAACACTGCTATTCCATGTAAAGGACTAAAGATTGACCCGCAGATTAAAGAGCTGTAATTAACATTGATTGCCAGTGTCTTTACTTGGGAAATAATATCCTCAACATGGTCAAAGTTAAATATAATAAACCAGCTCAGATCAACAAGATCCTCCATTATACCTCCACAATGAAGGAAGCTGCTGTACAGATGATGCTGTCACCACCAACGAGGCGGGAAAGTTGCAGAGCTGACACTTTCTGAATTGCTAAGCACCATTAAAGATTCACGTACAGCAGAGATTAAGGAGTATCTGCATGGTGCTTCCCGCAATACAAAAAGCTATCTCTTGTGATATCAAGGGTAGCAAAAATCCTTTTATGCGACCTGTGCCTTACTGGGGCCTTGCTTACCTTTCTACATCCTCAAAGAGAGCCTGGGATGGAACAGATGTTTTAGAAAGGGGAGACACTTTTAAAGCATCCCTGAAGACATGTCGATGGGACTTCTGAGACATCTGAGTGGCAATGCTGGCAAAGCCAGCCAAACTAGCACTCATTCAGTTGATAGTGCCACGGTTAATAAAAATGGCACCCTGCAATGTGGACGCCTAAGAACGATGCCTACAGATATATCCCAGCCACTTACTTTGGTGGATTGGGCACATAGACATGTGCTATAATAAACATGCAAGCGGTGTACGGGAAAGTGGTGGGCAGAGAAAGTACTCCTCATTCTTTGTTTTATGGTGGGCAATGACATCTACAACCTAATAACTCTGGTAGGGCGGTGAGCTGGCAGTGATTGAGTGGTGCCATGCTCAGCACATGCGGTTAGCTTTTCTGTTACTGTTGTGGGGGTAAGGGGTGGGAGGTAGCCTCAAGGTTTGGTAGTCACATGAGTCTTATTTGGATGGTGAATATTTTTTAATGTAATGATTATGAAGTTTACTTAATCTCATCACCCAAGGAGGGAGGTTGCTTTCAAAGTTTAATTTAATAAACAAAGTGCTAGAGAAGGCAGATGTGGTAAGGAGTATGCAAATTATGCCTTGTGAAGTGCACTGGATTATTTAGGTGGGGTTTGGGCAACTGATGGATAGTACTTTGGTTGTGTCGGTATGAATGTTGATGTGGAATTTCAGAGGGCTTAATAATTTGGTTAAGAAACAAAGTGCAAAATAGTGTTTCTACAAGAGATGACACTAAATGGTCTGGAACATGATTGTATGACCATGAGATGAACTGTGGCATTTGCGCTCCACAATTGTCTCCCTTCCCATTCCCATAGTTTGGCAATATAGGTGATTAATGGTGTTCCTTTTCAGCGTTCAAAAATACTTAAAGAACCAAGTGGAATATATGTGTTTGTATATGGGACACTAGATGGATTTAATTAATGTGCTTAACCACCACATTGCTCTGGGGTGGTGTAAACTGTACATCTTGTGTGATACGCTGCTTTTATTAAGAACTCGGTTATGCCTCTGAAATCAATTGGATGTCATTGACTGAGATGAAAGATTCCTTAATTGAGAAACATCAATGACAGCCTTAGAGTACAGATTCCTTACAAACTGCAATTCAAGCCAACTAGAAAAGTTGCCAATGAGCACAACAACAACAAAAATGATCTTCTGGAAGGACATGAAATTCCCCAAGGAGTTCTATCCCAAATTTCCCCATGGCCCTTCAGGTAATTCGATGAAAACCATAGATTCATTTTATATACTAAACCCTTAGCAGCAGAGTTACACCTCTCACCTTGAGAAAATTGTCCTCCACTTCACTGCCATTGTGGACTCTAATTCTTTTCTTTCTGAGTGTCATTCCTAGATGCCCTTTGAGAGCAAGATCCACCAATCTGTTGCCGATTGTGAGTGCTGGAATAATTTTTTCTGTTCAATAAAGATTACACTTCCATGAGACAACCCACAGAACGCTTTGGTACATGTTTACATCTCTCTCGCTCAGCATCCTTCTTTTGGCCATTTCTCTAACATTTTCCATAATTTACTCCTGTACACAATCCCTTGTCAACCACTTCCTTCATTATTCCTACAACGTATTCTCTACACCCTTCACCTACTTTTGCCACTAAATATGTCCTCTTGCAAATGCTTTGCACTCAACAGATTACATTCCCTCCATTGGCAATATAAACAGTATACCTTCTACTTTCTATCCCCACAGTCTTTACCACCTCATAGTTATATTCCATTATCTGAGTACCTAATCTCGCCAAATGCGAAGTTGATTTGTCAGAATGAACATTCATACATTAAAATATCTTAGGATTGTTCTCAGTTTGCAACATAAATTAATTTCCCCACACAGACCTTTTCAACTTTTGGACTGCCACTATACATGAAAGCATTTCTTTTTTGATAACAGAGTTGGATTTTCTTAGTATCCAATGGTCCTTGACAAAAATGCAGAGTTCACCTTTACCTGCTCTTTAGGTCAAGACCGTCCCCAAGCCATGTTCACATGCATCCATGGTAATACAGACATGAAACCAGAAAGAACAGTGACACAATGGCAGCAAAACTGAGGTACTTTTTGCATAAAACTGAAATCATAATAAGACGGTGTTTGATCATGATGTTGGAGTGATCCGGAACTGCTTTTACTGCTTCCAATAAGGCCAATCTCAACTGCATACATTCTATGGCTATCACATACTCAAGATATTTATGCAAAACACATATTATTGTTTCAGCAACTTCAAACCCTTCTCTGCCAGGACCAAGATAACATCATCGGCCTTTCTGCAGTGCTTCACCCAGTTTTGGCGAAACACTAAAGTAACTACCTAAAATACAAGAATGCCAGCCTTTCTCTAAAACAGCTAATGCATTGGACGCTTAAAAAAGATTGTAGCTTAAGCTAAGCCAGGTACCGTTCTTTTGAACTAGTAAACACCATAGGAGGTTACAAACACTTTAAGATGACACAAGGACAAGAAACTACAACCTGATTATAGTCCATTCTTAAGTCTAGCATGCATTAGACTTGTACTACAACAACTGTTTCCACCATCATCATCAAATAACTTCATTTCGGTTCAATGAACCATAAAAGTGCACGGTAAAAATATCGAAATGCATGGAGGAAACATGATAGACTGTTTAGGATAAAAATCAAAACAATTCAGTTTGATAAAATTAATTTAGAACATATTGCAATCATGGTCACTAAGGGACCTTCCTGCTAATACAGAGATCAGAACAACAAAAGACTCAAAATAAAGTCCTACATATGGGCTAAAAAACAGTGTCCGTTATGTCATCTGGGTCGTCTAGAGCTAGTTCAAAAATTGAGGTATCTAAGGCTTAAATAAAAAAAATTACAAATGCATAGTGCAAATAATATCAATGTGAGTAAAATGATGTCTCCTAGCAGCAATTAATTTGACAATGTTTTACAGTCTTTACACTGTTCAGATTTTTTTTTTTAACTTGGGTCACAAATCTGCCACATACTATGAGCATAGATCCTAGGACATTTTCTGGGCAGCATTACTGTTAGTTGTCGGGCTGGTGGATTTGAATCTCTGTCAATTACTGGAAATCCAGAGATTTGTGATTGTCAGTCTGGTTGATATAAGGTCGACAGGGCCTTGACACGGTTAGAACATAAGACACTGCCTAGGTGGGAGTGAATAGCTTCTCTGCCTTCAAAAGCAGCACCCTGTTGCACCCACCATGTAATCAACCTTGGGAAGTGGGTGACAATCAACCGCTATTACACAGTTGAGGTTCCTCATGTTAATGCAGACATGCAGCTCTGTTTCTTTTGTGTGTCACCACTACTAGGCACAGCCTCAGGAACAAGTTGTCTGCTAAATCGTCTCTTCTGAGCACATATTTTCTGAAGCATCAGATAGTTTTTTCCTCAATGTATGTGTATAAATTGTGTTCACCAGTTGGGCTTTCTCCTTCAGTCTAATCATGTATGCAAACCCTATGCGTTCAAACATTTCTTCTAGAAACATTTCCTCATGCTTCAACAAGAGTTACTCAAATTGTGCTTTCCTCATTCACCTCTTGACAGTCAAACACTATTTTTGCATCAAAACTTTTCACGTTCTGCCACATCTTCTATGCTTTTGCCCGGTCAAAGTACTATTCCCTAAATTCCCCGATCATACTATCTCAAAATGTCTTGGCCCTTGTGACCTATCTACACCTTGCCCAAGAAGCTCTCCCCCTTACTGTCTACCCAAGATGTTAAAATACCTAACAGTCAATTTTGAGCCCACCACAGGCTCCTGGATTCACATCAGACTCTTTGATTTCTCTGGAGCGACACCCTGTTCAAAGGTCTTCTCTAAAATCATGTGTACTCCTGAATCAATTAACAGACAAGCACAAAACGTGCAACCACAATTTCTACTAATGGATACTTTTACTCCCCGTCATCTACAACTAATGTCTGTACATGTAACAGAACCGTCAAAACCATACGGCACTGTTTTTCAACCAAGTCTCTGTATACATATACGTCAAAGTTTTGCTCCATCTGTAAACTTCAACACACTGCTTGCAAGTGAGCAGAAAGGGAAGGAGGATTCTGCACCTCCCACATGTTTTTGTAAGATAAGAATACAGGGCATAGCCTAAAATTACTTAATTGAGCTCCATTATTAACTTGTGATTTGCCGCCATCCTGATAGATGCTTTCAATATGTAGCTCCTCCTGTGGGCCCAAACAAACAAATGGGTTAAGTCTACCTGGAGAAAGCAAAAAATACCTAAAAGAAGCAGCTGCCCATGGCAGATGGCAATCATGGCAGAGATCTGTGCTTGATCCATTGGTCACAGAAATAAGTTCTGGCTTGTCAACTAGGGTCTGGCAGTTGAACATGCAATTTCTGACCTTGTGCCAGAGAGAGAGAGTCACCACCATTTTCCAGAGAAGGAAAGGCATGGCCAACCTCATTCTCCATTCCAAATCAAGAGTGTCAACTCTCCAGTATAGGTTACAAGAACTTTCCTGTCCAAGATGAATTTAGAGGCTTTGGTCTCAGGTCATGTTGCCATGCTTTTGAATCCCCTTATTTTCAATGTCATTCATCCCCCATCCAAGATAATTTTTTACAGCTGAACAACTTACTTCTTTTTTGCATGGACCTGCATTTGCAGGACTCTTTCTGTACTCTGTTTCAGAGTAGTTGTAGTAACCTGCTCTTCAACTTCTGTACAACTCTACAGCTTTAAGTACTGTCAATATTGGCAAGGAGGTTTTTACTGCCCTTTGTGGCATTTTTCTACTACCTGGGACCAACTTAAGACAGCAGATGGAGATGCTATCTTTTTTTTTTAACAACAAATGTTATTGATTTTTCAAAGTGCCATATGGGCGAAGCCCAACTAGCATCAAGCATGTGATAGACATATTATAAAATTGCAAGGCACCATATAACACCCCCCCCCCCCGAAGATCTGCAGAACATCAGACCCAGGCCCTCCTCCCCCTGTCCACAGGAGAGGTCATCTTTAACATATAAATTAAAGCGGGATGTGGCACTATGACTACTGGGACTAGGCCAATGGAAGATGAAATCTGAAAAGCTGCTTGATGGGACTTTCAACAATCAAAAATAAATTCTTCTGGACAGAAAATGTATTCTCCACCCAAGGATACTTTCTCGCTGTGGTTGCATATTACGCTGTTCACAGAAACTAGATTCTCTTTGCTGTGGGCAGAATAGACCTGCCTAAACAATTCTGAAACCTAAGCAAAGTCACCTGGAAGCCTAGCAATACCTTCTTGTATCTGATGGCTATTAGCTACTAATCATCTTGATACGGAGAGAGAATATTCTTCTATAACTATCTAATAAGACTGCCATTTAATACTTGGCAAAAGGATACGACTTTAATGTGAATTGATGGGTACTGAACTGATAGAGGTCCTTCTTTCCTTTGAATCTCAGGACTCTTCTGTGTTTCTGGGCAAGCAGTATGTGGAAGCCTACACCTTAAAGGTTTTTAGCACCTCTTCTATCTCTCTCAGGCAATTGTGAAAACATCTGATGTATTTCTATCATTAACTTTTTTTGGCACAGCCTCGAATATGTGGCCACTACTCACAATACTCATCTGCCTTTTCTTATTTTTCCAAGTTTTTCAGATGATCTGCAATGCTTCTACTACCATTAACAGTAATGATCGAATGAGGAAGTCGCAGCTCTTATATGAAATAGGCTTCCCACACTATACTGCCTTTTGAACAGATCATGATGCTATTCATTTCTGGAGGGATGAAGAATGATGTTAATAACAAATATCTAAGGATAGCGCTACTATATACCATAACTAAATTTGTCTATGCATAAGAGATACAGGAGGTCCTGCTACAGAGGGTATATATATGTTTTGAGTTTTCACCTTCATCACTGTGGAAGACAAATGTAGATCCATGGTGGGTTAAAGGAGCCCCAGACCCAACAGCATAAGAGAGCTTGCTGGTGCCCAATGGTTCGTGAAAAAAATATCAAATAATCAAGCCCGGTGCTAGAGGATGAAATGTTGGTCTTAACCAGAGCCACAACAAAGCTCATGTGAAACACAGCAATCTCATCTAATGCGTAAACTCTGGACTGAGATACCTGTAAGTCTGTGAGTAGTGTCTACAGCATGGCTTTTTAGTGGAATCCTTCTGAGGCACATTGAAGTACAAGGTCGTTGATGTATTTTAGGTAGAAAACAAGGAGGACTTTCCTAACTGGGAAACAGCTCTACTTTGGTTAACATGAACCCAAAGTAGAAAGTTGGACTCACCATGCCTTGCTGATGACTTCCTTGAGGCATTCTTGTCCAGATCAATCAGTAAGAAATATTTCTGGAAAGAAGTTCCAGTAGATGGAAACCTAATGGACATCTATGTGTTTGATCCTGCAGCAAAGGTTTTAGTGCCACCAATATGCCTGGCTCTGATCCTTTTGATATTGCGTGCTTCAACACAGTGTGTTGTGATATTTAGTGTCTGGACATGTAGCGACTCCATGTCATGTGCCTTAATGTCAAGCACTTACTATATCCAATGAGGTTCTTTTGAATGCAGATAGACGGACGTTGAAAGTCCTGATGGAAAAGCTGTTTGATTGTGGACTGATTTTCTGTATGCAGTATTCTGGAGACCTCCCAAATCTTCACGTACACTGAGACCCTTCTAGGAGACTCTGAAATGACTACTATTCTCAGATCCATCTTCATAAATCAGAAAAATAAACCTTCCTACTTTTTAAAAAAACTTCCACAGCAATGCAGTCAGAGTGGAAATCGACTTTGCAGTCTTAAAGTGACAGTACAGCTGTTTTTTCCATGGATATTCGCTCACTTTTTTGCTTTTAAACAGGAATTAAAAATCTTGAGAGACCGTAGTCGTTCTTGGCTTCCTTTTAAACTTGCCATGTCTAAAATGAAAATGCTTATATTTCTCTTTACAAGTTTGTAACAGGATCCCACACTGCTGCAGAGAAACTGAGTTTGTATGAATATTAATGAAAATACTTTAATGGCAGACACCACACAAATTAAAAGGTCTTCTTCACGTTTACTTCAAACCCCACTGGGTGCTCGCAGACAAACCTGAAGGGCCATCTACAGCACCAGTTTAAAAATGCATAACCACACTTGGCCTAATTCACTATCTTTTCCTCCTAGTCAAGTACCCTTTGTTGGGCCCACGCCACTTTGTAACAACACACCTAAGTTCCTCTCCTGCTTTGCAAACGGGTTAGGTAGGTTAGGTTTACTGAGTACCAGCCTAGAACTGCACTACTGCAGTCTGCTTAACTGACTGAAAGACCTAGTCTAGAGGGGTCTACAACCCAACTGGAGCTGGCCTAGCCTTCGGGAGATCTGCATGAGTACCTATACTGTACGTAAACTGCCTCACAAACTTTATTGATGTATACAAACCTTTGTTTAACTGCATTTTCGGATACAATTGCTTGAGTGGAGCTCCAGAAATAAAATCCAGAAGCTGCCCCCCCTTTGAAAAGTGGTCTAAGTTTGTAATAACACTTAAAACCATTTACTCTCGTGAAGAAACACTTTTCCTACTGTCCCACAGTAACTATTTATGGAACTTCCAGCAATCTAAGACGCGATACCTAGCATACTGAGAGAGAAAAAGTGGAGGAGCGGAAAGGGCGTCAGTTCAAGTGCAAGCTAGCTCAAAACTATATTAAAGGTAAGTTTCTCATCTGTAAGTCCTCTTTTAATTATTTCTTTGTGTATTTAATTATTGCGACATTGGACATCAGAACATAAAGCAAGGATGTAGGTAGTGAAATATTATCATAATACAATCCTTAAGTTCAGTCATACTAAGGGCCTGATTATGACTAGCCAAGGCGGCGGTGTGGGCACCGCCACAGTGGCAGTCCGACCGCCCTATTACAAGTTAGGCGGTCGCACCACCATGAGACCGCCGCAACTGCCAGGGATGGTGTTGCAACAGTCTTGAGGACGTAATATGCTTGGCGGTGCTGCTGTGGCACTGTCAAACATATTATGAGTTTCCTCTCAGTCACGGTTTTCATGGCGGTGAGCCCGCCATGAAAACTGTGGCGGAGAGGAAACAAAGGGAGCCCTACAGGGCCATGGGGTGCATGCAGGTGCCCCCCGTGTGCATGCATCTCCGTTCCCGCACAGCATGGAGTGCAGAGTCCATGCTGTGTAGGAACTGCCTTTGACGCTCCCACTGCCGTGCCCTTTTTCAGAGGCACCGCTGAAGAAACGCTGTCCAGACACAGAAAACTCATAATCTGGCAGGTGGTGCTCACACTGCTTTGGCGGTGTGGGAGCATGGCGGCCCCGCTCCTACAGCGCCAAAGTGTTAATCAGGTGCTTAGTTTGCAAGATTGTGAGGTCCCAATTTTTGTAAAGAGATTGTTCAAGTTAAGTGGACTAGCATTTTATAAGTAACAGGTAAAAATGATCATGTGGCATTTCTATTCTGCATAATAAACTTTACCGCTCCCATTGTTCTTCGTTGTCTGAAGTCAGCTTCTCAATGAAGCTTATTTTTGTTAGGATCCCTAGCCGGCATTCAGTTCACTGCTAAGCCTTAAAGAAGCATACAAGCGCCAATAAGTCCTTTGTGGATCAAATATCAGAAGGGATGTCGGAGGTAGATGTTTGGAAAGTACTTATGACTCCAGAGTAGCCCTCACTGAATTCCCATCAAGAAATAATCTCAACATTTACTGGGTCAGAAGTAATTTTCTTTCCTTTCTGATTGCTATCTTTTATCCACATAACCCCCGCACCCCCCTCCCTGAGGGAGTGCCTCAACAGCTAATCACTGGCACCCCCCTTGCTTCCTGTTCTGCATTGGAACAATGCATTGTACACCTATTCCACTAAACCATAATTATTTGCTGTTTTATTAGCACAATAACACAAAACTATTGGCATGCTATGTTTTTACCTTGTCCATTAAATATGCAGCAGCAGAAAACCTTTTCACAATAAATGTATTCCACATCATGAGGGAAAGTCCTAAAACAATTGATAAAAGATAAGAAACAATTCAATAAATGTTATTTTCCTTACAAAGAAATAACAATGAATAAAGAGGACATTAATATGTTTCTCTGGCTGATCTAATTGTATGTAGATGAAACATAAACACAATGGCACATTCTGCTGTTCGAAGGTATCTGATAAAGCTTGTGAGGTTAAAGCACACGACGTGAGAGGACATTCTTACGCCCTGCAGAAGACTAGAGTACATAATTAGTGAAAAAGCCAAGATGGAAAAATTGCAGTGCCACTGAAGAATTTAAATGATGGCACAGTGGTAGTCTACTATAACCCTGGGGCCGCATTATTGATGCATGTGTTGGTTCCAAGCACAGCTGAGCACTTATTTTATGCATCTGCACCATCTGAAATATATACATTTAATTTAGAATTTCTCAGAGTCAACACATGAGCTGCAGACAGTACAGCGTGAAAATTGAGAAGAGGTGTTGTCACTCCGTTTCCAAGCTGGGCTGCTGTGGACAACTCCTGCACTACTTAGGAGAAATTCTGAGTTAAATATATGAGCTTTGTAGATCTTGGTGACTTCCATGCATAGTTGGCAGGCACTTGGTGGTGACCTGCTGTGCTTTTAAATGAGCCAGAAGAGCACCACTTGGGATCGTATAAACAGCAGCAATGGCTTAGCACACAGCAGGCAGCCTAATTGTTGCCCTTTGCACCATATTTAACTTGGAATTTCTTTGTGCTAATGCATGAATTTCATGTACTCCTGCTTTTGGAGGGGGGGGGGGGGGGAGTTTTAAATAGAACAAACTCGACCTGAAGGTATCAGAGCGCTTTACATAAGCGCTAGTTGTGCTACAGACGAACACATTTATTTTATTAGGCACGGGGAGATTAAGTGATTTGCCCAGAATCACAGGATGCTGAGCGTCCCTGTCGAGACTCGAACCTGGTTCCCCCCGCATCGAGGGAAGGGTATGCCCAGACGTGTGTCTCATGCTCGCTACGCCACCAGATTCAAGCTAGCTAGGCTGATGAGGGGTGATACCCCGAAACTAGTCCCAGGATGCTTGTTTCTGGTCCAGGTAAGACCTGGCCTGGCAGTTCGGGCTGGACTGTTCCCATGGGGAGCAGGGTCATGACTGACTTGCATATGGCTGGGTCTAAACTGTAATACGTAGACTGCAAAAAAAAAACAAAGGATTTAACCCAGACTTGTGACTGCGGGTGAATGTTTGATTTGTTCAGCATTCTGTCTATCATCTGTTCTTTTAACACATATAACAAGGCACTTGGCTCTGCTCTGAGCCAGCACAACTGTTCATGATATCAGGGGACTAAAACACAGGCACAGACTGGAAGGGAAACCACCCCAAGAATGGTATACTTAACCTAATAGATGTCAGAGTCTAGTATTTCTACCTGGCTAAACGACTTCAAACACGAGGAGACGCAGGAGACCGATATTATAAAATACAGCAGTTACTAAATTCAAGTTTTATTTTAGTAGCAACGTAAAATAAGTAAGCGAAAATGTAGACACCACATGTATCTATGTACATTCTTAAGACAGTTCGTGGTTTATTGCAAACTTTCTTCACTAAATGGAATAAAAAGGAAGATATAGTAGCATCTAGTACTTGCTGGCAAGAATGGTTTAGACAGATTATCCCAAATGCAAAGACCAGGTTACCTACCTTCGGTAAAGTTTTTTTTCCGCTCCAAATACTTTACCAAATGTACCATAGTGTGAAACAATACGTGAAATATTATTTATCTATAATTCTGTAATACTTCCACCAATACTGCTTACTCCAGACTTGAAAAGCAAATAAGCAAGAGATTATCAGTTTCTCGTATTTGAATAGGGTTTCAGAAACTCTTTTCACGGTGGACAGATATTTTCCTGCCGATTCCTCATCTCGAAATGCCAGTCGACAGCTGACAGGATCTGAAATTTTGACTTGCGATTGGATTGTTCAATAAGAGTGTGAAAATACTGAGCCGATAGCGGCGGCCTTCGGATCACACTTTGTGGCAAGTGGGGAACAAAATAACTGATCTCACAAGTGGCACCTATGTAGACCAACAAGTAAGGGGGAGGTGGAGATGGGGGGGATGGTCAGCTCCACAGCTTATGAAACAGAACACGTGTCTGTTAACCTTTGTGACAGCTTGAGTGAACATAATATCTAGAAGCATACTGTCTCAGGCGATGTCAGCGGTAGTGATGAGAACCCAATATATACAAAGCATGCTTTTTCCTCTTTTTGAAAAGTAACTTTCGCAAGTGGCCAGAACGATGGAAAGGAAAGAAGATGCCGGTAAATGAAGCATCTGGCAGAACTAACAAGTAACAATTTCTTATAACGATACCCAATACATAAGTGTATTTGGACCTGGTGAATTTCAGGGCAAAAACCAAATCTGGTTAAAGCGATTTAACATGGGGTGGACATTACTACCTTTCAATATATAATTTCAAACATATAAGGTGTCGACCCTCCATTTCCCTCAACATGTTTAATGATTCCAGCTGTTCCCCATTCTTATTTGCTGCCCGTAACTGATGAACTATCTGCGCCACACCAGTCGCATAACCAAGATTCCTTTCCGATAGCCTTTTGGTTCAAGGCCAAGAATTTGGTAAGTCCGTATGGGACCCCACATCTTTCAAATTGTTTGTTGTTTCCTATGGCACTGTGCTTAATGTTTTTCATTCCCAGGAATGGTTAAATTCTTTGCATCCACAAGCAATGTGAAGTAGTTTGAGGTTCCCAACACAGTGCCAGTATACATTGATTTATTGCCAAAGCATGCCTTAAATCTTTCCCAGTATACAATAGAAGGGGAGAGTTGCCTCTGGCAGACTGCCCAATAAATCCTACTCCAGACAAGCTGCCAACTTTGCTTCTGTCTGTTCTGCACTGATGTTAGTATATTTCCCAAAGTCTAGACAGGTGCGGATAGCCCCATAATAGGTGGGAGAAACAACCTATCACCACACCGTCTCCAGGACAGAATACATTTTGTTTCATCCATGGAGTAGAGGTGCTTGGTGTGTAATTCCACAGACAGGGAAACATGTATAGTGCCTCCCTCCCCTGAGCAGAGTTCATAAATGTGTTAGTCCTGGTCCATCTATGACCCTGCTGGTCCTCCCCTATATGAATGTTTAGTTCTTTCTCCTATGTTTCTTGAGACAACCATTTGTGTCTGGTATGCTCGATGTAAAGCTCTGTAAATGCAGGAGATGGAGTGTGTGTCAGTATCTCCTTTCTGTATCAGTGTTAAAACCCTGGTCTAACACCCAGTACCTCCCCTGGTGACGTAGATGCTAACACTCCTCCTTCATCCACTAGAATGACGTGAAGTCCCCTTCATGAAACAAGGCACCCAGTGGGAGTACACAGGCTCTGTCCACCTGTGGAAAAAATTCTTCTTTAGTCCCAGGATGAGGTCCTGAGTACCCTAAAGACACTTTGTGTCTATCATCATTTGCTATGTCTTGTGTCGTCTGGTATTACCCAAGGATGTTCAAGACACACAACTTTCATTCTTTCAAGCATAGAAAGCTCTGTTTGATAACTATTCTTGCTGCCCTTATATGTAGAAAAATGAATAGTTTATGCAGCTTTTACACATCGTCTGTTCTGAAGGTTAGTGGTAAAGTCTAGCACCTTAGGTAGGAGGCGGAATTGAGTGCACAAGGGTCAGTGCATTGGAGGGCACTGGCTTTGTTGGAAATGGTTCCAAGGCCAGGGCCTGTGCAGTGGTGGAGTCAGGTGGCGTCATATTCACCACACCTGTTTAAGATGGCTCACCGACCTTGAGTAGTAATCCATACTGATATGAGGCAATCCTGATAATATGAAGCATAACCCAAACTCTGCAGGGCAGGCCGCTGGAGTTGAGAATTTTGGCTTCATCATTTTCAGCATTTAAATCAGCTCTAACAATGAGGAAAAACTCTGGCATCGAAGAACAGTGTCAGGACTCCGAGCGGTCACAGGACAGTTTCCTTAAGGAAGAAATGGTTTTCTCTTTCCTAAAATTAATTTGGGTTTCTAGTGGGAATACATTTTGGGGGATTGTTCCCTCTCTGGAGACTAACCTGAAGAGAAGGGGAACAGTTTGGAGTATCACTATGGGCCTTGGCCAGCAACTTCGCCTCCTACTCTCTGATCGCTTTCGTGAGCATCAATAAACAGAAGTCGCAAGCCGATGAATTGTGCTCTGAAGTTAGATGCGATGTGCAGGTATAACAAAAACATTTTCTTATGGCATTTTCAACAAGGTCCAAAAACAGAAATTTTAGGAGAAGACAACTCCTCTAGATGCTTTTGAAAGATTAGGCATTTCTTCAGTGAAGACCTTGGAAGAGCTTCGGACACACATTGATGAGGTGCAGAAAAACAGGGACTGCCACAAGTGTGCAATTTGGTGCCGTATATAATCTGACGTCATCACATCCTCAGAGGGCGTAGTCACAGCTGAGGCCTTATGGTGCTACATGCCAGCCCTGCCAGCTGGGGAAAAAGTTTTCTAAAATGGTCTGGAGCCTGGAGGATATTTAGAATGTGAGGAATTTGCAGGAAGAAGTATTCATCACTTCAGCTGTTTTTGACATTCTACAACTCCAGATTGCAGCCAAGCCCCTTTCACTGTTGTTCTTAAAAATTGAAAGTCCTCATTCCTACGCCAACCATAGAGGCTAATCCTTGACTCATTAGGCAGTATAAATTATCGGAGCATGAACCACATTTTTCAAGGACAGACCAGCCCATACAGCTCAGTCATGGAAGGAGCAGTCTGCAAAGTACATTCTACCACTCCACTGACATCAGAGCCTCCTAAAGAAAGACAAACATCTATGAGGTCATCTATAAAGTATATGGCAGTGGTTTCCTAACTGTGGGTCATCAGCCGATTTTTTTAAGTCGTGAAAATCCAAGAGGTAAATAAAGATGCCTTTCAACTCTGTTTTTAACTTGTCACATATGCTGCGCTTCAAAGACAGAGGTCAAATGCCAGGCTAGGGCCTCTGACAAATTGCTGCTAATTTTATTAACAGTGGTATTGGTGGTTACGAACTCCTCTCACTTTACAGTAAAAAAAAAAGGTAAAGTGAATTATGTGACAATCTTGCTGGGGTAGAGTGTGTGAATGGAAAGGCTGTAGGATTTTATTTTTGTAACACTACAAAATGTAAATATCTGTAAATGAACTACACATTCAGCATTTAGGAAAGCAAAAATGAAGCACATTATTTATGAAGTGTGATGGAAGCAAACATTTAAATAGGGTCAAAACAAGTCAAGAGACTTTACTTGGTGATATACATATTATAAATGTTCACTGAAGCAGATTTCCAAGCATTATCATTTGTATGCAGTATAGTTTTATTAGTGAAACTGTATATCTGTGCAAATTTAGTGGACATTTCAATAGAAAATATGTTGTCTGTAAATGACAGTGCGCTGCCATACAATGCTTTTGTTGCATAAAAAAATCGCCCGCCTCATGACCATTAAAGCTAGGTGGGTTACGAAAGTTTGCCATTCTAAAAAGTGGATCATGGTTTTAAAAACTTTGGGAAGCACTGGTCTGTGGATTATAAGCCATGTCAATGAAAGTAGCCAGTGTCAACTCTTTGCTAGGTTGGTATGGGCTCATTTGGAAGTCATTTCAAAGGTTTGCCAATGACATACCTAATCATAAGCAGCAGAATTTCCATGAGGTGTTAAAGGGTTGCTGTGTACAACCAGTAGTAAATACAGCGGCCAACTCCCACACTTGGCAGTCAATGGATATTGCCATGTTCTGGCAAATCTGTGTAGATTCGGCTAACGGGGTTAAAACTTGAAGCACAACTTAAAAATTCACACAGCTTTTTAGTCCTCAAATAGATGATGAAATGCACTGTATTGCATCAGGCATTACAACCTTAAATGCAGCCAGGTTGGAAGAAAGTCTATACCATCAGCAAAAACATCCTTGGGTAGAGGAATGCAGCAATGTTCTGCAGAAGCAAGTAAACACCCTGCTGCTGCATAGGAATCACTAACAACTTTCTCTCCTGTCAGTCAGTCCGCCAAGCAAAGGAAGGACATGGGGAATATACATGGATAAGGAATAGGGGTGTTAGGAACACATGATAGGAAGCGGGTGAGGGATGGGGAATGGACCAGTGAGGTAAAATCAAGATTGAAATTGGCGCTGATGATATGAGAGGTGGGGGAGGGGGCAGGAGTCTACCCTGTGTACACTGGAGTCATGAATATGGGGTGGGTTCACAGATTCAACACTTATTATTCAAGTCTTATAAGATGTAAAGTATTCATATGGCTAGGTTTTACTTGCATGACTCCAAATCTAACATCACAGAACACTGGAAAGCTTGAGCATATGAAAAGTATTTACGTATGTCCAAGAAGCCAATACAGACTGAGAGCACAGGTACTGAGCCAAAGCTAGACATCTGTGGAAAGGACCAAGCAAGCATTTCTGTTGAAGGTGTTTAAATAGAATTCCAACTATGATAACCTCAAAAATGCTGAACATGTATCTTCTCGCGACAGGCAGCCTCCAACGTAAAGGCTGGTTTCAGTTCTAACACCCCCGTTTATGAAAAAGTTAAGTCACACAGAGAGGTGGGGAACCCAAACGCACCATAAGCTCAACAAGTGTGATATATAAAGATTAATTTCAGACTACTGTTACTGACAGACCTCAAGCACAGGTGCACTGCATGTCCTGCTGTATGCTCTGCTGCTATCAAAGATTTGAGTACACTGTATCTTTCCTGGAGGGGCAGAGCAAAAGGGCTTGGTGTTCTTGGAAGGGAGTCAGAGTGACTTATTGGGAGTAACACGATTATGGGCATGATTAACAAAAACATTTATTTCCTATTCATCTACATTTTCGTGTGTACACCTGGAAAGCTAAATAAGGTGAGGGTTTCCAAGTGTAATTCTGGGAATGTCAGATGACAAGTATCGCTGGGTTCTATTGGGCCTATACCGAGTACTCTCATAATGGTGATGTCTGCACAAGGGGAATGGAGATAGGAAACCTCTTTACTTCTGAAGACATCCCTTCCCCTTCCCCACATCTGCGTGTGATCTGTTCCTATTCCAGTCCTGGATGAGGAGTTACTTCAGTCTTTCGTTGGAGTAAATCTCTGACCATTTCCAGGATATAACTAGTGAAAGCCCACAAACATGCACATTTTTGGGCATTCACAAACTTCCAAGGCATACTATGCCTTAGACACCCATTTCCCGCCCTTGAGCGGGATTTGTTACTATGCATTTCTCTACATTTGTAGCAGAGAAATCTGCAGTAGTATTTACATTTACACCTGTGAAGAATCCCTTTGTGAGTTAATTATAAGCATTGAAAAATAGCAAAGACTGAAGTTGGTATGTGATCTGGTAGACACAGGTAAAATGGTTGTAGAGTTGAAAGTCTTAATTGTTTCTTGTACAACACAGAGATTTTCACGACGCTATGACTCTTTAGGAAAATCGAATAAAAGGATATATCATCTGAATGGTTCAGTTTATGATATGTGACTGTCAAGTGAAAGACATAAACTTACCAAATTGGACATGAGCATTGACAATGCACTTCAGGTGATCCACAGACCTAACAAGAAAACAGGCCTCCTGGGGGAAGAACAAAAACATGTATTACGTTTGAACATGGAAAGTGAAAATAAAAAAAACTATATAACCTCACTGTAAATGTCAATGCATATAGAACATACTAAAAGTGATTACAGTTATGATTCGATTCAACCTCAGGAACTCGGATATTTAATTTACATCATTTCAATGTAAAGCTAAGCATTAATTTGCATTTCTGTCACCAGTACAGGACAGAAAAATAAATGCGTGAGAAGATTTCAGATTTGTCCAGTACAGGCAAGAAGACATTCAAGAAAACACGGTGCTTCATTCTTACCCGGGGCACTTAGTTGTTAATGTCAGCGACCGAAAACCTGTAAATTGGACTGCAGTCTAGATTAAAGTGGATGCTACCAACTGGCCGTATAAAATACACCAACTGAGAATGTGTGGCACGTGAGTGGAAATCAAATAATAAAGACAAACATACACGGCGTGCTAACCGAAATGCATTATTCTGCAGTTTCGTTAAAAGCAAGTGTCACGATTATTCAACTCAAAGGTATGCTTTTCTTTGAAATCGAAAGGAAGAAATGTCATCAGTTCAACTCAGATTTTTTTTAATTTACGTGTTTTGTAAAGCGCCGACTTTCATCTTGCAATAACGTAGTAAACAACGTCAGTTAAAAACGGAAGACAGCGTGTCGGTTGTGTCCAGCAGCACGCGTTAACCACCATCCGAAATGTGATGTCTATCGAGTGAACCGTCTTAGGTAGCTTACTAATTCGAAGGCAGTTTGGTTCAACTACGCGGTTGGATGTCGAGGGCGTTCCAGAGAAAACACTAACGTAAACCTTTACTGGCTGATGTGCATATCTCTTCTCCTTAAACACGTTGTATGATCAGTAACAAATTGCCCACAAAAAGCGCCTTGCAGACAGTCTCGTTGTATGTCACCAGCACATCCAGGTTACACGTATGGTGCACACGCCCTCTGCAAGTACTTTTCCTATACTGCTAACTCTAAAATGGTCCTTGGCCATCACACAATCTGATCTGTCGTGCACATTCGTTGTACTATATTAATAGATTCTCTTACCCAATCTTTTCCCCTAACTGAGAAGGTAATCTCAGGTGAAAATGTGGCACCAAAGAAAAATCAACTAGTCAAGCTACACTAAAACAATATTTTCTGCCATCTCATTCTAGTCGATAACCTTAGCACTGGAGCACTGCTCGGTGTCAGACGCGCAACACCCACTGGGCTGAAAGGGCTTAAAACACCCACCACCGTCAGGCTCTTTGGGCTGGGCTTTCTGGGCCTCGGCAGACGGTCTCTAGGCCAGACACCTCTACAAGTATTCTTTTGGTCTTCGGAAGGATATTTACAAACTTCACAAGCCTCTCAGTTTTCTCTTTCATTGGCTGCTCTTCTATATGAACACAAGTCGGGGACATCACAGTAGGGATAAAATCTGCTGTTAACACTTTCTTCCCCATTCTCAAATAGACAGTAAGAGTACTCTGCGACACACCCACAAAAACAAAAGACAGAATAAGACCCCGTCTTTGACAGAAGGATGCTGCCTTGCAATGGATACATATTTACAGTTTGCTGTATGTCCTCGAACATACATTTAAATGGTAGTTTCTATAATCTGCTTAGAGCTATGTGACCAATAAGAAGTGTGGTGCTATTTAAAAAACAACGAAACCAATGAAAAATTGCATTCTGCCATCTCGTTAAAAAAGGCTGTGTACAAATAGTTCTATTTAATGAATGTGATATGCAGCTTTAAATAGGTGGCTACATGGGCCAGCATTGACCCTCTGCAGACACCTCTATGAAACTGATGCCAGTACAGGTTATTTGGGGGATTCTGCTGTATCCCAGGTGCAGCAGCTATTGGTGAGAAGGATCCGGGATCCTCTGTCCCCAGTGAAATATGCTGCATTTGTGCCAGTGTAATCTGTGTACACCGGGACATATTCAGCAGGCAGTCTACTTTCCGTTGGGAGCACCAAGCTGGAGGCATTGAGGGGGGTTTCTTATTTTCACTTCCAACTGGGCTCAAAACAAAGGCCTGCTTAAAAGGGCCATCAGCCATCATTTGTTAAAGTATCATCCTGGTTGGGAGCTACCTGTAGAATAACACCTAGATGCAATGCAATAGCGTAAACAAAGGCCTGTTATCAGTTCACAAGTATGTTGATGCTCTTAATAGGAATTAAAAGGTGCATTTGTCAGGAAAGGGACTAGCTGAGTCTCTCACAGACTTAGTTCAAAGCTATAAATAAAATCCGCACAGGACAACATTTTTGACATAAACTACAAATCTGTGATCTGCATTGTATAGTGTGCTTTGTAGCACGCCCACTAACCCCGCATGCTTCGTTAGGAGTCAAATCTGTGACTAGACAAAACACAGGTCTTTCTATTAACTGCATTAACCACCAGAGTTTTTACTATTATCACGTGAACATTGCTGGGTACACAAATTTCTCTGCAGCAGATGCCTTAACGCCATAAGATGTTTAATAAGAATAGAGACTTTTTTCTAATCAAGGGATTGCCCCGCCACATCTCCAGTCATACTGCTGGGCCACCCAGCTACAGGCTATTTATGACTTGGTCCATGCCCCAGAAGGGGACCCATCGGTCCGGTTGAACAGATGCGCCATGGTGGACCCGGAATGGGAGCACTATTTTACTAAAGCGAAAAAAGCAAGACCCTTCCTGCCCCAACCTGGGAGCTTTGAGAGCCTGGGATAAAATACATGCCATTATAGGATGGAAAGGGTAGGTCCCAAAAGACACACCACTAGTGGTAGGACAGATGCCATAAGAAGTTCCCATACTGCAGTGCTTTGACAGATTGAACATACTCGGGAATCTCCAAAATACGAGACGTCATTGAGGATGGCGTGGTCAAAACATTTGACTCTATAAGTAGAATATGGCCTCTCACGCACACATTTCTACAAATACACACACCTCAGAAATGTCCTCCACACTGAAGAAGTTGACTGGGAAGACCTGCCAGAATCTGCCCCCTGGAGAACCTCTTACTGAGAGCTTTACTGGGCGGGGGCAGTCTGAACACTATATACGGCCATCATAAACAACATCCCAGATAACCGAGGGGAGCTACTACAGTGCTGGAAAAAAGACCTGGGAGATGGGGGATGTGGATAGGGAGACGGCCTCATCCAACTGAAAATACTACACAGGGTCTACCTGGACAGAGTCAAGCTCATAAAATGGGGAAGATACCCTTGTCCGGCTGTCTTAGATGCTGTGATACCGAGGGCTCATTCTATCACACCTCCTGGGGCCGCCTAGAGACTCAAATAATAGGTCAATCCTTCAGGAACTTGGCACAGTGCTCGGGGAGGAGATGCCACACAACCCCCAATTCATACGTTTGGGTGTCACCAGGGATATTGACCTCCCAAGGAAAAACTGATATTTTGCACACTTGGGGTGATAGTGTGGCTGATCACCCCATCAACTGAGAAAACAGACGTGATTCTACTTTACAAGGGATAAGTGATATTACACTGGAGATGCCAAGAAGATATTTAATAAGGAAGATATTTGTGAATAAATGCCATCACGGATCCTGAAACTGGTTAATTTGAATGTTGTCTCGCTTGCAGATATAGGGCCCAATTTAGATTTTGGTGGATGGAGTCATGGTAGCAGAGTCCTTTACGTCCACCGCCCTTCTGTTACTCCGCCTACGAAACCTAGAATTCTCCTCTTGCCCTGCAGTGAACTCTATGGTTTCTTTGAAACCACCATCATGGAGAGCCATACAAAGCCAATTCAAATGTTTGGTGTGAATTGCCATTGGTGATCGATGCTTGTACCAAACTTTTCTTTTCCAAAAACAAACTCCCAAAGCAAGAATTTGTTTTTGGAAAAAGAAAAAACTAATGGCACCAGCACGATTGGAGTTTTCTCCCATGGAGTGGAGGTCATTTTAAAGTCCCTCACTATCAGGGTATTACTGGTGGTGACAAAACAGTAAAAAAGTCATCCAATCTCATCCTGTAAATACGGATGACTGTCGGATGACTTCCCTCCAACGACCAGCACTCCCTGGGTGTGCAATATCTCACAGACCATCTCTCACAAGCCATGCATGTAGATCCCAAGTAGGTAGATGGCAACTAAGGACCTCAATGCCACACTGGCAGGGGAAAAAACTCTCTAGGCAACTGCATCAATACACTTTGACTCTGTCTAGAAGCACACTAGGGAATGCATTGGGATTAACCTTGCTGGTGGATGCCTGAACCACCAAGCTTAGGTGCAGAGTAAAAAAGGCCAGGGGCGATCCTATGATATCTAGTCAATGGACAATTTACCGGGGGAGTTGAGCTCGTCCTAAAGCAAGCCACCATTAAAGTTTCCATCATTAAACCAGCAAGGGCTCAGAAATGCAGGAAATTGCTGTAAGATTTCAGTCAGTAAGTTTTCCTAGGTCTCTATGGTAGGTAGCTGTAGGTCCAACAAGTATACTGCTCTGCGGACCACTCAGACGAAAGAGGCACTCTGCTCAGCGAGAGACCCTCATGAAAAGTCTAACTCTGTCTCAGACGAAATCCAAGCCACAGTCATTCTGTATATATAAGTATGGGCCGGCACCAGTGTAATAAGGTGGGAGCAAATTTTCCACTTCTTAATTCTCTTCTTCGCCGTTTGGAACATTTTGAAGCACATAAACTGCATCAGAATCAGATCCGAAGGCTTCCAGAACAATAAACCTGTTTTCCCAGTAGCTAAATTCAGCACAATGTGTCTTTTTAACTTTTCAGCAAAGAGGAGCTTTTCAATTTTCTGGCAAGACCGGAGGCTCCTATTATGCTTTCTTATCTTGCTTTATTTTCAACAGCAGCCAAGATAAGTACTACAAACTACAGTTCACAGAGAGCCTAGCGAAATGCTGGCCAATGGGAAACCACAAAAAACACAATATCGTATCCAATCCAGACTTAGTAACATGTAAAACGTCATAACTGACTGCGAACAATCCTCTTTTCTTGCTGCTCGCAGTCAGATAAGTGCCTTCTTTTTGTTGTGCTTCGTTTTTATGCATTTTAATGGTTAATTTTCTTAATATGTGACATTGGTTTTGATGTTCTGTGCCCAATTACCTTTGTGCTCCCTCGCTTGTCGAGTTATTGCCTTTGCAGCCGTTTTCGCACTCGGTAGTGCCCAGCTGTTATGTCCCGGTGCTATTTTCAGCCCGGTTTCAGTGCCCAGCTCCTCTTTTTTCTCCAGTTAACCCCTTCCTTACTGCGTGGCTCTTCCTTATTTCCCCTAATGGAGGTTGACAGCTCCCCTGGTTCTGACCTACATAATGAAGGCGGTGAAGCCTTTAAAAGTGATTTAAAAGCCTTTATTAATACTTCTGTAGAGAATGCTGTGGAAGCATCCATGAAGCGCTTTTCCAAAGGAATGGAAAATTCTATGCTAAGTTTGTTGTCTAAAGCTTTGGCCCATTCTGCGGGGGATAGGAGAAATAGAAAGTTGGTATCCTCTCTGTCTTCTAAAACTGCGTCTTGTTTGACTAGCGAGTCCCCCTCGCACCAGAATGAGGACCCTGTTCCTCCCAGGCC
Source organism: Triturus cristatus (assembly GCF_964204655.1). Classification (NCBI taxonomy): domain Eukaryota; kingdom Metazoa; phylum Chordata; class Amphibia; order Caudata; family Salamandridae; genus Triturus; species Triturus cristatus. Next base: position 1,723,751,145 of record NC_140589.1, read on the forward strand.
TCCTTCCAAGGAGGGGTTATCTAATTCTGACGAAAAAAGGAAATTAAAAGCAAAACATGTTGGTGTACCTAAAAAATTGGTGATTTCCACCATTCTGGACACAGACGATGATATGGGTGACGCAGATGATGATATCTTTGACATTGCTGACCCTCTTTCCCCTCCAGCTAAGAAATGCAAATTGGATTCCTTTGCTTTTTCTCCTGTTTTAGATTCCGATGGGGTTCTCATGTTTGACCCTTGCACCATCCGTCACCCCAACTCCACGGAGTGGTTCCCTGCTTCTCATGTGGGTGATTATATTTCGGCCAGACTTAGTCTTCCCCTCGACAAATCTGCCCGTTCTAAATTGAAGTATGAATGTCCTAAACCTTCCATACCTACCAATTTTACCATTGTCCTTTCTATTGACCAACCTCTTCTTACGTTTTTCTCTAAGTTTGTCAAAGACCCCCGCAAAGTGGTGGACAAACCGTGGTCCACCTGTCAGGACATGCTTTTGGATGTTGTGGGTCCCTTGGTTCGCATTTTTGATTTAGCAGAATCTGCTCGTCTGGAGTGTCAGGATTTGAATGCTGAAGACATTTCTTTGTGGGTCCAAAGAGTCTTCTGTCTTTTAGGTAATGCCAATGCAGCTATTACCCATTGTTTAAAATATTTTTATTGCAGGAATCAGTAAATCGTTACATAATCGGCCAACATTATATATCACGCCCGATCAATGATGCAGCTATTACCCATGAGTGCCGTAAAGGGCTTCTTATCAAGCTTGACCCTAAGTTAGCTAACCTGGCTCCTCTAGATCCCAGCATTAAGGCAGACGGTCTTTTGTTTGGAGATTTCCTCGTCAAAGACCTCAGTAAATTTGTCACTACTTTTGCCTCCCTAGACAAGGCTCAACAGTCTATCAAAAAAGTATTTTCTGGAAGGAGGAGCCTAGCGCGCAACCAAGATGGACGCGTAGGCACAGGGCTCCCCGGACCCTTGCCGCTCCTCGCAACTTATCCTGACATTATCCTGGATTTGTGAACGGATTCTGGAAGATGAACCTTGGCTGAATCCATAACTCTTTTCAGAACAAAAATCGGACCTGGGAGACCTGAAATATAGCGTCTTGCATTTTGGAGGCCCACCTGGAAGCTGTGCCCGGTGCTTTGGTGAACTGTGGGGCCGGGGAGTAGTTGAACAACAACGGCATCGGAGCCTTGCCAATGACCGCGCCCCCACTTTCGGTTTCGCTTTTGCACTTCTGCATGGCCTGATTGAGGAGCTGCTTCGCGCGACTGGGGCGTCCTCCGGCCTTTGTACTGGACTGATTTGTGCCTTTTTCTCCACTTTTCCGAGCGGGCTCTCGGACAGTCGGTGTCTGATCTGCTGGCACCCCTTTGCTATCGGTCCTGGCGGACCCCTCCGGTGAGCATCGCTTAACATGGCGGGCAAGGGGGATCCCGAGAAACGGAGGACCAAGACATCCCACCGTGGGGGACCAGTCCAGAGTAACATCATGGATCGTTATACCCAGGGTAAAGGATCCCCCGGGCCAGCAAGTGCCGCCGTGGAGGACTCTGGTGGTGGCCCGTCCGTGCCCACGGAATTGTCGCTGCAAGACATTATGGGTGCCATCAACGGCATAAGGTAGACCATCGCCCTGCAGTACGAGGCTCTGGCCCGTAAAATTGACACGGTTGCCATTGATGTCACGCTAATTCGGGCGGATCTCTCTAAGACTAACGAGAGGGTTCAATCGCTGGACTTGAGGACATCCACGCTTGTCAAGGATGTATCAGACCTCCAGGCAACTCTTGGCGATCTACAGTCGGCGAACGACACGATGTCCCGACGGCTGGAGGATTTCGAGGGTCGGGCACGACGCAATAATATCCGCGTCATAGGTGTGCCAGAGACTCTCGACAATCGTCCGGTGGACCTCATGGTCGAAGATCTAGTCCTCAATCATCTTGCTCCTTCAGGCCTGAGCAAGTTCTTTGCCGTGGAGCGTGCTCATCGTGTCCCGGGCGGTAGGCCTCGACCAGGAGCTCCCCCGAGGCCTATTATTGCAAAACTTTTTCACTACAGAGACCGGGATGCGATCCTTCAGGCCTCGAGGGTACACGGCCCAGTTAACTATGAGAATGCCTCCGTTAACTTCTTTCCGGACTTCACCCAACTCGTTCAGAAACAGAGAATGGGCTTTCAGGGGGTGAAGCGCCGTCTTCGAGATTCGGAACTTAAATACTCTATGCTTTTCCCTGCCAGGCTTCGTGTGGAATATGAAGATCGGACTATCTTTTTTGAACGCCCTGATATTGTGAGTGACTGGTTAGACTCCCTGCCGGACCGGGGCGAACGATCTGGGCGTACTGGCAGTGCTGAGGGCGGAGGGCCTCCGCAGGAATGGTTCTTGGTCCTCTACTTTGACATTTCCTTCTGCGCCCAGCCAGGTTCTACTTCAATTGTATATTTTGTCTATTAATGTGCTGTTTGGATGCGGGCGGGGACGGGTCCCTTCCCTCCTCTAGGGTCTTTTTGTAGCATGGGATTGTTAGGGCGACAGGCACACTGCAAGTTGGGGGGGCTGTATAGTCCGCAGGGGTGCAGGGTGGGGGGAGTTGTAATGGCGTGGGGGTGGGAGGGGGCCCCTGATGTGGTATTCCTTCAAGAGACGCACTTGGTGGGTAATGTATGTCATGCCATGAACAGGGGGGGCTACCGATTGGTTGCGCATTCTGGCTTCACCACTGGATCCAGAGGGGTGGGCATCTTACTGCGATCTTCCCTCCCGCTTGAGATTGACAAAGTTACTCTTGATGATAGAGGGCGCTATGCGTCCTTGACTGGACGGTGGGAGGGTCAGACTCTTTCATTGGTCTCGGTCTATGTTCCCCCGGGCCTCCAGACCTCCACTTTCTCTGATGTGGGTCGTATGTTACTTGAACTTCCTGATAGTCTCTTGCTTGTGGGTGGGGATTTTAATTCCGTGATTTCTGGCGAGTTGGATCGTTACCCTCCCAGAGCCCTCTCTGCCGCCCAGGCGTGGCTCGGCGGGTTCTTGGACACTTTTGGCCTAGTGGACTGCTGGAGGTTGATACGTCCGACACAGAGTCAATACACATTTCACTCCGGGGCCCACGGGAGTCTCTCCAGACTAGATTACTTTCTTATGCCAGCGGCCCAGACCACCCGGGTCCGGGAGGTTAAGCACCTGGCCCGGGGCATTTCCGATCATTCCCCATTGTGGCTCCTCTTCGATACTGGGATGCGATCCGCCGGGCGGGTCGCCCCCATTAACCCCTGGTACCTGCGTGACCCCAAGATCCGCAAGGGTCTCATTAAGTCGCTTGACCAGTATTTTCTTGAGAATGAGGGGTCCGTCTTGTCCTCTGTGTCCTTGTGGGAGGCTTTCAAAACGGTTCTCCGAGGACACGCCCTATCCCTGATCGTGGAGGCCAAGAAAGCTAAGAACGGGGAGGTGGTTGCGTTGGAGGCTGAGATATCGAGGTTGGAGACTGCCTTGGAGACGGCTGTCACTCAGGACGGGCTCCACGCTCTCAGCCTGAAGCAATTCGAATATAAATCCCTTGTTACGGAGGCTGCTCGAACCATGTATAGGGAACAGCAGGGTAGACTGTATGATGCTGGGGATAAGGCGGGTAAATTGATTGCTTGGCTTGATAAGAAGGAGAGAGTGAATCGAGTGGTCCCCGTGCTTCAGACGTCGGAGGGAGTGAGTGTGACCGACCGTGGTGAGATTGTGGAGTGTTTCGCTGATTACTTCCGTGCTGTGTACTCCCCGGTGTCTGATAAGGATGAGGCTGACTCCCGTCACTTGTTGAAGGATATTGCTTTGCCCTGCCTGTCGGTGGATGAGCGTGAGCAGTTAGATGCCCCGTTGTCGGTCGACGAGATTGCTACCGCGATTCGTTCCCTTCGCTCAGGCAAGGCTATGGGCCCCAACGGACTCCCTATTGAACTTTACAAACTGCAACCGGATAAAATTGCGCCATTTCTCCGTCGTATGTTTTCGGAGTCACTTGAACTTGGTTCTCTCCCTGCTGACCAGCGCTTGGCCACTATAGTCGTGATTCCCAAGGACGGTATGCCTCGGGACCGTTGCACCTCGTACAGGCCTATTTCTTTGTTGAACGCTGAGCCGAAAATCCTTGCCAAGGTTCTTGCTAATCGCCTGCTTACTGTTATCTGTGACCTGGTGCATCCGGACCAATCCGGTTTTATCCCGCACCGGAATACGGCCCTTAACTTGCGGCGCCTACATGGCGTACTTGCAAGGGCGGAATATCTCTCAGAGCCGGCCATCTTGGTTTCCTTGGACGCCACGATGGCCTTTGATACGATAGAATGGCCGTATCTTTGGGCCGCCCTGGCAAAGTTTGGACTCGGGGCGGGATTTATTAGTTGGGTTAAACTCCTATACGCTGCTCCGTTGGCTCTGGTTTGATTATTAACTGGTCCAAATCTTGTGTCTATGCTATATCCGGTGACTTTCCTCTCTTGCCTTCTCATTTTCCTATTAAGGCGTCCCACTCCGGCTTTACGTACCTGGGGGTGTACGTCTCATTGGACCCGGCGATCCGCTACGAGCATAATCTCCTCTCTCCACTTCGGAGATTGAGGTTAGACGTGGCCCGAAGGTGTAAGCTTCCCTTGTCTCCCCTCGGTCGTGCGGCGCTTTTTAAAATGATGTCTCTTCCCCGATTCCTTTACGCACTTCAGAACTCCTTTGATATTATTCCGGCGGCCTACTTCCGGGAGGTGGAGAGCTTACAGAGGAGGCTTGTTTGGGATGGTCGTGCACGTATTGCTCTTGCAAAACTGACTCTCCCCTGGTATGACGGGGGCATTGCGCTCCCGGACATCAGGAGGTACTACTGGGCCTCCCAGCTATCTGCTATTAACCATGCAACGTACGCACCTGGTCCGAATCCGGCTTTCGAAATGGATAGATTTTTGTTGCCTGGCGGCAACTTTAACAGAGCGCTTTACTCTCGATCGGCTGGGAGGAACTTAACCGGTCCCACTAAGATTGCTGTGCGCGTGTGGAGGGCTGCGAATGTGGCCATGGGCTGGAATGAGCGTTTGACGGGTGCGACCCCTCTGTTTGCGTCTGAAAGATTGGGAAGCCTCTGGACGACGAAGGGCTTCGAGCGTTGGGACACGATTGGCATCAGTAGAGTAGGTGACCTTTGGGTGAAGGGTGCGGTTAAATCCTTTGCTGCGTTGCAGAGTGAGTACGAATTGAGTGAGCGGGAGTTCTTTCGGTACGTCCAGGTTCGGCACGCCTTGCTCTCGGCCTTCGGGGCTGGGACTGCAGTCCCTGTGTCTTCGCCACTCGAGGACCGCATACTTGACGGTCACTTGCCCGACAGTACTATTTCCCTTATCTATAAAAAACTAATAAACGTGCGGGCGGATCTCCTCGTGCGCCTTCGGGAGGCGTGGACCGGGGATGGTGTGGAACTGGACGATGAGGACTGGCAGTCTGCGCTGTCCTCCCCTAAGGAAGTGGCCATACCCGCGCGTCTCCGTCTTGTCCAGCTTAAAATTCTCCACCGTGTCTACGTGACGGGCCCTCGTTTAGTTTTGATGGGTTTTTCTGAAGACGGGCTCTGTAGGCGCGGCTGTGGGCTCAGCGCCACTTTTCTCCATGTTCTCTGGGAGTGCTGTGAGGTAGCGGAGTATTGGCGCCGGGTGCATGCTGTCATGGAATGCGTCACTGGGGTCGCTTTGTTGCCCGAGGCTCGCCGATGTTTGTTGAACGTGTGGGAGCCTAATGACTATAATGCGGCTCAGACTCGGTGGGCGGCCCTTGGGAACATGATTGCTAAGAGGGACATCGCACAGCGTTGGGGTTCCCGACGGCCTCCCACCGTGTCAGTATGGAAGGAGAGCATGGATTGGTGCATGTGCAGAGAGAAGACTGTGTATGTGTCTCGGGGTAAGCCGGGGGCGTGGGGTAGAATCTGGGGTCAGTGGAACGCGTACCGAGGGAACACCTGCACGCCCCCCCTGCCTTGTCCCCCTGATCCTGAGGTTCCCGGACTATTACATTTTACCTGTAGACGGTTGTGGTTCTCCCGTCGCCCCCACCTCCCTCTTGCTCATCCTCATTGTCCACCTGAGGGTGGAGTATGTATTGTGCAGTTCCCCGGATGTGATTAGACGCCCCCTTTTTCGATGGTTTCCGCCTTGCTTTTTGGTGTTATTTTCTTTTTCTTTGTTTGTATTTTTAAAAATCTATGTATCCTGATAATCTCTGAGGTGTTCTCAGTAACTCGTTAATTCGGCTGGGCCCCAGGGGGCCTGTTGCTGCCCTGATGTTGTTGATCATGTACATATTAGCGGCCGGCCCTGGTGGTTGTAGGCCCATGTTTGTATTGATTTTTATGTACAATAAAGGTTTTCACAAAAAAAAAAAAAAAAAAAAAAAACAATACATGTGAAACCGGAAGTCTTGCCTCCTACAGAGGATGCCTGCAAATTTCATTCACTCAGAGTATATCATCAGGTGCAGCAGTGGATGGGTATTGATATGAATCCATTACAGTGGGGATTGGAAGTGAAAGATGGAAGATTGGCTCCCATTAGAATGAGTCAAGCACCAGCACCAGATCATTTATTAAAATTTGTGAAATGTGGCTGTAGCAAGAGTCAATGTGCGACTGCAATGTATATGCAAAAGACAGGGAATAGTGTGCACAGATGCGTGCACGGATTGTCAAGGAATAAGCTGTTGCAATACCATGGAAGTGGACATGGACGATGATTGAAATCATACTATTCTTATACTGAAGAGTGCTGTTTGAATGTATCTCTTTAACAATGTCAGTGTCATATTGAGAAGTGCTATATTATCTAGTTGAAATTTGTTTATCCTTTTCAAATGATGTTAAAAAAATGTAAATAAAAAATAATGTCAAAACTATGTTTGACATATTAACATATAAAAAATAAAAAAAAAAGTATTTTCTTTTCTGGTTTTTGGGCGGGCTTGCAGAGGCAGGAGTCGCTCTACCGGCCGCACCTCCAGAGGCGCTTCCAACTCAGGCTACCAGGAGTACAAAGCCCAATTCTTCCCTCGACGAGGACGTGAGTTCAGAGGTCGCGGTCAAAAGAATTTCCATCACAACAACTTCAACAACCAACAAGGTAGGTCCTTTGCTTCCCCCTGTGGGGGGTCGTTTGAAACTTTTCATCCAGAAATGGTGCACTCTAACCGCAGATCCCTGGGTTCTAAACTCTGTCCAAGGCTATCTTATAGAGTTTTACGTGCCACCTTCCCAAACAGTTTTCCCTCCTCCTCCGGTCTTTTCAGCAGATATGTCTCTTCTCATTTCCATGGAGATTCAAAGTCTTCTCCAAAAACAGGCCATTCAGATAGCCCCTCTAGATCCTTCAGGTTTTCTCAGTTCCATTTTCCTTGTCCAAAAGAAAAACAAGAAAATGCGTCCCGTCATAAATCTAAAATGGATCAACCATTTTGTGGTGTATCGCCACTTCAAAATGGAAACTATCATTCATTTGCGAGCTACTCTTCGACCAAACGACTGGATGGTCAGGCTAGACTTGCAAGACGCTTATCTCACCATTCCTATTCACGCTTCTCACTCCAAATGCCTCCAATTCCAATGGCTAGGTGTAACCTACCGGTTTTGCTCCCTTCCGTTCGGCCTATCGTCAGCACCGTGGTGCTTTACAAAGATCATGAAACCGGTGGTGGTGTGTCTACGGTCCCTCGGGATCAGGTTAATCATTTACCTGGACGACAATCTGCTTATGAACTCGGACAAACAGAATCTCTTGTCAGATTTGAACACCACTCGGTCTCTTCTTCTAGACCTGGCTTTCCTTCTCAATGTCGAAAAATCAATGCTCATTCCTTCCCAGACCATCTAATTCCTAGGCTTTCTCGTGGATTCTTCCACGGCGTCTCTTCTCCTTCCACAGTCAAAAGTCTCCACCATAAAGTCAGAAATTTCTCACCTTCTTCGGTCATCTCTCGTTTCCCTCAGATCTCTCGCTCGGATCATCGGTCTTCTTTCTGCTTCCATCTAGGCCATCTTTCCAGGGCCCCTTCAGTATTGCGCCCTCCAAAGCCTAACGATCCGGCATCTTTGCAAAGGCTTGGCCTACTCCGAACTTATCGCTTTGGATCAGGAGTCTCGCATCGAACTCCAATGGTGGATCGACCATTTGGATACCTTCGCTTCGGCCCCAGATCTTGTATTAGAATCCAATGCAAGCATGTCGGGTTGGGGCGCCCGTTGTGGTCCAATCTCGACTGGCAGTACATGGTCTCACGAGGAGTTCAAATTACACATCAATTGTTTAGAGATGCTGGCAGGCACCTTTGCAATACAAAGCCTCACAAAGAACAGAGTCAGTTGTTCCATTCTCCTTCACATGGACAATGTTTCTGCGGTCCGCTATATAAACCATCTAGGTGGCACCAAGTGCAAACCTCTTGCAGAGCTAGTGAAGAGTCTCTGGGAGTACTGTCTGTCAAACAAACTATCGCTCAGAGCAGAGTATCTTCCTGGAGATCTCAACTCCATCGCAGATTGGCATACTCGCTACCTTTGAGACTTCAGTGATTGGAAGCTTCTTCCATCCATTTTCCGAACTCTTTCTCACAAATGGGGCCTTTTTCATGTCGATCTTTTTGCTTCTCGCCTCAAAGCCCAATTACCTCGCTTTTTCAGTTGGCGGCCAGACCCTCTGGCCCTAGCAACGGATACTTTTCTCCAGGACTGGTCCTTTCATCTCAATTACGCTTTTCCTCCTTTCCTCATGATCAACAGGGTACATTCTCAGGTCCGTCGTCAATCGACTTCCCTAGTCATAGTGGTTCCCTTCTGGCAATCACAGATTTGGTTCCCGTCTCTTCTAGAGATGACGGTGGATTTTCCAGTTCTTCTTCCTGTTTGCAACGATCTGCTTCTGAATCCTTCGGGTCATCCTCACAGTCTCATCCTGGACAACTCCTTTGTTCTGTCGGCTTGGAAAGTCTCCAGTCTGTCCCTTCTGACCTCATCATTTCACAAGAAGCTTCTCTCTTTATCTGCAAAGCCTGGGCTCCAGGTACCTCCAAAGCCTACAAGGCGGCTTGGTCTTTATGGGCAAGCTGGTGTCTGGAAAGACATATCGATCCATTTTCAGCCCCTTTAAACTTTTTGGTTAATTTCTTGGCTTCTGAAGCCAGTGCAGGTAAGCCATTTCCCTTAATCTTTGCCCTATCGATGGCAAACCGGTTGGAGTCCGCCCTCTCATTTGCCGTCTTCTTCAAGGAGTTCGATTTTCCAAACCTCCGTTGGCTCAGTATTCTAATTTATGGGATGTTAATTTAGTTCTAAAGTTATTTACCGATTGGCCAGACAACTCTGCCCTTTCTCTGAAAATGCTCTCTGCAAAACGTACTATGTTACTTTGTCTTGTTTCCATTAAACGTGTTTCAGATGTTAAAGCACTCAATGTTTTTTCTAGAGAGGTTGCCCCTACTGGTGTTTTGTTTCAGGTTAACAAACGTACCAAGACTAATTTGAATTCGGTTTTCTATCCCCATTTCCCTTCCCATCCTAAGTTATGTGTAGGTCAATGCCTCAAGGTGTACGAACAAAGAACCTCTGATCTCAGGACGTCCTCTCATTCCCAACTTTCGGGCATTGACGTTTCCGTTTTCGGTGCCCATTCCACCAGGGGAGCCATGGCATCCAAAGCTTTTTGGGCAGGCTCTCGTTTGGAGGACATTCTGATATCTGCGGATTGGTCTAATGATAATGTATTCCGAATGTTTTATTGTAAACCGCTTGTTTCTGATGTTTCTTTGGTTATTGATATGCTTTGAACAAGCATAATAGGAGCCTCGGAGTCTTGCCATAAAATGTAGATTTTCCTAGTATATTATGACGGAAAGTCTTAATTTTATTAAAGACACAGAGGCGAGTATTATCACGCCTCTACACTTCTAATTTGTGTTTTCTCCCTCCCTACAGCGGCTCCAGCATTGCCTCCCGCTTCCTTGTGATGGGATTCGTTTTTCTGCAAAAGTGCCCTGCTTCTCTTCATGATACCTCTTCTTGCTGTTCGGCTTCCTCAACATGGATTTCTTCTACTCCAGCAACATAGTTGAATTTTGGTCAAGATGTTTTTTCATGGACTCTGGCCTTGTTCCACTTTTTATTGACTATCTGAGCTGCTAGTCAGCGAAAAGAGGACTGTTCCCAGTCAGTTATGATGTTTTACATGTTACTAAGTCTGGATTGGTTACGATATTGTGTTTTTTGTGGATTCCCATTGGCCAGCATTTCGCTAGGCCCTATGGAAACTGTAGTTTTTAGTACTTATCTTGGCTGCTGATGAAAATAAAGCAAGATAAGAAAGCATAATACTCGCCTCCGTGTCTTTAATAAAATTAAGACTTTCCGTCATAATATACTAGGAAAATCTACATTATAATCAATGGGTGTGTATGATAGAGCCCTTTACACTTCTCCCATTGTCTAATATCACAGAACAGCAGAAAAAAAAGAAGTTTGTACTAACGTGCCTATTTATTAAACACAGTAAAATTTAACTAGCTTTTTCTCCATATTTAACATTTGCAGCTGCCTCATGAACTGATATGTTTTGAATCAAAATAGCCATATTACCTCTGGGTCCTTGTTCCACTGTACCACATATTCCCAGCAGCAGTGTGCATATATGATATCCAACTCAAGACTACTTGGAAACTGTTGGTATGCGAAATTCAGCAGCTCTGTGGGAATAAACGTGTACAAGAAAATGCTACAGAATATGTATTTGTAAGTACTGAACATTGAAATTCTATAGTTATCAGCGATGACATTATAGAAGTGAGAATTTGCATTTAAATTTATAGCACTTAATCACAAGTCAAGTACCATGCAATGTTTAAGAGACAGAAGCTGGTTGTGGTTCAAGTGGGATTAAGTCATCCAGGCAGTGCAGTGCCTCATATCAAACAGCAATGGCCGAAATAGGATGGAAGTCCATTCAATGCTGAGGCCTCTTGGTCCACGCCAGTGGCTGTCATAAAAGCCTGGGCTAAGAACCGTGCTGTATATACACTGCAAGAAATATTCAGACAAATAACCTTCCAGGATGACATAAAACTGGACGTAAGCTCTGTTTGTTAACAACAACCTATCCTGGAGCCAGATGACCTTGCAAAACTAGTGACCCATCAACCACCTTATTTTAATCAGAAAAATCATTGAGGCAGCAATAGCCATTTAACTACAGGACTAAATAATCAAAAACAACTTCATGCAAAGATACTAATCAGGCTACAGAACGGAAGCAGCTTATCTGCCAGTAGTCGCAAGGCTCTACTCTTAAACAAAAAGAATGATCCCTGCCACTTGATGCTGCCTGGCCTTTAAGTTGTCTATGACGCAGTCGGCAACATATATTAATGTAGAATTTCATGACAATTAACTAAAGCTCAACCCAACAATAATAGAGCTCCTCCGGTTCTCCATTAGTGCCAAACACCACCTGATCCAAGTCAGGCTGATACACTAGAACCTCACTTTCCTCATCCAGTAGATGACAACAAATGTACAATTCTCTGGATTTACACTCCACACATGTCTACATTATTTTACCTCTCCCTCCTGAAAAACATGAAGCCCTTACTACCTCGAACCAAGTTCAGCTATATAGTTGTAGTCCTCTACCACTTAGTATGAGCAATATCCTGCTGATTGGCCACTCTAACACTACATCTGCTTTCTCATACATGCTGCAGCTCTTCTCATAAAGAACCATTTATCCACACTACCAGGACTCTGAAGGAACTTCACTGCATCATCTTCAAGACAAGCTGCATTACCTACAAAGCCTCCATGAAACAAAACCCTAACCTACCTGGTACAGACGCAGGACATCGCAGGCAGATAACTTTAAACTGGGACCCATGGCATCATCAGACTAGAAACAATGAAACGCAGGAAGAAATAGACCAGCAGACAAACCTTCGTAAGTCTATGCAAAAAAAATCCCTATCACGTCCGCACTGCAACGAGCCTCTAAACAGGCTCACTTTTTCACTGAACATTATGACCACACCCATTAAATATTCACATTCACTCTATGTTACTGGATAAAATGTGATAATTTCTACAGATCACGATATTTGGAGAGTTAGGCATCCTGCCCACGCATAACTCATCTGTCCATGTAGTTAGTCCCGCCTTGACTACTGGTTGCTATACAAAGATATGAGTCAATTAGGGAGGTCGTGCCCCTGGCCCGTACTCTTTCAGATCATGCACCAGTACAGATATCCATATGCCTACCCAGTCAGCCCCAATTGTGCATCAACTGGAGACTACACCCAGAAACCCTCCTCTGTTCAGCCTTTGTGGAAGAAATCTGGGCAGACATAATCGATTATTATTAATTCAATATAGCACTGTTGACTTTATGTCAACTGTATGGTAGGCATTAAAGGTCATCATATGTGGTAAATGTATATCTAAATATAATGGGGTGTAATAGAGTCCTGCAGTTCCTTAGATGTCACCTTTCAGGCCTAGAGTCAGACATCAGAGCGCTGGAGCGGGCACTGGCGGAGGATGCAAATATAAAGATACATTAGCAAATTAAGGATCAACCCCCAGAATATAATGAAGTGACAGCCAGACTGTGCAAAGACCTGGGTAAATACGCTGTGGCAAAGGCATATGGGGAAGGAGAGAGACCTGATAGGTAATTTGCGGTAATGCTAAAAAAGCACAGGGACGCGAGCTCATTGGTGGAAATTAAGGACTCTCTAGGACAACCCTGTTTCTGTCAGTTTTTTCCAATGACAAATTCAAGACTCCGCCATTGTGCGACAGCCTGTCTTGTCAATCCAGCCCTACATGGAGGCTACACAACTGGGCAGGCTCAAATATTAATATTGCTTGTTCCTGGACAAGCCCTACAATTTTAGGAGTACTAAGAGAACTTAGATGGTCTACGAACTGAATTTTAGAATTATATGCTGAGGAGCTGTCCCCGCATCTTTTAGTAGTACTTGAGGAGGACCCTCAGTGTTGAATCTCCCCACCCCCAAACCCCACATCCCTTCTCCCTATGGCCGAGTGGGGATAATAGCACTGTTGAAGCTTGAGAAGCCTGCTCACAGATGTGATTCTTACCGCCTGCTCTCACTCTTAAAATGCGATGTCAAGGTGCTGGCCAAGTTGATTGCAAATATACTAACATTACCACTTTCCAAACCTGGTGTGACATGATGCTCATCAATCCAGCTTCATACTGGGGCGCTGTACGGCTTATAACTTATGCACATTATTGGCTATCCTACAGGATGTGGACCCAGGCTGTAATGCTGTTACCATAGTCCCCAATGCCTCTAAAGCATTTAACTCCCTGAACTTGGAGTATCACTTTACCATTGTGTCTCAGATGGGGCTGCTGCACCAATGTATTGATTGGATCCGTCTCCACTATACCTGCCCTACAGCCAAAGTACTTCTAAATGGCAACCTATCCAAACCCTTCTATATATTGTGGGGCATGAGGGAGGGGTGATTCTCCTGAAACCCCTATGCTTATTTATCAACATTCCACTGCCTCTGATAGATGTTTTCTTTAGTTCCCTTAAAACCCAACTGGTAAAGTGGACCAGGGCAAGCGAACAACCTCAAATCAGATGGGAGACCATTACTCTCCTCTTCGACTGTTGAAAGTTTGAATTGTACTATCTGTGTGCCCAGGCCTACTTTGGTTCCTATTGGCATCAACTGGTGCCTTATCCCCCCTATTTGGCAGTTAACAAAGCCAGCATGGCCCCCATACCTCTGTCATCTCTTATGGGAATATGCCCCTCCTGCCACATGTGGGATGTATCTATGTCTGAATGAGCGATCCAGAGCAAGAGATAAGCTGAGCAGGAAATAAGATGAGCAAGAAATAAGCTGAGCGTGAGGGCGACACCCAGCTATGTTTACTCCCCAACTCTCCCTCTTGCCTACCGCCCCTTATTCCAACTCATGCATGAAATTTCCATGATGGTGAAGCTACACAACAGAGGTCTTGTGACATGTGGGGACCTTTATAGAAATCAACACTTCCTCACATTAGAGGACTACGTGGGGGATCAGCCCTGCACCCCAATATAATTATTCCTATAATACAAAATTGCACAGCAGTAGTAAAGGGACACTACCAGAGTTTCCGGAAGTACCAATGCCTCTTCGGGCATCCATCGACCATGCAGGTGGCCACCTCTACTAAACACATGATCACTAAACTTCACAACGCCACTCTGGGTGAGGTGCATATGCAGTTGAATCAGGCCAGGACAAGATGGGTGGTGGTTTTGCTGTTAGCAAACTGGGCTGACACCCTTAAGTAATAGGTTTCGTATCATTCATTGCAAATACCGATAGAGGGCCTAATACACCCCTGTCGCCCTTTATAAACTCTGACTTAGAGTAGACTCAAACTGTGCTAGATGTAGCGCACCGGAAGATGGGTTTCTGCATCTAGTTTGGCAGTGCAAAAGGGTACAGCAGTATTGGACAGAGGCCTTATCGGTCATGGTGGGATGCGAGAAACAGGTGATGCAGTGATTGCATTGCTGGGTTGGATAAACACCATTGAGACTCCACACATGAAATTCCTGCACTCGCCCTACTGCTGGTCAAGAGACAGGTGGCATGCATTGGGGTAGAGGCCATGCTCCCAAATTCAAACAATGGCTCTCTGATCTAATTTACTGAAATGAACAGTTGGAATTACATGTTGACATCCTGCCCCTGGCATCTCGACCCAAAGACATTTGGAGCCAACTGAAGCGTTTCTAATAATGCAAATAGAGGCTACTACTGCTGCGTCAGTGCAGATGGACTGAGATGACCCCTTTGTTTAAGAATGACTCCATAAGGAGTACCTGTGGGTCATCATTCACTCATGGTTTATAACAGTCTGTTCTTCTAGCCATGAACAGATAAACTATATACTATACTGTGGGCCATCATGGGATCGTGGGCTGTTGATCCAATGTACCCTTTGCTATCCTGCAATGACATCTGGCAGAGAGGGGTAGGCTCCTCCACCTTGTACTTCCTATAAACATGTAACACTGTCATTTTTCTCAAAGTACCACATATGCACACATGAATGCCATGTTATGGGGTAATGTTATATACAGTTGCCCTTTTGTTTAGTCACTGTACTGTTATCATTCAAATAATCAAAATATTCACACAAAAAAGGAGACGTATCCATTAAAATGTGTGCTCTGTAATGCCTTTTCTAACCACTGAATCCTTACAATCCTTCCACCGCCCTACTCTGTGGAGTAACCTAAAAAGGTCCCAAGTTAGGAATCTGCACACTGATACCAAGAATTGTTCCTGTCTGAGGGTACAGAAAGAGTCAAGCAGGAAACAGATGTCAACGCACAGGGATGGCTCTTATATGCCGCTATAAATAATATAAAGAAATATATGAGTACGGCTCCACTACCTCAAATCCGAGGTGGAACTGAGCCATGTCAGGGCAGCATGCCACCACCTAGAGGCACGCAGAGCATTGCTGGCAGTGTCCAGATCCAGTCTGGTGCCTGGGTTGTATTCTAAGCTGAGGAACCTGTGGTTAAAAGGAGAATCCACCAGTAAGTATTTTACCGAAGGTAAGAAACCTGTATGTCTTGCCTACATTCCACTAAAATTCTGAAGGTAAAAATAGGAGCAATGTCGATGCAGAATTAATTAAACTGTGCAGTAGTAATTACATCTTTGGATCGACACAACTAATGTTTATTATGACGATATTTTGTAGAGAATAAAAACCTCTTTGCCCCAGATGGTGCTGCAATGGTTGAGGTTGAAGAAAGAACTAACTTTCTTACTTTAGTAAGGTATTCCGTCTCAGTTGGTTCTTTGGTTGGGGTTAAACTTGGTGTCCATGAAGTAGATAATAAGAAGCTCATAATCTAGCAACTATAAAGATGAGGGTTTTCGGAAGCAGGTTGTCTTTTTGAGTAGGAACAAATTGCATAGAGGATTTTATTTGATTTATTATAAGCTGCTTACTAATACTCAGGATAAGAAGGCACGTTTTCATAGAGAAGGGGCAACATACGGTAAAGTTCTGTACATTATTTGTCTTAGAATCAGTGCATTTGGTATCAGTTTGGTTCTCCTCTAGATTAATGAGCACTGGGTGATGACTCATGGCTTCTTGAAGATCTCTTGCAGGTTGTCTTGCACACCTCTCAACTTTTATTGGTAACGCTTGTGCTTTCTGTGATTGACGTGTGTGGAGGGGCACCACCGCTCCAAGCTGACAGCTCTGCCATATGGCCACAATTATGAGGCACATGTGTCACACTGCTCTTGGTTCCAGATTATGCCCAGCAGACTAACTTCAGAAGACCTTTTCTAAGGCATAGAGGATTGATACAGACAATTTGGGGTGACATGAAGTCACTATTAGGTTTTTCAACATCATGAGCTTTTTATTGTAGCCAAGTCCCTGCTTACTCTGAAAACAAAGACTGTTCTGGTGTATTTGTTCAATTTATTTGTCAAAGTTCTCTTAGGGCAATGGCGCTAACAAATAAGTGGTCATATGTGAGCTGGTCTCCTGTGAAATACAAGTGTCCTTGTTTCATAGAAGGAGATCATTTTCCTGTCGTCTGTTTAGCACTAGCACAGCGGCTTGCCCAGGGAGTGAAATCAATCCCGCTTGATAAAACCTATAAAAGGTCTGCGCGCGGGCCTTAGCTGAATCAGGGAATGTGCAGGGGAATAGAAAATTGCCATCAATGGCACTGTCTGTACCAGGGGACGGGGAGCAGGTGGGGGGGAGGGGGGCAAGTCGGGGGAGGGACCATGGGGATTTTATGGTAAAGACCGAACCTGCTGCTGCTGTTATGCTGGGGCATTTGTTGTTTTGCCTCTTTCTTCTTATTGTTTAACGGAACTGTTTAGAGGACTGCACTAGGGGACAATGGGTGTATTATGAGTGGCTCCCCTGGGAACACCCCCCGGTGACGTGAAAGCTAAGTGGGATGTTGAGATAACGGTGCTGGTTAAGAGACCCATAAGGTTCATCTTTCATAGCAAACGGGTGCAGCACTTGATCCTGTTGTTTACCATGCTCATGATTTCGGATGTATCATTAGACTTGCTGACTCATTGCCCGTCAGGTAATTCAAATGCACTGTGTGCTATGTCTATATTAACAAAATGCCAATAAACAGATTTCATAATAAAACCTATAAAGGTCTGTACACATAAGGCCTGCCGGATTGAGCAAAATGGTATGTTTAATAAAATTCTACTGTTTGGTATTTTGAATATTTTCCAGAAGTTGTAATCAAAATTTGGAGTTTCATAACGGTTCAAAATAGTATAGCAATTGTTTAACACTTACATTTTTGTACCACCATGAATGAAACTAATGAAGTGAATTGTTTTGATTGGATTTTAAGCCAAACCTTTATGAAAGAGGGTAACGTACTGACCTACTTTGTCAGTACAATGGCACTCTCTTTAATTTGGTGAAAATAATGGTATACCATAACAGGTTCTATGGCGTATTTATATATGTTTGTAAATGTACTTAAATACAGCCAGCTGCAGTGGAACACTGTACAAAGAGTGAGCACCATCTGGAGGTGCTGAAAAACAACTGCTGTGGAAAAGTTATCCAGACAAGTCTGATGCCTGGAGGGATGTTCATAAGCTCAGGTCTACGGAAAGGTGTATCCATCAGAAGCTGGTATCACTAGCAGCGGCCAGTTTCTGTCTCCAGCTTGGAGTGGCCACAGCAACTTCATTAGCATTAGTAGATAGCCCAACCCACTATTTTACCCACTCCTCCCGATTCTCAGTGTGGATTTTACTTCCACTAACAATCAATGAGAAGCAGCTAATTCTTGGCGCTATGTAATTAATACTCAATAATGGTATTGTATTAGCATGAACATTTTAATTTATTCACTTTCCAACCCAAGCAAATTTCTTTCTGAACAGGATAGAAGAAATCAAATCAAATGTTTTGTTACCCATAATTCCACTTGTATTTTCAGTTTCCTGTTGTGTGAGGGTATTGCTGGTATCCATATCACCATCTGAATTTCCTAGATCCTTTTTCAGTTGATCCAGCTTTAGGAGCTCAGGGTTTAAGTCTTGCTTGAACACCCATTTGGCAACACTGTCGGCGACACCTCCTGTAAATGTCAACACAAAGCAAGAGACAAACAAGAGACAAAATGGACCATTTACCTATAACACCAATTTGCCTCATAGTATGTGCTTATTCCAGGCAGCTAGAGAGATTACAGATCGGTGTAACCTTATAAATTATAAATCAGAAATACCACAAACAGGTTACAGTGATCCAATCCTACTGAACATCAATCTCTCATTTTCACGAAAAGAGGGAAAGGAAAGATCCAATCTTACCAAGTATCTCAAAAGATGATAACTGACTGGTAGGTAAGTAGACAGACAGACAGACAGATTGACAGATAGATAGTGGAGTGGAAAGTAACTCATGAAGTTGGCGAGTAGAGGGTAATACCAGAAGGTGGGCACTGAAAAAAATTGACTAAGAAATAGAATAAAGCTTCACAGGCAGCTTGGAATGGTATTGCACCATATTCACTTCATATTTATTAAGCTCAGAGTTTGCATTCATCGATAGTTAGGTAATAAAGTAACTTTGTGCAATGCCCCAAAAGGTCTGAAATCTCTGTTTACTAACCATGCTGATATGGATCCTATAATCTGTTTTCAAGATAACCTACAAAACATTCTTTCATAAGGCTTATAAGATTTTCTATTTACTTCACCACCAGTGACCTAACGCATTTAGGCACCACCCTTTTTCCGCTTTTGAAAAGCGGGATTACTCCTGCTGTTCTCTAGTTCTCCGGTCTAACACCTGTCTCCAACAAAACGTGTATCACTGCAATGCAAATGAACGTTGGGCCTAGTTTAGGTGGACGAATCGTTTTTTGAAGAAAAACATAATTGACGGGTACATAACACACCAAACACATTGGGCTATATCAGGTTTGCAGCAACACATTTTAAACTACTACCTTCGAGGCCCACACAGAGCTACAAAGAACATTTCAGTCTGGATAAAACATAGCCATACTTTAGTGAGCATACCTAATAGCAGCAGAGCATGACAGTAAAATACCTTTGCCTGCTTCCAGAAGTTTCTTGACAGAAAGCTTACTAAGTGCATCCACTTTCTCATATGACAAAACTGCTGTCCTCGTGCTCAGCTTGCTGTTGAGCAGTGCCTGGAGTATTAAGCAGTCTTCAAGTTGTCTCAGCAGAAGCTTCCAATGCTCTGTGTCGAGAGAGAGAGCTTCCCAGGAGTCTGTTAGCTCTCTTATGTCACCCGCTGACCCTGTGTGAGGAAACTAATAGAACAATATACAAGTTAAATTGTTAATAGATTCATGGCTGGTATTACTAGATATACTCATGACAATGTTAAATAGTGAACTGAGGCTTAGTGTGTGCACCCAGCAGACATACACACTCATAGATGTAAGGGCAGGAAGAAGTAAGGTTAAAATGAAACTCTTAAAGGTTCATGATTTAATAGACTCAAAGAAAAACTATGCTTATATTTTTTGAATATTCAAAATAAATGTTCTATTTAAATCAACTGTACGTTGTGCTCTGAAAAAAGGTAAGCCAGCTCTTGGAAACCTTGCAATCCTAGGATTCAAAAGTGTCATCAGCTAGATCTGCCAAGCTGAAGCTCAGGATGATCACTGTTTCATTATGCTAGTCTCATTGTTTGTGCAACAGCCAAAAAATATGCACAAGTAATAAACCAAATTTAGAAAGTTGTATCCTTTCTCATTTTTGGAAACTGCTAAGCAAGCAGAGGTGCGCAGACGTGTACACACGTACACACACACCTCCCCTTCCCACCCCTTCCCACTCTCACCCCAACCACGTGTCTATCTTGTGAACTAGCTCTGATTTACTCAGTGAAGAGCACATGTGGCAGAGATGAGTAGGATTTACAATGATAGAAGAAAGGAAATCTAGAAAGCCAGAAAACACATAAGAGAAGAACATCAATACGTGACTCATAATCTTGCCATTTCAGTGAAGAGATAAAAAGATGCTGCGTTCTTGAAAGGGTGGTCCTCTCCTACTCAAAACTGCAATTGTGGGCATTGTAGGTAACACATTAAGGAGCCAGTAGAAAGCAGAGTCCTGCCACTCATCAAAGTAAGTTCCTAGTCTCGCCAATAGGCAGTGTATCCCCATATCTCCTCTTGCCTCATTGCTGGCATGAGACATATTGAGGATATTTGCTTCACAGTCATGGAGACGTACCTCAAAGTTGTCACCAGGTGATAAAGTAGAATGCAACAATAAACAGACATGGTCTGAGAAAGCAGCTGGAGGCTAACCAAGGATACTAATAGAGAAAGTGGTGTTCCTCTTCAGCAAACTGAAGGAAACAATGACTAGGAACAGATATAAGGAATGGGAAGGTATCCAGATTAAGAACCCCCAGGCCTGCACAGTCGAATAAAAATCCACAGGCTCACGGGATAAAAGTGAAAGTGTTGTGTCCCCTGGCATCCCTGTAAGACTGGGAAATGGAAAGGATGACAAATGTGGAATGTTCAGTCACCTTAACAAGGTGCATTAAGTAGGAAGCAATTGTAAAGACTGTATCTAAACAGGGCTGCCCTAGTAATTGTGTGGGAAAACTTAGTCTTTTAGAGGGACAGAATCAAGATGTATAAACCTAAGAAGTCTTTTTAACAGTACTCGCTCTCTCTATAACCACTCCAACCTAAATTCACATTAACCAATGGGTGAGGGAGTCCTGAGAGGTTAAATAGTACAACATCAAACAAGATGAGTGATATGGGCTTAAAAACTGGAACGCAGCAGGAAGTGAGGGAGTAACAACTACTGAAGATTATGTGTGTCAATGAGAAAGTTGTTTACATTATTTTAACTGTACCTCTTTCATGTATATTTTAATTTAAAAAATGAAGGTACCCGTGGCTCTTCAAATAACACAAAAATAAAACAAATATGACTAAAAAGATGCAACAGCATGACAATATAGAACAACAATGATTTTTGACTTTCAAACTTTATTTGGTGTAACTTCTGAGTCTGGAAACTAGAGGAATGGTGTCCCAGCACGAAATATTTGGTGGAATACTGTTTAGTTCAAATGTCCTGTGGAATTACCCTTTACAAGTCACTCTAAGCCTTACATTCACCAGGTACTTCTTTCCTCCAATCTTGCTTGCTTATTGTTTGTTCGATACAGAGCAAAGCTAAAAACAGCGCTGTGGTGCTGAGCAAACAGACAACGTTTATTAATATCAATACAATACTACAAAACTTTCAAGATCAATATCATTTCTCCTACCCAGGCATGGGCATCTTGGGGCTTTACTCTTACTTTGTCTTGTGAGTTAGAATTTCTGGTGTGCCAGGTGGGATGTGAGCGCAAGTTAGCAGAGATCATGCTGAGCAATAGCACAAATCTTTGTAGCTTCCTGGCTACAGTCCCACCTTCCCCGCAGGTAGCACATCAGTGTCAGGCTTGATCAGATGCACTGGCTCCTAAGCGTCTCTGTAGTCTGGATTTAGCGGTGGCACTCATGTCCTTTCAATTGCTGTGTCCTTGATACCTACCCCATCCCTCTATCTCTTTTCAGCTTCTATTTCACACTGACAGGCTAAGATGCAGACCAACTTCTGTAACAAGTCACACGCATCTCGGAGAAAGAAAAATAATTTTGCTGAAAACACATTTTATGTGTGTTTCACAGCAAGACAAATGCAAGTATGAAGACATAATGTATGCAACCACCTACAGCAGTGCCCAAAAGCATATAACAATTTGTCTTTTACAACTGCGAATTTCCAATTTAGCATGTTTATTTTTTGGGAGTTTAGAGATTTATATAGCTATAAACAAGTCTCCTCTCAGTCAGCAAGACATAGATTTAAAAAATTAGGTGCCTTTCCAACTTTCTTGAAGTAACACCTTTTTTAACTGCATCTCAATAGGGGAAGCCAAAATCTCGATATGCTTGTAACCAATTGTATTATTGTTGCCCTAACTTTGTGACTTTTCTGCTTCATAAACTATAATTCCACTTTTACACCACAAGAGGGCATTAGAAAATATGGCAGAAGTTCTGTCAAGTCACATACCCCTCTTACGCTATAAATTAGGAAAGACAGGCATCTGGGACAGAAAGAGTGAGGTCATTGTACACCTTTCAACAAACTAGACCTCAAAGGCAAAAAAGTCAAATAAAAGGGGTAATGATTGCATCTAAATTCAACTACCCTTTTTCTTTAAAAAAAACTTGGCAGGTTCAAATTCTTTAAAAACAAGGAGAGAGGCTCCCCTACTTAAAAGGGACAGAGCACCAACAGACTCAAAAGTCAAATACCAATTTTCCCTTTTAAGATACTTCCAATTAGAAGTCTACAAAAAGATACCCACACCAATCTTGTACAATCATCAGCTGCTCAACCAGGTAACACACCAACTCAGGATGTCAAGGCACTTATGAAAATATTTAATAAAAATTCTCAGAGTATTAAAAACATAGACTTAAAAAAAAAGTACATTCAATATACCTAAAGAACAAAATATAATATACTTTTACACATTTTTAATAATCCCCTGGAAAGGAATATCATAAGACATTCAAATTTGTCATTTGGATGTTAATTTGCCCTCATATACAGCACAACATAGAAGAATCGATTTTCCGTCTTTGAGTCTTTATTGTTTTTGACAAATTTAACAGAGTTTCCAACGTCGATGCGTTTCGGAGGATAAAATCAATCTGACCACCTTTATCAGGACAAACATGGAATTCACTTTTCTCCTTTCCGTTTTTGTGAAAAAACACAAATCTTTCTTTAAAACCGGTGCTGATGCACTCGGTAGCCAGCCGTATTCTTTTTCATTTGTTCATGGATAATTTTCCATATCTATTTGACATCACTGTATATTTGGGGTGTTCAATTAAGATAAAAGATGCTCCAGTCCAGGGTCAGCAATCCATCACTCACTGCCCACTGTTTTCTGACTTCCTATATTGGGTCACTCGATCTGGTTACACCCTCGGACCGGAATTTATTCCCGTAGCTCTTAGTTCTGCACAGCCGGGTCCTTCCTCCACTTTACGTCCCCGGAGTTATGTAAAAGCATAACATGTGGGTGTAACCAGATTGAGTTTTGTATCCAGGTGATACGAATCATCTTGTAAAACCATCAGTTGTTGTTTTCTAACCTCTCACTATTTTAATTGTTCCACTATTCAGTAGACAGATGTCCATGATCTTCGACAGCAATGACGTGAGAAGTGAGAAAACACTGAACAGTAATGACTTTCGGTTCGCCCTCCAGCTTTGCTTCTGGTTAAGAGTATAAGGGTCCTTCTTGGGTGTGTTTTGATGTTGCATCTCTGGCTTCTGTACATGTTGCACTAGGTTTTAATGGTGGGTCAGTCCTAGCTGTCCTTTTTTTTTTTTTTTTTTTTTTTAAGTCTGGCATGGCTTTCTAGACTCATTTACTATCAGTCCTGACAGTGAATTAGCAGGCAGGGCATTAGTAGCTCCACCCAGTACCATGCTGTGTCCAGGCTTCTCTCAATACAGCATCTTGATCTGGGCCCATACAGGTTAATTTGGGAAGCAATAGTAGGAAAATGAGGAGGGAGTAAAAACAAGAGCTGCCGACATGAGCTTGGCTGCACGTACAAGGCAACAGTAAGTGGGGCACAATTGACCTTGTGAACGCGCTAGAGAATTTCTATAATCCAAACTCAACAACGCCAAGGCTTGTATTGTTGTCATGAATTCTTGCTTTGGAATGCAGTTTTCTATACCTCTACTGAAATCAATGATGACAGCGTGGATTTGAGAATGTTGAGACAAATTCGCCAAAACTGGGCAAGGAAAAGGAGAAGAAACTGAGGGGTGCATTTTAATTAAATAAAAGGCACATGCTAGACCTTATTTTCGGAGCCCGGAACATATATCCTGTAAGGAGGTGATTCCATTGGTATGGTCTGATTATTTATTGCTTCTTTTTGTTCTTAAGGCCCCATTTGGTCCCATGAATAAAATGAGACTGGCTGGCAAGTTTTAGCTGAAATGACCAGGGACTATACTTTCGGTCCCTAACATGGTTCAGCAATTGAAAGAATCAGGGACAACGGAGAGATCAGACTCAACAATCAACGACCATGGGGGAGATATAGCGTGGGTACAATCTGCCTTGGATGTCATAGTACTTGTACATCCCTAAAAAAGTTTACAGCCGCTCCTAACACACCATGGTATCTTCCTCTGTAAGAGAGGCAAAACTGGTATGCAAAAAACTGGAACAGATTTGGCATACTGATTACTCCTGTCTTGTGAAGGAAAAATGGAAACTGGTATTGAAAGAGTATTTGGTGCTAAATCGGCTTTTCATTCTGATAAAATGATGAAAGCAGAGAACTCATCGAAGTAGATGTTCAACATTGTCCGCAACCTCTCCACCCCAGAAAGTACAGCACATACAATTGTTCTCGCCTAGTCCTAGGAGAATAGCCTCTCCGACATTTGAAGAAAATATATTGGTGATTCTGAATTCACTGCCCACAGATGAAGCAATGAAAGTCAAGAGGGCGGTCTGCCATATCTAATCAACAAGTCAGAGAATGGGAGTGTAAGGCTGGAGAGTGGGAACCTATATCTTCAGCTATCTTTACATTAGCTCTTAAATCAGAACCGCCTCTTGCTCCCCTACCACCAATCCAGTGAAAGCAGCTGCAGAAGTACTGGTTCCTTCACTGCTTGAGATTGGCAGCAAATCACTGAAACTTGGGCTTCTACTTTATCAGTGGAAAAAAGCTTTGGTTGTGACCATTTTGAGAAAGCAAATGCGGACCCAACAATACTAGCAACAATTAAGCCTATTTCGCTGCTACCGGTTCCCAGCGAGATAGTTAAGAAACATGTCAATTACCTTCTCTTTGATTGGCTAGTTCAAGGACAGATTATGACCCCGATTAATTCAGCTTTCGTTTACAACATAGCCCTGAGACTGCCCTGCTAGC
The DNA here is from genome assembly GCF_964204655.1 of Triturus cristatus. Taxonomy (NCBI): domain Eukaryota; kingdom Metazoa; phylum Chordata; class Amphibia; order Caudata; family Salamandridae; genus Triturus; species Triturus cristatus. The sequence continues at coordinate 1,723,776,289 of NC_140589.1, forward strand.
CATGGTGGATGATCTTCGAATGCAAGCGAACAAGGCAGAAGGTGCTGCCTTGGTGTCATTAGACCTATCTGGTGCATTCGACACAGTATCACACAATATGCTCCTCATGTGACTGCAGGATATTGCCATTGCTGGTAAAACCTTGAATTGGTGCAGTTCCTATCTAAAGGGCAGAGCCCAGCCAATATACATACCTCTTTATACATCCGAATATAAGGTAGTGAACCAAGGTGGTCCTCAGGGGTCGACACTTAGACACACCTTCTTAGTTCGAGCCTGGGCAGCCCATGCGCTGCTGCGAGGCATGCAGTAGTGAAGTATGGCTTTGAAGCCCTGCCCATTCTCCGCCCCTATTTTTAATTGGCTTGTGTCATTGTCGTTCGTAAACGCAGGCTTCTGAGTGGTTATTAGGCTTGTTAGTCCCTCCTTGGGGACAGTGAGTGGATTGTTCCCACCCCACCTCACCTGTGCTGTGTTGGGTGTGTGGAGTTTGATTAAAATATCTAGAAGATTCTGTGGCATACCTTCCTTCTTAAGAACCCTCAACAATTTTGCTCTGGGGACTAAGTCAAAAGTAGCCCGTAAGTCTACAAAAGCCACATAGCGTTCCCCTCCTTTGATATATACTTCCTTTCAATATAGACATAACAAACGAAAAGTTTGGTCTAAGGTGCTAGTTTTGTCTCGGAAGGCTGCCTGGAGGATACTCAAAACTTCAGACTCTATGATCCATTCCTGCAGCCGAGCTAAGATCTGCTTGCAGAAGATCTTTTGTAGGGAATCAATAAGCCTTATTGGCCTGTAGCTAGATGGTTTCGCTCTGTCCCCTTTTTTGTAGATCGAAACAATCTCAGCATTTTTTCACGATGGAGGAATGGGGCTACCTCTGAGGATTGAATTAGATAATACATTCATGTATGGACCCCAGAGAGCCACATCCTCTTTGTAGAGGTCATTGGGAATTTGGTCAGGGCCAGGCGCACGTGCCAAGGTGTAGGAGGCAATTGCTGCTTTGGTCTCTTCTAGCGTAATATAGAGGTCGATTGCCCCCACAGCATCGCTGATCAGGCCTTCGTCTTGTCCCACAGGTACCACATCCCTGGGTTCGTATAAGGTACCAAAATGGGTTTCCTAGGCCTCAGGGTGTACTGTAAATTCCAATTGTCGCTTGTTACCCTTTAACCAATATGCTGCTAGACTCCAGAAGTTTTTCGAATCTCTGTCTAGCAATGCTCTCCTCAGAGATGACCATAGGGAACCCTCCCACTCCCTTTTGGCAGATTCGACTACTTGTTTATACTTGGCTCTGCAAGCCACTTTTTCAGGGCGAGATTTTTGTTTTACTGCCTTAAGTAGTTCCTGCTTGGAGAGCCTACAGGCCTTGGTATACCATGTAACCAGTTGATTTTGTGTCTGTTGTAGGCTGGGTTTTGCAGCCTTAAGCCGGTTTCCATGGCGGCCCAGTAGGTTCCTAATTTCTTTGTATAGCAGTTCATGACTAAAGCCTATCACCTCATCAACCTGCTCCACAGTTGAGCTTGCAGCTTTCTCAAGAAATGTGGAAACCTTCCTCTTTACTGCGCCTACGGCCTCTGGGTGAGCCTCAACACAATTCCACTTAATTCTCCTCTCATTGTTTGCTGCTAATAGTATACCAATATCTGGCGAATCCAGATGATTGGTTTGTAAGGGTGAGAGCAAGAGCGCTGTCAACCCTTTTGACCACTGACATATCCATGACAAGGTGCCAGTAGTTTAAGGATACTAGGCAATAGTCAATTCTGCTTTCCTGAGCTGATTCTGCTTTCCTGAGCTGATTGCCCCTGTTGCTGCGACAGAAGATCCTCCCGAAGAGGCAGTCGGACCGGGGGATTGATAGTCATGCTGAGTAGCTCGGGATACCATACTCTTCGAGCCCAGTCCTGAGCCACAAGAATGACTTGGGCCCGGTCACGCTTGATCTTCTTCAGCACTCCGGGTAGAAGTGGTATAGGCGGAAAGGTGTATAGAAGACCCTAACTCCACTCGCGACGAAAAGCATCGCCTAGAGAGTGCCGCCTTGGAAATTTGAACGCGCAGAACTAATGACATTGCCCGTTCTCTTCGGTGGCGAATAGATCTAACCAAGGGTCTCACCACTGCTGAAAGAGACCTTGCGCCACGTCGGAGTGCAGACGGCATTCGTGATCCATCATGCACCGGCAGCTTAGTTAGTCCGCCCTGGCGTTCAGAGGACCTGCCAGGTGTTGAACCATCAGGAAAATGCCCTGATGTTCCAGCCATGTCCAGAGACGCAGAGCCTTCTGACATAGGGTCCATGATCCTACCCCGCACTGTTTGTTGCAGTACCACATGGCGGTGGCGTTGTCCGTGAACACCTTCACTACACTCCCCTTGACAGAGTGAAGGAATGCTTTTGGTGCAAGTCGAATCGCCCGAAGCTCCAGAAGCTTGATATGGAGCCAGGACTCCGCCGGAGACCAGTGTCCTCTGATCTCCGCCTCTCCCATGTGGCCGCCCCATCCCAGAAGGGACGCGTCCGTCACCACTGTGTGTTCAGGTTGGGGAAGGGAGAGGGATCTGCCATTGACCCAATCGCGATTCGTGAGCCACCACTGCAATTGATGTGCAGTGCCCTCCGAGATCTGGACGTGATCTGACAGGTTGCCCTGATGCTGTGCCCACTGGAACTTCAGGTCCCACTGCAAAGCCCGCATATGCCATCTGGCATGATCCACCAACAGGAGGCCATCAAGCCCAGTAGCCGGAGGGTCATCCTGACCGAAACCTGGGATAAAGGCTGAAAGATCGTAATCATAGCCTGAATATCCCGGACTCGCTGCTCGGGAGGATAAACCCGAAACTGTGCCGAATCCAGAACCGCTCCGATGAAGAAGAGCTTCTGAGAGGGAATCAGGTGCGACTTCGGCACGTGGATGGAGACCCCCAGCAAATGCAGGAGTTCGGCCGTAGTCTGGAGGTGGGAGACGACTGCCTGGGGCGAGCCCGCCTTCAACAACCAGTCATCGAGACAGGGGAAGACTGGGACCCCTGATCTGGGCAGATGAGCTGCGACCACAGCCATCACTTTCTTGAACACATGAGGGGCGCAGGTAAGGCCAAAAGGGAGCACGGTTAACTGAAAGTGCTCGTGGCCTACCGTGAACCGCAGGTAATGCCGGTGGGCCGGCATGACGGGAATATGAAAGTAAGCGTCCTGCAAGTCCATCTCTACCATCCAATCTTGCAGGTCTAGGGCAGACAAGACCTGAGCAAGTGTGAGCATCTTGAGCTTCTCATTCTGGAGGAAGCGATTGACGTTCTGAAGGTCTAAGATAGGACGCAGATCCTCGTCCTTCTTGGGGACCAGAAAGTAGTGGGAATAACAACCACGACCTACTTCTGGCCCAGGAACGCGCTCGATGGCCCCCTTGACCAAGAGGGCCGTGACTTCCTGCTGAAGAAGCCCAAGATGGTCCCTCGACATGCAGTGGCATTGAGGTGGCATGGCTGGAGGGGGGAGTCTCGAAGGGGAGGGTGTAGGCCCTTCGGACAATTTGCAGCACCTACTTGTCCGGTGTGATGTTGCGCTGTGGGGGAGATGATGGCGAATTCTGCCGCCCACTGGCGTTTGATGGTCCTGAAAGGTCGGACTAGGAAGGCTTTGCAGTGGATGCTGCGGGGGTGGAGGTGGACTGACCCGCCCGCTGGCCCCCAGAACCGACTAGACGGTTCCCACGTCTGCGCTGAGAATGTTGCTGCGCAGCCCTGTGGCTCTGGAACGGACGTGTTGGGACACCCCTCCCGTGGCCACGAAAGGAGCGAAAATTGAAAGGCGGAGGACCGCAAGTGGCCGACAGGCCCAAGGACTTGGCCGTAGCCCGTGAGTCCTTAAACCGCTCCAACGCACTATCCGCCTTATTGCCAAAAAGGCGAATGCCATCAAAGGGCATGTCCATGAAGGTGTTTTGGACATCCCCTGAGAAGCCAGTTGTTCTCAGCCAGGCGTGGCGCCGAAGCGCCACCGTCGTGGAAATAGCCCTGCCCAGCGAGTCGGTGGTATCAAGCCCAAAACGAATGGTGAACTTTGCTGCATCTCTGCCAGCTGCTATAGCTTGGGAGAGTACTGTCCGGGCCTCCTTCGGACAGTTGGGCAGCACCTGTGCAACCGTATCCCACAGAGAGTGGGAATAACTGCCCAAGAGGCATGCGGTGTTCACCGACCGCAGCCCTAAGCTGGCAGATGAAAACAGCTTCTTGCCAAGCTGTTCCAGCTTCTTGGATTCCCTATCCGGAGGTGTGGAAGGGAACGCGCTCTGGGAAGCAGAGGTCTGGACAACCAAGCAATCGGGAGTGGGGTGTTGGGAGAGAAAGAGGGGGTTGCCAGGAGTCGGGCGATGGCGGCCGGACACATTCCTGTCCACAGGAGCCCCTGTGTGGGGCCTGGACCAAGTGCCCAAAAGGACGTCAGAAAGTGAGTCATTAAAAGGCAGCAAGGGCTCCGAAGAGGTTGTCGCCGGATGAAGCACTTCTGTCAGGAGTTTAGTCCTGACGGCCACCGTAGGGAGTTCGAGGTGGAGGGCCTCCGCTGCCCTACGTACTACCACTGCGTAACTGGCTCCCGCCTCCATAGCCACGGTAGGAGGAGACAGCATGCCAAGGTCAGGTGAGGTGTCAAGACCACTGGCATTCCCCAAATCCTCTGCCCAGTCCGGATCATAATCACACTGCTGTGTGAGAGGGTCCTCAGACCCCTCCCAGTCCTCCTCCTTCAAAGTCTGCGAAACAGGCTGAAAATAAGGAGGACGAGCATAGGGGAAAAATGGCCCCATTGGCGTCGGGATCGGCACCGATCCGGCACCGTGTCCGCTTCAGGGCTGAAACTGGGGACGATGATGTCCCGAGGAACGGGCAACGTCGGAGGTGGTGCCGGTGGGGTCGACGTCGGTGGAGGTCTTACAAGGTCGACGGCGATGGAAGGACACGACCCCCAGTCGGGCCCGGAGGCGCACCGGTGGGGCCAGACGGCCCAAAGAGTCGGGCCATGGCAACAAGAAACTCTTGCACCTGAGCAGGCATGGCCGACGGACCCAGAAAAGGTGGGTAGGCCGGCGGCGATGTTGCAGGCTCCGCCCGAGCCGCAGGGGTGGCACAACCCACACCCCCAGCTGCGTCGCGCGAGGTAAAGTCGAGGAGCGACGACGCTTCTTTGATTTTTTTTAGGATGCTTCGACTTACCTGACCCCAAGTGCAAAGACTTAGATCCAGAGGAACAATGGTAATGGCTGCGCGACCGGTCCCTCGACCTCCCACGGGACCGGGACCTTGAGTGGGTCAGAGCCGACTGCTGGACTTCCAGCAACTTTCGGGACCACTCCCGCAAAGTCTTCGGTGCCATCGCCCGGCAGTCGGGGCACGACTTGGGAGTCATGCTCGCGCCCCAGGCAGTAGAGACACACACGGTGCGGGTCTGTCACCAACATCATGCAGTGACAGTCCCCACAGTTCTTAAAGCCGGGCATCCCTACGACACCAGGAGTCGATCGACTTGAAGAAATTGAGACAAAAGGCCTCGAAAAAATTCAGTCAAAAAGTGACTGGGGGTACTTGCTCTTCCCGGATCTGCGCTTGCTGGCGCGGAAAAAAAAGAACGGACGTCAGCGTGCGTGGGCACGTCTAAGTAGCTCCGGCGACGTCATATTGGCGCCAACGACGCAGGCGGAGCCGCACGACGATGCCTACCGACGCGCAGGGGTACTGCCGACGAAAACTTTCCGGATCCAGTCTGACGCCTGGGGGTAATTCTAAGGTAAGGAATCTATCACTCCGTGTTTCTTTCAGATTTTATTATCCAAACTCTGTGACTTCAGGAGCCAAATCGCTAGGTTGAGCTCTTTGAGGTTTGGGTGTCTGATTTCTCCATGGTTCTGAGTGAGACAGCTGGAATTCAGGTCCAGCGTTTGATGTTGAACCACTGATAGTTCTAACAGTGTGGTGAACCATGGTAGACAAGCCCATGTAGGAGCCACTAAAAATAGCGTGAGTGATGTTTGCAAGAGTTTCCGAACTAGAAACGGAAGAAGAGGGAGAGGCGCAAAAGCATAAGCAAATATCACTGACAAGTTCATCCATAGGGCATTGCCTTTGTATAGAGGGTGTGGGAACCTGGTGGCAAAGTTTGGGCATTTTGAGTTGTCTGCTGTGTCAAACAGATCTCTTTGTGCGAATCCCATTTTTGGAAGTATGGAAGGAGAACCTGAGGATGAAGTTCCCATTTGTGTATTTGTTGCCGCACCCTGCTGAGGAGGTCGTAATTTGATTGTTCATGCCTGGGAGGTGCTCTGCCAGAAGATTAATTTTGTGATGAATTGCCCCAAACAGAGTGGTCTGAGAGAAGCGTGATAGTTGTAGAGAATGTGTGTCCCCCCCCCCCCAGTTTTTGTACATAGTACATGGCTGTTATATTGTACGTGCGAACTTGGACAACTTTTCCTATGAGGATGAAAAACCTTAAGAGCTAGATATACAGCTAGAAGCTCTAGATAGTTGATGTGGAGACGTTTGTGCTTGTTGTCCCTTAGACCCTGAATTGTTAGATTCTGTAGATGGGCACTCCAACCTGTGAGAGATGCATCTGCAGTTAGTACGATCTGTGGAACAGGGTCGAAGAAGGGTTGCCCTTTTGATCAATTGAGAGAGAGATAGGTGCGGCTGCCTACCAACACTAGATCTGTTAATTGACCCTGTGATTGTTTCCACTGACGTGCTAAGCATTCCTGTAGGGGACGCATGTGTGATCTTGAATGAGGCACTATTGCGATGCATGATGCCATCATTCCTAGTAGCTGCATTAAAGTCATGACTGTTAAGTATTGGTTGGTTCAAAATTGTAGTAATAGTGTTTGAAGATTTGGGAGAGGCTAGAGCTGTGTAAGAGAGTCGCTCCCAGATAGGATTGCATTTGTAAGGGTTGAAAATGGGACTTTTGCGTATTGACTGTAAATCCCAATTGATGGAGAAGGTGTAATGTAGTCTGAGTGTGTTGGCAAGCACTTTTGCTGTGTGCTGGGTTTGATAAGCCAATTGTCTAGATATGGGAAGACATTCATTTGTTGTCTTCGGCGATGAGCTGCTACTACTGGTAGACATTTTGTGAACACACTGGGTGCAGTAGTAACTCCGAAAGGGAATACTTTGAACTGATAGTGACTTCCTGCTATCACAAATCTGAGATATTTGCTATGTGCTGGGTGAACAGAAATATGGAAGTATGTGTCCTTTAAGTCTAGTATGGACATAAGTTCGCCTTGCTGTAGAAGTGGAAGCACTTGCTGAAGCGTAACCATATGGAAATGTTCTGACAATATGTACAGGTTTAACATCCTTAGGTCCAATATTGGTCTTAGGGACCCGTCCTTTTTGGGGATTAGGAAGTACAGTGAGTAAACACCTGACCCTTGGTGCTGTAATGGAATTGGTTCTATAGCTCCTTGTTAAAAGCGCTTGTACTTTTTGTTTGAGGAGCTGTAGGTGCTGTAACGAAAGTTTGTGAATGCGAGGTGGAAAATTGGGATGATTGCTGGTAAGCTCAAGGCAATAACCATGTTGGATAATGTCTAACCCCGTAATTTGAAAACACTGCATCCTCGATGCTGTACCTGCTGCTAAACTTTCGCGTACTTTGCCAGAACGCTTTTAAGCTTTTTAAGTATCTTTAATTCATTTGTGTAACAAGATTGTTGTGGGGGAATTAAAAATTGGATTTTTTAGTTTGGTTGAGGGAGAGGGAATCAAACCCTGGTCTAGTTGTTTGACGCTGGCCACTACTAAACGGGACGCTGCGCGAGTGCGCCAGACCCCATAATTTGAAAACACTGCATTCTCGATGCTGTACCTGCTGCTAAACGTTCGCACACTTTGCCAGAAAGCTTTTAAACTTTTTAAGAATCTTTATTTCATTTGTGTAACTGACTATTGTTGTGGGGGAATTTAAAATTGGATTTTTTAGTTTGGTTGAGGGAGGGGGAATCGAACCCTGATTTTCTGTGGCATTTCCGACCGACACCACCATCTTTCCTCAGGACAGTGCGGTCTAGTTGTTTGACGCTGGCCACTACTAAACGGGACGCTGCACGAGCACGCAGCGGACGCGCCCAAGACAAGCCCGCCTGCGCCCGTCAGCGTCCCGGAGGGGGCGGGAGCCGGTGATGTTGCCGGTTTTCCTCCTGAGCTGCTTAAAGCTATCAAATATGGCAGAGATAGCCTTTTGGACATCGGTATGAGCTTGGTATGTAGACCTCACCTTGATATGCAGGGGAGTAATGTCATCCTGGGGTGTAAAGATTGTGATTGGGTAGCTTGCCCCCTCCTCGGGGATTGCACTGCAAATTCTGATTCGAGTTTACTTAATATTCTACCGGATAATACAGATAACTTCTTGAGGGCTTTCTTACTGAATGCTTGCGCTATAAAAAAACATGAACTCGAAATCTATGATCTTTTAGCTGACTCCTCACCTGATTTGCTGTTCCTTACAGAGACATGGCTAACTGATGCCTCTAACCCCACTTTCACGAACGCGATACCCCAGGGTTACCAGATTATGAGGAAAGATCGTCCTACGGGGAGAGGCGGAAGTTTGGCCTTAATATTTAGGAGTTACCTTTGCTGTGTGCCTTTAGCAATTATGGAGATAGAGGGGGCCGAGAGTTTGGGTTTTCTCTTGACTATCTCGGCTCATCAATCTATTGCGGGAGTAGTAATCTACCGCCCTCTGGGACCGGCAGGGAATTGTTTGGAGTACATTAGCCACGTTATATCCCTATACCGGCTAAATACTGTCACGTTCTGGTCCTAGGTGATTTCAATATCCACATGGATAAGCAATCGGATCCTGATTCCATGAGGCTACCTGAATCCCTTGATATTTTCAACCTGATTCCGTACGTCTGTGTTCCCACCCATGATAAAGGGCACACATTGGATCAGGTCTTTTCATCTAACCAGATTCAAATTGACGCCCCTCTTGCTCTAACCTGGTCTGACCATTACTTGGTCGGTTTTAAAATCCGTAGAGAGCTCGTAAGGTCCCAATCTCTGGGCAACTCCAGTGTCAGCTATAATTTCAGGCCCTTTCATTTGATCACGCCCGAGGCAATACAGTGCGCCATGAGTTGCCTCCCGATCCCCTTAAGTGGTAACCTAGAACAGGATGTGCAGTCCCAGAAAGCTGGCTACAACTCCAGGCTTTGGAACTTGCCTCCTCTTCTTTGAAGGTGATTCACCCGTGCCTCTGCCCCTTGGTTCACTGAAGCCCTAAGGGATGGTAAAAGGGCGTAGAAAGAGAGTGGCGTAGAAATTATAAACCCACTGATAACTTTATTTACAAATTAGCGCTGAAAGATAATTATAGGAAAGTACGCGAGGGAAAGAAACCTTTTTCTCGCAACAAAAATTGGTCTGGCGGGCAACAAAAGTAAAGCACTTTTTAACATTGTAAAAAGCTTCTCTTCCCCTACGTCAATTAGTACTCCATTCGCTCCTAACGCGACTGGACCAGCCGCATGGCTTGCTTTTTCCACGAAAAAAATTAAACACATTCAGGACTCCTTTGTAGCTTAGTGGATAGAACCCGGAGGCGGCCGGTGGACCCCCTGTTGATGTCTGTCCCCGCACTGATGCCTCCTTTTCGGCGTTTCCCTGTGATCACTTTGGAGCGTTCTCTAGCACTTATGAAAGCTCTGAAATCTGGCTCGCCATCTGACCCATGTCCAGCTAAAGTGCTGTCCTCAATAGCAGAAGTAATTAACCCTGTAGTGAACCCGATCTTGAACACCGCCTAGCAGGATGAGCTTATGTCACTAACATGGAAACATGCCATGATTCTCCCGCTGCTTAAAAAACCTACAGCAGACCCTGAGGCCGCCAGTAACTATAGGCCCATATCACTTCTGCCTTTTTTCTCCAAGGTTTTGGAGAAGTATATCAATGAAGTTACAACGGACTATGTGGAGACTAAACATTTGTTGCACTCTAGTCAGTCGGGTTTCAGAGCTAATTATAGCACCGAAACAGCCCTGCTAGAAGTTGCAGAGACAATCAAAGCTACGCTGGATAGAAGAGGTAATGCAGTCTTGGTATTACTGGACCTCTCCGCGGCTTTCGATACCGTGCCCCACAATAGACTACTGCAAAGACTTAGGGAGAGCGGTGGCACGGTGCTGCGATGGTTCACGTCTTTCCTTGCTAACCGCTCACAAACGATTTGGTCTCCTCCGTTTGCCGCTGTGATTCCACCCATGAATGTTGGGGTCCCACAGGGCACAATATTGAGCCCAACTTTATTTAATTTGTATATGGCCCCCCTCGCCCTTCTTGCTGAGAAATATGGAGCTAAAATAGTGTCATATGCTGATGACACTCAGCTGTTGTTTACGTGCGAGAAGGGTGTTGAATTCATCGGCAACTTAATCAATACTTGCCTCTCTGAAGTCTTCTCTTGGTTGAGACACAACCAACTAAAGTGTAACTCTGAGAAGTCAGAGATCATTTTCTTTGGTCCACGTCAGTCTGAAGCTTGGCATTCTTGGTGGCCTCAGGACATGTCCCCCTCCTCGTCTTCTATCACCATTGTGAAAACTTTAGGGGTCAAATTGGAAGGCCCAAGTCCAAGCGGTGGTTGGGGTTTGTTTGCTGCGGAACTTTCTCCCCCTGCTCTCAGTCCCCTACAGGAAAACAGTGGTCAAGGCCCTGGTGGTGTCCAGACTTGACTATGTTAATTCCCTGTATCTGGGCCTTCCTGAGTATCTTTTGGGCCGATTACAGGTGATTCAGAATATGGCAGCGAGGGCCATTTTTCTGTCAGGGCCTAGGACTCATACTACCCAGCTTCTGTCCTCGCTCCACTGGCTTCCGGTGCGGAAAAGAATACGTTTTAAAGCCTTGGTCCTGATATTTAAAGCATTTCACAAGATTGGAGCTCCCTACCTTAGGGAAAGATTTCAACCTTATACCCCGCAGCGAACCCCGAGATCTTCCTCTCAGCTTCTGATATCAGCCCCGAAGGTCTTACTCTCCCGGGCAGGGGGTAGATCTTTCCAGGCAGTGGCTTCCCGGCTATGGAACAGTCTGCCCTTCTTTCTTAGACAGATTCCGGATATACTTACCTTTAGGAAGAGTGTAAAAACATGGCTCTTCCAGCAGTGAGTTTCGGTGTAGTGGAATGCTTCGTCTGATGTTATGGGATCTCTGTTTTCTCAGCGCCGGGACACTCTGGGGAGTAGCCGTGTGCTCTATGAATATTAGATAACATAACATAATACCCATTTGTCTGATGTTATTAATTGCCAAATGGGGAAAAAGTGTTTAAGTCTTCCCCCGACAGGTGTAAAAGGTCGTGGGAATTGTAGGCAAGTCACTGTTTATTGGAAGATGGGGAGGTACACGTATGGTGTGCCTTTACCTCTACCCTTAAAATTGTTTCCTGTGTACCCACCTCTATAGAAACCTCTAGATGGGGAGGGTTGCATGTTGGATTTATATGAGGAGGCATTAGGGTATGAGGAATCACCTTTTGATCCTCCTCTATAAAATGAACGACGAAAATATCCTTTTTTAGATGGGGACTGATGTGCTCCCATAGATTTTGCTACCTGTGTCTTTTTTATTTGCCACATTTACTTGAGGTCCAAAACGGTGTTCTTTGTCAAAAGGAGTATTGAGAACAGATTGCTGAACCTCCGGTTTAAACCCCGAAATCCTAAGCCATGCGGGTCATCCAAGGAGAATGCTGGCGTTAATGCCCCTTGCTGCAGTGTCAGCAGCATGTAGAGCACCTCTAATGGAGGAATTAAATATTAGCTTGCCTTCTAGCACTAATTGCTGTGCTCTTTTTTCATGTTCATCTGGGAGGTGTTGGAGCAGGTCTTCCATTTCGTCCCAGTAGGCCCATTCATATCTGGCTAATAAGTCTTGTGTATTGGTAATGCGCCATTGGTTAGCTGATTGAGCAACTACTCTTTTACCTGATGGATCTATTAATTTAGACTCCTTGTCTGGAGGAGGTGCATCTGCTGAAGTCTGTGAATTTGCTCTTTTGCGAGCATTAAATACTACTAAAGAATCTAAAGGTAATTGCCCCTTAATAAACATGGGGTCAGACAGTGGAGGTTTGTATTTTTTGCAAACCCTAGGTGTTAATATATGGGCATGTACAGGTCTTTAAAAATGTCATTGGCATGCCGTATCATGCATTTTAACATAGGCAAACTTTGACTTTTTCTATGTGTAGAACCTAGTGCCTCGAACTAAAAGTCCATGGTAAGATGCTGCCCTGGAAATCAACTCCTGATATGCTACGTTGTCATCGGGAGGTGATGGTTTTGCAGGATATAAATCAGGGTCATTATGCATTGGTGAATCGATATTATAAACATCCCATGGGTCTGTTGGTAGTGGAGAACCCTGAGGTGTTGTGTAAAGGGTCTGAGCCTGGCAATGGTAGTAGTGGTGAAGATGGTCGAGGGGATTGAGGATTAGGGTAGATAGGACTTGTAGCCATGTCCTTCTTTTTTACAGGGATTTTGTAGCTAGCGTCCTCTGATATAATCTTACTTTTGGAAGGTGTCACAGCTTTGGCCAATATATGTCCAGTGCCTGGATTAATGTGAACTTTCTTTTGCTTAGGGCCCAGTTTCTCCTTCATAAGGTCCAGGATAGGTTCTGGAGGCTTTTGAAGGGTATCTTTTAATTTTGGTGCCGAAGGTTTTGGTGCCGAACCAGACTTGTCCTTTTTGTCTTTTGTAGCCGAAAGTTTCGGTTTGAAGATGTCTTTTCGCTACATTGTCCTGAGCCGTAAAGGCTTGACTGACTGTTTCGGTGCCGAGCCCATGGGCGGGGCGTTGGAAGCAGCATCTCGGTGTCGACCATGCCCAGAAGACAGTGGTGGTGCCGAAGCCTTTTGTTTAATCGAAGAGAGTTTGAGGCGCTTTGGTACTCACGGCACCCTGTCTCGCTGGAATGTCTTTGAACTCGAGCTTGATTTCCAGTTCTGAATCTGATTCTTGGATAGAGAAGGCCTCCTCCTCTTCCACTGCCGACGCCTCGATCTCTTCGTGTTCGGTGTCTTTCCCGAAGATATCCGGAGTGTGTTCAATGTTTTGTTGCTGCATGTCCCCGAAGGATGGTTTAGAACCCGAGCAACGCAAGCCACGTCCGTACCCAATTGCTGATTGAAAAAAATCTAACAATGGAGTCTATGCCCACGCCCAATACCACCGAATGGAGAAATCACCTTAGCTCGTGACTGGAAAAGACTTTGTCGAAGAAAAACAACTTGCAAACATCAGGACCCAACACTAGATGGCAGGAGTATGAAAAGCATGTGTATCACACATGCCTCAAACACAACTTTATCAGGTCGCTTTTAAACCTCGGCTGCTGCACTCCTCTTCTGCCCATGAGACTAGACTTTGCTTTAAAACCAATATCGGAACAAGCCTAGCTTTGCCCTATCCTATTTTGGTTTCGAATGGAGCACAACAAAGCTGACACCTTACAGAAAGGGTACTTAAACAAAGGGATCCACCCGCATGTATAACATATCAAGAGATTCCCATTCATACCATGTGTGTCCCACGGTCGTGGAGAATACACATCTGTTGTTAAAATACCCCTCACACACCAAAAGGGCCCTTGGTGTCATGCTTCATCATAGGGGTCTTCCCGCCCCTCTACGGGACGGGGCGTGCTACGACCAGCGTGTACGTGGGAGCACTGTTCTTGGTAGGACTACTATGTGTAGTGCAGGGGTGTGCAAGGAAGGGTCAGGAGTGAGTGGAGAGTGATGTTAAAAAATCGATGAGAGACCGATATGTGTAACAACTTACAATACACATTCTAACCAGATCACTAAGATAGTGAATAAACACTGGCGTCTACTCAATTCCTGCGGATTAAACATAACGAAACCTATGTTTGCCCACAAGCGGGGACGCAACTTAAGAGACATGCTTGTTCATACAAGACCTAAGAACATATCTCGACCAAGACCTGTTGGTCTACTACCCCCAGTACAGGGGCATCATCCCTGTGGGAACTGCAGCACTTGTCATCTGACGAGAAAAAGCACACACATTACATTCCGGAATGGCGATAAGTGGGATCAGAGGAGCTTCACGAATTGCAACAGCAAAAATGTTGTGTATCTAATTACTTGTCCGTGTGGCCTTGAGTATGTGGGTATGACATCCAGACCAATCAAGGTACGTATTGGCGAACATCGCAGCAATGTCAGATGTGGTAGGAGCACTACCAAGATGTCCAATCACTATATTTCCAAAAGCCACTGTATAGATGATTTACAGTGGACAGTGATAGAACAATTGAGTAACGAACACAGCCTCCTAGAGAAGGAACAACGTTGGGTGTTCCGTCTCAAAACACACATCCATGGATTAAATGAGGATATACCATGGAATCAGTTCCGAGTATAACCACCGTCATCATACTTAACTAAGCACTGTTCAACTACCGGTTATCTACCTGACTAGAGATACCCCTTCAAGTCTGCCTTCTTTCCTTCTCTTTTGCCCCTCGTATCTGCCTAGAACCAGCATGGTACCACTCCAGGACCACTGGGTTATCTCTTTTCGTTTTTACATGTACTTGTCATTTGCCCCCTGACCACAGCCGAAGCCCCCCTGTAGTAGCTATCCGATACATACACATACCTCTTGATGCAGCCATACACCAGCTGTGTGTCTTCACTAGGCATGGTTGGGGCATTTTTCCTACCTGTTACATATGTTTAGATTTAATTTTATATCAACCTTCCAGATCAATATCTGTTAATCCGTATGTTACAGGCAAAGTATTTGGACACCTAATTATTTTCTTAATAATGATATCTTCCATAGTTCATTTATTTTGCGAGGTTTCATTACACTCGATTTTGTGTTATGTAGATTATCCTTTACACACACCCCAAAGCCTCTTTTACTCTTTTAATTATGAGTTTATGTAAGGCGCTCCATCAGGCACCTACTTAGACACCTCCCTGGGGGTCCTTACAGTCTCATTGCAATGACCCGTCTGCCTCTACCTTCCGGCTCCGGGTCTCGTGCAGCAGCGCCTGCGCGCTTTAGGTTACTCTACTAGCAGGGACCGTCTATTGGTCCGCCATACGGGGCGTTTTTTGACACTCATTCCCTGATTGGAGGGGGTATTTAAAGTACATTTACTCCGATCTTAATTTATCGACGGAGCCGACCGGGGTGGTTTTTCCAGCAGGACATTGATCCTAGGAGGCGTAAGTACGGCACAGCCGGCAGGTGGAAGGTCAACCTTCTAAAAATGACAATGGGAGTACATTTTCCTCTCTCTCGCTATTTAGGTAGCCTATTTTGGCACTTCAACCACCCGGTAAATGAGCTCATGAGGAAATTATCCTTTTTGCAGCAAGTATGTGTTCATTTCTCTGCTTTGTTGGGCATGCAAACAACCACAAATGACATTTTCGCCCTACAGGAACTTCGTTTCCTTTATGAGTAGAGTGTGTGTTTTCTGTTGTTTTGTTATTGTGTATTTTAAATGTAGTATGTCACACTATGTTTTTTATCACAGATCACGTGATAAGGCTAGAAGACGATCATTGCTCACTTCCTTTTCAGATCACTGTTTTAAACACCACGGAATGAGCGTCTGTCCTTATAACAGTAATGTCCTGTATATCTCTCATATCATACCATTTTCTCCATTTAGGTTACAAGGAGCACGTAAGACCCAGTGGGGCGGTACCAACTTTTGGAGGCTATTTACCTCCTATGTTTATTTATTTATTTTTTCACCCACTATTTCTCACCACATCACAGTGCATTGTTGGAAGGGATCTTCTTAGGTCCTGACGAAGAAGCTTGGGGTAAGCTTCGAAACATGTCGACACCAGGAGGTCAAGCTCATTGAGGCATACACCCTCCATCCCCACATTTTTATTAATACCAGCTTAGATGGCAGAATAAAAATTTTTTCCTAGTCCAGTAAGCCAGGTATTTTTTAACATCACTCTCCACTCACTCCTGACCCTTCCTTGCACACCCCTGCACTACACATAGTAGTCCTACCAAGAACAGTGCTCCCACGTACACGCTGGTCGTAGCACGCCCCGTCCCGTAGAGGGGCGGGAAGACCCCTATGATGAAGCATGACACCAAGGGCCCTTTTGGTGTGTGAGGGGTATTTTAACAACAGATGTGTATTCTCCACGACCGTGGGACACACATGGTATGAATGGGAATCTCTTGATATGTTATACATGCGGGTGGATCCCTTTGTTTAAGTACGCTTTGTTGGGAGGAAGTATCCACCTCCACCACTCGTTGAGTGGAACCTCTCTACTCCCCCCCCTTGTTTCTCTTTCTACCTTACAGAAAGGCACTTGCAGATGTTGTGAGCCACCATAATAGCAATAGGATCTCTTGGTTGGCTTATGTCAAACATGCTCTGATGGAACTAGGACTCATTAAGAGCTGGCACAATCTTACTTCGATTTATGCGTCTTTGAGGGTTGTTGTAAAGAATAGATTTTAGGTCAAGTACATCGAGGAAAGCGAATCAGTCTCTTTAGGCAGTTGGTCCAACCATATTCATGGCAGAAGAATTCCTGGACTTCATCAATCCCACGCTTACGACGTTGTACTTCTTAAAGCTCAGACATGGCATCTTGCCCATGGCTGCCGTTACTTCATTTTGCCTATCATCTTCGTACCCGCTGTGTAGTTACTCTGTGGTGGAGACCGAGGAACATCTGTTGTTTTTCTGCCTAGCATACACTAACCCCATATCTCATTGAATTAAACCTATGTGCCGATTATTGAGGTTAACAAACTGGGTACATGCACTATGCATCTGTAAAAGCGACACTAGCTTGCTTGTGGTAAATGCACAATCTAAATTCTTGTATTCGGCATGGCTCATTCAATTACGCATATTGGCCTCCCCTCCTAGTTAGTGTCCTTCTTAGAGCTCTAGGATTGACAAATTGGTGCTGACAAGTTTTAAAACTGATCTTAAACTGTGATTGATTTTATATGCTCTATGCATTGGTTGTTTATCTAATTATTGAATATCACAATATTTTATGCTAATATATTGGTCGGCATGTCTTATTGACCTTTTACTGTATTGCTATTCTGTTTTTTATGTTTGTGTGTTGATGAATTTTTATATTCGATCTGACAATTAAATTATGAATAGGTACAAGAGTAGCGATGGAGACAGACATGATATGAATGAGGTAGTTGCACATGACTGTTCTTAATGGCATGGCTCAGTATTTTGAGTAGGGATGCAAGGAATGTCAAAAAAGAGCTTAACATAGGTAGCCCAAAAAGAGAAAGTAAGAGCGTGCAATAGTCAGCTAATCATCGGGGAGAGATCAGAGCTCCTCCTATAGGATGGGGAGTCTTGACTGTTTATGCCAATACACTGCTAGGAGTATTCGTTTCACATCTAAAGAATCTTGCAGCCTGAGTGATTCTGAGGTTCTTTACAACCACTAACCCTGTAAGTAAGACATGGAATGAGTTTCAATTATTCAATGATAATGCTGCACACTATTTAGTATGATGTTGAAAAGGAAACGCGGAGCAGCAGCCTGATGCGAACTCACTTTTTTCTCCACTACATTGTTGGATATATTTGCAGCTACTGAGTGCCCAACTAGGGCAGCTAGTAAGGCAGCTCCATTCTTCTCAGACTGGATACATGCTGTCCGCATCTGTTGCCACCAAGGCGAAACGGAGTGAACATCCCAAGACTCATCAATGGCTACTGAAGAGATAATAGAAGGGAGAGAGATTGCAATTATAATGCACAATATTTAAAATATTTGGACGAAATAAGTACCTTAAAATACATTTACAGCAATCTGTTGTTCTTCTTGTGAGTTAGTCCAGTGACACTGGGGGTTGCAGTTTTTGTGCAGTATATGTGTGAAATAAAGCTTTTGTCTGTAGAAAACGAGTACCCTCCAGTGTTCTATGAGTGGACCACACAGAAAACAGAACATGAGGAAGAGCTCAATGGGGCCTCTGTGAAAAGGAACTTAATGTTTGTCTGCAACACAAACTACTTACAAGGGCTTGCTGCACAAAGATGATCAAGTTACATTTTAGTACCCAGTTCAGAATCAAATGAATTTTTATTTCGACCAAGGACATTGGACTATAAAAGCACAATCAGAACGATACACAAATATTTGACAATATAAAATAAAATTAAAACCACAATATACAGATAAAGACATGATCCAGGCCCAAATGTAAAATAAAATCAATAAGATATCGGTTAAAGCATCAAGGAATTATAAAGTGTAACAGCAGACTTTAAAACCAAGCCCATTCTAAAACAGATGTCCTGAGACAGCAGTGACTAAAGATATTAAAGCACAGCTTTACACACGTTTATCTTACAATTCCGTAAAGCCAGAATGAGTAGGCCCATACTCAGTTCTCCATAAAATCTACAAAAAAACAGGAAGTGCAATAATGTTTGGTCAGACGATTCATTGCAAGGACAGCAACAAATAGTAGAGACATCATACTGACAAAGAGGAAAGCACAGTTTCCATCTAACAGAGCCCAGGCGAAATCTCGTACGAAGTGACTGTTCCCAGTGGCTATTAAACCACTCTACATAAGGTTTAGATCCGGGATTTGTTTTAATCATCACATAATGCCTACAGAAATATGAGGAGGATAGGTCCCGGTCCCTTGCCATGGACCGCTCCATCAGGAACTTATCCTTAATCCACCTCTTATACTCCTTTGTGATGAATGTGGGATCAGTGAAAAGACTGAGTCTTCCAACACTGGAGAGGGTAGTTTGAATGTACTGAAACCATGGCAGATAAAGGACCCTGGGCGCACTCAAAACAATCTTCAATTACAGTTCTACAAAGAGATGCCTGGGCATTAGACCAGATTGAGCACCAGAGTAACAATGAGACTAACTAAATATGATTTTCAACAAAGTCTATGCCAAGCTCTTTGTGCACCTTAATATTACTGCTGGTGGGGGAACCCCTAAGAGCTTAAGAAGCACCCTGTTTCCTTCTAACTGCAGGTTACCCACATTTGTGCAGCCTCAAATCAAAGCACCATATGTCAAAACTGAGACACATCTGTGTCTATAGATCTCAATAAGCGGCAAATGAGCATGTTCCCTAGACTTGCAAAACTTTAAAAAAAAGACCCAGTAGCGCGTTTAAAGCTCAAACACCTATTAGCCATACATGTAGTCCAGCTAAGATTATCCTCAACAGTGATGCCTAAGTAGGGGAAGGATCGCACTCATTCTACTTGATGGGCCTTAATATAAACATTGGGGTGAGTGTTTGATTTGCTCAAATGCTCCGTCTATCATCCCCTTTGGTATCGCTTTGTTCGCCCTAAGTTGGCAGGGTATGACCAGACGTGGGTCCCTTGCTCACTTTGCCACTGGATTCAAGATAACCTGGCTGATGAGGGTTATGAACCCGAAACCAGTCCCAGGGTGCTTGTTTCCGGTCCAGGGAAGACATGGCTCGGCAGTTCGGGCTGGACTGTTCCCATGAGGCACAGGGTCAGACTGATTTGCATATGGCCTTTTCTGAACTGGGGTGGTGGAGTGAGCTAAAGAATAATGATGGATTAAACCCAGATCAGTTGACTGGGGGTGAGTGTTTGATTTGCTCAAACGCTCCGTCCATCATCCCCTTTGGTATCGCTTAGTTCGCCCTAAGTTCGCAGGGTATGCCCAGACGTGGGACCCGTGCTCACTTTGCCACTGGATTCAAGATAACCTGGCTGATGAGGGTTATGAACCCGAAACCGGTCCCAGGATGCTTGTTTCCGGTCCAGGGAAGACATGGCTCGGCAGTTCGGGCTGGACTGTTCCTATGAGGCACAGGGTCAGACTGATTTGCATATGGCCATGTCTGAACTGGGGTGGTGGAGTGAGCTAAAGAATAATGATGGATTAAACACAGATCAGTTGACGGGATGAGTGTTTGATTTGCTCAAACGATCCGTCCATCATCCCCTTTGATATCGCTTAATATAAACATAACGAGTCTTCACAGCCTCAGGGCCACTAACCATTATAACTGTTTTAGACCTGTTGGTTTCCAGGTTGAGGTCCTCCCTAAAACCAACAAACCCATAAATGAGCGTCTTCAGCCCATTGGAAGTTCTGGCCCGTAGGGCAGTGTCATTGTCCTAGAGTAATGCTGGCACCATCCTGCTGTTGATTTTAGGGACATCAGTGCCCAAACCTACTAGGGCTGTCTCTAGCTTATTGATGTAGAGGAGGAAGAGATTGCCAGCACATACCCCTGCCGAACCCCTCTCTGCAGGCTCAAAGAGTCCGAACATTCCTCATTTTTCCCATACCTCAGCCTGGCTTAGAGGTTCAAGTGCAGTTCCCTCAGGAACTGTACTAACCCCTTTTCCACACCGATATCAGTCGAGAGGTCCCACAATTTTGATCTGTTAACGCTATCAAAGTGCTAGACAGATCCATGAACAGATCCATTCACACTTTATACATGGGAGCAGTGTCCATTCTGGCATGGGGGGGGGTTACATTATAGAGCAGTTTAGACTGTGGCATGGTAATGGTACTTACACTCTGTGGGCAATGTTAATACTGTCATGGAAATTATTTCCATTTGTGCATGATAGTGGTAAATAAATTAATCTAACTCTAGGAATAAGTCATACGTATGACATAGCAAGCAGAAAGCCTTGGAAAGTGGACAATAATATTTTAAGAAGATTAAACAATGCATCTTACCTTTCATGTTGCTCAGCAGGGACAATAAGGAGTGCAGGTAACAAACAGACTGTGTGTTTTCAAGAATTTCACTTTCGTTGGAGAGCCACAAATTGAGTAGCAGTGACTAAAAACACACAAATGAGTTTAAGACAGTGTGATGACAAACCAAATATGCCTAGGTATAGCCATAAAACCCTACCACCTTAAATGGTTGTACTATCAATCAGAGCTTTATTTAAGAAAGGTTTGCCCTACAGCTTGATCCCAATAACAATTCAGCTGAATGAGATTTACGAAGTACAACCTGAGCACGTGTGTAGTAAGCTAAAAGCTCAGCACAGAAATATATCTCTTACGTTAATGTATTTCATAATGTTTCTGCCTATTAATTACGTTACAAGAAGGAGACAGGAAGTGAAATAGAGAGCAAGAAAGAGTAACCAAGTGATGCCCATGTGTAAATAACAGCATGTTTACAGAACGCGTGATGAACTGATGTATTGGTATCATACAATGGTGATTAGGTGAGTGCAGATTTGTACGCTCTTATTGTACAGGAAGGAATAGTGTTAGTCCTCTCTCACAATTCCACAAGAATAAATAACTCTTCAAATATAAAAAATGCAGATTCCTTGCCATCACTCCGAATGTTGCTATGTGTCATCTCAGTACTTAATAAGTGAGACTGAGTCTGTGTCGGGAAAAGAGTCAACTTCAAATGCATATTTTTGAATCCCAAGTCTTACCCTGGTCTGACTGTATCTGTCCCTTAATCAGAGCCTTTTATCCCAAAGAAGCAGTTTACCCATTACCATCTCATCACTCGTCCTTAATGCAGTCATTATTCCTGTGGATTAACTGTACCAGTGAAAGTGAGACTTTACTACAATGCTGTAAAATACAGACACTAACACATGAAACATGTCACAGACAGACTAATAGGACACCAACTCATGTTTAAATTCATCAGACAAATATAGATCCCAGGGAAGACTTTTGAAACATCTTACACCCAGATAGTGCTCTAGTCCCCTTAATGTCCATCTGCAGAAAGCTTATAATGTTGAGTGACTGCTTAGAGAAATCACTCTAGTGGTACACAGGGGTGAGCAAATTCCTTTGTTTTCAATCTGCGGTAAGCGGATGTGAAAAACCGCAGGCAATTTTGAGGTTTCTGCTGTTTTCACATCAGTCTGCCTAGTTTGAAAAAAATGGCAGAATACAAAAAAAATGCCATACAGAGCAAGGAGGAATGCATGGAACAAGGAATTCTAGAGCCGGTCCAACACTTTCTAGGTCTACATAATGTACCAATCTTAATGGGGCTTGCATTAAGTTAATTACACTGGCTAACCTAAAAAGTGCTCTTCAAAGCAACATTTCCTGCAGGGGAGCTTGTGTGTAATGTCTGCCTGCTAGAGCACCAGGAGGACCGTGCGGGCAGGTATGTTACCCAGAATTCCCCATTCGGAAAGTGTCTTTGAAGTGCACTGCCTGGGGTCCAGATAATCTAATTATCATAATGCAGTTAGCATTGAGAAAAATACACTGTCTGGCATCGCGCAGTGATTCTAACAGCAACTGTGCTTTTGGCTTTTGCTTCCTTTCCACAGAGCAGCAGATCAGCCCCAATTCTGCTCCGCAGGTGAAAAAAAAGGGGCTAATTTAGCAGGTTTCAAAACGACTCCAACATTTTCCCATCCCTTAGTGGTATAACAGCAAATGTTCTCTTGGGTGAAACCCTACAATTTAACTCAAGAGGCCACAACCTCTTTAAAGGACTGACCCCTCATGAATGGAGGGTGAACAAGGAGCCCGGAGTATAATTTTGTAGAAAAGGTAGTCTGATGCAATGTCTTAAGTTTCACTATGTGGGTAAGTCGTGCAGGTTTTAGGCTGTGTAAAGAATGAATGCGATGCAGAAAAAGGATACTAACTTAAACAGCCAATGCCCAACAAACATCCTGACACCCTTGAGCTCTGTGACAGGAAGTAAAGTGAATTCCAAAAGCACTAGCATGAAGATGGGAGAAACAATTCGTACCGCTCTCTGAGGGGAGAGACTGACCTAAAGATTATATTGAATACAATTTTAAAAAAATATGTCCCTAAGCCAGCAGTCAGTGATGGTGCAGAAAGAAACAGCCTCCACCTGAAAAATCTCCCCATTACAGTAAAAGCTAGGGTAGTTAGAATACTCGGCAGGTTAGAGACAGCTGCATATTCATGTTTAAAAGCAGCACAGCAATCGGTGCAAAGGGGGTTATAACTACGTTGAGTTTCATTTAAAGTACCTTGCAGAAAAAGAGCACCTCTTCTATGAAACAGGTGGACAGGTTGAGGATTGTCCAAGAACAGGTGGACGGGTTGAGGATTGTGCAAGAACTGTCCACCACATCAATGATCAGCAAACTAATGACACTAGGACTCAACTGTAAAGTGTTCACCTTCCACAGATTGGTACACATCATCACTTCTAGGGTCCTAACTAGTATCTGGAACGAAGATTACACCAGCAGTAAAAATAAGACCTAAAAAAACCAATGAAAGCTAGACAACAACTGCATGTTTTGTTGCACCTGCACTTTTATAGCTTAGATAAGGTTTCTAGAAGACGGAAATATTTGTTTAAAGATTTATAGCCATTGCATTGAAAAGCAAGGAGTATCTCCTTTTGAGGAAACGTTTTGAATGGGGTCTGTGGTTTTTTGTTTCTTCCAGGACCGACTTCAGTAGTAGGATGTGTGCCAATATGGGATCATAAAATAGCAGGCAAAATAATGCTCTGTATAACAATAAAAAGGGTATGGTGGAATACTTGCAAACATTTCAGTGCCCACAACTGTCAGACCATACTCCAGTCCATCATTGTTTACCATGGCCCACTCCAGACTGGGAGCAATCATAAGAAAATATGTCTTCATCCTGGTCCAATAGGAACAATTCACCCTGAACTGCAAGTCCACATCCTTTTCAAACAGGAACAGAAGGAAACACAAACCAGTTGCCCACTTGCTAGGCCTCATCAGTGAGGTACAGCTTGAATCCTTTGGCACAGTGAGCACGGGACCCATGTCTGAGCATAACATTTGCATTTAGGACATCACATTAAAATACAAAAAATGATGGTGGAATGCTTGCAATGGTTTCACCCACAGGCAATGGCTCAGGCAGCATTCCAGACCATTATTCTTTGCCTTCTGCATCACTGTTCAACAAGAATAGTCCATCCCCAACTGCCAGACCATGTTTTTCTGAAATTAAACGCAAGTAACGTCAATCAGTTTCACCTTTGCTGGGCCTCATCAGTGATATGTAACTTGTTTCCTATGGCAAAGTGAGCATGGGACCCATGTCACAGCATACTGCTGCATTTAGAGTGTAGCATTAGGACAATAAACCATGATGGATGAAAGCTTAATTTTTTAGAAAAGATTAAAAGATTTTTTCCGCTGGCAATCACTGGGTCTGCATTCCAGACCATTATTCTTTGCCTTATGCACCACTCTCATGGCCTGGTCGCTCATCCTCTTTTCTGGTGCCATTTGTGTCTCACACCAACACAAAAACATAGGAAGTCTTGTAGGCGATCCTATGGCACTTTTCAATGGTGGCAAGTTTGTCCTGTGGTAAGGTAGGGTCATGCAGTGCCAACCTGCTCATCTCTCAGCCCCACGCTCTTCAACGTCTACATGAGCCCCACGCTCTTCAACGTCTACATGGGCCCCCTCGCCGCCATCGTCGGACAGCATGGGCTCAGCATTGTATCCTACGCCGACGACACCCAGCTCATCCTCTCACTCACGAAGAATCCCGAAGACACCAGACTCTGCTTCCAGGAAGCAATGAAGAACATGGCAGCCTGGATGAAAGACAGCTGCTTGAAGCTCAACTCAGAGAAGACCGAGGTCCTCAACCTCGGATACTGCAACTCCGCCGGGCACAACACCTGGTGGCCCTCCACCCTCGGGAATCCACCCACTACTACTGACCACGCACGCAACCTTGGCATCATCCTCGACTCCTCCCTCTCCATGAACCACCAGATCAACGCCGTCACCTCCACCAGCTTCAACTGCCTGCGCATCCTCCGCAAAACCTTCAAGTGGATCCCCCGACTGCAAAAAGACCGTCACCCACGCACTCATAACCAGCAGACTGGTCTACGGCAACGCCCTGTACGCCGGAATCAACAAAACCCTACTACACAGAATCCAGACCATCCAGAACGCTGCTGCCAGACTCGTCCTCGGAACTCCACGTCACAAACACATGACCCAACACCTGCGAGACCTCCACTGGCCCCCCGTCGAGGGTCACCTTCAAACTCCTCACACACGTCTACAAATCCCTCTACAACATCGGACCCAAATACCTCAACAAGAGAGTATCCTTCCACGTACCTAAGAGGAACCTCTGCTCGGCCGACCTTGCCCTGGAAGAGGTCCCCCGCATCTGCAGAAACAGAATGGGCGGGAGAGCTTTCTCCTACAGTGCAGCCAAGACCTGGAACGAGCTCCCCGTGAATATCAGACGCTCGCCAACCCCGCACACCTTCAGGAAGGACCTCAAGACCTGGCTCTTCGACTGATCCGGAGCTGCCCCCCGCCCCCTAGCGCCTTGAGACCCTCATGGGTGAGTAGTGCGCTATATAAACCCAATTGATTGATTGATTGATTGATTAAACCTGTAATCATTGGCAGCTACCTGTGATATTCCCAAGACATTGCAAATATTGTACATGAATGTTGGAATACTGCGGGTGGCAGGCAGTTTTTGAATGACCTCCATTTAAGACAGTCACACCAATCAACATCTGCTGTGCATTCTTCTTCCTGGAAGTGGGCCGAGGCAGGTTGGCAGCATGCAGAGGCTCTTCTGGCAGTCTCTGGCAACATTTCCTGCTGACTATCAGTCCTCAGTGTTAGGGAATGCTTCTTCTGCAACAATAGCTTCTGCAGTAAATTAGCAGAGACCAATCAGGGCATCAACACTCGTAGGATGTGACCAGCTATGCAACAATGAAAATGCATGTTTGATTAACTTTGCAAGTTCGCTACACTGGGCACAATAGATTAAATGGTGATTGTGCAAGATAGAGTTTGGGCATTATTATTTATGCTTGAATACTGTTATGCAAATCTGAGTTGAGGGTGATTGCCAGAAATAGCGCTTTGAACATTATTGTGCACCCTTAAACAGTGTTAGGTAGATAAGCACCCTTGAACAGTGTTATGCAGATAGGCGGTGGATGCTCTAAAGATGTGTTTCAAGGCAAAACCCTTCTCCATTGGGACATGTAATATAACTCATATCTGGTCAGTGTTACTCCAGCCTACACCACCAAAAACACATTGGACACTCCTAATCAAGCACTCCTTTTTTAATGACTTGAAGCACATGGTGTCCATCTAAAAATTAAATATAGGCATATGTTATAGTTGTATTATGCTTTCACTTTATACTTGGAATGAGGAGGCAAGATTATTGTATAATATTTCCCTACTTATGCAGTATGCTTGCCTTACTATAAATTGTGCCCTATCATTAATGCTGCAGTTTGTTTGCTTTATAGTAAACTGTGCCCCATGATCTGATACCAGCTCACAGTTATATTCCCAGTAAATGTATTACAAATGTATGCAAAAGTAAAGAATTGGTGCTACCTTTAAAGTCAACATTAACTCCCAGTGAGCAGATCTTCCACTGCACCAGCCCCAACTTGTTTTACCTTATTTGGCCACTCAAACTCAAGTTCATTAGTAGCTGAGCTGTAGATGCCTCAGATGGACTTCTGGAAGCACACTGCTTTAAGGAACCAATGCCAGACTGCTACCCAGGATGGGAAGAGACTATTTTGGTACACTCTCAATCCAGCTCAAAATGCCAGGTCAAATCCCTTATGATTGAGAACCTGAGCAAATCCAGACTGGATTCAGTCTTGTTGAGCCACATCAGTGAGATGCATATGGGTACTCCCCATGGGGAGTATGCAAATGTTCTCACTGATGAGAAAGGAATGACCATAAGGCAGCTGTGCAAGTGTAAATGGTACAGAAACTGGGAAAAGGCAGGCCCCTTCTTTCTTTTTGACGGTGTTAAAATGGTTTGCACTTCTCCTCAGGCGGTTCTATCTAAATCAGTAAACTCTCCAACACAAGAACAGATGCATGAACTAGTTTAAAAAGTCTACCTCCTCATGTCCTAAACATTAAGAAATCAAATCCATAAAATAGTTTCCCTTAAAAAGGGTGGTTCGGACATATCATGAACTGGCTGGAGGCTTCAAAGACATTTAGAAGGGATCTCTGATAGAGTTTTGGAATAGGAGTGACCTTCAAATCCCTAAAGTTCTTGATGAAATTTTACATCATTGGTCTGTAATGAGAAGCTTAGTTTCCTGTTGCTAATGCATGGAACTGGGAAGATTGATGGAAGGTGTCACAACTTCGCTGTTTAGAAATAATCAAGTATGACAGTTTAGAGATCTTGCTCTGGCCAATATTGTATAAACTAGTGTCAAGGAGTCATGAAAAATGCAGTGCATTTTAAATTCAAATGTTTCAAAAAACACAGAGACTTTTTGAGCCAGGGGAAGCAATAAACTGAAATGTGTATGGTGTTCTACATGAGACTGGTCACAAAGGAACGGTATAACAGCTACACCTTAGTATTAGCCGTGATAGCTGTTCCTTAATGTTATTCTACATTGTGCAAAAATAAATGTGCTATGGTACATGCAAGAATACACACTAAAAAGGAAAAAGAAAAACATACTTTAACTTGGATTATGGTGATAATAATGAATGGGTTATGTTGAGTCCACATAATTTCATAGATTCCATGCTTCTGCAAACACAGTATTCCATTTTTATACTCTACATTAATCATCCCCTTACCAGCAATATCTGAGGACTAAATCCTGCCGATTCCAATGCGTTGCACATTTCCTCTGATGAGCATTCTCCACGTAGACACTTTGAGAAAAAGAAACTGCCTAAAATATTCAGAAAGCACCAGTAAGCATCATTACTGAAACAACACTGTGCAATTCATAGTTACAAAAAACATACAATATTTACAATCAAACCGAAATCAAAGATTTGTGGCCAGTGGGAATCACAGGGGCATCATTAATCCATTCAACTCTAAAAATAAAAAGCTAATCTGATTGCAAATTAGATAATTTGTTGCCATAATATTTAAAATGTTTTTTTTCAGCATTGAAATATGGTTACACTATATTATTTTCAAACGTTTACTTACCTCTAAGCAAAGAATATCTGGAGGATTAACCCACTACTTCGTCTTGTTTGCTACTGCAAAGTTGTACGTAAATGGGCATCCAAAAATTTATGGATACTTGGCTAAGAGCTTAAAATCAAAAAATAACTCACCGTTTTTCCTTATTTAAAATACATTTCTGCAGAGAACACATCAATATGTGGCCAGGAAAACAAACTCTCCATTTTACTGTTTAAGTGCCTGAATGCATTTGCATTTCT
This sequence comes from Triturus cristatus, assembly GCF_964204655.1. Lineage (NCBI taxonomy): Eukaryota > Metazoa > Chordata > Amphibia > Caudata > Salamandridae > Triturus > Triturus cristatus. Next base: position 1,723,804,605 of record NC_140589.1, read on the forward strand.
TTAACAAGTCTGTTATAAATGACATAACTAACCACTTCCTGTTACTTCCTCCCCCTTCTCTTAGTAGACACATCAATCTCCCCTTAATTGTTGTATTCACAGTGCTAGTATTCGCTTCCTTCCCATTTATCCCTAACCTCTTCCAGTTTCTTGATTCTTGTATCGATGAAATGTATGTCACTTGTACACATATTATGTCTAGTAATATGTAAGGACAATGTTACTTACCCAGTAAGCATCTGTTCTTGGAATGTAGAGCCGTAGATTCACATGCTTTGCAAACTCCTGCCATCTAGTGTTGGGTCCGGATGTTTGCAAGTTGTTTTTCTTCGAAGAGGTCTTTCCAGTCACGAGGTAAGGTGACTCCTCCTTTCGGTGATAGTGAGCATGGGCATCGACTACATTGTTAGACTGTTTTCTCACAGAGGGTGAAAATGAAGTTAGTAAGTGTAAAATAGAGATGTCCATGCGTATGAATGTAAATTGAGAACTACAACAACTACAGGAGACCGAGGAGGCAGGTGGGCACATCAGAATCTACAGCTCTACATGACAAGAACAGATGTCTACTGGGTAGATAACATTATCCGTTTGAGGCAAGTGAGCTGTAGATCACATGCTTTGAATAGACTATACAGCAGTACACTTCCAAAGCGGTGGCTAACCTGTAGTGGTTGTAGTTGTTTGAAACAGTGTTTTTAGTACTGCTTGGCCTACATTTGCTTGTCTCGCTGACACATGTCGCAATAGTGTTTGGTGAATGTGTGCGGTGTAGACCATGTTGCTGCCGTACAAATGTCGGTTAGGGGAATATTGCTCAAGAAGGCCATAGTAGCCCCTATTTTGCGAGTGGAATGCGCTCTGGGGGGTATTATTTGTTTTTTGTGTAAACGTTTTATTGATCAAAAGAAAAAAGGAGGGTATTATTAAAGTTCTTTTTGCTTTGGCATAACATTTTTTAATACATTTTACAATACATCTAGCAATACCTTACTGAGATATGGGATTGCCTTTGTGTGGTGGAGAAAAAGCAACAAATAGCTGCTTTGTTTTCCGAAATTCTTTGGTTCTTTCTACGTAATATAGCTCATCTAACAAAGTGTGTGTAGAGCTCTCTCTGCTACAGAATCAGGTTGAGGAAAGAACGCAGGTAACTCAACTAATCAATTGATTTCAAAGGCAGAAACTACTTTAGGGAGAAATTTAGGATTGGTTCGAAGAACCACCATATTCTTGTGAAGTTCCAAGTATGCGGCTACTGCTGCTAGGTGTAAAAGAATGGATGTGTAAGCCAATCCAGACTGCTGTAAATGCAACAGATAACAAATGATGTTTTGTACAGAAGCATCAAGTGGATTGATATTATTGTGGTTACAAGAGATAACAATAGTTTCCATTTTGCTGCATAACATGCTCTAGCAGTAGGGTTTCTAGCCTCTTTGAGAATACTCATACAGTCTGGTGGTAGTTGTAAAAAACAAAACTCTATGACTTCAGGAGCCAAATCGCTAGGTTGAGTTCTTTGGTATTTGGATGTCTGATTTCTCCATGGCTGGGTGAGGAGACTGGGTGTGAGATGTAGCTTTTGATGTGGAACTACCAACAGTTTAACAGGGTGGTGTACCAAGGTTGACAAGCCCATGTGGGGGCTACTAAGATCAGTGTGAGGGATGTTTGTCTGAGCTTCCGAACCAGTATTGGAATTAGTAGGAGAGGCGGAAAAGCGTAGGAAAATATCCATGACCAATTCATCCATAGAGCATAGCCTTTGGATAGATGGTATGGGAACCTGGATGCGAAGTTTGGGCATTTTGCATTGTGTACTGTGGCAAACAGGTCTATCTGTGGAAATCCCCATAGTTGAAAGTAGGGAAGAAGAACTTGGCGATGCAGTTCCCACTCATGAACTTGATGCCTGTGTCTGCTGAGCAGGTCGGCAATTTGATTGTCTACTCCTGGAAGGTGTTCTGCTAGGAGATAAGCTTTGCAATGAATTGCCCAATTCCAAATGCTTTGTGCAAGGCGCGAGAGCTGGAGAGTGTGTGTGTCCTTGCCTTTTTCTGTAGATAGTACATTGCTGTCATGTTGTCTGTACGGACTAGGACAGTTTTGCCTACAAGGCGAGTGTGAAAAGCTTTGAGTGCTAGGAACACGGCTAGAAGTTCTAGGTAGTTGATGTGGAGACGTTTGCGATTGTCTGACCACAGCCCTTGTACTGTGTAATGTTGGAGATGGGCACCCCAACCGGTTAAAGACGCGGCTGCTGTCAGTACAGTCTGTGGAAACGGGCCCATGAGGGGCCGCCTTTCTGATACAATTTGAGGATTCCACAACTGCAGAGAGCGATGGGTGCGGCCGTCTACCAAAACTAGATCGGTTAATTGACCCTGTGACTGATTCCATTGACGTGCTAGACATTCTTGCAAAGGACGCATGTGAAGCCTTGCGTGAGGTACAATTGCAATGCAGGATGCCAGCATTCCCAGCAGTTGCATAAAAACTCTGGCTGGTAATGTTTGATTGGGTTGAAATTGTAGTATTGTGGACTGAATATTGTGAATCCTGGCTACATTGGGAGAGGCTAGAACTTTGAGAGTGTTGTACTGTTGCCCGAGTGTGTAATATACAATTCTGGTAAGTGCCCATTTTGAGAAGCCAGTTTTATAGGTAAGGGAAGACATGGATACACAGTCTCCTGACATGAGCGGCTACCACTGCGAGTCATTTGATGAACACTCTGGGGGCGGTGGTGATGCCAAACGGAAGCACCTTGAACTGGTAATGTTTGCCTGCTATCACAAATGTGAGGTTTTTGCGATGAGCTGGATGAATTGAAATGTGAAAGTAGGCGTCTTTTAGAGCTAGAGTAGACATAAAGTCGCCCTGCTGTAAAAGGGAATGTTAAAGAGTCACCATGTGAAAGTGCTCTGACTGTATGTATTTGTTTAACTCTATGAGATCTAGAATAGGTCTAAATGAGCCTTCCTTTTTTGGGAATCACAAAGTAAAGGGAATAAACCCCTGACCCTTGGAACTGAAGTGGGACTGGTTCTATGTCCCCTTTGAGTAATAGAGATTGCACTTATTGTTGAAACAAGTGCTGGTGGCCTGGTGACAATTTGTGATATTGAGGTGGAATGTTTGGAAGGTTGTTGGGAAGCTCCAGGCAATAACCATGTTGGATAATTCCAATCACCCATTTGTCGGTTGTTATTGATTCCCAAAGTTTACCTTCTTGAACTAAATCCTGAGCTTTGGCCTTATCTGGGAGAAACTGTACTAACTGCTCCATTTTGTCCCAGTGGCCCCTATCGTATATTGCTAAGAGACCTTGGGTGTTAGCAATATGCCAATGAGTAGCTCTTGCGCAGTTATACGTTTGCCAGAAGCATCAATCAGTTTTGACTCTTTATCTGGAGGAGGGGCATCGCCAGACGCTTGAGAATTAGCATGCTTTCGAGCACTGGATACTACTAAAGAGTCAAGTGGTAACTGACCTTGAATGAAAAAAGGGTCTGTTGGGAAAAGTTTGCTTTTTTATCTACTCTAGGAGTGAGGATTCTAGCACATACAGGATCTTTAAAGATGTCGTCTGTGTGCCTCAACATACCTTTAAGCATAGGCAGTGTCTGGCTGGACTTATGTGTTCCTAGAGTCTCAAAAAGAAAATCCTCCACTAAGGATTATTTATGGAGGTCCACCCCATGGTATTGTTCAGCTCTAGCAATGAGCTCCTGAAATGACAGATTGTCATCAGGTGGAGATGGTCTGGCAGGGTAAAGATCTGGGTCTATATACTGTGGAGGATCAACTGTATAATCCGTCCAAGGATCTACTGGTAACTGTGTATCATCATCAGTATCACCTGCGTCAAGGTGAGGTAGAGGAGACTGATGAGGTGTGATGTGTCGGATCAAGCTGTGGTGGAGAGGGAGGAGGAGGAGATGGTAGTGTGTGGAAAGGACTAGTACCCACATTTTTCCTCCACAATGGAATCTTCTAAGAACTGTCGTCATTAGGAAGCTTATGCTTGGATGGCGGATTAGCATGAATATGCCCGGTGTCAGGGTTTTTTCTGTTTTAGATCCGACTTAGGTGGTACAACTTCCATGTTAGGATCCAGCTGCTTTACGGGCAGCTCTATAGTTTTCGGAACCAAAGCTTTTGAAGCCGAGCCGGAATGCCCTTTCGGCACTGAAGATTTTGGCTCCGAGGAATGTTTCCTTGGTTTCGGTGTCGAAGGTTTTGGCTCCGAACATATTTTATGCTTGGAGCACGAAGGTTTCGGCTTGGAAGTGGGTTTTGGCCGACTCGGTCCAGAGCCAGAAGGCGTGTCAGAGAGTTTTGGTGCAGAGCCGGAAGGGGGAGCATCAGAAACCTCTTCTCGGTGCCAACCTTGGCCTGGAGGCAGAGGTGGTGCCAAAGCTTTAGATTTTTTTTAGGGACGGTGGGTGGGAGGGAGTGAGGGGTCTTCTGTACTCACATCACCTTGTCCCTGCGGCACATCGTCGTGATCGAGGACAATCTGCAACTCTGATTCGGAGTCAGATGCCGCTGAAGCCTGTTCTTCTTTGGCCGCTGAGACTTCCTCTTGCTCAGAGTCTTCGCCGAAGAGATCCGGTGTGTTGTCTAACTGCTGTAGCAGCATCTCTCGACGTCGAGCCCGACTATCACGGAAAGTTTTCTTTGATCTGACGGATCAGCATGCGTCGCAGTCATGTTCTTTGTGCGCTGGAGGCAAGCACAAGTTACACACCTAATGTAAGTCTGTACTCAGATACTTCGGGTGGCACAGGGGGCAGAATTTGAACAGAGTTCATTCCATCGACAAGGAGCCGGACTGAGGTGGATTGGCCAGAAGGCCGCCAGCAAATTTTCCGATCAATTTTGGAGATTTCTGATGATCGAGTCGAACCGCGGTCAAAAGGAAACACGTTCAAAAACAATAGCGTCGAGGGTACAGTAGATTGCCTACTGAGAGAAACCCTAGGAACGATTTCAAAGCGGAGAGCAGCAATACACGTCCGAACCTGATGGCGGAAAAAAACAATCTAAAAATGGAGTCGAAGTCCATGCGCACTATCACCGAAAGGAGGAGTCACCTTACCTCGTGACTGGAAAGATTTCTTCGAAGAAAAACAACTTGCAAACATCCGGACCCAACACTAGATGGCAGGAGTATGCAAATCATGTGATCTACTGCTCACATGCCTCGAACGTGTTGTTACATTATAAAACACTCTAATATCACTTGATAAAGCAGTGCTATAGAAAGACAGAGTAAACAAATAAATAAATGGTGAGATAAATTGAGAGATTAGGTAGAGACAGGTTGTGGTATAGTGGTTTGTGGTAGAGGGAGGTGAGGTAAATAACAGTCAGAGAGAGGTAGAGAATTTGAGGTACAGTTGGAGAGCCGAGATAGAAATGGAGCACTGAGTTGCAGAGAGGTGGGTGAGGCATCGGTCGAGGGAAGGAGAGGGGGGCGAGATGTAGAGCTACGCAAAAATAGAGAGAGGCAAGGTTGTAAGAGAAAGACGGAAGGTATAGAGATGTGAGAGAAACAAAGTGAGTAGGGTCAGAGAGATGTGGTGATACACAGAAGTAAAGAGAGATGGGCACCGACCCACCGTCATTACACCGTTTACCTCTGTTTACCCTCATTTACACGGAGTGCGATTGTCACAAAATTGACTGGTAATGTAGAAGAGGTGCAGTGAAGTAAGAGACCGATATGAAACAGAATTTTTCCACTTCATTTTGTGACCACCTGTCTAATAGGGTGAAGTTCTGAAGCAAGCATGCCTTGCTGTTGAATTAGAAAAGAATGTGTTTGTGTTTTTAAATACTGTTATTACAGTAGAACATCTTACTGTGCCGATCATTTTTTCGGAGGGAGGGAGAGGGCTATGAAGGTGGGGGCCCTGGGTGATTGCCCGCTTTGCCTGTAACCTAACAAGGGTTTTTTAGGGGTGCTGCTTGCTACCCATCCGTCCAGCAGTTGAGATGTTGCAGCCCAAATAGGATGTACCTTTCTGCTGTTATCAATATACTGCCGATTCTGAGTCTGATGATGGGGAACAATTCCACAGCATGTCAATGTGTGAAAGATCCAGAGCTGGAGTATTATTTGGTAATCACAGGGGGAGGGGGAAGCCAGTAGCCTGTAGGACTAGCCACTTGGTGGCTAGTCCTACAGATCAGATTTTGAAGTTTGAAGATATATTAAAAATTTGTAATTTTATTTAATGCTTTACATACCTAGAGAGACACATTCATTGTCAGTGATCTTCTTCACATTTATTGCTTCCTTTTCACATTCTAAGAACTCCAGAAATGCTTTCACAGGTATTGTGCCATCAATCTCATCTGCAAAGCGAACACCTTGTTTGGGGTATTCTTGCTTGTAGTTTTTCAATAACATTTGCAGTCTGGTAAACTCCTTTTCATCCATGCGAAGCAACTTAGCCAACTCCTTAATAGAAACACAGCAGAATATTTAGGATTAAAACTCAAGACTATAAATTTGCTAACTTTCTGTTCTGTTGGCTTTGATAATGGGTAGCTTCAGTCTTGTTCTTCAACTTTTTTTCACAGCCGGTCATCATAGCCAATTGACTAGAAAGCTATGCAAGCATATCAGCTTTATGTACAGTTCATAACAGCGTTCTTCCTAACTAGGCAGTTAACGTTAAAACATTGAGCAAAAAGAGCAGGAGCACAAATAACTTAATTATCAATTCATTTCTTTTTAGGGGTGCCATCTGTCTAACCTACCCGGGTCTCTCTCTCTCTCGACTAACTTGAGTTGTTCCTGCCTATGAGGGAATGTGCTGAACCTAGTCTACTCAGATCCCTTCATCACAACTTCCATCAGCCTCTATATATCTTTAGGGTTTCTTTTCTCCTTCAATCCAACATCCCCCAACCTCTAAAATACCTTTGGAGTGTCTTCCCCCTTCAAAGTAATTCCCGTCAGCCTCTATATACCTTTGAAATTTCTTCCCCCTTCAATGCAATTCACCCAAGCCTCTATACACCTTTGGGTTTTCTCCCGCCCCCCCCAATCCAACTTCCCTCAGTCATTATGTATAGGGCTCCCGGTTTTATGGTATTTCTTTTTTAAACATTTCCATCACTATTTTTTATTTCTATTTTTTATCCAGCTTTATGTTTTGGCGATCTTATTGGTACTTTTCCATATGTATTTTGTGTTTTGAGAATAAATGGAGAAGTAAAATTGTATATTTCTGCATTTATTTAACTGATAAACATGGAGTTATACTTTGCTACCTGCCACGTTTTAGCTAATTAAGCAGCCAAATATAACAAAACACTACATCTACAGGTAAATATTAGCATTACATACAAATGTTTATTAACATATGCCTTTATTTAAGGAAATTTAATGTTGTTGTTTTTTTAACTCTCCATGATGTCTATCCGCTCAACACTTGGCCTAGAATTCATGAAGGACAGCATTGAAAGTCAATCACAAAAAGCACAATTTTCTGTATTTTTCCACTTATACAAATAAATACAGGCAGGATATACAATGTTTTCTGTCTGTATTTATCTGTAAAAATCAGTAAAAACAGAAAACTGGGAGCCTTAATTATATACCTTTGGAGAGTCTTCCCTCCTTCAACCCAACATCTCCCAGCCTCTATACACCTTTAGAGTTTCTTGCATCCAGGGTCTCAACTTCTAAAATTCAGCTTTAAGTACCTGTATAGCACCACAATGGTATATCACTTATTCGCTCTTGAATTTTCTGCCCACTTAAAAAATCATGTGTTACTTATTCCTAGGGATAACAGTGTAAAACTTATTAAGGTTCTTTGGTTTTGCGAAGACTTTTCAACCCTTTCTTCACTTAAGTGTTAATAAAACGGCAGCTACTCAATAAATGCAATTCCCAGGTTACATGATGTACATTATTCCCCTACTGTTACTCTATGGTAGGAAGCATTTTCTTGCTATATGCGCTGAAGAAGCTACAGTGAACCAGGAAATACAGTAGACCAGCAAATGGGGATCTGACTTTGGAAAGCTCATCACTTTTCTCACAATGAGGACTGTACAATGAGGCATTGTGCAGAAAGCCTTCATGTTCCCGGCAAAGATAGTCCTTGATACTTGTTAATGCTCCATCAACAAATGTATTTTTTGCATATCACATAATATAGTTTTCAAAGGGATATATTTCCAGTTTCATTTATGTGTTGATTTTCTTGTGGCTCAAAGGCATATCTCTAGCCATTATCCATGAAATAAAGGTGCACGAGGCAGAGCTATTCTGCCTCTAATTAACTCTGCATTGCCTTCTATGAGTCAGGTGGTGTGAAGAAGGTTGTGGCCTGCTGCAGAGGAGGCAAGACTGAACCAACCTCGGCCTGTTATGTGGTTTGTCATACCCACAGGGATTATACTGTCTAATCCTTCCCCGTCTGTCAGATGTAACAAGGCAAAAAATATAAATCGCCTTACAGTACAGAGAGGACCAAACCACACAGTAAAATATAACCACCTCACAGTACATAGAATGCCAAAACCACACTCTAAAATTCACACTAGTTTTAAATGTGGTGCTCATCAGAATCTCGATATACCACAAACTAGGACCACAGCACTGTAAGAGCCTGTTTATTTTGATAAGCAAACCTCTGTTACCCACCTGGTCTGGGCATATATAACCTGCATATTAAAATAACAATATTTGCTGGTAAATATTTGTGATATAGAATAGTATCATAATTGCTCGGAGGAAATGTGCCCTACTACTATATTCAACCTGTTACAGATCCCCTCTTTGTGTACTACTACTGTATTCAACCTGTTACAGGTCCCCTCTTTATTCTCAAGGCACAAATATTTCCATAAAGACATTGTTAAGTAATTGTAGTTTATAGCTCAATGTTTAATACGCAGCATCTTCTGGGCTCTCTGTAGAGATATAGGAGGGGCCCAATATGTCTGTTCAGAGTATCTATTTTGTAGAACAATGCCTAGGAGTTCCTCTGCATCTAAAGTCTTTGAGATATGCAGGTCTCCTGAAGATTTAAATTCTTAGTTCTACTAAAACAATGAAAACGCCTGGACTTCCCTCAAACTATCTAGGTAGTCTCGGCATAGTTATATAAGTAGAAAGACTGTTTCCATTTAAACATATATAATTCCAGAAAGTTTGCTAAACAGTTCACTTACATTATCTGACACAGACATTTTTGGCTGTAGTTCAGTATAATTCAATTGGCTCACAGAATCATACAGATGCAAAAGCTTAAGCCGTTGAGTGCATAGCTGTAGAAGCCCTTCATCCACACTCTCAAGCTCTGCAAAAGAAAGAAATAAGGAAAATCTCTCAGACACTATTACTTTTGAAAATTATTCTTACATATTTGAAGCAAATGAACACAGTGTGCCACAGAGCACGGAGCCAGGCCCAGTTTAATTTAGTGTTATTCAATGTAGAGGACCATCAATTAGCTCAAAACATGAAAATTACATTAAACCTTAACATATTGACATATTCTGTGAATTGGACTCTATGACTATAGAATTCATATGAGGTCAGGGACAAAAAGACAAGTGGCACTTGCAACGCTGAGGCGTCCAACAGAGTTGAAGGGCCTGGCAGTCCCGGACTTTAAATCCTTTTACCTGCCAGCCGAACTAGAGTGGTATTTTCAGTGGCTTGCACACTAATGCCTAACGAGGGCGAAAGCGAGACCTGTTTCAGGGCTTAAGGACCTTACTAAAACACTATTATGAGTGCGACTCCCATCTGCAGAGGACTCCCAAGAGTTTAGAGTCATTATAAAATGTTGGCATCGATGCCTACAGAAAACTGACATGAAAAATCCCATACTCCCCAGATTTGCCCATAGAGATGCTGCTTAAGTTACCACATGGATGTGCTTGGGAGCGGCTGGAGGAGTGGGTGGCAGTGGGAGCTAACACAGCGAGAGATTTGTTTAGAGAAGGGACATTGATGCCCTGTGAGGACTTTCGCTTGGAATATGAGCTACTCTCTGCTACATGGGGCGATTACGGAAACACTCAGGAAACATTGGTTCATCGGCGTAGTGGAACCCCCTACACATTGAGGAAATATGGGGGCGTGGCTTGGCAGCCGACGGGCATGGACGCGTGAGCGACGAGCTCCGCATCCAGCCCAGCCATAAATCCTGAAACGAGTGTCCCCCGGGCGGTTTGACGCTCCCGGAGGGCTCCCCCTGCCACCTCGGGACCCCTGGAGCAGTCAGACGGAGCGGACCGCGGCGCAGTGGGCGGACGCAGCGACGAAAAGGTGACGGAGGCGGGCGGCCGCCGGCCATCTTAGGCGGCCTCAGAGGAGACGGGAAGCAGCGGCCCACAGTGCAGGCGGAGCGGGCCGGAAGTGAGGCTGCATCGGCCGCGAGCGCCGGAAGTGCCGGCCTGGTCCTGCTGGAGAGTGGCGGCGGGGATCACCCTCGGTGCGAAGCTTGGGGCTGAGGGGCCAGCAGTAGAGAGTGACCTAGAGGCGGCGGCTGCATAATGGAGCAGTGGCGACACGGCGGAAGGCTCTGGGCTGGCGTCGGCGACGGAGGACCTGGGCCTGGGGCGCCCGCAGCGAGACGCCACATGCTAGGTGGGCCAACGCGGTGGGTGCAGTGACCCCTTGGTGGTAGCGGCTTGACTGCCCACAGGCAGCGGACGGGCGGTTCTGGCCCCTGGGTGGAGCGACGACCCCGACGCCTCTCGGAGGACGGTGGAGAGGGCCGGACGCGGCCCTGGACTCTGCGGCTCTAGCGGCGACTGGGGGCCCCCCCGTTGAGGAGCCTGATGAGCAGAAGGAGGGCGCTGACCTCCCGGTGGACTGCAGGCACGGTGGAGCGGGCCCCTGGGGCTGACGAGGGGGTGAGCTGCCCGCAGGTCTAAGGAGCAGCCCGGAGGCCGCCTGGGGAGAGCCTATCGGACGCACCGCCTGGTCGGGAGCATGGTCAAGCCACGACTCAAGCCGGGAGGGCAGTCGGTGGAGTCGGCGGGGGCCCCTACCGATGGCGGCAGGGGTAGCGCTGGCGCCGAATCTGCGGCGGGCCTACAGCAGCGACAGCTTGACCAGATCTTGCAGGCCATAGCGGACACAAAAACGGCGCTGCAGAATGATATCGCCCAGGTATCCTCGGACCTGGGGCTGCTCCGGGCGGATCACAGGAAGCTGGTGGACAGGGTCACGACCACAGAGGACAGGATGGACCTGGTGGAGCCGGCGCAGAAGGTATTGGAGGATCAGACGGCGGATCTCCTACGGCGAGTGGTGACTTTGGAAAAGAGGGCCGAGGATGCTGAAGGGCGCAACCGCCGCAATAACATTCGCGTAGTCGGGCTACCGGAAAAGATCGAAGGGGGAGATATGATAACCTACCTGGAGACCTGGCTGCAGGAGGTGGTGGCGCCCGAGGGACTCACGCGGTTCTTTACTCTGGAGAGGGCGCATAGGGTACCGGCCCGCCCCCCGGACCCGGGCAGGCCGCCCCGGCCGGTGGTGGCCCGACTGCTGCATTACAAAGACCGAGACATTATCCTTCAGAGGGCCAGAACTTCGGGACCTTATCAGGTAGAGAACGCTCGGGTCTCTATTTACCCGGATTACCCCATGGAGGTGCAGCGCAGACGTACCTCATTCCTGGCGGTGAAGAAAGCACTGCGGGAAGAGGGGCTGCAATACTCTTTGTTGTTCCCGGCCCGTCTCCGAGTGGTGATGGATGGGGAAGCGGTCTTCTTCACTGACCCTGCAGCAGCCTGGAGTTGGTTGGAGACGGCCAGGCCCCGAGCGACGGCGCATGATGCTGGAGAGGGGCCACGGGGTACTCCGACGAAGGCCCGTCGCACCAGACGCAACAGGGCAAGGACAGTGGGGGCCCGATCTCCGGGTGCGTCCCAGACGGCACTGGAGAGGCGAGCCGCGCTGAGGGCGGTCTCTGTGATCTCCGGGGCCACGGCCTCCCAGCCCAGCGAGGATTCGGGCTCTAGGAAGGGCACGGAGGACTCCCAATCGGATGGCGTTGTCGACGAAGCGGAGGAGCTGCCAGATGTTACCCCGGGGACGGCAGACGGCATGTTGGACGCTTGAAGGTTTGGGGTGTGCTTGGGCCCTGAACTAAGGGACTTGGGTTGGGAGGACTGGGTACGTGTGGAAAGGGACACTGCTTCGGGCTCGCTGGGGCCTACGGAGGGCCGAATAGCGGGTGGCGCCCATGGCTGGACGGTCTGGAGATTCTGGGGGACCCCGGGGGTGGGGGTGGGGGAGCCTGCGGGGGATGGCCTGCTGGGGGGGGCGACATTGATGGAGTCTGGGCATGGATGCTTTGGGGAGGACCACTGTCAACCCGTCAGGCGTAGAGTCACCACCTCAACCTCACGGACATAGTGAGACTCTGGTGGCTACCAGAGTATTTGGTTTCTGTTTGGGGGAGTATTTGGATGGGTGACTGCGGTTTAGAGCCTGTTCTGGGGAGGGGTGGGGATTCGGGGAGTTGGGGTGTATTAGGGAGTCAAGGGATTGTCAGTGTGCCTAGGAGGGGTAGGATGGGATGGTTGATCCGACGATGGGATGGGGACCCCCCTTGAATTGAGAATTGTGACTTGGAATGTGAGAGGGCTCACCTCTATGGTGAAGAGACATAAAATCCATGCATACTTAGTGCGGAGAGGGGTCCAGGTAGCCTTCCTTCAGGAGACCCACTTAGATAAAGAGGAGGGGAAGGCATTGCAGCGGCGCTGGCGGGGCCAACTATACTACACCACCTTCTCGAGGTTTGCTCGGGGGGCTCTGATCTGGGTGAGAGCGGGTGTCCCTTTCCAACCCCTGATGATATTGGTGGACCCGGAGGGCAGGTTTGTAGCAGTGCAGGGGCGGCTGGATGGGAGGGACTTGAGCATGTGTAGCGTATATGCCCCTAATGTAGACCAGGCGGCGTTTTTCTCTAGGCTGTCAGGGCAGTTGGCGGCGTATTTGACGGGGCCTGTTGTGCTGGGAGGGGACTTTAATTCTGTCACGGATGTGGAGTTGGATAGATCCCACCCCCCCCGGCACAGTCGGCGGTGCGTCGGGTGGCTACTGCTCGGAGTAGCTGGCAGGGCACCTGGGGTCTGGTGGATACCTGGCGTGCTCATCACCCGCTGGACAGGGATTACTCATTCTATTCTGTCCCCCATGAGCTGTATGTCAGATTGGATGGTATATTGTGCTCCTCGGACGTCCAACCGCTGATGCGACATAGTGAGTATCTAGCGAAAACTCTCTCGGATCATAACCCCTGTCTGGGGGTGTTGCAGTGGTCCAGGCAGCGGCAAGCTATTCCCACGTGGCGTCTTAACCCCCTGCTCCTGGAGGACCCGGTCTTCCGGGCTGAGGTTAGCGACTGCTTAACACAATATTTCGAGCGAAACTCGGGTACGACGGCGAGCCGGGCGACGGAATGGGACGCGCTCAAGGCGGTGGTCAGGGGGGTCTGCATCTCGTCCATGGCTGGGATGAGGAAGTCGCTGCTGAAGGAGGTGGAGGGGGCGGAAGCCCTGCTGGGGGCGGCGGAACAGGCGCATCAGTCGGGGACTGGAGAGCTGGCCGCGGTCGCTGAGGCGCGCGAGGCGGTGGCGGTGCAGGTGGAGAGGCTCCGCTGCTTTGACCATAAAGGCTACCTAATGAGAGCGCACGCGGAGCGTGACAAGGTGGGATCCCTTTTGGCTTGGTTGGCGAACCCGGCGGCCCGGGGGGAACCGATACTGGCCCTGACTGACGCGGGGGGCGCCCCGGTGTATTCCCAGAAGGGGATAAATCAGCAGTTCGCTGGTTATTATGCTGGGTTATACGACAGCACCATGGCGGGGGAGCCGGAGGGCCTAGCGGACTTCTTGTTGGAGGCCCGCCTGCCTCGCCTAGACCCGGAGGTGGGGAAAGAACTTGGCGGTGCCATATCGCTGGGTGAAATTCGGGCGGCGATTCGACAAATGGCGCGCCGGAAAACCCCGGGGGCGGATGGGCTGCCTGTCGAGTTCTATGTGGCGTTTTCGGACCTGTTGGCCCCACAGCTGCAGGCCCTCTACGGCGAAGCTTGGCGACGTGGGCGTCTACCCGCCTCTGCTCGGGAGGCGATTGTGATCCCCTTATTAAAACCCGGAGGGAAGGCCGACGCGCACACGGCTTATCGGCCGCTCTCCATGTTGACGGTGGACTACAAGATATTGAGCAAGGTACTGGCGTCGCGCCTCCTGGGTCATATGGCCGCCTTAGTCCACCCGGATCAGGCGGGCTTCATTCCTCGACGGAGCACTGCCACTTCTGTGAGAAGGTTGCTGCGAGGGATGGAACTGGACCGGGAGGCCTTCCCGGAGGCCTGTACGTTGTCGGTCGACATAGAAAAGGCCTTCGACAGTGTGGAATGGCCTTATTTGTACCGAGTGTTGCGGGAGTTCGGCTTGGGGGAGGACTTTGTGCGCTGGACCTCGTTACTTTATAGCGAGGCTACAGCCCGGGTGAAGACAGGGGTCACCATATCGGCCTCATACCATGTCCGGAGGGGGACGAGACAAGGGTGTTCCCTCTCCCCCCTGCTGTTCGCGCTGGCCATTGAACCATTGGCGGCTCATGCCCGACGAGGGGGTGCGTATGTAGGGGTGGCGTTGCGGGAGGATACGCATTATATCTCCCTCTATGCGGACGATCTACTGATGTTCTTGGAGGACGCGGCGGGTGCACTGGAGGGAGCGGTGGCCTTATTGGAGGTGTTTGGTCGGCTGTCCGGGCTTAAGGTCAATTGGCGTAAAACCTGTTTGTTCCCGCTGTCGCGAGGGGGACAACCCCCGCAGGCGTTAGGCCAAATCCGCTGGGAAGGCAGCTGTCTCCGTTATCTGGGGGTTAACATCTATCATACCCAGGCTGATTTGCTGGATGGTAATGTGGGTAGGGCGCTTCGGGGCCTAAGGGGTAGTATGGGATTTTGGAAAACGCTCCCGCTCTCGTGTGCTGGGAGGGTGGCGCTGCTGAAAATGGTGGCGCTGCCGCGGCTCCTTTACTATTTTCGCACCCTTCCAATATGGATCCCAGCGTCATTTTTTGCGGCACTGCGGGTACTCACCACGAGCTTCATTTGGGGTTCGGGGAGGCGTCGAGTGGCGCTGACCACCTTGCGGCGACCGCGGGCGGAGGGAGGCTTAGCGGCTCCGGATTTCGAATGGTATTATCTGGCGGCCCAGCTCCAGTGGCTCACGCAGGCGGTGGCCAGGGAGTACAGGGGCCCGGACGGTCCCCAGGGCAGGCTAATCCCGCGCCACGTGCTGGCCTTTATAGTCCTTCACCAGAGGCTGGACCTCGCCCAGCTCACCTTGGAGGAGCGTACTCTCCGGTTATGTTGGAATAGATGCCAGAGAAAGGCTGCCATAGTTCACCCCTATGCCCCTGAGATCCCCCTGGGGATGTGCACGGCGTTCCCGCATGGAGGAGACTGGTCGGGGTTGGCGGTCTGGGAGGAAATGGGGGTCCAGATGGTAGGGGATCTATTTCGAGAGGGAGCACTGCTGCCTTTCCAAGACTTGCAGGACTCTTATGGGCTTCCGCGGGGAGACTTCCTGCTCCATGCGGCCTTGGTGGCGAGCCTCCAGAGGCATTGGAATGTGGGGCTGTCGGAGCCCCCGACTGCCACGGGTTGCCAATATGTGGTGATGGCGGCGGGGACGACCAAGGCCATCACATGCCTTTATCGTAGGCTGTCAACGGAGAGCCTCCCCCCATTGGGCGCCTTGAGGGGAAAGTGGGAGGCGGACCTGGGGAAGGAGATCCCTGAATCCACATGGTCCACGCTGGTGCGGAGGGCATGGAAGGGGACGAGGAATGCCAGGTTCCAGCTTGTCCAGTTTTTTACGCTACACAGAGCGTACCTGACGCCGGCAAAGGTATTACAATATTTCGGGGGAGCGCACTCTCAGTGTCCGCGGTGCGGGGCGGACGGAGCAGACTTCCGACACATGTTTTGGGCCTGTAGGCAGTTGGGGGACTACTGGGAAGCAGTGGTGGAGTGCCTGAACCAGGTTACGGATCGCTCCATTGGTCCGGAGATGGGCACCTGCTTGCTGCTTTGGTTCCCCCACACCCGTCGCACGAAGGTCACGAGCAAATTCTATGATTTAGGGCTGATATTGGCCAAGAGGGAATTGACGCTGCACTGGAAATCCCGGGGGGGACCCAGTTTCCTGCGCTGGAGATCAGCCCTGGAGCGCTGGGCGGGGGCTGAGGGCACGCTCCGGGTGCAACTGGCCCTCCGGCGAGATGACGAAAAAGCGCTAGCGACAGCCCGGGCGTGGGAAGCGTTGGTGGTAGAACTCCAGGGGCTGATGTCCGAGCCGGGGGAGGAGGGGAGCGGGCCTGATGTGGAAGTGGTAGTGGGGAGTGGGGAGTAGTGGAGGCGACTGGCGGGCCCTGACCGACTGCACTCTGGATAGGGTTGGGGGGAAGGTATTGTGGCTGCAGGGAGAGGTGGGGCTCCTGTATTGCATTGACTGAGGGGAGGGGAAGCATCGAGCGTGGGACCGGGGTAGCAGGCGGGGGCACACTGACAGAGGGTGGGGGGCGGGGGGGGAAGGGGCCGGGTGGGACAGCTGAGTGGGAATGCTGGTATATGTGGGGTATTTCCTGACTGGGCGGGGATTGAGAGCTGGTTGTTGTATTGCTGTGTATGAAAACAATAAAAAATGTTTAAAAAAAAAAAAAAAAAAAACATTGAGGAAATATGAATTTTATGATCAGTTATGTCCCCTATCGTAGACCCCAACGGCTCCATGTGCATGCTACAAGTACATGTATGTTCCCTCCAGTTCCAGTTATGAAGACGCAAATACATGTGCGTCCACCGTCAACATGTCCTCTTTCAGATCCGCCATGAATGGGTCAGATATTCCATTCCTAAGTATGAAAGGCCACCGACTTTATGTGGTTCACTTTCCACATTTTACAGATTCAGGCGAGTAGGCCCTGAATTCTGCCATCAAGCCTTTTCCTGCCTTCTGTCTCTGAAAGCTCCGGTCCGAGCCCGCATCTGTATCCCTGAACTTTGTCCTACTCCCTGCGCGGCTAACGGTGCCTGATCCGGCCGTTGCTTGCCAAAAACTGTATTTCACCTTCAAGATTATCTTCTTCGCTCCTCATCCGATGCATTCCTGTCTAGTAGTTTAGGTAAACATTCTTCCAGCTACCGAGCAAAGGGCCAGGCCTCACTGTCCTCATGCAAGTAATTCATAGCCCCTGTTACCATGGAAGATCCCTGCCCCCTCGCATCTCATGTAGACACTTAGACGCTTGTACACGCACTAACAGTCAGTATAGAATAGATTCCGTCCTAGAGACCTTTCCTTTTGGATAATACAGTTCTTTAAACATAAGATATTAGATATGATTTGGGATTAGGTTGACATGACCCCTCAGACTTCTGTCTCCACATGTAGAGCTAAATGTCAAGTCCCCTACACCCTCTAGTTGCACGTCACTCACACGTCATGCGGCTGCGCGCGCATCTCTGCCAAGTATTTTCTGCTGACATTGCAGGATTCTCTTATGGATCCACCCACTTGTGACATCATGTTTAATGACGTATCTAGTTACGCCTATATGTACGCCTTTTTCATTACGTATGTGTATCATTATCTGTATTATCAGCTGTTACGCCTCCTGCATCTGTCTTAATGTAATACTTTTCATATAAATATCATTACTTGTCAATAATGTATTGCCTTCCCTTCCTGAACCTTCGTGGTGATGGAATTTGAAGCCTACAGTTCGAACTGTAATTCCTTTGTAGAGGAATAAAGCCTTTTAGAACCTCTAATACCACGGATTCTGCCTCTTATATTTACTGAGTTATTCTTACTAGACTTTACCGCATAAAAAATAGTACCGGTAATGAAATATTTACCACATAAATTGGCGCCCGAATAGGGACACTTTCTCTTCTCACGCGCCGGAGGTGCGTTGCAGGCCCGGTCTCCTGCCACAGCTGAACGGACAAAAACGCGTACCCGCAGGATTTCCTGTATCTCCCTCCGGCCAAGCGGGGGTGACTGAGGCTGCGATCAACACCCAGACGAGGCGGTGAGAAGTGCGAAGTATCCCGACCAGAGCCTAGCTGAGAGAGCAAGATCCGAGGTATACAGAGGCCCACCAGGTTCCGAAGTTCCGAGTCCAGTCGAGTCGAGTCCAGTCCGGTCCAGTTTCAGTTCAGTTCCGAGGCCTTCCGTTCCGCGCTACCCGGTGAGTACCATTGCCGGGGAGGCATTTAAACGTGCACATAGGTTGTGCCGGTCAAGACGGGTTTGGGTACACAAATCCGGTCTGCACTGTTTCAGCAGTGTATCTGTACTGTTTAGCAGTATATCTAGTATGTCTTGCATATAATTCAGTATTATCTAGTGTCAGTATTATGTCAGTAACTAGTTTCCTATTAGTTATCATCGTTCGTTAACTGTTAAATGTTAAATGTTTTAATACGTTCTACATATTGTGGTGTGAATGATTGTTCATTATTGTGTTTATTGTATTAAGTGTGTTCAAAATTAAGTAATAAGGTCTAAAAATGCCGCTCTTTTCAAAATTAAGACAGATCAAAACCAGAAAAGGGGTACTCGAAGAAGCTGTTCCCATTCCACCTAGGGACACTCCAGGGTACTTTATGTATCATAAACATGGCCTAGATGCCGTATTATTTCTTGATTTATGGGTGGACTACACCAAAGATTTACCAGAAAGTCAGAGATGGCCCGCAGCTGGGACCTGGGATGCAGATTGCATCATGAGAGTAGAAGAAGAATTATGGAAAAAGAAAGCCAGACAGTCACAGAAAGATGCCATTGAATTATGGCGTAAAGAATCATATAGACGTACAGAAAAAGCGCTCAGACAGGAAGAGAAAGGTAGGGAGAATTCGAATAAAACCCGAGAAAATTTATTAATTGAAGAAGGTACCCGAGTAAAGGCAGAACAAGTAGACAGACAACGAAACACTCTTATGAATGGTATGTATCCTCTTCTGGCCGAAGGGTTACCTCAGGCCACCCCGGAAATACCGAAAAACTTGACACCCCCATTGCTCCCGATAAAAGCACATCCCAAAACAGCAAAAGATATTTTCCTTTCTTCCTATTTAGATGATGTAGCTCCGGAATATGCTAATGTTCCGCCACACGCACCGCCCACTGATGGTGCTCAACGCCAAGATCATCCGTCCGTATCCCCGCAACAACAAACTCCTACGCACATTCCCACAGGTCCATCTGCTTCTACCGCTTTTCCTACATCTACAGTTTCTATCTTACATCCAACAAATCCTTTCGTGCCTAGCACCTCAGACGGTGCGACAGGAGGTGCGACAGACATTTTTGCCACGCCACCCCGAGGAAATAAATTATCCCTTAGAGATTTAGCATACGAACGTACACCCCAACTAGCAACTTCAGACTTGTTTAAAGAGCACCTAGTGGATTGTAGATATGATCCTGTGCCCGGTAGACGGGACGGTATGCTGTTGTCATCACTACGTATACGACGAGCTTCAAGATATTTAGCGACGCTACCAGGAATGGTGGCACATTTAGACAATATATATCACTTTGTCCAATCAGGGCGAGGCCCTGAAAGTATTGACGAAGCTATGGAATACCAGAAAGTGGATGTACAGAGACAACTGTTACGCTTCTTCATAAACTGTGTGATCAGAAACCAAGACAGGCCTGAGGTAGAGCAGAAGGAAATACAAGTACTTACCAAATGGGGTCAGAATATATCAGAAGGGAAACATGATAAACAGACATGTATAGTAGTTATGTGCCGAAAGATCCGTAAAGAAGTAGAACGAATACATACAGAAAGATTAGAGTCAGATCTACATGAATCAGAGGGAGAGGAGGACGAAATGCCTACAGGACAATTAGAAACGATGGCTTATGTAGGTAAAGGAAGATCTTTTAATAATACCAGATGTTTCAATGATCAGATACGTCCGATACGTCCAGAATGTAACAGACATCTTCAAGCCCCTATGTTAAATACAAGGTCTCCTGAACACCTATTCCAAGCCGCTGATAAACTACTCCGAGACCGAAGGGGGTACCATATGCTCGATACCATGGATGAACAAGAATTGGCCAGGTCAGCAGTACAATGGGCTGGCAGTCCCGACAAATACAGTGAAGATGCACTAGCACACACGTTTCTGAACCTTACCCCATACGAACAGCGTTTAGCTGGTATATACATGATTCAACACCTCCTTATATTATATAAAAGCCAACACTCCGATCCTGGACCCCTACCTGACCTATTGACAGAATTACTCACGAATAAATGGAGAGGTTCAGGTACTGATCTAATTAAAGAAATTCTAGAATTTCGAAACCAGTATAGAGTTTTCGTATGCCCAGAACATGTTCCAGTTCCCACTATGGGAAGAAAAATGTATCACATAGATAGACAGAACCCATTACGCGAAGTACACCCAATCAGAGGTGAAGATAATAATTTTACACGCGTGTTTGTGTACACGCCTATAACTAAAATTGAATTACTAGAAATGAAGAAAGTAGTACCCAGCCATGACAAGCGTCCAGCAGGTTTCCACCGTGAGATAAAAGACATGTTACTCATGGGAGAGTATACCTACCCCGACATTATGAAAATATTAAAAGTATTAATGCCTGCCGGTGTTTACGAGAAACTCAAAGAAAAGGAATGGGAGGTGGGAGACCAAAAGATAGATTGGACAGCATTAGAAAACGAAGAAAAGGCTCGAGCTGCAGGATCAGGGCTTGGGGAAAAGACTACAGCACTACCAGGATTACTAGTGCAGGTACTGCCACGTTTATTAACTACGAAAAAGGAGGACTGGGGTGCAATCTCAGCCTGTAAACAAAAGCAAGATGAAGACACTAGTGATTTCTATTCCCGATTTGAAAAATGTTTTGGTATAAATAGTGGCATAAAAGCAAGTAGTGAGTCATATCCACATCTGTTTGTGACAAAATTAGTTGAAAATTCCCTACCACAAGTTAAGAATAGAGTATTGAAATTTGAGAGTACCTGGCAAGGTAATACCCCGTCACAGATGTTACAGATGTTACAATATCACCACAATAGAATTAGAGAAGAACAAGAACATGAACAAAGACGTATGAAAGACACGAAAATGAAAATGCTTGTGGCTCAGTCAGTTCCAGCTGATGGTCATAAAAAGGGTGATTCCACAGGTCCGGCGAAAGGGACATGCAACTATTGTAAACAACAAGGTCATTATATACACAATTGTCCAGTTCTGAAACATAATATCGCCACGGGTAGAACCCAGGAAAGACCACGTCCACCTAGACAAGATCAGAATCAACAACAAATCCCTCAGCATGCACAATCTAGGCCAGCTCCGCAACAGCCAGCTCCGCAACAGGCAGCTCCACAACAGATCGTAGCACCACCACAAGCGCAGCCTATTGCTGCAACACAAGCAACGACACAACAGATGTACCAGTATGCACAAAATGACTATCCCGATTATCAGCGCTACACATGAAATAGCCTAGAGAGGGAAGTTGGCTTACCCCTTATCGAGGTTCCTGTAGATCAAGAGGGACCTTATGTTCATAGTGAACTATTAGGGGAAGACAGAAAGTTTTTACTTGATACAGGGGCAAGCAGAACAACTATACGACGCAGTGAAGTTCCAGGGGCACCCCTCTCAGGCTCACAGAATATTTCCCTTGGATTCTCAGGAAAGCCTATCATTAATGAAGTAACGCAACCCCTTCCACTTACGGTTGGTCCATTGACACGAACAACAGATTTATTGCTTACTAAATCATGTCCAGAAAACTTGTTAGGTATAAAAACATTGAAAGCTCTAGGAGCTATAATATGTTGTTCTCCGGAAGGAGTACGATTATTTTTACGTGATTTCAAAGGTCACTATATGTCCAGAGACATGGACCACCGGCTGCAGAATTTACCTACACATTTATGGGCACAAGGCCCTACTGATGTTGGTTGCATGAACATTACACCATATCGAGTCACACTAAAAACAGGAGTGGTACTACCACGAATGCGACAATACAAGTTACCACCAGATGCTATTGTGGCTTTGCTGCAAATCATTGACGAGCTCATTGCACAAGGAGTGGTTGTAGAAACCAACTCCAATGTATGTAATTCCCCGATAATTCCGATTCTTAAAAGAACGGATCCAAAAGCATCACCAGTATATCGATTAGTTATTGATCTGCGCGAATTAAATAAATGTATTGTACCACAATACCCTGTGGTCCCAGATATCTCTTCATTACTAACAGCTATTGACTCAGAAGCAACGTTCTTCACTGTAATTGATCTCAAGAATGCTTTCTTTAGCGTCCCAATAGATCCGGAAAGTCAATATTTGTTCGGATTCAGTTTAAATGGACGAAGTTTTAAATTCACACGCGCTCCTCAAGGATTCACAGAAAGCCCCAGCATCTATAGCCAAGCACTGAAACGAGAACTTGACAGTATCCACATGCCAGTTAACACTGCCTTGCTTCAATATGTCGATGATCTGCTGATCACCGCCCGAAGCGAACCTGAATGTGAAACAGCGTCACTGACGGTTTTGAAATTTCTGGCCGACAAGGGGCACAAGGTGTCCCCTTCTAAGCTGCAATTCTGTGTCCAGCAAGTTGTTTACCTTGGGCACTCGCTGTCCAAGGAGGGAAGACAGCTTACACCTGATCGCATCCAGTTAATTGCTAACATGCTACCACCCAAGACACAAAAGGAGGTGCGGGCTTTTATAGGCCTCACTTCATACTGTAGGCAGTGGATCCCTCAATATGCATTTCTAGCAAAACCACTCATTCAGTTGACAACACAGGAGGCAGCCACATCGACTGTCCTCCCTTGGACTCAAGAACATATACATGCCTTTGAAAGCTTAAAGAAAGCTTTATACCAAGCACCTGTTTTAGCAACACCATGTTACAGTAAACCTTTTACACTCTTTGTTACAGAACGCGAAGGTACTGCCTTGTCAGTACTCACTCAGGAACAAGCAGGATCACACAAACCATGTGCTTATTTCTCTAGTACATTAGATCCAGTAGCTCAGGCTCTTCCTGCGTGCCTGAAATCAGTGGCAGCAACAGCTTTGGCAATCAGACAAAGCGATGCCATAGTGTTAGGACATCAATTGTCAGTACAAGTACCACACGCAGTAGAGGTTCTCTTGAACCGCACACAAACACAACACTTGACTATAGCAAGACTCACCGGTTATGAATTAACATTGTTTCAGCCACACATAGAAATCAGACGTTGTAATACATTAAATCCTGCCACACTTTTGCCAGTAAACGGAACAGATCCATTAGCACATGATTGTATTGAAGTCATTACTATCACGACGAAACCCAGACAAGACTTGACAGACATCCCTTTATCAGATCCGGACCTAACATTGTATGTGGATGGTTCATGTATGAGAACAAGTACAGGAGAGTTAGTGGCCGCTTACGCAGTCACAACAGACACTGAAATCGTTGAAACAAATTGTATTAACACTTTGTCAGCTCAAGCAGCAGAACTCATCGCTCTGACACAAGCCTGTATTCAAGCCAAAAATAAGAAAGTCAACATATACACAGATTCACGCTATGCATTCGGAGTCGTCCATGACTTCGGCGTACTGTGGCGAGAGAGAGGTTATTTAACTTCTCACGGTGCCCACATCCAACACGGACCCCTCATTCAAGCTCTATTAGACGCGATTCATCTACCTACTGCAATATCGATTATGAAATGCAAAGCTCATACAAAAGTTACCGACATCATTTCTCAGGGAAACGACCTAGCTGACAGAACAGCTAAACAGACTGCTCAGAACCAGACTCATACAACTGACACGACAAAGACAATAGTTCCGACACCAACACATTGCATGACAGTTAAGGATCCCGCCCTTGATGTAATTGACATACAGACACATGCTACACCCGAAGAAATAAAGAAATGGACTGAATTAGGAGGGATCCAAACGGATCAAGGATGGATGACGAAGGAAAAATCTATATGGTTTCTTCCCGACTCCATGGTTCAAGTCATCATTAACACAATACATAGTCCAGCGCACCTAGGAGAAAAAGCTATGCTAGACAGCATTCAACACATTTGGTTCAACAAACATCTGCGAGCAGCAGCCAAACAGAAAGTACGTACCTGTATGATATGTTGTCAGTTTAATCCAGGTAAAAGCATCCCCGTAGAGCAGGGTGGATTTCAACCTCCCGATCATGCTTTTGAAGTCCTCCAGATGGATTATATCCAGATGGAACGATGTCGAGGATTCAAATATGTTCTCGTAGTTGTCTGTGCTCTTTCTCGTTGGACAGAAGCCTACCCGGTTTCAGATTACACTGCCCCGACTACTGCCAAACAGCTAGTTCGAGAATTTTTCCCACGATTCGGTTTGCCACGTGTTGTATACTCAGATAACGGCCAGCCATTCTCATCCGAACTAATGAAACACGTTTCACTTCTGTTAGGTTACCAATGGAAATTCCACTGTGTTCGACATCCCGAGGCAGCAGGTCTTGTGGAACGTCATAATCAAACTCTGAAAATCAGATTGTCCAAAATATGTAGAGAAAAAGGTGTCGATTGGATAGTAGCCTTACCAGTTGCGCTCTTTTACATGAGAATGGTAGCACATTCTCGAACAGGGCTATCCCCGTACGAGGTGATCTTCGGTAGACCACCAAATATGTGGGGGACGCCTATACCTCGTAAAATCACTGATGTTGACTGTAATATGCTGACAGATTACCTGGCTTCCTTGATGTCTGCACTACAATCTTGTCGTTCACAGGTAGCTGCAGCTTTTCCCGATAACACTGAGGTAAAGCCCCATGACGTGGTTCCAGGTGATCTGGTTCTTGTGAGGAATTTCGACCGGAAGACCCAGCTGGAGCCCAGGTGGAAGTCGCCCAAACTCGTCTTGCTGACAACAAGGACAGCCGTGAAGGTTGAGGGACGTAAAGGGTGGCTGCACTCGAGTCATATCAAGAAATTTTATGGACTACCGTCCGATGTGAACACTCAGCCCTGCATTCCCTCACAGACAGACTCAAAGCTCCCCTTGGTTGAACAAACAAAAAACGAACTCTATAAACTGAAACTAAGGTCTAGCAAGTCAGACAATTTGATTGTTTAAGTCCTCTCCAAGGTGAATCGGTTGAATTTGTCTCTGACATGTATCCTCTAGACCGAAATAGAGAGAGAAATAGACAGATAAAGCTTAAAAAACATGCGTACTGTAAATCGCTTCGTAGTCACTGCACAGTTACATTATTAATTTTGTTTTTTCTAAGTTTTCTGATCATCATTTCTAGTGTATTGCTACATATGTATTACCCTATTTCTAAGCGTGCTTACAATGTTACTGCTGAACATTCTTTTAGCGAATTACCTCCGCATGAGTTGTCTTATAGATTTGCGCTGCGCAACAATACTTTTATTAGTATGTTACATCATTCCCATCAGATCAGCAATGCTACCAATTGTTGGATATGTGGCCGACTCCCTCCCTATCAGAACTATAAGGGAGTTTTGCCTCTCTTTCCGTATCCGTTCACACACAATGGCTCCTGTGGAGCATGGTTTAGTTTGATTAATTCCCTAGATTCAAATTCCGTAGTTTATCAAGACAACTGGGTATGGGGAAACCTGAACCTAGTTTTGCTTAAAGTCTGTTACCCTAACAAGGAGGGACTTCCCAAAAGAACAGGAACTGATCTAGAAAATGAAGTATATGGATTAGGTAACTTTACACTTAACCTCATGATTCTGAATGTTGAATCTGAAGCTACACCAATCTTGCCCGCTATGTCAGTATTTCCAGTTAAAGGTGAATTATGTGTAAGAAAGAATGGCTCCATACACATGGGCCATAGTAAATGTACCACTGTAATAAGATTCAGTGATCAAGGCAAGTCTACATTCAGAGCTTCCCGTCATTCCTACTTCATATGTGGCCAGACTGCATATATACGTTTACCTCTAGATTGGGATGGTACCTGTTACATAGCATTCCTTCTGCCGCCTGTTTTTCTAGCCCCTCCTGATTATCACAGAAATACCCATTTAGTACACAATAGACAGCAGAGAGATCTCCCGATTGTCGATTACACTGAAACGGCATGGGAGCAATACACAGATTTCAATAAAGGTTTCTTTCCCTATATAGGAACAGTCACTAATAGTAAACTGATACGTAGATTAACTAGAACCCTTGAAGCAGTAGTAAACGAGACTACTTCCGCCCTAGGCAATTTAACAGAAGAGCAGTCTGCTATGCGGATTGTAGTGCTTCAAAATCGTCTTGTCCTTGACGTCATCCTGGCCGACAGGGGCGGAGCTTGTAGGGTCATCGGATCAAGTTGCTGTGTTTTCATACCAGAAAATTCGCCGTCAGTATATAAAGCCATAACTCGCCTTCATAAGATTATAAGCCAGATACACCAGAGTCCAGGCACCTGGACTTGGTCCGGTTGGTTCTGGAGCGTGTTGTCAGCCTGGGGATGGAGGATCCTATCCTTCCTAGGTATTGGCTTTCTCATACTATTCAGTTGCTGCTTATGTCTACAATGTGGGCCAGCGATTTGTGGCCTGTGTGCCACATCGTGTATCCCGCATCCAAGTTTTCGTTCAAAATCCCGGAAGAATAAAGAAGAACAAATGATGCTATATGAACAGATCGATGGATTGATGAAGATCGATATCTCCTGAGGGTCCGTAGGGGACAAGGAGGGAATGAGGAAATATGAATTTTATGATCAGTTATGTCCCCTATCGTAGACCCCAACGGCTCCATGTGCATGCTACAAGTACATGTATGTTCCCTCCAGTTCCAGTTATGAAGACGCAAATACATGTGCGTCCACCGTCAACATGTCCTCTTTCAGATCCGCCATGAATGGGTCAGATATTCCATTCCTAAGTATGAAAGGCCACCGACTTTATGTGGTTCACTTTCCACATTTTACAGATTCAGGCGAGTAGGCCCTGAATTCTGCCATCAAGCCTTTTCCTGCCTTCTGTCTCTGAAAGCTCCGGTCCGAGCCCGCATCTGTATCCCTGAACTTTGTCCTACTCCCTGAGCGGCTAACGGTGCCTGATCCGGCCGTTGCTTGCCAAAAACTGTATTTCACCTTCAAGATTATCTTCTTCGCTCCTCATCCGATGCATTCCTGTCTAGTAGTTTAGGTAAACATTCTTCCAGCTACCGAGCAAAGGGCCAGGCCTCACTGTCCTCATGCAAGTAATTCATAGCCCCTGTTACCATGGAAGATCCCTGCCCCCTCGCATCTCATGTAGACACTTAGACGCTTGTACACGCACTAACAGTCAGTATAGAATAGATTCCGTCCTAGAGACCTTTCCTTTTGGATAATACAGTTCTTTAAACATAAGATATTAGATATGATTTGGGATTAGGTTGACATGACCCCTCAGACTTCTGTCTCCACATGTAGAGCTAAATGTCAAGTCCCCTTCACCCTCTAGTTGCACGTCACTCACACGTCATGCGGCTGCGCGCGCATCTCTGCCAAGTATTTTCTGCTGACATTGCAGGATTCTCTTATGGATCCACCCACTTGTGACATCATGTTTAATGACGTATCTAGTTACGCCTATATGTACGCCTTTTTCATTACGTATGTGTATCATTATCTGTATTATCAGCTGTTACGCCTCCTGCATCTGTCTTAATGTAATACTTTTCATATAAATATCATTACTTGTCAATAATGTATTGCCTTCCCTTCCTGAACCTTCGTGGTGATGGAATTTGAAGCCTACAGTTCGAACTGTAATTCCTTTGTAGAGGAATAAAGCCTTTTAGAACCTCTAATACCACGGATTCTGCCTCTTATATTTACTGAGTTATTCTTACTAGACTTTACCGCATAAAAAATAGTACCGGTAATGAAATATTTACCACAACATCACTGTTATCATTATATGGTAATTTCCTCAGGCAGTTTTAAGGGTGTCTCTTGCATCTGTAGAGCTATTAGAGAAGACACTATAGGCCCACTGAAAACACTAAGATCCGTTTGGGAGGAAAATATGGGCATCCCCCTGCCACTGGCGGCATGGGTGAAGATACTAGACGGAATCTCCAAAGTGTCCTGTAGTGCTTGGTTTAAATTGATTAACTTCTATGTCTTCTATAGGGCATATTTTACGCCAGAGAGTAATAAACGGTACTTCCATGTAGAGGGGGCAGCCTGTCCTAGTTGCAGGGCCCTGGGAGCCAATCTGATGCATATGCTTTTTGGGCCTGTCCTTCGATTGGTGAGTTCTGGGAGGAGATCACAGGGTAGAGTTGCTACACTTCTCGATGGCGAGGTACCTTGTACCCTGGGTCACTGCCTATGGGGGTGGTTCCCCCATACTTCTAAAAATAAAGTGACCAGTAAGTTCCAGGATCTGGTCTTCGTACTGGCCAAGTGTGAAATCACCTTAAACTGGAAGTCACAATATGTGGTGGCGAGACATCATCAAAAGCCAGGATCGGAACCAAAAACTACAGATTTTCTAGAACAACAGATTACTGCTTAGGGGTATCTTTAAATAAATACCGCACCCCCTAACCTTACCTGCTAAAATCCATCCTAATCTTTGAATGAGCTGAATATTTTTATATTTAAAAGGGAATTAAGCCAAGTTATATGCTGGTGCCTCTTATTTTTACTTTATGTACTATTCATTTGGAGGAGGGGTTGCATCAAATATTCTTCTCCATTGATGGAGAATTCATTTTAAGAAGAGGAACTTTCCTTCAGTGGTTAATCAGTACTCGAGTTACATGGATTATTTAAGTTTAAATAGCAATGTTGAACAAGAGTTGGTACTTACGCCTAAATAGGACTGGCTTTAATGTGCTAATGCATTCAAACATAGGCATGCAAAGATAGCCATACAAAAATGATTTTTTCACACATTAGAGCATTCAAGCCAGAGGACGTGGCTATCCCAATGCTTGTTGTGCTAGATGGGTACCTCTGCAGTGGGGCAAGTCACCTTGCAGCCCTGATAAAGGGATGAGAGTAACCTGACCATGATGAGGTGCTTATTTTCAGAGGCAACAGCCAAGGAATGATTGTATCCTAGTTGGGCTTTACTTTTTTACGGAGTAGAGGGCTTGTGAACACACTAGAAAACAAGCATTATTGATTAAAAATGGTCTGATAAAGAAAAAAAAAACATCTCCACAATCTATCACCTCTTTAAAACTGTAAGAAATAAGGTGAAAAAACAACATGAAATTTGCAGAAACTGAAAATTGATGTTTTGCTTTGTTTCTGTTCCGAAACAAAATGTCTCCAGGCTATCTGAAGATTTAAAATGCAGCCATAAACCACCAGTAATAATATTCATATTTTATAGTTCCTGCTAAAACATATCTCATGCAGGGGACACTAAAATTACACTGCTTTTGTTTTTAAGTAGCTAGTGGCTTGTTTCATTGCAGAGATTGTATCTTTTGTATCCAAACTGCTAGAGATTAACATGTATAATTTAAAAGACTATTAAACATCTATGTTACTGGTTGAAACAGGGCAATATACTTTTGACAGCTGTATAAAGAAAATGTGACAACGTTTAAATACTCATGTCAGTTTTATCCAGACCATAATAGGCATACTATTATTATGTACCTTATAAAGTATAGCAAATGTGTTTACTTACCTTGACTTTTTAAAGCATCAGTCAATGTCCGAATTATGCTAGTAAGAGAAGCGAATGATATGCGATCACTCGCCAGAATCTTCTCCAGAGCCTGTCAGAAATTCAACAAAATAAAAGCTTTCCTAAGAGCAGGTCTTTAAATATATATGTTTACATGATTTTATGCATCTGAGGGATTGTGTAATTGAAAATATACCTGTTTTTTTGTTGCGGGGTACTTAATATCTACAAGAATTTCTTTTACTTCAGCTTCTCGTGATTCTGTTGAGACAAAAAGATCATGTATCTGTAAGATTCAACTGCTCACAAAAGTAATATTATTGGAATGTCTGTCTTATTGGATTACTTAATTATTCAGATACATATTTTTACTATTAGATTTGTTAATACATCGTAAGAAACATTTGGTGAAGTGATCACAGTTTTCAAACATCAGACTTAACACAACACAATATATTACATTATATCAACATTTACATATATCTATTAATATATCTATATATCTATTAATATATCTATATATCTATATCTATTAATATATCTATATATCTATATCTATTAATATATCTATATCTCTCTCACTATATATATATATATATATATATATTACCTACTGGCGGTCGCCAGTAGGTAGTTATAGTTAGGACCCCTTTTCCATAGGAAATCCGCAACATTCTATTTTGAATAACTTTGGCGCCGGTCGATGAATCCTCGCGAATTTCTCAAAATAGGTGGGGCGCTACGCTCCGCTCCTACCCTGAAAGTCTCGGGGGGATTCGTCAAGCGGGGGCTGAGATAAAAGGGGGGTCCCAAAACGCGTTTTTCCCATGCATTTTTCCATAGGACCTTTAGAACGAGCTACAGCCCGAACGGCTGAACAGAATTACTAGAAATTTGGCAGAGAGGTAGTCCCTATGTCAAGGAAGTGCCTTTTGTAGGTTTGGTGTAAATCTGTTCAGTAGATTCTGAGAAAATAGCCTTTAAATCAATATATATATCTGAGCCCGCTTACGGTACGCTTACCGTACGCTTACCGTACGCGTACGGTGGCGTGCGCGAGCGCGATTCTGATTGGCTGTTAGATCTTAGTAAACATTCGAATCGGCCGAAACCAGGAAGCGGCGGCCGCCATTTTGTGTGTTTCACTCAGAAAAAAAAAGAGTGAAAACAAGAAAAGGGGGCAAGGAGGAGAGTTACAGACCCCCTTACATTTGTGAGGGGGTCAAAGAAGGACTGTAAAGTTCAAAGAAAACATTTATTGATTTTTAAAAAAATCACGGGGTACGCTTACGGTAAGCTTACGGTAAGCGTACAGAAGAAAAAATAAATTAAAAAAGAAATGAAATGCAGATTTAAGAGTTTAGATATTAGGGGGCTCTAAAAAGAGCCGTTGTGTTTATGAAGTCATTTTTTTAGTGGTACCTACAAGTAAGTACCGATGCAGAGTCTAAGGTTCAAGAGGAAGACTCTGTTCCCTTCATCATTGAAGTGCACACCATCTCCTCTATAAATGTCTTGCATGTCATAACGCAAGTTGTTGTGGTAAATGGCACCCATAATGTCACGGAGGAAAGGAGAAACAGATTTGTTGACGTGCTTTCTTGCTTTGTCAATCTGCGGACAGAAATGATTGGACCAGTTCCATTTTTGCCTTTGGCATATGTTGGAAAACACAAAGGCAGTTTTAGGGAAAAGTGAAAACAGTTGTGCAAAGGTGTCTTTCATAAGCATTTCCAGACCTACCCCAGTCAAAGTGCCTAGGTCATTGCCACCACAGTGCACTATTATGAGGTCAGGGTGTTGGATTTGCATGAAGGATTTCACCAATGGCATCAATTGGTGCCACTTTAACCCTCTCTGACCAATCCATTTAATGTCTACATTTGGCAAAGCAAGGTCTCTCACCATACCTGTTTTCTCTGCAAACTTTTCACTCCAGAAGACATAGCTGTGCCCTACAATCCACACTGTGAACATCTTCAAAGGAGAACTGGATGCACTCAGGAGGTGTCTTTCAGTAGAATGGCAATATGAAAAGAAAGACAGTTTGGAAATGGAGGCATACATATTTTTTTTAAAACAAAAAGAACTGATTGGCTGTTTCATACCATTCTAGAATAAAAACTAGGCTGTATGTGTAAATTAATAGAAGCATGTTTTGTATTGGTACAAAAAAATGTGTTACCAAAGAACAGTACTATGGATTTGCTGTTAGGTTTGAAAAGTCAAGCACTCTTGCTCTGTGGAATTGAAACATTGTGTGGCGAACTTCTGACCTAACTCCACACAGCAGTGTTCCATGAGCTGTTGCTATGGTAGCAGGCAGAAGTCAAGTTGGGGGAAGGGTACTAGGCAGAAGTCAAGTTGGGGGCAGGGTACTTTTGGAAAAGGGTTGGTTTTCAACCAATAGAAATGTGTGATTACATTTGAAAAAAAGGGGGAAGCACTGAGATTTGAAACTTACATGTATATGTGTGGAAAAATAGAGGGAAAAGTTTGCCATTATCTGGTTCTGCTGAGAGGAGAGAGGTGTACAGCTCTGAGATCCTGGCTCTGCTAATCTGCTGTTTGAGTGCCACATTTCTTTCACAACTAACTAATTTTAAAGGTGAGGTTAGAGTTTGAGAGGAGATGTATATGGTAAATTAAGAAATGAATAATAGAAATGGAAATCCTTTTGTTGAAGTTGCGTTTATCATTTTCTGTTTTGGGAGAAATTTAAATGTGAGGAACATGTAAAATAATATGGACTATGTTTTCACGATAAATTAAGGTGTACTGGAAAAAAAAAGAATAGTTTAAGGGTTTGAGGTTGGACTCAGTAATGCAAATACATTCAGCATCACTAAGGCTGGTTGCCCTTGCTGGAATGTAGGCAGCCACCCAGGTTACACATGGTGGTGGTCTGAAAAAGCAGTTTGGACATGTGCATTTAAAAAAATCAAAAAAGTGGATTCATAATGTGTCAGTCTGTAAAAGTGATTTTCACTTGCCAAAAAAAAAGAGCAGTAAGTGTGCTTTCAAATTGGCAAAGAAATTTCGTTTTGGGACTAATGTGAAAACATGACTCTGTGTGGAAATAGGAATTACAGGCAGAGATTTATTGCGTTTTTCTCTGGTGATTTCACAGTTGCATTAGTAGGAAAAAGGGGGAGCGATTTTTTGGGGGAAGAAGCAGACTCTTAGCACACACCCAGCTGCTTGCCATGTATAATCATGCACAGTATTTACAAGCGAGTGGGGTTTTCAGGTTTCAGTCTGTAATGCAAATACATTCAGCATCACTAAGGCTGGTTGCCCTTGCTGGAATATAGGCAGCCACCCAGGTTACACATGGTGGTGGTTTGAAAAAGCAGTTTGGACATGGGCTTTTTAAAAAATCTGAAAAGTGGTTTCATAATGTGTCAGTCTGTAAAAGTGATTTTAACTTGCCAAAAAAAGAGAGCAGTAAGTGTGCATTCAAATTGGCAAAGAAATTTCGTTTTGGGACTAATGTGAAAACATGACTCTGTGTGGAAATAGGAATTACAGGCAGAGATTTATTGCGTTTTGCTCTGGTGATTTCACAGTTGCATTAGTAGGAAAAAGGGGGAGCGATTTTTTGGTGCAGAAGCAGACTCTTAGCACACACCCAGCTGCTTGCCATGTATAATCATGCACAGTATTTACAAGCGAGTGGGGTTTTCAGGTTTCAGTCTGTAATGCAAATACATTCAGCATCACTAAGGCTGGTTGCCCTTGCTGGAATGTAGGCAGCCACCCAGGTTACACATGGTGGTGGTCTGAAAAAGCAGTTTGGACATGTGCATTTAAAAAAATCAAAAAAAGTGGATTCATAATGTGTCAGTCTGTAAAAGTGATTTTCACTTGCCAAAAAAAAAGAGCAGTAAGTGTGCTTTCAAATTGGCAAAGAAATTTCGTTTTGGGACTAATGTGAAAACATGACTCTGTGTGCAAATAGGAATTACAGGCAGAGATTTATTGCGTTTTTCTCTGGTGATTTCACAGTTGCATTAGTAGGAAAAAGGGGGAGCGATTTTTGGGGGGAAGAAGCAGACTTAGCACACACCCAGCTGCTTGCCATGTATAATCATGCACAGTATTTACAAGCGAGTGGGGTTTTCAGGTTTCAGTCTGTAATGCAAATACATTCAGCATCACTAAGGCTGGTTGCCCTTGCTGGAATGTAGGCAGCCACCCAGGTTACACATGGTGGTGGTCTGAAAAAGCAGTTTGGACATGGGCTTTTTAAAAAAACTGAAAAGTGGTTTCATAATGTGTCAGTCTGTAAAAGTGATTTGAACTTGCCAAAAAAAAAGAGCAGTAAGTGTGCATTCAAATTGGCAAAGAAATTTCGTTTTGGGACTAATGTGAAAACATGACTCTGTGTGGAAATAGGAATTACAGGCAGAGATTTAATGCGTTTTGGTCTGGTGATTTCACAGTTGCATTAGTAGGAAAAAGGGGGAGCGATTTTTTGGTGCAGAAGCAGACTCTTAGCACACACCCAGCTGCTTGCCATGTATAATCATGCACAGTATTTACAAGCGAGTGGGGTTTTCAGGTTTCAGTCTGTAATGCAAATACATTCAGCATCACTAAGGCTGGTTGCCCTTGCTGGAATGTAGGCAGCCACCCAGGTTACACATGGTGGTGGTCTGAAAAAGCAGTTTGGACATGTGCATTTAAAAAAATCTGAAAAGTGGATTCATAATGTGTCAGTCTGTAAAAGTGATTTTCACTTGCCAAAAAAAAAGAGCAGTAAGTGTGCATTCAAATTGGCAAAGAAATTTCATTTGGGACTAATGTGAAAACATGACTCTGTGTGCAAATAGGAATTACAGGCAGAGATTATAGTGAAATGCAATATATTCTGAAAACAGCAAAAATAAGGCAAAAATATTTTTTGAAAAATATATAAATATGTGTACTGTATTATAAAATGTTTTAAAAATATTAATACTTTTTTCTTTTTTTTCAGATTGATATAGAAAAATTTCGAAAACTAGAACCATTTTTAAAGCAATTTTTTTTAAAACAAATGAATAAATATTTTTTTGAGTGGGTATGGTAAGTCAATAATAATAATTGTAGTCTCACAAGGACCTTGTAATGTGATAATTGATTTTTAGTGTTTTTAAAAAAAAAAAAACAAAAAAAAAAATTACGCGTACCGTACGCGTACGGTAAAAAAAAAAAAAAAAAAAAAAGTTTTTAAAAAACATATGTAAAAAAAGATGAAAGATAAGGTTGGCTCTTAAAAGAGCCGTTGTGTTCATGCAGGGACAGAGGAAAGAAAGACTGGGAAAATTAGTCAAAGCGACAAGTGTGCTGATCTATTTTGTTGTTCACTAGGGAAACACTGGTCTCCCTATGACAAATTAGATCATGACAAGAGGCGCATCGAATATCAACCCTCGCAAACCGAGGGTTAATTTCCAGAGGGCCAGCAAAAGGAGATGCTCCCCCCACAGATGAAGGGCTCACCTGACCTGCAGAAGAAGGAGTCAGCCCTGCAGATGATGGTCCAGGCTGAGCTGCTGTGGATGTGCTTGGTTGACTTTCTGAAGAGTTACCTCCAAAAAGTCGAGCATGTGTCCTTCTGTGTACATCCTTGAGGTGTCTCTTCATGGTATGATTCCCAAAGGAATACTTCTTGTCAGGATTACCTCTTGAAAGTACACGCTTACACAGCTTACAAGTTACTAAAGGTGCATTTACCTTTTGCTGGCCTTCAGGAAAAGTAAAATAATCCCATACATAAGAGGGCTTTTGTTTCCTCGCTCTCTGCCTCAAGGTAGTGCTGCTAGTGCTAGCCTCACTCTCAGAAGAGCTCTGCTGTTCTGCCATCGTATCACAAAGACAACCCAGCTCCTTCTCCTAAGGGATCACAAGCAGAAATGAGAGGAATGGGTGTGGTGTAGGAGAGTTCTAGAACTGAAAGTAGTTTCAACCAATCAAAAGTTGTGTTTCATGATCACATGACCTACCGTACGCTTACGGTACGCTTACGGTACGCTTACGGCAAAAGTGCGCATGCGCGTAAAAAAGACACGCGCTTGCGCGCATGCGCATAACAGTCACTACCCGACACTTCCGCGTAACGTGCGCGTGTAGCGTACGCGCGCACGCGTCCCACGCGGAGTACGCGCGGCTACGCAAATTGCGTAACTATACGCAAGCAGCGTAGAAAAATTACGGGCGTTGCGTAAACCGTACGCTTACCGTAAGCTTACGGTACGCGTACTAAAAAAAATAATAAAAAAAATAGAAAAAATGTACTGCAAATAAATTTTACATGTTTATTTTAAAAAATATATTAAAAAAAACATATTAAAGAATTTTAAAAATTTAACCATAGTCTTTATAAAAGGTAAGAAAATTAAAAAAAATATATGTTTAAAAAAAATAGAAGAAAAAAAAAAATTAGCATTTAAAAAACCTTGCAAATTCACTGAAAAAACCATGGGTTTCACACACGTTATAGTTAGGAATTAGCATTTAAAAAACCTTAAAAATTCAGTGAAAAAACCATAGGTTTCACACACGTTATAGTTAGGAATTAGCATTTAAAAAACCTTAGAAATTCAGTGAAAAAACCATAGGTTTCACACATGTTATAGTTAGCTGGACATTTTACTCGTAAAAAACCAATGAAATTCCCCCGTTATAGTTAGTTCAGCTAACTATAACTCGCGCGCCCGCAATGCACTGCTGATGACGTCACATATTACATCACTCATGACATGGTCAGTGACATCACTCATGACATCACTGATGACATCTCAAATGACATCACTGATGACATCACTGATGACATCATCCTTGTGATAGAGTGGCAGACCTCCTCTTCCCCTAATATAACCTTTGATACACACATTCAAAAATAGAGACTAAAATTTTCAAAACAATGGACATACCAATAACAGTTACAACAACCTCTTCAGTAATTCTAAGATCCACATACACATCCACTCATTCACCAACAGTCCTATACAGTCACTCATACATGTACTCACTTATCATATGTACTCATACACCTATACATCCTGTTACACAATGCCACTCATCCATAGAGCTACTCACACACATAGTCACTCATGCTAATAAAGAATCAAACATACATTTACTTGCATATACAGTTATACACACACCACCACACTTACTTCTACGGAAACTTACACATACTTAGTCTTTTAAACAATCACTTATAGAAATACATACTTATTCATACAGGAACTCTTTCAATCTCTCACTCTCACATATACTCACTTATATACACCAATAGTCACATATACTAGTTTAAAACATATGTAGTTACTCATAAAGACATTATTGAGACAGTCATTCACTCACTAACACACCCATACACACACTCATCCACCCATGCAGTCCTGCACACATGCTCTGTTCAACACATACAAACAGTGAGTCACTCATTCATGCACCTATGCACTACGTCATACCCCCCACCGAACCATGCAGACACTCAGACTAATACTCAAAAAACCAACTAATAACCTATATAGACACCCATGTAGCTACTCACCAACAAATGCAGCCACTTATACACAAAGTGAAAAAATGATACAGATATTTACATATTTAAACATTACTCACTAAGCCATGTATTCACTATGATACACTTAATCAGTCAGTTACACAATCAATTTTTCAAAAAGAAATCATACATTTAGACAGTAATATACCCATTTATTCTTCCATCAACCTTGAGATATACATATATAAAACATATTTAATTTTCAGAAAAACACACATTCACTGGATGATGTCATCAGTGATGTCATTTGAGATGTCATCAGTGATGTCATGAGTGATGTCTCTGACCATGTCATGAGTGATGTAATATGTGACGTCATCAGCAGTGCATTGCGGGCGCGCGAGTTATAGTTAGCTGAACTAACTATAACGGGGGAATTTCATTGGTTTTTTACGAGTAAAATGTCCAGCTAACTATAACATGTGTGAAACCTATGGTTTTTTCACTGAATTTATATATATATATATATATATATATATATATATATATATATATATGGAATATGCTACTTACCAGTATGCATCTGTTCTTGGCATGTAGAGCTGCAGATCTACACACTTTTGCATAGATCGCCATCT
The DNA here is from genome assembly GCF_964204655.1 of Triturus cristatus. Lineage (NCBI taxonomy): Eukaryota > Metazoa > Chordata > Amphibia > Caudata > Salamandridae > Triturus > Triturus cristatus. The sequence continues at coordinate 1,723,842,541 of NC_140589.1, forward strand.
GGTGTTGGGCCCGGATGTTTGCAGTTTGTTTTTCCTCTTGGAAAGTCTTTGGAAGTCACGAGGTCGGTGACTCCTCCTTTGGATCGTATTGCGCATGGGCTTCGGCTCCATCCTCAGATTGTTTTTCGCCAGCAGGGAAAGATGGAGCGTAGTAATAACAGTGAAGAAACCCATGTGTGTTATATCTAAATAAGATGAACTGGAACAGATACAGGTAGCCGGGGAGGCGGGTGGGCGTGTGTAGATCTGCAGCTCTACATGCCAAGAACAGATGCATACTGGTAAGTAGCATATTCCGTTCGAGGCATATGAGCTGCAGATTACACACTTTTGCATAGACTATATAGCAGTTTCCAACCTTAGCGGCGACCACCGGTATCTACCGCAGTGGTTTGAAATAGTGTTTTAAGTACAGCCTGGCCCACACTAGCTTGTTAATCGGTTTGCACATCTAAACAATAGTGTTTGGGGAAAGTGTGCGGTGTTGACCATGTAGCTGCTTTGCAGCTATCGTCTAATGGGATGTTCCCTAGAAATGCCATAGAAGCCCCTATCTTTCGTGTAGAATGGGCTTTAGGGGGAACGGAAAGCGTTTGTTTCGCTTTGTGGTAGCAAATCTGGATGCATTTTAAAATCCACCTAGCTATCCCTGATTTTGCGATGGGGTTGCCCTTGTGTGGTGGAGAGAAAGAGACAAACAGTTATTTGGTCTTTCGGAAAGGTTGTGTTCTCTCGATGTAGTAAAGTAAGGCTCGTTTGACATCTAGTGTGTGCAGAGCCATTTCTGCAACGGTCTGAGGTTGCGAGAAAAATACTGGTAGTTCTACAGATTGGTTTAGGTGAAAAGGGGAAATGACTTTAGGTAGGAATTTTGGGTTGGTACGGAGAACAACCTAGTTATGGTGCATTTGAAGAAAAGGTTCTTGTATGGTAAGTGCTTGTATCTCACTGACCCTTCTAAGAGAAGTGATGGCTACAAGGAAAGCTGTCTTCCATGTCAGGAATTGCAGTTCGCATTTATGCAAAGGTTCGAAGGGAGGCCCCATCAGCCTTGTGAGAACGATATTTAAGTTCCACACAGGTGAGGGTGGTACTCTGGTGGGAATTGTTCTTTTCAGGCCTTCCATGAAGGCTTTAATGGCAGGTACTCTGAAGAGTGATAGATGTTGCCTGTTTTGTAAGTAAGCTGCAATTGCTGTAAGGTGTAGTCGAATGGACGTATAGGCTAGATTACACCTTTGTAGGTGGAGTAAGTAGCCTATGATGTGTTGGATAGACACGTCCAGAGGATTGATGGTGTTGTTATGGCAATAAACAACAAATCTTTTCCACTTGGCAGCGTAGCAGGCTCTAGTGGTAGGGCGTCTAGCTTCTCTGATGACGTTCATACAGTCAGGGGGAAGATTTAGGTACCCGAATTCTAGGATTTCAGGAGCCAGATCACAAGGTTGAGCTGAGCTGGGTCCAGGTGCCTAATCTCTCCATGGCTCTGGGTTAGGAGGCATGGTGAGAGGTGTAGCTTTTGGTGTGGTACTACCGAGAGTTCCAGCAGCGTGGTGTACCACGGTTGTCTGGCCCACGTTGGAGCTACTAGGATTAGTGTGAGGGAGTGCTGTTGTAGTTTTCGCACCACTCATGGAATGAGTGGGAGAGGCGGAAAAGCGTACGCAAATTTGCCTAACCAGTTCATCCATATCGCATTTCCTTTGGACAATAGGTGTGGGTATCTGGCGGCGAAGCTTGGGCAGTTTGTGTTTTCGTGGGTGGCGACAAGGTCTATCTGCGGATGCCCCCACATTTGAAAGAACGGATGAAGAACCTGTGGGTGAAGTTCCCACTCGTGGATTTGTTGTGTCTGTCTGCTGAGCAGATCTGCCACGGTGTTTTGGACTCCTGGGACATGTTGAGCTTGGAGAAAGATTTTGTGTGGAATTGCCCATCTCCATATGCTCTGTGCTAATTGAGAGAGCTGTGGAGAGTGTGTGCCGCCTTGTTTTTGTATATAATACATGGCCGTCATGTTGTCTGTGCGAATGAGGACTGCCTTGCCTGAAATCTGTGTTTGAAAAGATTTCAGGGCAAGAAAGATTGCTAGTAACTCCAGATGGTTGATATGGAGTAACTTTTGTTGAGGCGTTCATGTGCCCTGCACTGTGAGGTGTAATAGGTGAGCTCCCCAGCCGGAGACTGATGCGTCCGTTGTTAGTATTATCTGGGGAACCGGGTCCAGGAACGGTCGACCTTTGGAAAGGTTTGTGGTGTTCCACCACTGCAGAGAGCGATGGGTGCGACCGTCTACCAACACCAGATCTGTCAGTTGACCCTGGGCCTGGTTCCATTGGCGCGCTAAGCACTCTTGGAGTGGACGCATCTGGAGTCTTGCGTGGGGCACTATAAAAATGCAAGAGGCCATCATCCCTATTAATTGCATGAACACCCATGCTGGGAGGGAGTGTGGAGGTATGAATTTTTGTCGCAAAGCCTGAATGGTTGCAATCCTGGCCGGATTGGGGTAGGCTATTGCTTTTGAGGTGTCTATGGTGGCACCAAGGTATTGTTTTATGTGGGATGGTGTTAGCTGGGACTTTTGGTGGTTCTCCGTGAAGCCTAGTTGGTGAAGTAGTTGGATTGTGGAGGCGGTATGGTGTACACATTGATTGTATGAAGTGGCTTTTATCAGCCACTCGTCCATGTATGGGAAGACCGGAATGTACTGTCTACTCAGGTGTGCCGCCACTACCGCTAGGCACTTGGTGAATACCCGTGGTGCTGTTGTGACTCCGAATGGGAGCACTTTGAATTGTTAGTGTTGTCCGTCCACTACAAATCTGAGGTACTTTCTGTGAGCATGGTGTACTGGAATGTGGAAGTATGCGTCTTTCAAGTCCAGTGTGGTGAGAAAGTCGTTCTGGGAGAGGAGCGCAAGTATCTGCTGAAGCGTTACCATGTGAAAATGGTCTGAGTGTATGTATGTGTTTATGGGCCGGAGATCTAGAATAGGTCATAGAGTCTCGTCCTTTTTGGTAGTAGAAAATATAGGGAGTAAACCCTCACATTTTGTTGATTGACAGGAACGTGTTCTTGTAACGCCCTGAACGTCTCAGGATCGTTTAACAGACACGATAATGAGAACGCAACCACTTGTGAAGGTTTAGTTATTTTAATGAAGGCAAAAATAATACAAGGAATAAACAAAGGTTATAGTCGCTGGAATCCTCCAGGCTAAGTACGTTACCAGCCCACAGCACGGATGGTCCTAACCGTCCTCTGCATATACGCCGATCCCGGCGTATGCCAACAGAGGGCAGAAATGAAATGGCCGACAATGCCAATCGGTAGGCTGTGAGGGGCACGAAGAGTGTTGGGGAGAATCGAGGAGTCAGGGAAACACCCAGCCGGGGTCTCTACCTGAAGGGAGCAGCCGCTCAACCTCTTCCTCAGACTGCACCGGGACGCGGAGTCACCTCCTGGTGATGCGTCACCGATACCCCAATCACAAGCAAAGACGACTGAACCGAGAGCAGCCGCTCGATCGATCCTGTGGACTTCCGAGTCTGTAACGCGGCAAACACCTCCTGGTGTGCGTTACAGCTGGCAGTCCCTGTATCTCTGGTCGGGCTGGGAGTTACGACTCCAACCAGCAAAAGCGCCACTGCGCTTTGACTCAGCCGAGTCAAAAAGCGAAGCTCAATGGTTATCCGGTAGAGCTTCCGGGTCCTTCACAGGTGACGATGGGGCAAGACACGGCCCAGGGAGTAACGACTCGACCTACCTCCGTTCTTGCCTTACTGGAGCACCACTCCGGAACACTGCTCTTCACTAAGCAGGTACGTCGGTGTAAACACAATATCCGACAGCGTTGTACCTCCCGCTTCCTCCCTTTATAGGGCGTGTTTTCCTTGAGTTATGTAACAGCTCTCCTGTTTACATAAGGGCGTGTTTTCCTTGAGTTATGTAACAGCTCTCCTGTTTACATAAGGGCGTGTTTTCCTTGAGTTATGTAACAGCTCTCCTGTTTACATAACCTCTCAACCGCTAAGCATCCTGGGAGATGTAGTCCGTTTTCACTGGTTACCGTTTTCCTCCCCTCGCATGACAGGAATTCTTGACAGTTCTATTGCCTGTTTTTGTAGGAGGGAGATTACCTCCTGCTTTAGTAATGTTGAATGTTCTTTTGACATTGGGCGTTGCCTGGGTGGAATGTTTGGGGGGTGAGATGTTAGTTCCAGGCAGTAGCCTGACCGAATTATTTGGGTCACCCAATTGTCTGAGGTGATGGTCTCCCAGACCTGAAGGAAATTTTGGAGTCTGCCCCCGACCAGAGTGGAATGGTCTGGGGGGAGCGGGGGGGAAGTCATTGGGTAGTAGGTGTGGCAGAACGGGCGTTGTTTGTTTTGCCTCTGCCCTTGTTGTTGTTACCCCTGTAGCCGCCTCTTTGGTGACCTTTTGTAAAGGTGGTCTGAGTAGGGGATTTGTACGATGTGGACGCTGTGTCTGAGGAGTAGCCTCTGGATGCACTCCAAAAGGAGGAGCGGCGAAAGGAGCGTCTGGGCGGGTGAGACTGTAAGGCCCCCATGGATTTTGAGGTATCCGTGTCCTTTTTCATCTTTTCTAAGGCCTCATCCACCTTTGGCCCGAATAGATGTTCCTGGTCAAAGGGATGGTTAAGGATGGAGGCTTGTACTTCTGGTTTAAACCCAGATACCCTTAACCAAGCATGACGGCGGAGAAGGACGCTAGTGTTAATGGCCCTGGAGGCTGTGTCTGCTGCATCTAGGGCACAACGTATAGAGGTGTTTGTGATTGTTTTACCCTCTTGAATTAACTCGTTGGCTCTACTTTTATATTTTTCAGGGAGATGGTGCATTATGATTTCTAATTCGTCAAAATGAGCCCGGTCATATCTGGCCAGCAGTGCCTGAGTGTTTGCTATACGCCATATGTTGGCGGCCTGGGATGCTGTGCGTTTGCCTGATGCATCTAGCAGTTTTGACTCCTTGTCAGGTGGTGGTGCATCACCTGACGCTTGTGAGTTTGCCCTTTTACGTGCCGTGGATACCACTAAGGAATCTAGGGGCGCTGGTCTTCTGAAGTAAGAGGGATCTGAGGGAGTAGGTTTGTATTTCTTTTCGATACGTGGGTTAAGGACCCTGGCTCTAACTGGGTACTTAAAAACTTCTACCGCATGCTTTACCACCCCTTTGAGCATGGGCAGTATGGAGGTGGACCTATGTGAAGTATCGAATGTGTCTAGGAGGAAATCTTCCTCCACAGGATCATTATGCATGTCCACTCCGTGATAATGTGCTGCCCTTTGCAAAAGATGGTTAAACCCTAATAAATCTTCTGGTGGAGATGGTCTAGAAGGGTAAATATCGTCTTGTGGGACGTTGGGGATATCTGGTATGTTGTAATCGTCCCATGGATCTGGAGATCCTGTAGGGGTGGGGTCTTGTAGCACATCCCCTGTATCATCATATGGGTCCCCCTGATCATCATCGTCTGGAGACGGAGTAGGAGAACGATGAGGTTGGGGTGGAGAGGGCGGAGGGGGTGGAGGTGGGGAAGGAGGAGGAGGTGGAGGGGGAGGGGAAGTTCTGAACGGAGAGGTGGCAGAGTCCTTCCTCTTTGGAGGTGGAGGCGGAGCAGGCTTCTCCAAATGTCTCTTTTTAGTAGAGAGTGTCAAATGTCCAGATTTTGGATCCTTGGTAAGAGTTTTTTGCAAGGGATCCGGTGTAAATAGCTCTGGTGAGGTAATTTGGTCCGTCGGCGCCGAAGGCGTCGGGGCCGATGATTTTTTAGGTTTTTCCGTGCCGGCTTGATGTTTAGAACCCAGCTTGGGACCCTCCGGTCTCTTGGTCGGCACCAGGATGGGCTTCGGCATGGAAGTGTCGGTGCCGGTGGCCTTGTGTGGTTTGGTCGGCACCGAAGATTGCGTCGGTGCCAAAGAGCTGGGTTTCGACCCCGAGGGCTTCGGTGCGGAGCTCGGTGTTGAGGTGGAGGCCGGTTTCTTTTCCGGTGCCGAAGCGTGTTTCTCGGTACCGCTGGTAGGATGGCTCGAGCCCGAGCCGCTGGAAGGCTTATATGGCTTCTTCACCGGGCCCGAAGGTGGGGTGTGTGAAGCAGTGTCTTTGGTCTTGCCTAGGCCCGGAAAGGAAGGCGTGACCGAAGCATTTTTGGGTGTTGGCGCGGGTGTGGGAGGGGGTAGATTGGTACTCACGACCCTCTGCACCGGAGTGATGTCCTCCACATCTGACTCGTCGGCCTCGGAAGCGCTGACGAGGTCCTCTTCGGTGCGATGATGTTCCGGATCGTCGATGTTGTCTCCGAAGATGTCGACTGGAATGGACGTCGAGGAGTGTGCCATGTTCCTTCTGGCTCTTCGGTCCCGAATAGTCTTTTTGGATCGGAAAGACTTACAGGCCGGACAGTCTCGAGCCTCGTGTTCAGGGGAGAGGCAAAGGTTGCATACCTCATGAAGATCGGTGTGGGGAAATTTGGACCCACATCGAGGGCACTTTTTAAATGGAGTTCTTTCCATGAGCCGGGACCGGAGTCTGGGTAGGCCCGAAGGCCGCAGTCGCTGACTGGAACCGAAGGTTTTCGTCGATGGGAAGGCGCGTTGATTGAAGAGATCATGATCAAAACAATACAGCGATTGGGGTGAGGATTGTGCGTGGATCGTTGAACTGGAAGCTGTTCGGAACCGGAGCGCGAAGATTACATCCGAGCCCGATGGCGGAAAAAAACAATCTGAGGATGGAGCCGAAGCCCATGCGCAATACGATCCAAAGGAGGAGTCACCGACCTCGTGACTTCCAAAGACTTTCCAAGAGGAAAAACAAACTGCAAACATCCGGGCCCAACAACAGATGGCGATCAATGCAAAAGTGTGTAATCTGCAGCTCATATGCTTCGAACATATTATTGCTGCGTTATGCAAAATGCATGTTTCACAATGAGGTCTTTTAGATTACAATGCAATTTAATTCATAACCACTGATGCTTCACTGTTGTAGCCCTCTCAACTCAGCAACTATGTAACTATGTTACTTAAACCCTTTGTGGCACTGTTCTCAGTATCACGGTCACATGCGAGAACCTATTATAGCTCTTTATAGTGAGTGAGTAACCTTGCTGTCAGAATGGCAACAGTAGGTATTTGGCATTTCTGTGACATGATCATCACTACAGGAACTATACGCAAGGCACAATCAAGATTTAAGTTGTTTAATTACAAACACTACAATTAAATGTGCATGGGAGAAATGTAATTCGATGTTTGAGCCACATCTGGTTGCCAAGATAAGGCCAAGGCTGCACCTACCAGTGGAGAAGCCATATTTGTGAGTGAGTGGTTAGCTCAACTTTCTCAAACACAAATGCATCATACTCAGGTCAACAAACCTTTGTTACAATCCCATGCTAATGCCAAATGTAACAGACCAGAATTGCCAGGAATGAGTGACTATGACCAAACTATATACACCAGAGTCAGCTTATAATTTCTTGCCTCACTAGTGTATATTTAGCCAAGGATTCCCACATCATAATGCATCACATATGGATAAAGAAGCTAGTGCTCTGAATGATGGCTTCAGTAGTCTTGCCATTTATATGGTTAGTAAAACATCAGGCAGGAATATCCAAGACAACACTATTCTGTGGAGGACATTTCTAACCACACATGTTTAAGCACATCGATGGGTCACCAAATGGGTTAGAAATTCAAGATATTGGAGGTGAAGTATATTAGAACACCTCTACATACTCTGCTATCAAGAAATATATGCCTTCACTGGTACATCTCTCGACACAGAGGGCCAAGTTAAAACCAATTGTGCATGGAAATAATTTCATATAATGAGTGACTACTATTCCTCATATTTATGCATGTGAAGTCCAAGTAAAAGGACATTGTAATGACAGTGACTGAAAATAAAAAGAACAGGTCTTAGATGTGGAATGATAATTATCAGGCTAAAATATGTATATTATGCTCCTAACAACACAAGGTTACACAGAGCATGTTATAGGTCTAAAATCATGCAATAGCAAGCTGCAGAAGTAATTTCCAAGTACAAACTTAGCAGGTTACAATTACATAAAATCATAGTGAAAAATAAAATGTGTGACTAAATGATAACCTTAAGCCATCACCTAAGGAAAATGTAATAATAATTTGGGTGGTTACTATGTTTTCTCGTAGATTCCTCAAGTTATGAATATCCTTCAGACACCAGTATGGATGCAGAAACGTTTTTCCACAGTAAGAGCTCTTCAGCTTTGCCAGGTGGTGCCATGCTGCTCCAGCTGCAATCTCACCAGCCCAAGACGTGATGCCATTGGCCGACTGGCTAGCTCCTGGTTTTTTATGACTAATCAATGCAGGTCTGGAGCTCATTTCAGTGCTTCACCAGAGAAATTCTTCAGCATCAACAGCAGTTAGGTCAAATGTGTCCTCCTATGGTTTCAGGTAAACCTTTTGCAGATAATACGGATGCTGGTTTTTATCTGACTTACACAATGGAAGTGGCCTAGACATATCTCCAGAAGATACATGCCCTACTACTCTAACTCCTCCAGAATGCGACAAAACTGACTTTGCCCACCACTGAGGCCAAATTTAACTTCTTTACAGAAATCTCCCAACCTTCTTCTGCAGTTTCAGAGTTTCTCCTACCTTTCAGTGAGGACTTTATGTTGTTGGCCTGGGCCAATCTATTCTTAGGTCTGACAGTGCACAGTCCAATTGCATGATGACACAGGCCTGCAGCTTATAACCCAAAATACTTGTTGTCACACGCTTCTCCGGACAGTCTAGTGATCTAAGCTTCTTTCATTAAGTTGCCCCTCCAGACTCTATGGGAGAGCCTGAAATATATGCTTCAACAAACAGGTGCATTTGGTTACCACAAACTCAGATTGTCATGAATTAAACATGGTACTAATCTAAAAAGAGATCTGATATTTAAAGCCCTAATCAAATAAAAAATATTCCATTCATCCAGATATTAATTAGCTCAGTTCTTACTCTCTAAATAAGATCTGTTCACTTGGGGAAGGGAACAGAAGGGGTGAAGGCTTCTAGGAGAATCCCAGAGTGGTGAGCAATGATGCAGGTGATCCAATTAACCAGAAATTATGCCCAAATGTGGGCAGCAGAGGAACCTGCCAAATATGCATCTCTTCAAATGGGATTTATTTATATTATGTAGATGGAATTTAGTAATAAACGATCACAGTAGGAGCTGAGAAAGAACTCAAGGAAGGGGTTTGCTACCTAGGTAACAGGCTTATGGTTAGCAAAGGTCTCATCCTAGGCACAAATAATTGTATCCACCACACTATTGTGAAAGCTGGAGCATAAATAATAATACAAGTTTTTGATGTCTATTAGTAGTGCAGGAGAGGAAGTATTTCTCAAAACAGATTTAGCTTTGTATTGGCAATATAGAATTTGAAGGAGGTGAAATTTCAAGTAGTTTGAAACATCAGTAGGGGGGACTCAAGGCATCCAGATGTTTGTTTAAATTTGGCCTTTAGTTTACCAATCTGGTTAAAAGTGCAAAGGTTGGTGGAAATACAAACCGTAACAATGTCTCATAATTAAATTGTGAAATGCAGGCCTCACAAGCTAGAGACCTGGAAAGTGACAAAGTTAACCTCCTATGAGAACCTAGAATTTATTTGGAAAAAACACAGCTTTGCCTGCATCTCGTACAGAAATTGAGATTGAGACACTTAAGGCGCATCAGAGTTCAAAGAAAAGTATTTTCTGAGTGGAGATGTTTAAAATGCAATCTACTCATGATGGTGTGTAACCTTAAAAATCTTTTTGACATGGGAGGCAGTCAGAATGCAAAGCTCATGAGCACTGTACGTTATGCACTCTTAATTCATTTGAGAATGAGACAGTCAAGTCAAGCCACACTGAAAAAAATGAAAAGCAAGGATGAGCTTTGCTGAACTGGCCCAAGAATCACGTAAATCAGAAAGTGCTGAGAAACTTTGGTAGAGTAATTGAAGTAACATGCTTTTAAGGTAGAAATAAGTTTTTAAAAAACGAAAGTAAAGACTTTTGCAGTCCCTGATATGGGAGAAATGAGGGACCTGGAATGAAGAGGCAGACTTCTAAAGAAAGGCCATGCCACCACTTTTGTTTTCAGAGATTCAGTCCATGTTGAAACAGATACTGCGAAGAGTAATTTATTAAAAAGCCAACACCCTGAAGTAGATCCTCACTTATTGGAGTGCAGCTATACCACCTTGGAAAAAAGGAAGTATGTGTGTGAGAATGACTCATTAACCATCAGTGTTGCTCCCAGAAAGTGACTTTTCAACTACTATTAATGTTATACTGTTGCATATGGTTGGTGGCAAAGTTCTGCTCCATTGCTTCGTAGACTCCACAAAGGTCCTCTCTTAAAGCGCATCATAAATTTCACAGAATGCCTTAGCAAGGGCCTGAAGAAATATGAACATGATGGAACTCTACTACCATGAAGGAAACCTACTGCCTCTTCTTGCCAGTCAGAACTATCTTTCAAACCTGCTGCATCATCTACTAAGTAATCAACCGCAGCACATCTACCTACACTACATCACAACACAGGTAGAGTCCAGTTGTGCTCTCAGAACCCGGCTATCCCTTCACTCATTCATTGACTATCTTTACCTGTGACTCTGTACAGTGCCCCGCTGCCTATCGGCTACGTTTGTGATACACGCACACATACATTCATAATATGACCCTGAAGTTTTGTGATTAACTGTGGGTTTACAATACCACATTCGTGGTTGGATATAAAGTTAACAAGGATTGTTGTATGCAGGCACACGTTTGTGACTAGCAGTGGGTGCAGATGTGAAAGCCTTCTGCTGAATGAACTTGAGCAATTCTGTGTTGGCAGAATTCAAAAGTTACAAAGGACTGTGGCTGCCACTGTTGTGTGCTTCACACTTTTCCTGCGTGTGCCCCTCATAGCATTTATTTATTTATTCGTATTGCATTTCACTTATTCATGTCCACATTTCCATTTTTTGTTCAGTATTTCATTGCACACAATTATCATGTAACACAGTGCTTCTATAGTACACCAGTAACTCGTATACTGTATACTTACAGTATGATTGATAAAGTGGAATAGTTTAATGCAAAGGTGCAACATAATTTGCATTCTAATTTGTGTGTTTTACATTACAAACCACAAGGTCTGAATTTTTCATGATAATGGTGAACTAGTATTAATATCTTGTGGGTATCAGTGTGTTTATGTGAGAGTGTGTGTCAGTGTGAATGTGTGTGTATAGCGGCCTGTGATAATTAATTTGTGGAGTTAAAACTCCACCCATTGCTTGCTTTTGTTTTTCATTTGTCTATGTCAGTGTCCTTCTAAAATCCTTGCTTGCCAGTGGTCAGTCCTGCCTCTTTGTCCCTCCTTTTTCTCTTTCGTTCCTCCAATGCAGCAGGGACTAGGTACTGTCTTGTCACGCTACAGTCCTTTATTTGTTCTTTGGGGGGCTCTTTTTTACTTGGTTACCTGCTCTGTTTATGTTTGCCTGCGTCTAGTTTCGGCACCATAGTTGATTACATTTAAATATAGTTTTCCTCCATCCCACCTCCTCTTAATTCCACAGTTATATTGGGGGTACGTGTTGCGCCATGCCTCCCGCTTCGTTGGTTATATTTTTTAGGCCTTTAGCAATTTTCGATGTGAACCGTAATTTGGGCTTTGTTTTAAGGAGGATTGGGCTTGTTAAAACTGTTTACTGTACAGTGCCTACAGAGAAAAGCACATTCCCAGAGATGAAGGAGAAAGCACGGCGCTCACTGAGATCTGCGTTGCTTTAACTCGAGAAGAGCTGAAAAGGCTTTTTCCGCAGAGGACGAGCTATAATCACAGATACAAGGAGTCACACTCTTGGAATTTAAAGGTTTTAAAGGAATAACTAGGTACTTACAGAAAATATACAAAAACAATCCTTTCCAAATTGGTTAACTTGTAAACTCAAGTTGTGCCTTTTAATGAGCGTGAACTACAGGATACATTTATAAAACATTTTATTAATAATAAACATAGTCCTTGGAGACTGATTTTTTGTTCAATGAAATACAAATTAAATTTGCTTCCTTTAATTCAAATTTATGTTCTAGATTTTTTTCCTATGATAAAAGGAATCATTTTCAAAGACGGATACCCTGTCTACGCTACTAAGAAAAATCGGATGGTCAAGTTTTTTGCAGCGCAGGCTCGGATTGGCTGACAACATTTTGCCTCCCATTGGTTGCTGCTAAAAATGCACGCAGCTTTGGGCACAATACTCATCAATTCACTCACTTGGCCCAGAGCGTAGCCACAGGCCTCTCTGAATTGATGATAAACTACTTCACTTTCTACTGTCTGCTGCCCGTTCTGTGAGCACTGTCACCACCGAGGTTCGAAGATAACATAAGATCTAACAAATGATGCATTTTATTGATAAGAAAGTGAGGCTGATTTAGAGTTTATTTGTAAATACATGCAGAACCTGCATGGCTTTGGTGCAAAGGAGAGAGTGATGGTCCGTGGCAACATTGTACATCTTTGTTTGGAGGCAAGATTTTGACCTTATTCAATCCTTATATAAAATCACGCATGCACTGTAAGAATGTCAAATGTATTGTACTGTACGAGTATGTAAACAAATAATTTAAAAATCACAATTTTTTTTATAGCTCTACTCGTCCCAGTTTAGGGTGTCATAACACTTTACATCATATGCACACATTAAAAGTTGACAATAGATTATACAAGTATGTAAATTAACGTACAGGACATGCAACATAAAACAATGTGTGTAACATGGTGTTGGAGGCACATATTGTCTTTCATAGAGGTCACTCTGCTATATTGGAAGGATTGCAATTTATGAACTGCAAGTAATAAAAGGATCTCTGTAATAAAAGCAGTAACCTATGCACCTATCTACATAAAATAAAAATCTGTCATCTGAATGTGACATGAAGTTCTTTGCGGGAGACATATTAGTCCTCTGTGTTACTTTGAGTCAAAAATGTGACTAGACAAACCCAGATCACTCCTCCAACAAATGCATTAACCACCAGTTATCTTATCAATATTATTATTCTCTGAGATTTACTGGGCACACCACGTTTTCTGCAGCAGGTGTTATAAACCCATAAGGTATTTTAAAATGCAGCCTTTGCAGCCAATTAAGCCAGAACAGATTTGCGGTCATGTTTCTCCTTGCTGCCAATTTCTTTGTGGCAGAGTTTAAAAACATAAATGGATAAGTTAAAGCCTACATTTACTAAAATTTACCATCAGGTTTGCAGCACATTTTAGTTGCAGCTTCAACACAAAATCTTTTTGGGGATTTTTCAAAGCAACACGAATCCCAATTTGCATGGCTTTGTAAAAGATAAGTAATAACATAACATGTATTTGTACAGCACACGTTCACCCATAGGCATCTTGGCGCTGAATAAAAGATGTTTATTATTACCCAGCTCAATGGTACTCATTTTATTGACCTCAGATGGATGAAAGACTGAGTGGACCCACTGGGGTGTGAGCCTGTGACTATGAGGTCAAACACAGGCCCCTGCAGGGGACGCATTAGTCCACCTTGCTTTACCTTGTATCAGGTAAGTTCTACATTGGTGGTGCAAGGGAGCTCCCGTGCATCCACCAAAATACTTTGATGCAAACCCATATTTACAAACATTTGTAAACATGGGCTTGTCCCAAAATGGTGCACCTACCTAATGGTGGCGTAACGGGGAGAACTATCTTTATTTTTCCTTGCTCTCACCTGCTTTACGCAGCACACATACAAAGAGGAAATAGCCTGCATTGGCTCTAGGCAGCCACAAGTGTGCCAGTGCTAGTAGAGACTAGAGCCACACCATATCTTTAAAAAAACATATGGTGCTGTTTTGCTCTCCCAATTTCACGTATCACAGTGGAGGAACTTCACTTGCTGTGCTGCTTTGCAGAAAATCTTAGTAAATCTGTCACACAGCTGTCAGACTGCTTTTCATGTCTCCACCCCCTTTTCATTGCCACACATTTACCCCCAATTTATGTGTTCCTAGAGTAAGGTTTTTCCAATTCCAACACTGCTGTGAGGATTACACAAAGGGCAGCCGTAACACTGGGAAACTGTTTCAAGCATGCCTCGCATCCATCCTTGATGTTTCCCAGCACAGACAGCGCCAGAAGCCTGGACGAAATCAGCACATTTGGGCTGTTAATTCCTTCAAACAGGTAACTCAAGTTACAGGCTTACTTACTGATCATATGTTTTTGGATCTTAAGATCTGATGTCACTGCTTGTGAGGTCATGGATAGTGATGCCACGTGCAATGTGACACGCCGAGATGTCACACAACAGGATATCACAAGCATACTGCCTTGACCAGTCGTCCCACTTCTTTTAGGTCGAGCCTGGGCAGCACATGCGCTGCAAGGCATGCTGTATTCAGTTAAGGACTTGAAGCTCGCCCACTCTCCACCCATATTTTTCATTGGCTAGTGTCACTGTCCACTGTAAACTGTGGCTGTTCATTGCTCAATAGGCTTAGTAGTCCCTCCTTACTGCCGCCTTGTCTAATTTTATAACCAACCATGTCGACACCCCCTGTTACGAGTGTTGTTACTCAGTAGGTTTTAATTACAGCATCTGATCACTATTTTGTCAAATAGCTTTATCCTGCCTGCTCTTGCAGGCAGAACACGCTCTCTCCTAACGCTTTTAAAAAAAAATGATAGCACGGGCGAGGAACGCATTTACAAAGCAATAGATCTCGCATTTGCGAGAGTTTCATCTATTGGCATTGTAAATGACAAAGTCTTTTATTTATCTGTTTTAAAAACAACACATAAATAAAAGGCATTGTCATTTACAATGCCAATAGCTCAAACTTTTGTAAATGCGAGACTTCGTACATTGCAAATGCTTGTTTAGTAGTACCTCCAGCAAGGGAGCTTGCTGATAGGTACAGGAGACAGCTGGGCGCCTGTTTCATATTTTACTCTGTCCTCCCCCTTTTCCCTCTTTGCAGCACTCACTGCTCTAGTGAGGCCTCTGGACGGCAGACCAGAAGCTCTGCTGCAAGTCTGGCCAGTTCTTGCACAGACGGCGCATCAGAGGCAAGCGCATCTGCACCTGGGCCACGCACAATGCCAGATTTCCTGGACCTAAGTCCCTGAATTTACCTAAAAAAACTCTACTCCCCCAGCAGCTTGTATCCAGTTAAGCCCCCTTCTTGTAAACTGGTGCATGCTCACATAATCTAAGGATTTTTAGCTGCTGCACATACATGTTTTCTTCAGTGGAGGCCACTTTCATAGCACTCCTGCCTTGTTCTCCCGCAAACTGCGACTCTTATCTAAAATGTTTCCCAAACAACGGCTTGATATACAGGACTTCATATCATCCATAATCCTGATGCTTTTTTTCTATCAGAAACCTGATTCCCCCCCCGGACTCCTTTCTTCATATTGATGCTGCTGCTTCCGATGGATATTCCTTACCACGCTTGGATCGACACAAAAGATTAGGAAGTGGCCAGCCATTATTCCCTGGACCTCCTTGCAAATCCTTGAAAAGGTCATAAAGACGTTCCTATATATTGGTGTATGTAAATACACAAAAACATAATGTCGTTTTCTGTTACACTATTGCACTTTCACTCTGTGTGTGCTGCCATGAGTATAAAAGCCCTTGGTTTACTTCAATATCCCACATTAAGACAATCAACATGTTTCACGGTGAACAAATGTATACCATTTGATCTGGACTGAAAACATGCTGCAGTATATATACTTACAGCTGTTCATAAGCAAGTATAAAAGGTGTCTTTCCGCCTCAATGTCCCGTGTTCCTAACTTTCAACCATTTTGTTAGATTATGGCAGCTTTTCAGCACCTACAACTGTATAAAAAGGGCTTGTCTCAGACAAAATATTTTTCTGAGATTTAAGGGTGCCTGTGCTTTGAGTGATCTCAAAGAGTTATTCTAATCTGACATCCAATTTCAGATTCTCCTCTTCAAAGGAAAATCAAAAACACAATCAGTACTGACACGAATGGAGCTAAGTTCAACTTCAAGTACTGACTCTGTCAGACAGTCATCCCCTCGACAGCCCCAAACACCAGCACCCACACTGGCCGCTCTGTCCACAATAACTATTTAGGGTCACTCAATGTACAGATACTCTTGAAATTCCAAAACATACACTTGTTAATTCGGTTGCCTAAAGATGGTCAGAACCTGGTACAACATGCAAATGGAAGGTGCCATTTTCATCGTTGTGTTTTTGGGCTATTATATTTTATAAAGGTGAAACAGTGTTTAGCTTTCCAGTCAGCCATGTTACGCTCATTAGCCAACATAATTTCTGCCTACGTTGATCTTATAGCTACCAGTTGTGTGGTATATCTTCAACAGTCCACACACATCTCCACTTCTTCTGCTTTTGAAAATACTTGTAAAACCAAAAAATTAAAACGAACCCACAAAACAAGCCCATATATACATCAAAGCTTTATGCTTAACCCTTTACAATATCTCTAAGGGTATCGGATGCCTTAAACTATCAGCCAATTTATATAGTCAGATCTCATTACCCACAGTCTTGAGCCTGGCCAATCAAACCGGTGTTTATTTTGTGCAGCACTGGATCCGCTGAAGCACGGAACACCCCTCCAGAAACATGGGAGAGCGCCAGATACATAGCTACTGTCTGATAAGACTGCCAAGAGCAGCAAGATGTGAAATCCAACATGCAGTAGCAACACATTTCAATAAGTGAAGAGGTGACAAACCAGGGAGTTTAGAAGTAGCTTACACCACAGAAACATAATTATATCTGACCTGGTGAATGTAAAGGGAATGCAAAAACAAAGTGCTGAATCTTGCTCCATGTCACAGTGTTCATGTTTTGAGGGTTTCAGACGAATGTTTAGATTCATTCGTACTGACTTTGGCACTGTTTGTGCTGTGTCCTCCTGCTGATGTTGTTTTGTGTGAGTTATTTATCTGATAGAACATCTTAACAACTTGTGTCCCTCTCACCATCATCATCTTAACCCAGAGGTTGAGTTGCCCATTAGCAAGAACGATATGAGGCCTTGTGGTTAAACAAACCAAGAGGAAAACATACAGAAACATACCTGGCCTAGGTACATCAGGAAAGTGCTAATATACTTTTTAAGCCTCTGTCCTTTGCAACTTTCAACGGTGCCAAAACTTGTGTGATGATATGAGCAGCCAATTAGAATCTAAAAGATAAACATTTGAAATTATGCCGAAAAAGCAGAATGGGAAAACCAAGAAATGGCATCAGGCGGGGATTGATAAGGATATCCAAATGAAATAGCTTTTGCTTGGCAGTACCTTCAGTAAAGATACACTGAACACCTAAGAACGGCAGTTACTGCGACTGCTGGCCTCTCAGTAGTCCACAACCTAGGGCTAAGAGGACACTGTCAGGAGCAATTGAAATAAAACGGCTAGCCCATTTCTTGTGGGACCACCTGCACATTCTGCATAGAAGAGTCTTGACTCAATTGAAATAAAAGTCCATTTTAACTTTCAGCAGTGCGCCAGACGCCGCATTGCTATCCACTGGGTACAAGCGGCACCACTGATGTGGGATAGGTGGAGAACTGACTTGCTGGAGTGGGCAGTAGAGGAGGAGTGTCGACTCAAAAAGGCCCGAACAGACAAACATGCGGAAAGGGACCTGGAGATGTGGAGTGAGATAGTGAACCGCATAGAGACGTTGACACAACAGAGGAAGTAGGATCAGCCCCTGGACTTGCCTGTGCCCGCAGTAATGTCCCCCCACGCAGGCTACTGGCAGAACTGGAGTAGCCTAGGTATCGCTGTGTTGTTCCCCCAGCCCCCCCCCCTCCTGACTGCACGAGGACCAGGTACAAAATAAGGGATGCTGACATTTTGACTGGATGTGCAGGAGGTGAGTGTGTTCTGATTCCTTTCCCCTCTGCTCCGTCCCTCCCTGTTTTACAGGATTTGTAACTGTCATTTGCCTTCTAGAAGATGGGCACGTACGTACCTGTGTCTTGTCCCCTTGAGACTTTGTCCCCCCTTTCCCCTCCCCTCCAACCCCCTATTTCGCACCAGAGATGGACAAGAATATACGTTGTTTTAATTGTATTTCGTAGCAAACAGAAAGTACTGCTGTACTTGTACTGCATTTGTTGAACTTCCAGCTCTTGAACAGGTGTGTTTTGTATAGGATGACTCCTTTTTTTGCAAAATGTTAATAAAGAATGTAGCTTTATTAAACTTAAAGCAGGGCATCAGAGTGGGAATTATGCCTCAGTTTGTGCCATCATGTAAGATGGCAAATATATATATATATATACACACATGTATATATGATTATGTATGTATGTATGTATGTATGTATGTATATATATCAGCGTATACTCCGTCAGCAAGTACGACTTCCTCGAGACAACGGAGCACGGACCACAAATTGGTGCAGCAAGATAAACTCTTTATTTCCCTTAGACCTCTACAGCCATGACACGTTTCAGCCCGTAAAGGGCCTCTATCACATGTATGTATATTATATATATATATATGTATATTATATATATATATATATATATATTATATATATATATATATATGTATAATATATATATATATGTATAATATATATATATATATATATATATATATATATATATATATATATATATATATATATATATATATATATATATATATATATATATATATATATATATATATTACCTACTGGCAGTCGCCAGTAGGTAGTTATAGTTAGGACCCTGTTTCCATAGGAAAACCGCAACATTCTATTTGGAATACCTTTGGCGCCGGTCGACGAATCCTCGCGAAATTTTCAAAATAGGTGGGGCGCTACGCTCCGCTCCTACCCTGAAAGTCTCGGGGGGATTCGTCAAGCGGGGGCTGAGAAAAAAGGGGGGTCCCAAAACGCGTTTTTCCCATGCATTTTTCCATAGGACCTTTAGCCACAGCTACAGCCCGAACAGCTGAACAGAGTTACTTGAAATTTGGCAGAGAGGTAGTCCTCAGGTCAAGGAAGTGCCTTTTGTAGGTCTGGTGTAAATCTGTTCAGTAGTTCCTGAGAAAATAGCATTTAAATCAATATATATATCTGTGGCAGCTTACGGTGCGCTTACCGTGCGCTTACGGTAAGCTTACCGTACGCGTACGGTGACGTGCGCGAGCGCGATTCTGATTGGCTGTTAGATCTTAGTAAACATTCGAATCGGTCGAAACCAGGAAGCGGTGGCCGCCATTTTCTCTCTCGCACTCTGAGGGGGGGGGGAGGAAAAACAAAGGCAAAAAACATGTAAAGGGGCTGTTTAGACAGCTCCTAACCACCTAGCCTTGATGAAGGTGTCCCCAAAGAACTCCCAAGGCCAAAAATCCCAATTTTTTTTTTTTGAAAAATCGCCGATTACGCTTACGCGTACGTTAAAAATTAATTAAAAAAAAAAAAAATTATCCACACTCTCCCCACCCCGTGTGCAAATGGTGTCCGAAGGGCACCATGTGTGCATGGCATATAAATTAGAAAGAAAAATAAAAGATTCCCTGTCACAACGAAGCGCATAATATGTCCTCCATGTGCGCACGGTGCGCGAAGCGCATCGTGCGTACATGGCCCATCCAGCGTAACGTGGGCACGCGGTGCGCGTAGCGCACCGCGTGCCCACCGAGCGTGCACTGCACTAACTGCGTAAAGTGGGCGCGCGGTGCGCAAAGCGCACCGCTTGCCCACTGTGCGCGCACGGTGCGCAAAGCGCACCGTGCGCGCACGGAACGAACTGCGTTAAGTGGGCCCGCACGCCACGAATGGCGTAAAGTAACTTAGCATTTAAAAAACCGTACAAATTCACTGAAAAAACCATAGGTTTCACACACGTTATAGTTAGGAATTAGCATTTAAAAAACCTTGCAAATTCACTGAAAAAACCATAGGTTTCACACGTTATAGTTAGCTGGACATTTTACTGATAAAAAAACCAATGAAATTCCCCCGTTATAGTTAGTGCAGGCAACTATAACTCACGCGACCGCAATCCTCTGCTGATGACATATGTGTCTTTATGAAAAAAAAATATTGTAATATATGTATAGCTAAAATTTAATGGAAGAAGACATGGGCAAATAAGTGTCTAAATACAGTATTAGCATCAGCAGAGGATTGCGGTCGCGTGAGTTATAGTTGCCTGCACTAACTATAACGGGGGAATTTCATTGGTTTTTTATCAGTAAAATGTCCAGCTAACTATAACGTGTGAAACCTATGGTTTTTTCAGTGAATATATATATATATATATATATATATATATATATATATTATTATTTTTTTTCTCATTGCAAATCATGGCTTTGCAGTGAAACATCAAAGCTTTATGCTTAACCCTTTACAATATCTCTGAGGGTATCGGATGCCTTAACCTATCAGCCAATTTATATAGTCAGATCTCATTACCCACAGTCTTGAGCCTGGCCAATCAAACCAGTGTTTATTTTGTGCAGCACTGGATCCGCTGAAGCACGGAACACCCCTCCAGAAACATGGGAGAGCGCCAGATACATAGCTACTATCTGATAAGACTGCCAAGAGCAGCAAGATGTGAAATCCAACATCCAGTAGCAACACACTTCAATAAGTGAAGAGGTGACAAACCAGGGAGTTAAGAAGTAGCTTGCACCACCAGGAACTATTGTAGTCCTCCCCCGACAGGAGTGGAATGGTCTGGGTGAATTGGGGGAAAGTCATTGGGTGGGGTGGAGGCAGAGCGGGTGTTGTTGGTCTTGCCTCTGCCTATGTTATTGTTGCCTCTGTAGCCTCCTCTCTGGTAACCTCTGGTAAACGTAGACTGGGCGGGAGCCTTGTAAGAGGTGGAGGGGTTGTCTGAGGAGTATAGCCTTTGGAGGTGCCCTTGTAAGGTGAGCGACGAAAGGAACGTCTAGGAGCTTACAACTGCAAGGCTCCCATTGATTTAGCTGTGTTCGTATCCTTTTTTATCTTTTCAAGGGTTGAATCTACATTTGGGCCAAATAGGTGCTCCTGATCAAATGGCTGGTTGAGGATGGAACTTTGAACTTCAGATTTAAAACCTGAGATGCGTAGCCAGGCATGCCTATGCAAAAGGACACTTGTGTTTACTGCTCTGGAGGCGGTGTCTGCCACGTCGAGAGCGCAACGGATGAAGGTGTTGGTGATAAGCTTTATCCTCCTGTATGAGTTCATTGGCCCTGTTTTTGTATTTATCTGGGAGGTGCTGCATTATGGACTCTAGTTCATCATAATGTGCCCTATGATACCTGGCTAACAGCGCCTGACTGTTGGCGATGCGCCATATGTTAGCCGCCTGTGAGGCTGTTCTTTGCCAGAGACGTCCAAGTGTTTAGACTCTTTGTCGGGTGGTGCAGCGTCACCTGATGTCTGAGAATTGGCCCTTTTCCTAGCATTGGAAACTACAAGGGAGTCTGAGGGTACTGGGCCTTTAATGTAAGCTGGGTCAGCAGGGGCAGCTTTATATTTTTTCTCGATCCTGGGGTTAATAACTCGAGCCCTAAGCATAGATAGTATTGAGGTGGATCTTTGAGTGGTGTCAAATGTATCCATTAGGAAATCATGCTCTATGGGGTCTGTATGCAAGTGAACCCAGTGGTACTGGGCAGCTCTGTGGACGAGCTGATTAAAGCCCATGGTGTCCTCTGGAGGGGAAGGCCTGGAGGGGTAGATGTCATCCTGTGGAACATCAGGGACATCTGGCGTGTTATAATCATCCCAGGGGTCTGGGGAAGAAGGTGGACTAGGATCCCCTAGTGGCACATCGTCAGGACCCTCCCCTATGTCATCCAAGGTGTCATTATCGTCTACTGGTGTAGAAGATGGTGTAGGGGAACGGTGTGGTGGGGTAGTGGTGGTGGAGGAGGAGGAGTTGGAGAAGGGACTCTTAGAGGAGATGTGGCAATGTCGCTCTTTTTAGGTGGTGGAGCCGGCACACGTAGTGGACTTTTCCTAGAACCAAGAGTCAATTGACCACTTTTAGGATGCCTTATGAGAGTCTTTTGAGCAGGGTCTGGTGTGAACAGCTCATCTGCTGGAGGTTGGAATTTCGATGCCGAGCGTTTTGGTTCCGTAGGCTTCTTCGGCACCTACTCTGTAGTGGTTCTGTGTTGTTTTAGTTTGGAACCGTGCGTTTTTAGTCTATGTGGCCTGTGGAACTTGTTTTTTCGATTCCGAGGCTTTCCTTGGCTCCGAATCCGAACCATTCGGGAGTGGTTTTTGGTTCAGCTCCAAATGTCTTTTCGGTGTCGACGAGTCGGTGCTTGTGGGTTTTGGTGCCGAGTGCTTGGATGTGGATGCAGCTGTCGGCACGGAGGAGGAGGGCGGTTTCTTTTTCGTTGCCGGTGATTGTGTTTTGGTACCGACGGCTGACTGACTCGAGCCCGAGCTGCCTGAAGGCTTAGTAGGCTTCTTTGCCGGGCCTGAGGGCGGGGCATGGGAAGCAGTCTCTCGGTGTGCACCTGGGCCCGAAGGCGAAGGTGTGACCGAAGCCTTTTTCGATGGTGTAGGGAGGGGGTCGGGGTCGACGTTCTTACTTACGACCCGCAGCGCCGGAGTGATCTCTTCGATGTCGGAGTCATCGGCTTCTGAGGTGCTAACGAGGCCTTCTTCGACCTGCTCTCGCTCCGGCACGTGACGCCCTCTTGGAAGATGTCGTCGAGGATTGATGTCGACGAGCGAGCCATGGTTCTTCGAGCACGTCGGTCCAGAATGGTCTTCTTGGAGCAGAAAGAGGAACAAGTTGGACAGTCTCTGGTCTCGTGCTCTGGTGAAAGGCAGAGGTTGCACACCTCATGCAGATCGGTGTGGGGAAACTTCGACCCACATTGAGGACACTTCGTAATCGGCGTCCTTTCCATGAGCCAGAAGCCTAGGGCCAGGTAGGCCTGAAGGCCTTCGTCGACGATCGGAATCGAGGACTTCGATTTGGAGAGATGCACGACGATTAGTGTTCGCGATCGAGACAATACCGTCGCAAGGGTGAAGGATTGCGCGTCGAAAGTGGAATCGGTAACGGTGGAGCGCGACAAACACATCCTAACCCGATGGCGGAAAAAAACAATCCATGCGCACTATAGTCCAAAGGAGGAGTCACCTAACCCGTGACTTCCAAAGACTTTTCCAGGACAAAAACAAGTGCAAACATCCGGGCCCAACACCAGATGGCGATCTATGCTAAGTGTGCTAAGGGGGAGGACACGGACAGACAGACACACGCGCACACAAACACACACACTTACACTTCAAAAGTATTCTCACTCAGAGCAACCAAAGAAACACCACTTAGCATGCACACATTCATATTAGTGGAAACATTTACTCTCTCTGACTCTCTAAGCCGGAGGTTCTTAACCTTTTGACTGTCAGGGACCACCAAGGAATGATTACTGGACACAGTGGAACCCCCACCTAAGCAATTTCTACAATTTGAACCTTGCAAGAGTACACAAAACTGCAGAAACTCATATACATTGAATACATACATAACTTATGAAATACTTTGTTTAATACACAGAACAAATATATTCAAAAAATAAAATTTTAAATGGGAATGTTGGAGACTTTCAACATTTGGAATTATTTATGTGGTGCACATTAGGGTTTTAACTGAGGTCAATAAGTTTCCATATTACTGTTTGATGTACTTAAGCAGCTGCCACGCATCATGCTAGGGATACCAACTTAATTTTTAGCTTCCAATTTCACGTTTCTTCACATATTCAGAATGTTTTAACATTTTCAATTTTATATTTATCTAGTTGATGTAAATATACTTTATTAATAATATATTATTTTTAAACACTGGCCGATCCCCTAGGTACGTGTTACAGACCCCCAGGGGTCAACGGACTCCAGGATAAGATCCACTGCAAAAGGCAAAGAAGTCAGTGTTGTTCTGCAATGGACTGTCACACATATATGACAAAGGAAATTCAGAAAATAGCATCTGTACCACAACCACTGGAAGGTTTTTGCCTCACAATTCCACTCCCATTCAAATCTACCCGGATATCAGCCAGTAACGTTTTCCCTCAATAACCATTCTTTTCTAGGCCTCAACTCAACTACAGCACTCGTGCTCCACCTCATCTTTAAACAGCAAGGAGCTATAGGTTAACGTCTTCACAATAACACGTTCAGAAAACGTTGATCATCTTTTCTAAATTTGAATGGTTGTTTAATCAAAGCCCAATCATGAACTTCTAAATGCTTACCTCTAGCCTTATAAGCGACATCAAGCTAACACTTGGCACTATCCCTCACCTTACCAACTCTGCCTTTAATATCTTGGACATTAGGAAACACACAAACTGAATATTTCCCAATATAACGGTGCCATTTCTTCCTCTCATAAAGGAAAAAAATAAATCTATAACTGAATCTGGAGTATTGACATAACTCCAAAGTGTTTTCTTATATACCACTTAGCAACTAAACTAATAGCTAAAGCATTTTGTATGCCCTCCTTCAAGAAAAGATTGGCCCTTTGCACTAAACCGTTTTCAGCAGGCCATTATAAAGATGTCTTAACATGAGAAATATCATAATACTTAAGACAGCTCACTCAGCATTTTATCTGATACAAATTGAATACCAATATCTGATCATAAGACTTTAGAAATACCTCCCAAAACAAAAATGTTCTCCAAAAAATCTATCACCACATCAGCCGTGGTATTACTTACAAAGGCATAATAAACCCACTTCAAAACATACTCATTTAGGACAACCAAATACCTCATGTAATGTGAAAGTAAACTATATAGTCCTGAAAAATCAACAACCACACATTCCCAAGGTTTCTCTGGAAACAACATTGTGTTAATGGGTTCCTTAGAAGATTTCCAACGTTTATCTGATGCAACCATTTTTTACAGTGCTTGACATAACCCTCCACCTGAGAATCAAATGCTGGACACCAAAATGTTTCCAAATTACCTTCATAGTAGCAGTAACAGCAGGATGCCCGTTATGAGCTATCTCTATTAGCTAGCATGTTAAACTTTCTGCCGGTATAAATCATGCACACACCGCATTCATGTCCATTTCAATAAAAAAATTCTTTGCCACTTATACAAACCATGATTTCCTGTTTGGTGGGCAAACATTAATTAAACATTTCCTGACTTTATGCAACTGCACATCATTTTGACATGGCTTCAACAATTCATCTTCTGAAATGACCCAACTGCTTTGCTGTGAATCAACAACAGTCACAACACACACAATCAGCCCCAACATATTTACTAGTCGAAACATGTTTCACTTCAAACTCAAACTCTTGCCATCTTCACAGAAACATAACGAATCCGGAAAGACAGTTTGCCTGAACACAATTGATCCATCAAAATTACCAAAAGTTTGTGATCTGTGATAATGTCAAATTTCGATCCTCCCACATAGACTTAGAATGTGTCCATGCCCAAACCCAAGCGAGGTATTTCCTCTTGACAGTACTATAGTCACATTCTTCCCCCATGAGGGTGCAGGAAATTAAAGCAAAAGTGTGTTCTTTATGAGCATCCTATGAACTCAAAATCGTCCTCAAGCCTACTGTACGCGGATCTACATTGATAGATTTTAAAGAGGAATAAAAGGTCTTTAAAGGGGGTCCAGTAACAATCGAGTCCTTGAAATAATTACATGCTTGCTCCTGTTCTGGATACCATATAAATCATTCTGTTTTTTAAGTTTCCTCGAAGGGTTTTACTTTCAAGGCATACCCAAGCACAAACGCAGCTTAATGTTTGGTTAAACCTAGGAAATACTTTAAAGAATATTTATCAGTGCTCTTTTGATGGCATCTACCAAATCACCATTTGGCAAAATGTCATTAGCTGTAAGAGTGTGGTGCAAATACTCTAGGAGCTAGATAGATGTACGAATGCATTGACTGGTCGCAAACCCTGCGACTTGGTAAATCACAGGGTTTGCGACCAGTAAATGTGTTTTTTAAACATTCTAAAACTGTTCAGTGATTCATTGCAGGTTACCCTATCGCTTAATGGGTTTGGGAAACCATACAGAATCAGTATTTGGAAGAGCAATGTTTAGGTCATCCCTTACAAACATAGATAATTAATATTTTAATGACTACTGAGAGTTAGTGGTAACCCGTTTGCAAACGAGAAGATTTGCAAGTGGTCGAAAAAACATTTTCAGGCGTAGGTTGTGGTCCCTGAAACCACTGCCTACACTTAAAAAACATTTTCAAAACAACTTTTTTTTATGCAGGAAAACGAACTGCATTTAAAATTAAAGTTTGCTTTATTTTAAATCAATCACAGACATAGTGGTCTGCTGATCCCAACAGGCCACCATCCCTGTGATGGCAATGAATTGTAGTGGGTTGCAATATGCGACCTGCCAAATTAATATGTATGAAGTAGGTCAGAATTCACCCCCCTGAGATTTGGATTTGTAAGAACTGGCCTTCTAGTACATAGGTCAGTTCTTAAAAATCTTCTCTGGTTGCAAAAATACTGCTCCCAAATTGCATTTCTCATGACTAGCAATCATGCCTCTGTCCTCTAACATTTGTAACTCTTTATTTAGCAACAAATTATATGCCTGTGTGATTGGTGCAAATATCAGTATATTGTCTTGGAATGCTTGGACTACTTATATGGTCTTGAAGCATACACCAGTTCTTAAAGCATACATCGGTTCTTAAACAAATCATACATCAGTTTTTGAAACACACTAGCAGTGGATGCCAGGCCGATTAGTAACAGTAGATGCAACTATCCCATAATATCAAAACAATTAACTGCAACATAAATCTGAGTGAAATGGACCTTCCCGTAGGCTTGAGGCTGTCATAACCGAAAGCTTCAGGACTGAAATAAGTGCACTCTAAAGACACATTTTTCCAATATTTGGCGAAGTTAACATCTACCAAAATAGCGATTTGCGAACCAGATTCAACCTTGATATTCACTAAAATATTACCAATATGTGTTGCATAAAGTTCCCTTTATGCTTGGTACCGTTTTTGTGCTGTCGGCATCATCAACCGTGAGCACCAGGTTGTTAACCTTCTGTTCCACTTATTAAAGCACTAATACAGTTTACCTTGTGGAATACCTTAATACTTTTGAAAACAATTTGGAAATGGCAAAATTCCTTACATTTCTTAGATCTTCTCCCAGTAGCTGGGCATGATAGATGATTACTCGTATGCATTTTAGAAACAGCATTTGAAACACACAAACTTCTTTTGTGGAAACTTATAATTTTGTCTTTTCACTCACAACATATATTAGGTGAAAATGCAACATATTCCGTCTCTGCTAAAGCCATGGCTTGGCAATTTGGGCTGGACTGTTCCCATGAGGCACAGGGTCAAGACTGATATGGTTGGGTCTGAACTGGGGTGGTGAAGAGAGCTAAAGAACAATGATGGATTCAACCTAGATCTGTGACTGGGGGTGAGGGTCTGAAAAGTTTCAGCGCTCCGTCCATCTCCTTGTTTTTTTCTTTGTTCGCCCTATGTTGGCAGGGTATGCCCAGACGGGGGTCCCTTGCTCACTTTGCCACTGGATTCAAGCTAGCCTGGCTGATGAGGGGTGTTACTCCGAAACCAGTCCCAGGATGCTTGTTTCATGGAAGACCTGGCTTGGCAGTTCGGGCTGGAATGTTCCCATAAGGCACAGGGTCAAGACTGATTTGAATATGGTTGGGTCTGAACTGGGGTGGTGAAGAGAGCTAAAGAACAATGATGGATTCAACCCAGGGGTGAGTGTCTGAAAAGTTTCAGAGCTCCGTCAATCATCTCCTTGTGTTTGCTTGGGTCTAGTAAATTAGACATGCAAGACATTGGATTTACTGGACAGGGTTATGTGGGGTTATGCAGTGTATGGCAAGCGGAAGACAACAGCATGAGGAATGGAGTAGAAATTCAGTTATTCACTTCCGTTACGTGAAGGCAGCAAAAACAAAACCTGTTTTTCACTGCTGAGAGGTTATCCAGAAAAGTAGATGCTCCTCTGGTCTTTGTATCCTCTCTTGGGACTCCAGAGAACAGAGGAAAGAGGTGTAGAGAGAGGTGATGATCAGGTAGATCACCCTGGTATCCAGAGAGCTGATAGAGATGGTGGAATGGCATATGATGCTTCACTGTCCCCTTTGTATCTGCTTCTTCAAGTCTCAACAGATCCGAAAGAAGAAAAGGAATAGGGAATGATGCTGCGACATCACTAACTGCCATCATGGGTTGCCTACTGATGGTAAGGTTCAGAATCACTGTTAGCACAGATTTATTCAGTGTGCCACTGGCAATCACAGTGCCATTTTGTTCAAGATGTCTAGCAGAATATGGATGCTAAGTAGGGACACACAAAGATATATATATATATCTAATAAAGAGATGGGGGTTACCTATCTGCAGAACTGGTCAAACATGAAAAAACAGCAATGAAGTCAAAGAGTAATTTTGAATTGGCCACGATGCCCATATATCACGCATCTACAAAACAAGTGGGAAAATTAAAGGCTACCTTTAGTAGTGTACTTTCTGCTCCAGCTCAGATTGCAGAATGTATTGATATTTGTCATTGTTATAGTGTACAAGGCTATTTGTTTTAAGTTCATGGCCAGGTGAAGCTTCCAATGCTTAGGCTTTGCACAGATAGCGACAACTGCCCCACATCTTGTACAGCAAAGGCTGGACTATGCCAATGCCATTTAGCTTGGTTTTACACGTTATGCTTTGTGGCATGCAGCTAAACTCCTAGTTTGACCCCCTGAAAAGCACTTACCACCGAAGCATTCTACATTTGTTTCTGGTTGTTCAAAGGATTCAGTTTAAATGGGCCCTGTCATGTAGTGTATTATGATTGGCACGCAATTTCATAACATGCATCTGGACAATTACTCAAGTTATACACAACTCTGTTGCAGGATGTAGCTCTCTGCCTTTTAAGGTGAGTTGGGTGGTCTGTCCCTCAAAAGATTACTTTAGTGCCCTCTTCAAATCCTGGCAGCTCACTAATACTTGACTACTGATCAAATAATTAAATTATTGTAATGTTGTTTTCTATAAATATGAGTTATTCGTTTTAGAGACATTGGCAAGGTTGAAAAGAATTTAACAATTACCTTGTGTCTGACTTTTTGATTTCAGTAGAGCAGAGAGCTTCTTCATTAAGTGCATATCCTTAGCTCGCTCACTCTTCTTATCACTGCGAAACAAAAAAAAAAATAGGATTCATTTTTCCTGTAGATAAGCACATTGCACTAGCTACTCCGGTATATTCTTATTTGTTTTTGTATCAGTGTGCTGTAGACTCACATGCTCTGCCTACTCCTGCCATCTAGTGTTGGGCCTGTATTTCTGCAACTTGCGTTTCTTCAAACAAATTAGTCACAAGATCTATTATGATTCCTCCCTTAGTCCAGAATGCTCCAGCACATATACTCCACCTGAGACTGGCTTCTTCTCAGCAGGCGAGAAATGTGAGGGGATTGGAGTGTCAAAGAAAGAGTGTGTTGTGCAAATTTAAAGTGAATAAAAGAAAAGGAAAAGAAAACATCACAGAACATCAGTGATCACCTCTAGTTTCTGGACAGCAAGACAGGCACTTGTTAATCTACAGCACTACAGGCTACGAACAGGAGGTTGCAGGGTAATGTTTTCTGCTCATAGTATGTGTGGCTGTACATACACATTCTATGCATAGACTGCAAAGCAATCTCTTTTAAAAAAAGTGGCTAGCCAGCAGATGAATTAAAAAATAAATGATGCAGCTGCTTGAAATAGTGTTATTAATACCGCTTGGTCAACTATGGATTCTTAGCATACTAAATGCTTGGTAAAGTAGCAGTATTGCAGATGGGCATCAGAGGGATATTACCTAAAAAAGCCAATATGGCTCCCATTTTACATGCAGTGTGTGCTTTCGGGGGCACTGGGAGAGTGTGTTTGGCTTTAGCACAGCAGGTCTGAATACATTTAACTATCAACCTGACAATGCCAAGTTTGGAAATGGCACTACCATTTTGGGATTTGAATAAGGCTGCGAAACGTTGGTTGGACTTTCTAAATGGTTTTGTTCTAGGAATGTAATATATGGTCTAATTCCATGAATATAATACATGAGTGAATTCTTCACATCAAGAGTTTGAGGGTTCCTTGCAGCTATAGACTATGGTTGTATGAAAAAAGGGTAACTCAATAGTTCGGTTTATGTGGAACAATGAGACAACCTTAAGCAGACAGTTAGAGTTGGTACAAAGCACAGCCTGTCTATATGGCCCTGAATAAATGGTTCCTGTATTTTAAGGGCTTCATGCTCACTATTATGTCTGAGGGTGGAGATTGCAAGTAGAAAGGCCATCTTCCAAGACAAGAACAGCAAGACAAATATGTGCTAAGCCATGGAAGGAGGGCTACTAAGACATGCGAGGACCACGTTAAGATTACGGACAGGTGCAGGATAAGTTTCAGGTGGACTTACCTCTTCAACCCTCCATGAAAGTTATAATTACAGGGACCATAAAAATAGATAAATGCTGTGTGTTTTGAAGGAACACTGCAACTGCATTTAGGTGAAAGCATATGCAAGTGTAAACAAGATCTGCATTGTAAAGATGTTGAAGTGGGAAACAAGCTCCTGCACAGGAACAGTAATAGTAGATGTAACTGTTGAGAAATACAGTAGTGCATGAACCTTTTCCACTTAGGTGTGTAACAGAACGAGCAATGGGAGAGAAAGTCCGACCTGATTGGGAGCTTCTCGTGGGGACTGACTGACATCTTGAGGAGCACTCACTGTCAGGGCTGTCTTGCTCAGGCTGGTGCTATTAGGATGAGGTGGATGGACACTTGCCTGATCTTCCTTACCACATACAGGATAAGATGGAAAAGTGTAGACAAATATCCCTATTCCATTTATAGTGCAATGGCCATGGACAGTGGGTGCAGATACCTGGTGGTGAAACTTTAGCATTTTGTGTTTTTGGCACTGGTGCAAACAAGACTACTGTTGGAGTTCCCCAGTATTGGAAGTACCTATGGAAGACTTGCAACTGGAGTTCCCATTCATGGACCCGTTGATTCTTGCTGAGCAGGTCCGCATAATCGTTCTCCACTCCAGAAAGAGTGGAGAACAGGTGAATGTTGTTCTGAGTTGCACAATGCCAGATCTCCTTGGTCAGTTGAGAAGCAGTAGGTGGAGGGCGAGAGTGGCTCACCCTTCACTTCTGGATGTAGAACTTAGCTGTTATATCTGGTTTTATGAGTACTGTTTTCTCCCTTCGAAGTGGGCTAGTCTAAATGTTTATGTCCATCCCTTAATTGCTGAGAAGCAAGAAACAATTGACATTTTACTGCAGCTCAAACTACCACAAACCCGGCTCCGCTCATTTTAATGACCGGCGATTTTAACATGACCTTACTGCAGGTTACAACATGGGATGAAATTGTAGAAATACTTGATCAGATCTGGCATATACTTTCATTCCAACCTTGACTGTTTGTAAACGATGTGGAGCACTTCCAATTATCGGGTGATCACTCTATTGGATGGGGAGGCAAAATACTTTCCTAAATGTCTGCTCGCTGAGTTGACAGATTGGGCTGAAAAAGGTTTATTGGTATATGTGAACCAGACCGGGTTCAACAAGAGAACAGGCACAACCACTAACATCCTATTGCTTGCCCAGCTAAACGACCAAGCCAGGTGTCGCTCCACAAATCTACACCTGTGTTATGTGGACGTTTGCTCTGCTTTTGATGCGGTACAGTGAAACATCTTGTGGTCCACCAGCGATGCTGGGAAATGTCTTCTCTTCTCTTAAGAGCCATTCAACTACTGTATACAGATGAGTTGGCAAGGGTAAGGCTAGGCGTAAGTCCATTGGTCTAAAAAAAAAAATACCCACAAGCAACGGCCTTAAACAAGGATGTGTGTTGGCTCCGTTTCTATTCAACTTGTATCTAGCAGAGCTGACAAAGGCTCCAAACAGCAGCAAGTCTCATTCTCCCAGGATGTCTGGATTTAGCGCTTCTCATATGCTGTATGCTGATGATGTGGTTCTGATCAGTTACACCAAGGCTGGCCCATAGTGCTTAATTAATGCACCACCGTATAAGCTGTGAATCACGGGCTACGAGTCAAACTGAACAAAACAAAAACAATGTTAGAGACAAGATGATGCCCACCACCAATTTTCCATCTACACAGGTCAGCCTTGGAATCCAAGTCAGAATTCAAGTATTTGGGGGTAATCTTGGATTCAAGAAGTGCTTTCACCAAAACAGTGCAATGTGATACAAAGAAGAAATACAATTCTAACTTTCGCTTTCTGCTCCTTTAGGATCTCAATAAAAGGCCCGTCTCTCCAGCCACTCCTTCAAGTTATGGCTGCAAAACATGTTCCCTCACTCATGTATGGAGCTGAGGCCCTGAGAGGAAGAGACCACAAAATATTTGATAATGCCATAACAGGGACATACCGACGTGTTTTCAACCTTCCTCGCCATGCGTCTCCAGCTCAAATTCATCTTGAATTCGGCCTCAGGAAACGGAACTTATACAGTCTAGGTGCTTATTTAAATTTTGTTATAAACTAAAAAACTATCACACACTCACCCTAAGTACTATTTTGTGGAAGGCCATAAGTAATTCAAGAAACATCCTGGCACATGACTACTTAAATTTAGCTCTAACCACCTTTAAGGCAGAGGAACTTTGGGCCTTAACCCTTTCACAACTAGTTTAAAGAGTCATAAATTCAAACAGGAAAAAGATCTCACCCCTAATCGATAAAGCTGCTGTGTCCAATAGACCTCATACTTGGATGATAATAGGCTCATTTGGCCATCTAAAACCTCAATCATAATTAGGGGACCTGTTTGAGCTAAAGTTCAAGCTCAAGCTGCTGAATCTTCGGTTAGGCAATCTCCAA
Organism: Triturus cristatus; assembly: GCF_964204655.1. Taxonomy (NCBI): domain Eukaryota; kingdom Metazoa; phylum Chordata; class Amphibia; order Caudata; family Salamandridae; genus Triturus; species Triturus cristatus. Next base: position 1,723,875,575 of record NC_140589.1, read on the forward strand.
ACCCGCTTTAATTCCCCTGTTTGGAGAAGAACGTCCGTTGAGATCTCATATTGACTTTGTGACTACTCAAAGAAAGACATTTGCCACATCGTCTGTACTTGCTCAGCTCTAATGATGGAATGGAAAGGTCAGCTGAGACAGTACTTTATTAGGGACATAATACGCATGTACCGGCAAGGGATTATAGCCTGCCTTCAAGGAGTGGATGCGATATTCTCTGGAAAATTCCTTAAGTTTATGTGAATTGCAGATTCAAAACTAGCAAAGACAGACTTATACAGAAGCTTTTTCTTTCTTACTATGAATCGGTATTATCTGCAAATTCATCGAGACTTTAGTCTATTAGTCATGGAGTTAGGATTGAAATGCACTGTCTACCAAGCACTTACTTGCAGGGCACTCAACATCAATGAGTAACTGCATGCACTTTTTGTTGCTTGTAGTACTAACTTAAGTGACCTCCTCTGATCAGTTGGGGTCCTCTTTGGTCCAGTATCTCCTGAATGATGAAATGTAACCAAGTCAATGCACTAAGCACTTTTCATCCAGAATACTAGCACAAGAAAAGCTATTATGTTTTACCCTCTGAAGTTTTCCGCTCTTTACTCTAGTGTTCCTAGTATGATGAATTGAAAATAAGCTTAGCAGTTTTCCTTGAGTATTTGCACTACCAAAGCTATTGTTTTATGCCTGTCGTTTTCCATGTGATAATCTTGAATCCAAGCCAAGGCGCTCAGCCGTGTCTTCCTGAGTACTTGTACTAGCAATGCAATCATATTTTATGACTTGTATAGTATATTCCAATTAATCAGGTACTGGTCTTGGTGCTTAGGCGCATCAAAATGTTTATAACAAATGAGGGCGCTAGCACAAACATACGCAATATGCCAGATTTTATTCAATGATGTTTATAAATTGTGATTTTATGGCAAATCGTAAATTTTAAATAACTGAACAATAAAGATTATTCATTGATTGCTTGTGAAAAGCAGGCTTGGGTCTGATAGACTGTAGGACACCCATAAGACTTTAGTATGTCTGTATTCTTTTTGATTGCCAGTGTGTGGCTGCCCTAAGTGCTTCCCTGCAGCATCAATCTTTTTGGGGATAATGTATCCATGAAAATAACCCAGATCTTCAAGGGAAGGCTTACATTTCTTTTCTATCTGGGAGTCACCATCCTGGCCTCTACTGGATTCGTAAGAGCGCCACTTGTAGACTCTAGCATCCCCTTTCACATCGGAAAATAGCTAATAGACCACTCTGTCTTGGAAATGTTTGCAAGAGGAAGTCCTCATCCTCCACAGTATGGCGCATTACACAATGGTGTTGGTCAGCCTGCTCTATTTCTGCATGATACGTAGTAGTATCATCTGATGTGGAGGCCATCGCAGGATATGGCTCGGGATAAGGGTCATCCTGTGAGCCCACTGCTAATCCTTCTAGGGATCATCTCCTTCTAGAGGTCTAAATGGCTCCATATAGGGGTACTTTAGGTAGTAAGGACTACCTGATTCAGTATGCTGAGGGTCAGATGGAGGAACATACAAAGGTTAGTGGTGGAAAGGGTGAAGGGCTGGTAGCCGTATGTCTAACCCTTTTGGGGCTTCATGGTGTAAGAGGAGGAGTCTGAGGTTCTCCCTCAAAGGAGATGCATCTCAGTGGTGATGAGCGCTAGAGGTTTTGGCCAGACTAGCATTTTGCCAGTGTCTATGTGAATAATGAGTTTATTCTGTTTTTAATTGTCCAGGACATCTGCCAGCTCTTTGAAGATCAGCCCCTGTGAGATATTGGACCTCTGTGTCAGAAGATCCTTATGAGCCGACTTCAGTGTCTAATGCTGGTGAATCTTCGGCATCGACATTGGCTCAGAGTGGGGTTTTTCGACAGACTAAGGTTGAGATTGTGGTGGCTTTGATGCAGAGTGAGGTTTTTCAGTGCAGTGCCCAAGCGCTGAGCGGGTGACGGAGCAGGTTAAGGTACGATGCAATTGGGTGGGGCTTTGCTCAACATTAAACCAGTCTTTGGAGTCGGGGTGTACCAGATGGAGGTGTGAGACTCAAACATTTATGGTATAAATCTTTTTATTGTTTTGAGGACTGATAACAACAGCAACCCATCTACATCCACTGGCCAGTGGGGAAACAATGAACCATTGTGAAAATAATAAGAATGAGAATGAACAATGGAGAGAAAAAGAAAAAAAAATAAGAAATTATTAATAGATGTAGGTTCTCTACAGATTGAGCGAATAACACCATATAATCGTAGAACAACTCCTGTGTAGGCACAGTATACATTAACAATAGACACGTTATACATCTCCATGAACCGATTGAGTGAGGCAAAGAACCTGCGAGGATATCGGGAAGGTCAGTCGGTTGCTTAAAATGTAATAGTTGAGCCCCATTTTTTATCAAAGCGTAGTAGCGTGTGACACTCACCGTCAGTTACTCAATACTGACAATCTCCTATAATTTATTCAGCCAGTCTAGTCTAGTCGGAAGAGTTTGGGTGTCCCAGAGGGACAACAGGAGCTGTGTAGCAGCTCCCAGAGCCAAAGTGATGACCCGCCTAAGACAGGATTTTAAAGGGTAGGTTAATGCATTCGGCAATCCCAGTAATATATAGGTAGGGCACCTGGGCAACTCTGTCTCATAAGTGTTGTCAATATCAGACATTATGATTACCACAATTGCTGAATCTTCAGGCATTGCCATAGCAAGTGTGTAAGGGTGCCCTCCATTGCCAGGGTCCATCCCCTGACTTCCAGCGGGCCACCCTGACTGGGGTATAGTACCAATAGTGGGCTATTTTAGGAAACATTTCCTTGCCTGCGGTGCTGCATGAAGAAGCCCTAGCTCTGTGGATAAAAGATTGCCATTCCTTAAGTGAAAATTCACATTCAGATTACCACCTACGTTGCGCAGGTGATTTGGTGAGATGCAAAAGTTTGAAGAGGAAGGAATATATATCCGAGAGTAATCGTTTATCTGATTGGCATGTAATAAATCATTTTTCAAAGTCTGTCAACAGTGTCTAGCATGTTTAAGAATGTGGGGTTGTAAGGCTCAGTGCCTCAGAGCAATGTATTTCCAGTAGGATTCAAGAGGCAAGCCATAACCAAAGTGGAGTTGGGTGAAGTTAATCGCTCCATTTGAATCAAAGAGATACCACAATTCTCTTACAAATAGGCTTTTGCCATCTAATATAGCTATTGCCTTCCACTGCCAGCGAGAATTCTGGGTGGCCTATGAATGGAGTCAGAGGTGATGTGAGCGTGGAGAGACATCTCGCTACTTCTACCCTCTCCCACACTCCCACTGTGGCCCTGGTGACTGGTGAAATATATACTCTGAAAAGTCGATATTTTTTAGATAGCCAGGGTACCTTCCAGACATGAATCCTAGCGATGGTATGGTCAATAAAGCACCAACGCTTTTCAGATGTAGGTCTGTACTATTCTATCATGTAGCACAGTTGGGCTGCCTGGTAATATCTTCCTAGATGAGGAATTTCCAACCCACCGTCCTTCTGTTTGAAATATGTCTGAGTATGAGCCATGTGGGCTTTCTTCCCGCCCCATATAAAGTCACTCATGAGGGGTTGCAATTTATTCAGAACCGATTAGGGGGGTTAGGGGGTGTTGCAACAATTAAGTTTCCATAAAATATAAAATCCGGGGAAGTAGGGTCATTTTAACCGCTGCTAATCTACCTAGTCAGGACAGCGTGTAATTTTTACAGGTCGAAAGTTCCACTCTGGAAGTGGCGAGGAGGGTAGATTAGTTCTCCTGCAATGTGCGCTCAGTCGTAGAAAACATCTAGAGTTCCAGACATTTCAACCCACAGGTCGCCCTGGCAAAGGGAAACATATTAGCTGGTTGCATCTGGTCAGCTCTGGGGATAGTCAGACTGAGGGCCAGCGTTTTCTGCAGGTTAATCTTAAAACCGGAACCTAGGCCAAAGTCCTTCATTTCACGCAAAAGAGAGGGCAAGGAGGCAAGTGGTTGTGTTAAGATGAGCATAATATCATCAGCATATAGCAATATTTTATGGTCTCTGTGTCCCATGTGGATCCCTGCGATAGTGCTGTGCAGGCGAATATGTTCTGCTAAGGTCAATGTCTAGAGCACAAAGAGTAAAGTAGACAAGGGACACCCCTGTTGGGTGCCCTGCGAAATCCCGAAGGGCGGGACAAGATACCATCAACTTGGACCTTGGCCTCCGGGGCAATATAATTACAGCTCACCCAACGCCGAAATCTCTCAGCTAGCCCGAATCTAGCAAGCACCAGGTGAAGGTAGTGTCAAAGTACACGGTCAAAGGCTTTTTCTCCATCTACCGACAAAAGCAGGGCGGGCCTATGAGAGATTTGTGATTTCATCAAGGAGGTGACAGAGTCTCTTTGTGCCATCACTACAGCCTCTCTCTGGGATAAACCCAGAGTGATCGGGGTCTATGAGTCTCTGCATATACGGTGCCAGACGGGAGGTAAGCATGCTAGTAAACGTTTTCGTATCAACATTCAACAATGAAATAGGCTGGTACGAGGCGCCTCGCGCCGGATCCCTGCCTGGCTTTGGAGTAACTACGATTGCGGCCATCTGCATGGAGGGTGTGAGACTCCCAGAGTCCCTGAACAAGTAGTAAAGGCATGTAAGTAGTGGAGTAAGGGAAGACGAGAATACTTTAGAAACTTCTGAGTTGAAGCTCTTCCCAGAGGGCTTTCCCTGTGGGGAGCTTTTGAATAGACCAAAGAACTCCCTCAGGTCATATGTCAACATCTAGTTTAGACGCCTTCAAATCTGTGAGCAGAGTCAATGGAGCCCGCGGCACATAATCAGTCACTGCAGCCTTGTTAAGCGTCTCTGCTGTGTATAGTGCAGAATAAAAGTGTTCAAATTCTTTTGTCATATATTAATCGGTCTTCAGTCTTGTCCCCTACGATATCTAAATCTCAGAGACCCTTCCTTCGGCAGGCAACCTGAGCCCGAATTTGATGCACCAGAAGTCTACCGGCTTTGGTACTTCCCTCATGATATCGTTGTCTAGTGCGTAAGATCGAGTGTTCTGTCCTGTCTACATCTAATGCCCTCAGCTGTTTTCGGGATGCTTTAAGTTGGTGTCTAGCTTGACAGGAACCCGTATGCAATTGAACTCCCTCTAGTTCCTTAACCGTCCCTTCTAACTGCTCCCGTTTATCCCTCCTGTCCCTGTTCAGCCTGGCCGCTATAGCAATAAATTGCCCTCGAATCACAGCCTTTAATGTGTCCCACAACAATAAAACAGGTGTGGTGCCATCATCACTGGAGTCCAAAAAAGTCTCAATTGATTTCTGAATCTCTGAAACATTAGTCGTATGAGAGCAGTTTGTGCAGTGTGAGGGTGATAGGGGGGGTGATACAATAGTGCCGCCACCACTATCTTGGCAGCCACCATGGCCAGATTAAGGTCAGGAGATGTCAAAAAGAGATATATGCAGGCATATGTCTGGTGCGCTGCACACAAAAAAAGTATACTCTTTGGTAGAGGGATTGCGCTGGCGCCACACATCTACCAAGCCCATATCTGTCAACCATTTCTGCATTGAATCCGAGAATACACCCGACCGCCCCACTCTATGCACCTATCTGGAAGTTACCAACTATGTTAAAGTCCCTCCTATCAACAGATCCTCATCCGGTGAAGCCAACACACGGCCCAGTGAATTACTTAGGGAAAGGCTCTTGCAGGTCATTTGGAGAACATACAGAGGCTAAAGTATAAGTGAGGTCCCCCACCTCCACCTGCAGGGAAAGCAGCCTACTAGGTACTTTGGCTTGAATCTTAAGAATCTTCCATGGCCACTGCCGCCGTCTTCCCTGATGAGGACGAAAAATATTGGCAGTCAAACCACTTTGATCTAAGGCGTTTCCAGTTGGTGCGGAGTAAATGCATTTCTTCAAGAAAACGGATATCACATCTGGCCTCCCTGAGAAGTGTGAAGAGTGCCAGCTGTTTGCCAGGGTGTTAAGACCCCGTATGTTGAGGCACAATATCATAATCATGAAGACAGGTATAAAGAGAATGTACAGCTGGTGAATAGTTAAGGGGTTAACCCCCCCTGCCCCCCACTGTTGAGTCTGAAGCCTAGCAACACAGGAGTCATACTGGAGCTGAAAAGAAAAGGCTGTAGAGTTGACAAGACTCCTTATGGTGTGTCACAGAATATGCAGTCAAAATAATTCCTAGACCCCATCTAAAGTAAAACCAAGCAAATGGGTAATGTTACGTACCCAGTAAGCAACTGTTCTTGGCATGTAGAGCTGTAGATTCGCATGCTTTGCATACTCCTCCCATCTAGTGTTGGGTCCTGATATTAGCAAGTTGCTTTTCTTCGAAGAAGTCTTTCCAGTCACGAGGTAGGTTACTCCTCCTTTCGGTGATAATGCGCATGGGCATCGACTCCATTGTTAGCTTGTTTCCCCGCAGAGGGTGAGAATGGAGTTAGCAAAGGTAGAATAGGGATGTCCATGCGTATGTATGTAAAGTAAGAAAACTGCAACAGGTATAGGTACCTGGGGAGGCGGGTGGGCGCATGTGAATCTACAGCTTTACATGCCAATAACAGATGCTTACTGGGTAAGTAACATTATCAGTTCAAGGCATGTGAGCTGTAGATCACATGCCTTGTATAGACTATATAGCAGTAAACTCCAAAAGCGGTGGCTAACCTGTAGCTGTTGCAGTTGTTTGAAGAACAAGTTACTTACCTTCGGTAACGATGTATCTGTAAGAAACATTAGTTAGTTAGATTCCTCACCTTAGAATATCCCCAGGCGTCAAGACTGGATCCGGAAGATTTTTCGTCAGCAATACCCCTTGCGCGTCGCTAGGCGTCGTCTGCGGCTCCGCGTCCGTCGTCGGCGTCGTGCGCCGGAATGACGTCGTCGGAGTACTTAGACGCCGCCCTCGCGCGCTGACGTCAGTTCTTGTACATAGCCTTCCCCGCCAGGAACGCAGAGCCATGCAAGAGACCGACACTGGTGCCAAAAAATTCTAGGGCCCTGAAAGGGATAGCCTTAACCCTAGATGTCAGTTTGCAGAACAGGGAGGATGGGTGGGTCGGTGAGGAATCTAACTAACTAATGTTTCTTACAGATACATCGTTACCGAAGGTAAGTAACTTGTTCATCTGAAAGAAACACGTTAGTTAGATTCCTCACCTTAGAATAGATACCCAAGCAATACCAACCCCGGTGGTGGGTCTGCGAACCAAGATCACACCAGAAAGTCCTGGAGGACAGAACGGACAAAGAAGCCATCCCTCCGGACTTGGCTGTCTAGGCAATAATGCCTGGCAAACGTGTGCAGCGAAGCCCACGTTGCCGCCTGACAGATGTCCTGCAAAGGGACACCCCGTCCCAAAGCAGTAGTAGCCGCTGTGGCCCAAGTAGAATGGGCGCGCAGCCCAACAGGCGGTTCCTTTTTTGCCAAGGAATAACAGATTTTTATACACAAAACGACCCACCGGGAGATGGTCCGTTTGTGTACAGCTTTTCCCTTCTTTGCACCCACGTAGCCAACGAAAAGCTGGTCGTCCACCCGGAACTGTTTAGTGCGGTCCAAATAAAAGGAGAGCGCACGTTTTGGGTCCAGATGGTGGAGCCGCTCTTCCTCTTTGGAAGGATGCGGAGGCGGAAAGAAGGTGGGCAAGGTGACAGATTGCCCAAGATGAAAGGGGGTCACCACTTTCGGTAGAAAGGAAGGACGAGGCCGAAGGACAACCTTGTCCGGATGAACAGATAGAAAAGGAGGCTTGGCCGAGGTGATGGCTACCAGGAAAGCAGTCTTTAGAGTTAGAAGACGATGAGGACAATTGTGAAGAGGCTCAAAGGGAGCGCACATCAGGAATGTCAAGACAAGGTTCAAGTCCCACTGAGGCATTACGAAAGGGACAGGAGGGAACGTGTGAGTAATGCCTTTAAGAAAGCGTGACACAACAGGGGACTTGAAAAGAGAGGGCTGATATGGAAGCCGTAAGAAGGCAGAGAGAGCAGCAAGATAACCTTTCAAGGTGCCCAGGGCAGAGCCCTGCCGGGCCAAAGAAAGAAGAAAGAGGAGAACCTCAGAAAGAGGGGCGGAGAGGGGATCCACAGCCTTTGCTGTGCACCATGCCACAAATTTGTTCCACCGGCAGGCGTATACCGTCTTTGTGAAGGGACGCCTGGCTGCCAGAATGATATCACAGACTTCAGGAGGCAAGTCAAATGGCATCAACTGCCGCCGGTCAATCTCCACGCATGGAGGTGGAGGCTGGACAGGTTCGGGTGGAGGACCGTCCCCTGCTGCTGCGACAGAAGATCCTCCCGAAGGGGCAGACGTATCGGAGGATCGGTCAACATACTGAGTAGCTCGGGATACCATTACCTTCGTGCCCAATCCGGAGCCACCAAGATGACTTGGGCCTGGTCGCGCTTGATCTTCTTCAGCACTCTGGGCAGAAGTGGTATAGGCGGAAAGGCGTACAACAGACCGCAACTCCACTCGCGACGAAAAGCGTCGCCGAGCGAGTGCCGCCTTGGAAATTCCAACGCGCAGAACTGCTGACATTGCGCGTTCTCGTCGGTGGCGAATAGATCTAACCAAGGCTCTCCCCACTGCTGAAAGAGACCTTGCGCCACCTCGGAGTTCAGACGCCATTCGTGATCCATCATGCACCGGCGGCTGAGTTCGTCTGCTCTGGCGTTCAGAGAGCCCGCCAGATGTTGAACCACCAGGGTGACGCCCTGGTGTTCCAGCCATGTCCAGAGGCGCAGAGCCTCCTGACAAAGGGTCCACGACCCCACCCCGCCCTGTTTGTTGCAATACCACATGGCGGTGGTGTTGTCCGTGAACACCTGCACGACACTTCCCCGGACAGAGGGAAGGAAGGCTTTCAGTGCAAGTCGGATCGCTCGCAGCTCCAACAAGTTGATGTGGAGGCGAGACTCCGCCGGAGACCAGAGGCCTCTGATCTCCGCCTCTCCTATATGGCCACCCCATCCCAGAAGGGACGCATCCGTCACTACGACATGCTCCGGAAGGGGTAGGGAGAGGCTCTTGCCCGTGACCCAATCACGGTCCGTGAGCCACCACTGCAACTGCTGTGCAGTGCCCTCCGAGATCAAGACATGGTCGGACAGGTTGCCGTGATGCTGGGCCCACTGAAACTTCAGGTCCCACTGCAGAGCCCGCATGCGCCGCCTGGCGTGATGCATTAGTAGGATGCAGGAGGCCATCAGCCCCAGAAGCCGCAACACTAGCCTGACCGAAACCCAGGATAGAGGCCGAAAGATGGGAATCAGGGCCTGTATATACCGGACCCGCTGCTCCGGTGGATGGACCCGGAACTGCGCCGAATCGAGACCCGCTCCGATGAAGAGGAGCTTCTGAGAGGGGCTCAGGTGTGACTTCGGCACGTTGATGGAAAACCCCAGCAAATGCAGGAGATCCGCCGTAGTCTGGAGGTGGGAGACGACTGCCTGGGGCGAGCCCGCCTTCAACAACCAGTCGTCGAGATAGGGGAAGACTGGAACCCCTGATCTGCGCAGATGAGCTGCGACCACCGCCATCACTTTCGTGAACACCCGAGGGGCACTGGTAAGGCCGAAGGGGAGCACGGTGAACTGAAAGTGCTCCTGACCCACCGTGAACCGCAGGTAACGCCGGTGGGCCGGCAGGACGGGGATGTGGAAATATGCGTCCTGCAAGTCCAACGTTACCATCCAGTCTCCAGGGTCTAGGGCAGCTAGAACCTGAGCCAAAGTCAACATTTTGAACCGTTCCTTCCGGAGGAAGGCATTGACGTTCCGGAGGTCCAAGATAGGGCGTAGGCCCCCTTTGCCCTTCTTGGGAACCAGAAAGTAGTGGGAATAACAACCACGACCTACTTCTGGGCTCGGAACGTGCTCGACGGCCCCCTTGGCCAAGAGGGCCGAAACTTCCTCGTGGAGAAGATTCAAATGATCCCCCGAGATACGGTGGTGCTGCGGTGGCATGGCTGGAGGGGTCGTCTCGAAGGGGAGGGAGTAACCCCTTCGGACGATTTGCAGCACCCACCTGTCCGATGTGATGGAACGCCAGTGGAGCAGGTGATGGCGAACTCTGCCGCCCACTGGCGTGGAATGGGCCTGAAAGCTCGGACTAGGAAGGCTTTGAGGCGGATGCTGCCGGGGTGGATGTGGACTGACCGCGTCGTCCTCCAGTACCGCCTCGGCGGAAACCACGTCCGCGACCGCGTGCAGGCTGGTTCTGCGGCCGGTGGCTAGGCGGACGTGAGGAGGTGCCCCTTCCTTGGCCATGAAAGGAGCGAAAAGCGGAAGTTTGTGGCCGCGGGCCGAGAGGCCCAAGGACGTGGCCGTAGCCCGGGAGTCCTTGAAGCGAGCCAGCGCACTGTCCGCTTTGTCACCAAAAAGGCGAGCGCCATCAAAAGGCATGTCCATGAGGGTGCTCTGGACATCCCCTGAAAAGGACGTGGACCGCAGCCAGGCGTGACGTCGAAGCGCCACCGTGGTAGAAATCGCCCTACCCAGCGAGTCCGTAGTGTCGAGTCCACATCGGATTGCATGGCGCGCTGCATCTCTTCCATCGGCCAGGGCCGAGGAAAGCCGCGCCTGGGCCTCCTCCGAGCACAGTGGCAGCACGTCCTCCACCGCATCCCACAGAGAGTGGGAATAACGGTCCAAGAGCCAGGCGGTGTTCAAAGACCGCAGGCCCAAACTGAGCGAAGAGAACAGCTTCTTACCAAACTGTTCCAATCTCTTGGAATCCCGGTCCGGAGGAGCGGACGGGAAGGAGGATTGGGAGGTAGAGGCCTGGATAACCAGACTCTCGGGGGTGGGGTGTGGGACAGAAAACCCGGAGCAGGGCGGTGGCGCTTGGCAACGTTCCTATCCACAGGAGGGACTGTGGAGGGCTTGGACCAGGTGCCCTGCAGAACGTCAGTGAGGGCCTCATTGAATGGCAGCAGAGGCTCAGTGGAGCATGCGGCAGACTGAAGCACCTCAGTGAGGATGTTAGTCCTCACAGCCACGGCAGGCAGCTCAAGCCCAAGGGCTTCGGCCGCCTTGCGCAGCACCACAGAAAAAGCTGCACCCTCCTCCGAAGCCACAGTTGGAGGAGAGATGAATCCAGTGTCCGGAGAGGTATCCAACCCACTGGCCTCCCCCAGTTCATCTGCCCAGTCCTGTGCAAGTTGGCTCTGAAGGGCCATAGGGTCATCAGACCCCTCCCAGTCGCCCCCGTCATCCGATTCCTGGTAAACAGGAGGAATGATCGGAGCCGGTCGATAGACAATATGTGTCTCTAGCGGTGTCGGATGCGGGGTCGGGACCGGACAGGGGCTGAACCGGGGATCGACGTCGACCGGAGCCGGCGTCGGGGGTGGTATCGGTGTCGGCGGAGGAGGCGTAACAAGGTCGACCGGCGTCGACGGGGGCCCAGGCTCGGGCCCCTCGGGGACCTGCGGTGTCGGGGCCGGAGCCTCCAACGGTGCCGGGGCCGGAGCCGCCGGCATGCGAGGTCGCCCAGTCAAATCCGCGGGGCCCGAAGGCGCACCAGCGGGCGTCGACGGCGGGGCCAGGCTCCTCATGGCCGAGAGGAAGGCACTGACCTCTGCCGGCGTCGCGTCAGTCCCAGGGACCGTCGGGTATGGGGACTTGCGCGGCGCCTAGCTTTCGAGGTCAGGGCCATACAATCGGAGCACGACGCTGCGTCGTGGTCGAGGCCCAAGCAGTACAGGCACCGGCGGTGATGATCGGTGTTGGAAACCGGGCAACCGGGTTAGCAGTCACCAGGTTCCCAGCACAGTGGTAGCTTGGCTCGAGCGGTTGGGGGTCAGGCACCGTGTTAAGCGTACGTCACACCCTCACAATAAACATGCGTTTATCCGTTCCAAAAACGACACTACACCGTAAAAATTATGCAAGTCAAGTTGAAAATATATATGTCTTTATCTTATTTTCTCTTAGTTGCAGGTTTCATAACATAAATACAATACAATGGGATTTTCCTTCAAAAGAGCAGGTCAAATAAATAATACTACTTTGGAATTTCAATAAATAGGTTCAGGTCATCATTAAGCAAGGAATAAATAGATGTGCAATAAATACAGATGGCAAATAAATACAGTCAGACAATAAATACAGTGCAGGAATAAATTAGTGGAAGACAGTAAATAAAGCACCTTCAATAAATAAGGAAAAGCAATCAATGACAGTATAGATCAGATCACTTTCATGAGGTAACTTGGTCTTACTTTGCCCATACACAGCTTGCGGTCATTTGGATGGCATGGGGGTGTCCCACCTAAATTGGTCAAGGCTGGGGCCTAAGCTGAGGCAGAACCAGGGTAACCTAAAGATCTGGCCCTCCAAACTACACAGCCCCTCACAGATGTCACTGCACCAGTCTTAGTTCACCCCTGGCACTCCCAGGCTGGTTCTAACACCCCTCTAGCCCCTAGAATGGTCTTTTAGGGCTCCATGGGGCCTCAGACGCCCCCTCTACCACTTACTGCCCTTTTTACGATGATCGGCTCCGCTCGGCGCCGTGTCGATGTCGTGAGACGACTCCGGCTCGATGTCGCTGGGCGGCCTCGTCTCGATGTCGCTGGGCGGCCTCGACTCGATGTCGCTGGGCGGTCTCGACTCGATGTCGCTGGGCGGTCTCGACTCGATGTCGCTGGGCGGTCTCGACTCGATGTCGCTGGGCGGTCTCGACTCGATGTCGCTGGGCGGCCTCGTCTCGATGTCGCTGGGCGGCCTCGTCTCGATGTCGCCTTCCGGCGTCGCAGGGACACGGCCTCCCCGCTTCCGGGTGTCTCCGGAGTGCGATCTCCACTCCCGACCTCCGGCGCACTTCACCTCAGTTTCCGGCGTCTCCGGTGGGCGGACTTCACTCCCCCGTCGACGCCTCACCTCGACCTCGGGTGAATCTCCACTCGACCTCCGGCGCCTCTCCACGACCTCCGTCGGCGCCCTCACCTCGACCTCGGGTGAATCTCCACTCTACCTCCGGCGCCTCTCCACGACCTCCGTCGGCGCCCTCACTCGACCTCTGGCGGCTCCGGGTACGACGTCTGCTTTCTGTCAGCGCCGCTTCTCTACCTCAGGCCCCAGGTCTCCAGGCTTCTCGACGTCAGGACTTCAGGAGGACACCGTTGAACAGGTCAGGAGCTTGCTGTTCTTCCTCTTTAAGGCCTGTTCCAAATGTTCAGATCCTTAAGATGGTTCTTCTGGTCTTGGTCCCACACAGGGCTTTAGGCTGGGCTTGGTCAGTAGGGACTAGCATCAAGGGTGGGTTTCTGGACCCCACTCCAAGCACTGGTTTCCACCCCTGCTGCCTTACTCCGACCTCCTTCTATCTCTGTGTCCTCTCTCCTCTCCAGTCAGATGCCAACTGCCACTCTGAGATGGCCTCCCAACATTCTAAACTGCCTCCCTCTGTCACAGGGTTCTAAAATGTTACAGAAGGTTCTAGAAACCTCCAGTGGGTTCTGGTGATGTCACAGGTGACAATGGGTGGCCACCATTTTGTGTCTCAGGCCCTCAGACAGAAGTTCCAGGGGTAGGGAAAATGGCTCCCTGACCCTGCATCAACACTAAAAAGTCTGGTGGTTCCCAAAAAGGAAATATTATAATAGGGTTTTGAGGCAGAAGTGGGACAAAATAAATAATGATGAGGAGGGACCACCCAAAGGGCTGACAGGTCTAACACGCGTCCCCCCCCCCCAGCTGAAAGTGGGGTGAGCTACCCAACCCCTTGGGAGTTCTCATCACTAAGGCGGAAATACCTTGAGAGACCGTCTGCATTGGCGTGGTCCACTCCAGGCCGATGTTCCACCTGAAAGTCCATTCCCTGTAGGGAGATAGACCACCTTAGCAACTTGGGATTCTCCCCCTTCATCTGCATCAGCCACCGAAGGGGTCTGTGGTCGGTCTGAACTAGGAAGTGCGAGCCAAACAGGTATGGCCGCAACTTCTTCAGAGCCCATACCACGGCAAAGGCTTCACGCTCTATTGCACTCCACTTCTGTTCCCTGGGAAGTAGTCTCCGGGATAGGAAGACCACGGGTTGATCCAGACCCTCTTCATTGAGTTGCGATAACACTGCCCCAATGCCATGTTCCGATGCATCTGTCTGGACAATGAACTCCTTGGAAAAGTCTGGGGCCCTTAAGACCGGGGCCTCGCACATGGCTTGCTTCAGTTTCACAAAGGCCTGCTGACAAGCCTCCGTCCAGACTACCCGTCGAGGTTGTTTCTTGGACGTAAGCTCCATGAGGGGGGCCACAATGGTACCATACCCCTTCACGAAGCGGCGGTAATATCCGGTGAGGCCCAGAAAAGCTCGGACCTCAGTCTGAGTCTTGGGGGGTTCCCAGGCCATGATAGCCTCGATTTTCGCCTGGAGGGGTTGCACCGCTCCCCTACCCACCAAGTGTCCAAGGTACACTACCGACCCCTGCACGATCTGGCATTTACTGGCCTTGATCGTTAAACCAGCGTGTTTCAGGGCCTGGAGAACAGCTTGCAGGTGACGCAAGTGATCCTCCCAGCTGTTACTGAAGACGGCAATGTCGTCCAGATAAGCAGCAGAGAAACTCTCCATTCCAGTGAGGATCTAGTTCACCAGACGCTGAAACGTGGCAGGTGCGTTCTTGAGCCCAAAGGGCATCACGCAGAACTGGTAGTGGCCCATGGGTGTGGAGAAGGCTGACCTTTCCTTAGCTCCATCAGTCAGAGAGATCTGCCAGTACCCGGAAGTAAGGTCAAAGGTACTCAGATATTGGGCAGCTCCCAGCCGGTCAATCAGTTCATCCGCCCTCGGAATCGGATGAGCGTCAGTCTTGGTTACTGAATTCAGTCCCCGGTAGTCCACACAGAACCTCAGTTCCGGTTGGGCACCCGGTGGTACAGCTTTTGGTACTAATACCACCGGACTGGACCAGGGGCTGCTGGAAGGTTCGATCACTCCTAGCTCCAGCATCTTGGTGACTTCACTGTGAATGCTGGCCTTCACCTTGTCTGTCATCCGGTAGATCTTTGACTTCACAGGTGGGCTGTCTCCTGTGTCCACGTCATGGACGCACAGGTGAGTCCTACCCGGAACAAGGGAGAACAACGAAGAGTACTGCCCCAGGACCTGGCGGCAGTCCTCCTGCTGTTCAGGAGTTAGGGATGGGGAGAGAATCACTCCCTCCACCGACCCATCCTTCTCTTGAGACGCAAATAAGTCGGGGAGAGGCTCGCTTTCCACGTCCTCTGCTCCGTCAGTCACCATCAGCAATATGACTTCGGGCCTCTCATGGTGGGGTTTGAGGCGGTTGGCATGCAGCACCCGTAGGGGCTGGCGAGGGGTCTTCAGATCCACCAAGTAGGTAGCCTTACCCTTCTTCTCAAACACCTCAAAGGGTCCTGACCAGCGATCCTGGAGGGCGCTAAGCTCTCCTGGTTCGATCACCCACACCTTCTGGCCAGGCTCCAACTCCACCGCGTGAGCATTGTGGTCATACCACGCCTTCATCACTGCTTGGCTGGCTTCCAAGTTGTCAGACGCTTGCTTCCACAACTTAGCCATTTGGCTCCGGAAGGCCAGCATGTAGCTCATCACGTCCTGGGGAAGCTTTCTGGGAGTTCTTTCCCATCCGTCTCTCACCAGGCCGAGAGGTCCACGCACAGGGTGCCCATACAAAAGCTCGAAGGGGCTGAAGCCCACTCCCTTCTGTGGCACTTCCCTGTAAGAAAACAATAGACAGGGTAGGAGGACGTCCCATTTCCTCCGCAGGCTTTCAGGCAGACTTCTGATCATGCCTTTCAAGGTTTTATTGAACCTCTCCACCAGACCATTGGTCTGGGGGTGGTAAGGAGTGGTGAACCGGTAGGTCACTCCACACTCCTTCCACATCGCCCGCATGTATGCTGACATGAAGTTGGTCCCCCTGTCGGACACAACTTCCTTGGGAAAACCCACTCGGGTAAAGATTCCCATCAGGGCCCTAGCCACAACAGGTGCCGTAATGGTCCTCAGAGGTATGGCCTCTGGGTACCGTGTGGCATGATCCACCAGAACCAGGATAAACCTGTGACCAGCTGTAGTAGGCGGATCTAACGGACCCACAATGTCGATGCCCACCCTTTCAAAGGGGGTGCTAACGACAGGAAGTGGTTCCAGGGGAGCTTTCAGCTTCACCCCTGTTTTCCCACTGGCTTGACAAGACACACACGTCCGGCAGTAGGTGTCGGACGACACTTTCATTTGAGGCCAATAAAAGTGTGGGACAAGCCGGGCAAAGGTCTTGTCTTGCCCCAGGTCTCCTGCCAAGGGGATCTCATGAGCCAATTCCAGAAGGAAGGCTCGGTAACGTTGAGGGACAACCAAGGCCCGTGACGATCCGTGCATGGGTGCCTTGGGTTCACTGTAGAGGAGGCCATCCTCCCAGTAAATATTGTAGTTCCCCTCAACGTTCCCTGCTGCCTGGGCTTCGGCCTGTCGCCTCAGTCCCTCAAGGGTAGGACACTCCCTCTGGCCCTTGCAGAATTCCTCCCTGGTCGGCCCTCCCTCCACGTGCCACTCGGCCGGGATGGGTAGGTTCTCCAGTTCGGTAACATCCTCCCCCGCGGACTCCTGGTCCACCACCTCCGGTGGCCTATCCGTCACACGGGGCGCGGGTGCCGAGGCAGGCTCCTCCTGCCTTCGGTTCTTCCCTTGATTGGCAGCCGGCGGTGCCTTTGTTCCAGGCTCCCGCCTAAACGAACTCCCCCTCCGGGTAGTCGCAGAACTTGTGCTGACACAGGCCCAGTCAGGTGTACCCAGCATCTCAGCATGTGTCCGGTATTCCACCTCCTTCCATGCATTATGCTCCATGTCATTCCCCAGCAGACAATCGACTGGCACGGCAGGGCTTACGGCAACACGAAGCGACCCTGCAACCCCTTCCCATTCAAATGGAACCTCGGCCACCGGATAGTGGCCCATTCTGCCGTCAGCCATCGCGGCAGGGTGGAGTGCATCGGGAATCACCTGCTCTGGAGACACCAGTTGGCTACGTACCATAGTCATACTGGCTCCTGTGTCTCTCAGAGCCTCCCCTCTTTGGCCGTTGATGGTGACCCACTGCCCATACTTTGCGGTATTTGCAGGCACCTGGATCTTAGGAACCATCTCCCGTTCTCCCAGGGACACTAAAGTGACACCCGCCCACTCCCTTCCCTTATCTAAGGGCATCTCCTCCCCGAGCACTACACTAGCTACTCCGGGGGCCTTTCCTCCGATGGGAGGGGGTGGTCTTTTCGGGCACTTCACATCTCCCTTATAGTGTCTGACACCACCGCACTCGTAGCAATGGACAACCCTTGGCTGCTGACTCTGGCCAGGATTAGGGTTTCTGGGTGGGTTAGCCCTAGGGGTGAATCCCGTTCCCTTCCCTTGGAAACTATTTTGGGGGCCTTTAGAGAACTCCGTTTTCTTTTCCCCTCCCTCTTTCTTCTGGGGGGCGCCCTGTCCGGTCCTTTGAGAGTCCCCTCCAGTCCCCCTTGTGGACACCCGGGTACTAGCCCAAATGTCCGCCTCCTCAGCAAGCTTCCGGGGATTGGTCAGCTTGCTATCCACCAGGTGTTGACGTAGGTCAGGGAAACATTTTTCAAGCAGGTGTTCCTTCAACATCAAATCAAACAACCCCTTGTAGTCCCTCACCTCGCTGCCTTGTATCCAACCCTCTAATGCCTTCTTTGCATAGTCCAGGAAATCCACCCAATTCTGTGTGCCCAGTTTGTGGCTACCCCGGAACTTCTGTCTATACTTCTCGGGTGTTAGTCCAAACTTCCTCACGAGCGCCACTTTCATGGTGGGGTAGTGGGTCTGCTCATCCTGCTCTAGGGCCAATAATGTATCCCTGCCAGCTGGAGGCATTTATTTATACAATCCCCCTCCCCAATATTTCTCTGGAACCCCATGGACTCTTAAAGAGACCTCATAGGCTGCTAGCCACTTGGCGATATCATCTCCCGCACTATAGCTAGCTACTATGTCTTTTGGCAAATAGGGTTTGGGTTCCCTGGTGATTTCTCTTTCTTCGCTGCCACCATTATGAACAGTGTGTGCCCCGACCAGTAGGATCTGGAGATCTATCTCCTTGAGCCTCAACTCGTGAGCCATCCTCTGTTCCTCCTTTTCCTTCTCCAGCTTCGCCAACTCCCATGTGAGCCGTCTTTTCTCCCTCCGGTCAGTTAATACTGCTTCTGATAAGCCGCCACTAGAGACACTGCTGCCCTTCCTTGAAAGTGTTCTGGGCCCCTCTACTAGGTTCCCCACCTCAGGTTGGTACAAACCAGCCCCCTCGTGGTCAGTCTCTCCATCCCTGTCCTCCTGTTCAGCCTTACTTTCTCGCCGTGCCTCCCTCCAAGCCCTCAAGCTGGTTTGGAGCTCACCCTTCTTTGCACCTGGGGGACAATACACCCCCTCTCTCTCACAAAACTCTTTGAGTTGGGCCACAGTGTAAGTTTCCACATCCTCCAACACAAACTCCATTTTGCCCACTCAGGATAGAAGACAGTTGCTTACAGAAGCTATGCAGGAGGGTACCTTTTGTAATACCTCCTCCCACCACCAGAAGTAAATTTGAAAAAAACAAAACTCGAAATCAGGAAGTCCGCTTGGAGAAAACTCCCGGTGTAGGCCTATGGACTACCCACAGTTATTGTCAAGTAGACGCAAGCACAGCTCTATCCCACCGCTGAACACCAACTTTATGTTGGAAACCGGGCAACCGGGTTAGCAGTCACCAGGTTCCCAGCACAGTGGTAGCTTGGCTCGAGCGGTTGGGGGTCAGGCCCCGTGTTAAGCGTACGTCTCACACTCACAATAACCATGCGTTCATCCGTTCCAAAAACGACACTACACCGTAAAAATTATGCAAGTCAAGTTGAAAATATATATGTCTTTATCTTATTTTCTCTTAGTTGCAGGTTTCATAACATAAATACAATACAATGGGATTTTCCTTCAAAAGAGCAGGTCAAATAAATAATACTACTTTGGAATTTCAATAAATAGGTTCAGGTCATCATTAAGCAAGGAATAAATAGATGTGCAATAAATACAGATGGCAAATAAATACAGTCAGACAATAAATACAGTGCAGGAATAAATTAGAGGAAGACAATAAATAAAGCACCTTCAATAAATAAGGAAAAGCAATCAATGACAGTATAGATCAGATCACTTTCATGAGGTAACTTGGTCTTACTTTGCCCATACACAGCTTGTGGTCATTTGGATGGCATGGGGGTGTCCCACCTAGATTGGTCAAGGCTGGGGCCTAAGCTGAGGCAGAACCAGGGTAACCTAAAGATCTGGCCCTCCAAACTACACAGCCCCTCACAGATGTCACTGCACCAGTCTTAGTTCACCCCTGGCACTCCCAGGCTGGTTCTAACACCCCTCTAGCCCCTAGAATGGTCTTTTAGGGCTCCACGGGGCCTCAGACGCCCCCTCTACCACTTACTGCCCTTTTTACGATGATCGGCTCCGCTCGGCGCCGTGTCGATGTCGTGAGGCGACTCCGGCTCGATGTCGCTGGGCGGCCTCGTCTCGATGTCGCTGGGCGGTCTCGACTCGATGTCGCTGGGCGGTCTCGACTCGATGTCGCTGGGCGGTCTCGACTCGATGTCGCTGGGCGGCCTCGACTCGATGTCGCTGGGCGGCCTCGTCTCGATGTCGCCTTCCGGCGTCGCAGGGACACGGCCTGCCCGCTTCCGGGTGTCTCGGAGTGCGATCTCCACTCCCGACCTCCGGCGCACTTCACCTCAGTTTCCGGCGTCTCCGGTGGGCGGACTTCACTCCCCCGTAGACGCCTCACCTCGACCTCGGGTGAATCTCCACTCGACCTCCGGCGCCTCTCCACGACCTCCGTCGGCGCCCTCACCTCGACCTCAGGTGAATCTCCACTCTACCTCCGGCGCCTCTCCACGACCTCCGTCGGCGCCCTCACTCGACCTCTGGCGGCTCCGGGTACGACGTCTGCTTTCTGTCAGCGCCGCTTCTCTACCTCAGGCCCCAGGTCTCCAGGCTTCTCGACGTCAGGACATGAGGAGGACACCGTTGAACAGGTCAGGAGCTTGCTGTTCTTCCTCTTTAAGGCCTGTTCCAAATGTTCAGATCCTTAAGATGGTTCTTCTGGTCTTGGTCCCACACAGGGCTTTAGGCTGGGCTTGGTCAGTAGGGACTAGCATCAAGGGTGGGTTTCTGGACCCCACTCCAAGCACTGGCTTCCACCCCTGCTGCCTTACTCCGACCAGCTTCTATCTCTGTGTCCTCTCTCCTCTCCAGTCAGATGCCAACTGCCACTCTGAGATGGCCTCCCAACATTCTAAACTGCCTCCCTCTGTCACAGGGTTCTAGAATGTTACAGAAGGTTCTAGAAACCTCCAGTGGGTTCTGGTGATGTCACAGGTGACAATGGGTGGCCACCATTTTGTGTCTCAGGCCCTCAGACAGAAGTTCCAGGGGTAGGGAAAATGGCTCCCTGACCCTGCATCAACACTAAAAAGTCTGATGGTTCCCAAAAAGGAAAAATTATAATAGGGTTTTGAGGCAGAAGTGGGACAAAATAAATAATGATGAGGAGGGACCACCCAAAGGGCTGACAGGTCTAACAATCGGTCAACGACATCAGTCGGTGACAGTCGTCGCAGGCCTTGAAACCAGGCATCCTACTGGCACCAGAGTCGAGAATTGACCAAAAAGAGTCAAAAAAGTTAGTCAAAAATTGACTAAAGGGGTAGCTCTCCCGGATCTGCGCTTACTGGCGCGGAAAAAAGAAGAACTGACGTCAATGCGCGAGGGCGGCGTCTAAGTACTCCGTCGACGTCATTCCGGCGCACGACGCCGGAGCCGCAGACGACGCCTAGCGACGCGCAAGGGGTATTGCTGACGAAAAATCTTCCGGATCCAGTCTGACGCCTGGGGATATTCTAAGGTGAGGAATCTAACTAACGTGTTTCTTTCAGATAAGGTATTTTAAGTACTGCCGGGCTTACATTAGCTTGTTACCTCGCTAACACATCTACACAATGGTGTTTTGTGAATGTGTGCGGTGTAGACCATGTTGCTGCCTTACAGATGTCAGCTAGGGGAATATTCCCTAGGAAGGCCATAGAAGCCCCTATTTTGCGGGTGGAATGCGCTCTAGGGGGTATTGTCAAGGTTCTTTTCGCTTCCACATCCATGTTTGGATACATTTCACAATCCATCTTGCAATTCCTAATTTAGATATAGGATTGCCTTTGTGTGGTGGCGAAAAGGCAACATAGAGGTGTTCTGTCTTATGAAAATCTTTTATTCCACATAATATAGTAGAGCTCTTCTAACATCTAGTGTTGTTATAGCTCGTTCTGCTACAGAATCAGGTTGAGGAAAGAACACGGGTAACTCAACTGATTGATTGATGTGAAAAGCAGAAACTACTTTAGGAAGAAATTTGGGATTGGTTCGAAGAACCACTTTGTCTTTGTAAAGTTGAAAGAAAGGCTCTTGCATAGTTAGTGCCTGGAGTTCACCAATTCTCCTTAAGGAAGTGATTGCAATAAGAAAAAACAACCTTCCATGAGAGAAATTGTAGTTGACACTTTTGCATTGGTTCAAAAGGTGGACCCATTAGCCTTGTAAGGACTTTGTTCAAGTTCCAACCTGGTGTAGGTGGAGCTCTTGGTGGTATTACTCTTTTTAGTCCTTCCATAAAGGCCTTAATTACTGGTACTCTGAATAGAGATGTGTTGTCTGTTTTGTAAGTATACAGCTACTGCTGCTAAATGCAATCGAATGAATGTGTAGGCTAATCCAGATTGCTGCAAGTGTAAGAGATAACAGATGATGTTTTGCACTGAAGCATCAAGGGGATTGATATTGTTACAGTATATAACAAATTGTTTCCACTTTGTTGCATAACATGCCCTAGTAGTAGGTTTCCTAGCCTCCTTTAGGATATTCATACAGTCTGGTGGAAATTGTAAATAACCAAACTATGACTTCAGGAGCCAAATCACTAGGTTGAATTCCTTGAGATTTGGATGCCTGATTTCTCCATGGAGTGAGGAGATTAGGGTTGAGATGCAGCTTTTGGTGTGGAACTACTGGGAGCTCTAGCAGGGTGGTGAAGCAAGGTTGAGGTGCCCATGTGGGAGCTATGAGAATGAGTTTAAGGGATGACTGCCTGAGCTTCCGAACTACAAGCGGGATGAGTGGGAGAGGCGGAAAAGCATAGGCAAATATCTCTGACCAGTTCATTTATAGGGCATTGCCTTTGGAGAGCGGGTGTGGGAACCTGGAGGCATTTAGCGTTGTGAGCTGTGGCGAACAGGTCTATGTGAGGAAATCCACATACCTGAAAGTAGGGAAGAAGAATCTGGGGATGAAGTTTGCACTTGTAGATTTGCTGTCTCTGTCTGCTGAGAAGGTCTGCAATTTGATTGTTTACTCCTGAAAGATGTTCTGCTAGGACATACATTTTGTGATGTATGGCCCATTTCCAAATGGCTTGTGCTAGGCGTGATAGTTGGAGAGAGAGTGTCCCCCCGTTTTGTATATAATACATAGCTGTCATGTTGTCTGTGCGGTCTAGGACAGTTTTGCTTATTGTGACTTTGAAAGGCTTTGAGTGCCAGAAACACTGCTAGCAGCTCTAGGTGATTTATATGGAGCCTCCTGTACTTTAGACTCAACAATTGTTTGATTGTGTGAGTCTGTAGGTGAGCGCCCCAACCAGTGAGTGATGCATCTGCTGTTAGCACAGTCTATGGAACAGGGTCGAGAAAGTGCCGCCCTTTGAATACATTTTGTGGATTTCACCACTGCATAGAGCGATGGGTGCGGCCATCTACCAACACTAGCACCCTTATGCATCAAGCCAAAATCCAGTCGGTAAAATACCGATTCCTTAATAGCTCCCGGTATTAAGTAAAAAATACCCAATCCCAATGCATCAACCCAAAAGAAGAAATCGGTATTTAAGGAATCCTTAAATAGCGATTCTTTAAATAGGGATTCCTTAAATACCGATTCCTTAAATAGCGATTGCATTTAAGGAATCCCAAAGTGAGATTCCTTAAATGCAATGCATCAAAGTTAAAAAATTAGCGATTTCGCTAATAAGGGGAGCAAATTACCATGAAGATGAACTGCATGGTAATTTGCAAAAACTTTGAAAAATGCACTTTTGTGCATTTTTCAAAGTGTCATGTTGCGCACACACATGCCCTTAGAGCATGTGTGTGTGCAACATATGTGCACATATCATTTTCAGGGGTGCAACAGGGTGTCCTTTTGACACCCTGGCACCCTTGAAAGTGCTCCAGCTATTAGCGATTCGGTAATACCGAATCGCTAATACAGAATGGCTTTACATTCATTCCTATGGGCCTCCAAGCCCATAGGAATGAATGGGTAGGTATTCCTTATTACCGATTCGGTATTACCGATTCGGTAATAAGGAATGTCAAGGAATCGCTATTTGAATAGCGATTCCTACATGCATAGCCTTTTGCTATTCCTTATTAGCGATTCCTTATTTTTCGCTAATAAGGAATCGCAAATGCTAATGTTGATGCATATGCCCCTAGATCGTCAACTGACCCTGCGACTGGTTCCAATGACTTACTAAGCATTCTTGAAAGGGAAGCATGTGAAGGCTTGCGCGGGCAACAATTATAACACAAGACGCCATCATCCCTAGCAGTTGCATGAATACTTTTACTGGTAATGATTGGTTGGCCTGAAATGGAGTAAAAAGGGACTGAATACTGTGAAGCCTGTCTGTATTGGGAGATGCTAGAGCTTTGTGGGCGTCTATCGTGGCTCCCAGGTAAGTTTGTGTGTTGGTAGGCTGTAGATGAGAATTCAATGCATTTACTGTAAACCCTAGTTGGTGAAGTAAATAAATAGTGGTTTGAGTTTGTTGGAGACACATTTGGTAAGTGTTGGCTTTGATGAGCCAGTCGTCCAGTAATGGGAAGACATGGATGTGTTGTCTTCTCAGATGTGCTGCAACTACTGCCAGCCATTTGGTAAATACCCTGGGAGCATTGGTGACCCCAAACTGTAGTACTTTGAATTGGTAATGATGACCTGCTATCATGAATCTGAGGTATTTGCGAGGAGCAACATGGTTTTCGACCCTCAATGGTAGAAGGTGCGACGAAAGGAGCCCCGATTAGAGGGAGACTGCAGAGCTCTCATAGGCTTGGCTACTTCTGTGTCTTTTTTCATGTTTTCTAATGACTTATCTGTTTCTGGCCCGATGAGATGTTCCTCGTTAAAAGTAGCATTTAAAATAGACTGTTGTACTTCGGGTTTGAAACCAGAAATCCTCAACCATGCAGGTCTCCTTAACAAAACACACTAGTGTTGATCTCTCTAGCTGCGGTGTCTGCAGCATCTAAAGCACATCTAATTGAGGAACTGGATATGAGCTTCCCTTCCTGGACTAAAATTGGGCTTTTGCTTTGTGCTCATCTAGGAGGTGTTGTAGCAATTCCCAGTGTGGCTTATCATATCTGGTTAGCAGGGCCTGGGTGTTGGCAATATGCCAATGATTTACTGCTTGGGCAGCTACTCGTTTACGGGAGGCGTCTAATAGTTTTGATTCTTTGTCTGGAGGGGGAGCATCCCGTGTTGTCTGTGAATTAGCACGTTTACGGGCATTAGAGACCACCAAGGAGTCTAGTGGCAACTAGCCTTTAATAAAGAGTGGATCTGAAGGAGCAGGCTTATATTTTTTATCAATTCTGGGGTTGAGAATGCGAGCACGCACTGGATCTTTAAAGGTATCATCGGCATTTGTCATCATACCTTTAAGCATAGGTAGAGTGTGGCTAGACCTTTGTGGGCTACTGAATGTTTCAAATAGGAAATCTTCCTCTAGAGATTCCCTGTGTAACTGTACCCCATGATAATCTGCAGCTCTAGCAAGTAATTCTAGATATCCTACATTGTCATCAGGAGGGGAAGGCTTTGCAGGGTAAAGATCTGGGTCGTTATCTGTAGGTGAATTTGTGTTATAATCCTTCCAGGGGACTATTGGTAAAATATTGTCCCACCCATCTCCATCATCATCATCATCAGGTGATGGTGGAGAGTTAGTTGGTGTAATTAGTAAATGCTGCAAAGGTGGAGAAGTTGGTGTAGGAGAAGTTGGTGTAGGAGAACATGGTGGAGGGGGAGGGCTTAGTACCTACATTTTTCCTCTTCGAAGGAATATGGTAAAGGGTGTCTTCGTCTTCTGACTCAGGTTTGCGTTTCTGAGGTGTTAGTAAGAACACATCCTGTAACTGGATTTATATAAAGATCCTTTTGTTTTGGATCCGATTTGGGTGTAGGGGCGTTGAAGATCGGATCCTGCAGCTTCGAAAGAACAGTTTTAGGTTTCGGCACCAAGGATTTCGGAGTCGGGGTAGAATTAGTTTTTATAGCGGAAGGTTTCGGTGTTGAAGGAGGCTTTGTTTTGTTGTCAATAATTTTGGCTCCAAAGCGGTTTTTGGCTTCGAGCCAGACTTTGGCCGACTCAATCTGGAGCCGGAAGGCTTAGTGATGTGTTTCGGTGTCAGAAAAATTTTCTCGGTGCCGACCGTGGCCCAATGGCAGGGGAGGGACCTAAGCCTTTTGTTTCAGCTGAATTGGAGTTTAGGTCAAGGGGCGTTTGGTACTCACAGGACATTGACCTTGTGACAAGTCTTCTTCCATCTCGGAGTCCGATTCTGCAACAGAGACAAGTTCTCCTTGTTCTTACTCGGCCCCTTGTGCGCCGAATACGTGCTCTGATGCTTCACCGAAGATGTCCGGCGTGTATTCGACGTTTTGACTCTGCATTTCCCGACGTTGAGCCCTACGATCAAGGAGTGTCTTCTTCGATCGGAACGATCTGCACGCGTCGCAGTCCTGTTCGTTGTGCTCCAGAGACAAGCACAAGTTGCATACTTCATGTGAGTGTGTGCACAGATACTTGGCATGGCACAGAGGGCAGAATTTGAATGTTCCATCGACTGCAAAGTGGACCGACGCGGTTAGGCCGGACGGCCTTCCCGAAGATGTTTGATCAAAATGGAGGTTTTCCTCGACTGATACAATAAGCGGAGAAGTGGGATACACGTTTGAAACAATACCGACGCGGGTAGAATGGATTGCGCACCGAGGGAAACCCGAAGAAAAGGTTTTGAAGCGGAGGGCAGCAATACACGTCCGAACCCGATGGCGCAAAAAAACAATCTAACAATGGAGTTGATGTCCATGCGCACTATCACCGAAAGAAGGAGACACCTACCGTGTGACTGGAAAGACTTCTTCGAAGAAAAACAACTTGCAGCCATCCGGACCCAACACTAGATGGCAGGGGTATGCAAAGCATATGATCTACAGCTCACATGCTTCGAACATAGACATTACTAACCGAGTGTTCTCCCCCTGAATAATATGTGAAGGCATTAAAAAATAGCAAAATCGGAAGAGAGGGATCATATGCGGAGGGTTACAAGACCCTATTATTGACCAAGTTTGCAGAGAATGCATGGTCATTAAGAAGTGGTCGGGGAAAGGCTTCATACAGGCCCCTTAGGTATCCAGTGGATGCACTATCAGCTGACTTGGTGGGAATTTAGATGGAAACCAAGAAAGATATAATACCATCAGAGAAATCAATATTATAAGAACAATCCCATTTCTGGGTACCACTGTCACCAATGAGGAAGGGTCGATCTGCCAGGCGTCTATCCATGTCGGCATCACGAAGTATAGGAAGTGGGGAGCCCCACCAGGCAAGGCCATTGCAAATAGAGCACCTTGACATCTCCATTCAGGCAGGGGCCAGCAGACACAGAGCCCATGCGAGCCTCAGGGGGCAATCTTTATATTCCGCCAGCATCCGACGTTTCTTCTTGTTGCTGAAGTTGGCGAAGAAGTGCCTCACTTTCTCTATGACTTTTGGAGTCCGAAGGTTTCAGCAGCAGGTCCTTCCCGGTCCGGCACCGACGTCCCAACCTGGCGCTAGGCTCTGTTGAGGATTTATGTTGCGAATGACTGGGTTCAACATCCGGTGCTAGGTCAAAGCCCAGCACGGAGTGTGCTTCCTCCAATGAGCGGACTGCGTGGGTTTCCGGGTTCCATACGAAGATCAATCTAAAGGGAAGACCCCCACCTATATCAAATCCCCGTCTCATGCAGGAATGTTGTGGCTGGTTTCAAAGCTTTATGTCTATGGAGGGTAAGTGACGAGAGGCCTTGAAAGATTCCAACCTGTATCCCTTTGAAGAATATAACCGACAAGTCGAGAGTCACTACCACGATCATTTCCTTTTGCTTATAAGAGTGGAGACAGGTAAGTATATCCTGCGGCCGCCCCGGTCCTTTGGATGGGCGCCCAGCTCTATGAGTGTGGTCAAGAGGGATCTCCTTGTCACCCAGCGCAGAAACAACATGCCTGAATTGCAACACTACAAAGTCTCCCTTAATATGAATATTGGAGCGTCCAGACCTGTTTTCCAAATCTTCCAGCCGGTAGTACAGCTCCTCGTTGTGGTCTCTAAATTCCAGCAGCTCACAGGTGTGAGCATAGAGTTCCTCCTCCTGTCGATCCCCAGTTCTCACCAGGGAGTCCACCCGATCTCCCAGCTCAGTCAGATCAATCCTGATATTCTTCATGTCTGTGGCTACATCTTGTCGCAGGGCTGCAAAATCATCCCGCAAAGTGCTACACAGCTGTTCCAGGAAAGTGCGGGTGACACTTTCAGTAAGTATAAAAGGAAAGATCTCTTGGGTATCTATAAAGAACCACCTTTCATCAAGTGTGTGCTACTATGTCATACATACACATTTCACCATAGGTACTGATCAAGCGAAAGGACACAACAATACCAATCCAAACTTGCACAACAATTTGAACCCAACAGAACAACCGCATGTGACAAAAAGATAAGAAACTTCAATTCAAATAGTACATACAAAATTTATTAAAAAATATAATCACATTAAAAAATATCAGCAAGATCAAACAATCTCAATGATAAAATACATGAATTCAAATATATACAAATAAAGTCACCTACGCCACAGGTCCTGCGTCTCACACGGAGGTGGGCGGCGGAAATTCAGGGAGTGCATCATTCTTTTTACCACATGGTTTATTCACTAAGTCCTTTATGGAGGTCTCTTTTACGGAGCGGTTGGACGACATCTTGGGGGATGCAGGTTCACTGGAGGCAGATCAGCAGTGTTCTGGGGGCCACTCAGTGTCCACAGTACAGTGTAGCCACAGCCCCACACTATGGTGAGGAGCTGTGTTCAATGAAATATAGAGTGCTGCTCCAGTACAATCAGATCCTTGCTTAATGCCAGCAGATCTGGCGTTCTCTTCGGCCCAGCTCTTCAGAGGGGTCCTCCGCCCTCTTAACCCGGCTGATGCAGGAGCTCAAGTGGGGCGAACCTGCCTCAGCACCACTCTCCCCGCGGGTCGCGCTGTTGGAGGCAGGTGGTCTCCCGGTTCCCAGGACGCGTCGCTGCCTTTCGCTCACCTCTTCCTCCATCCCCAAGGCCATGATTACATCCAATGCTCCATGGTACCGCACTGGATTTCGGCTTCCTCAATTTCTGGCAGGGGTACCAGACTGTCTTTGACGGCCTCCTCATTCCGATGCCTCAGACGGGAGCCAGCCATTATGAAGGGTTCTAATTCTTGTGAGATCTACTCGCGACAGCGGCCGCTCGTCCTGCACGCTGCCCATTGTGGGTTACTTCACGGCCTCAGTCATGTCACCAAGAGCATCGGGATGCCCGCTCATATGCCTAGATATGGGCCTCGCCCGGCAGAGCTTCGTAGAAGAGCTGCTACACCACCGCCATCTTGGCCACGCCCTGCACCCAAACATTTAGGCAGTTTTCAGCACAGTTCTGGGCTCGATGCTGGATGCCAGGGCAGTGCTCTGCCTCAGTCGTTGTTTGTTTAGAGGCTCGAGACTGACCAGGAAGTGCAGCTGATGCACTTGTTATAACCGCTGTCTTTGGCCGTGTAAATAGCGGGTGCTCCGGTGCTGATTTGAGAAAGTTGACCACCCTCTCTAGGTAAGTGGTCACGTAGAACAGGCCATTGGGGTCTTCTTGTGTCTGGTCTTGGGAAATGTGGAAAGGTACAGCCTCTTCTTCTTCACCTCTGAAAATTTTGGACGTTCTTAATAGCTCTCAGTGCTGCAGCTTTTCATGCACCCATCTTCATTATCTGATGTGCCTGTCTTTCTGCGAGCTCTGGAAAGACAGAGGTTGCAGACCCCGTATTGGTTGGACCAGGGGTTGTTTGCGTTGCAGTTAGGACAGAAATGCAATGAAGTGCATTCCATAAAGTGATCTTGTGTGGATTCTCGAAGAAAGCCTCTACTGAACCTAAAGAAGAAGGTGGCCCGGGCCCAAGATACACTGAAGTCTGCCTGGCTTCGACCGTCAACTGCAAAGTCTCACTGGTATGAATGGAAGCCTTCTACATACAGTATTACTGTTTTTCTCGCAGGGGTGGAAGAAGGAGCTGCAGAATCCAAAAGGAAACTGAGAAAAAATAGTAACTTGGAGCATATTATGATTGGATTTCGGAGAAGCGTTCCCAAACGTCCAATTCCGACAGTGGAAGAAAACAATTGGAAGTGAAGCCTGTGTGCTGTTGCATTCTGGACTAAGAAGGAGATATACAATATCAAACAGCTACACTGAAAAGTTATAAATGGGGGGAGGGGGTCTCAACATCGTTTTTCACTTGCTTTACAAATGGCATTTTAATGAACAGATAGTCACCTTTTTTTTTATAAAACATAGGGCTCTCAGTGATTTGGTGCTTTTTCTTGGTTTAGTGCAAATTCTTTCAGCATATAGGAGATATTAGGTAGAAGGTGTCAAGTGCACCTGACAAACTAGGTCTACATTTCAGCTGGGCATAGTCGTACAATGTATACATGCACAATGGATTCTCAGAAAAGCTTTCCTCTCCGTTTTCACAAACATTTAGGGAAATGCATGAAAAACATGAAAAAAAAAAATCAGCCCAGAAAAAGTCTTGCTTGATCAATAACTGGATGAGCAAGCCTGCCCACTTTTGAATATTTATCATATGACCTATTGGACAGCTTCCCCTTTGCTTATCGTGTTGATTGGTCTCAGATGAATAGGCAGTGTTCAAGGGGGCCATTGTGACAGGGGACAACTGCCTGCTCCCCACAAAGTGCTCCCAAATCGGAAACTTTGTTTTAAAGCAGCATCTTTTCATTTATTTAACAGTGGCTGCTTGAAGAAAAAAAATACCATGGCAGTGCTTTTCTGTGCGTAGCCAATCAAATGGGAGTCGAAAATAGAGACCTATCTAATTAATGGGAAAGATTTTAGTATTTCTTCCAGCCTAGCTCAGTATCAACTCCAAAATCTAGGTATTGGATATTATCCAGTAAGGACATAGAGTTTACTTCAAGACTACCCCAGCGATCTCCAAAGAAAGAAAAGCATCATCATCTGTATGCTCTGATTTAAAAATGCAGCAGAGTGCGTGAGGGAAGCCCAATGGATTTAAACAATGGATTCAAGGGTTTTATTCACAGTTGTTCTTCATCAAGAAAAAGTTGGTCTCTCAACAAATTTATCAGAATACAGGGCTTTGGAATGGTGACACTACTCAATATACTTGTCGCAGGCCTTGAGCTCCCTTGATCTAACGAGTGCTTGGGACCTACCCACTAGCCATCAGGAGTTCAAAAGGCTGGCAAAAGCTCTCACTGCTTGAGCACAAGGTCTACCTGTCTCAACACAAACATGGCTGGATGACGCTTCATACCTATACATGGTTGAAACCAAAGTTACTTGACTTTATAAAGACTGGACCAAGGTACAGTTCATGAAATACAGGATGGGGATATTACCGACCTCAATTTACTGTCCCGCACGGGAAAGACGAGAGGAGCAGGTGAATTGTTAGCTATGCCACCAGGGTCAGGAAGACATTATCCATATACTGTGCTTGTGCCCCACACTTTTGGGGGGGGGGATCAGCGAGAACTCCTACGAAGAATGTGGAAGGACCGAGGCTTAGGGTCCTGCAAAGAGGCAGTGCTGGCCTGCTTCGAACCATTGGAGATTAGGTTAAACTATGCACTGGTGATATTCCATTTACGAAAATGGTAGAGGCCACGGCTCCAGCAGATGAAGGGAAGGGGCGTGACTAGATAATAGATAGCTTTGGTTTTAGCCTAAACCCCGCCCTTTACTCTTTATGTGTATGTAGGCTTTATAAGCAGGTAAAGTATTTAAATGCCAAGCCTGTTGCACACCTCACTATAACGCCCCATGTACATTACTGACCTTGCCCCTGGGTAACTTGTTTAATCTTCGTCTGCCTCCATCGTTTATCACTTGGAACATCAACAACACCTCTGCCCTAAATTACTCATTAGGTGCACGAAGATTCACCAGCCGGCTAAAGTTTTTAGATGCCTACAGTCTTGTACACGCACTTTGTCGATAAGAGCCTATGCACCTTAATCACCCTGGGCTTGGACGAAGTTGAAATTTTATCCTAGGCATATTGTACTTTAACCACGGCACCCGGACTTTCACCTTTTTATTGATTGTAAAAATTGCTTTTTAAGCAAATATGTATTGCACTGGGGGAGGGGGAGTGTGCTTAGAAAATCAGCTACATTTTTACTGGTGAGCTTCAATTAAATACATTGCTGCCAGACGAGACAACTGGAATTAATAGTCTGGGGCCGACTCATCTCAATCTACAGGGCAGGAAGGAGTTCCTCTTAAATCTTTCCACAAAACGCTCCTCCAGATGGGTCTTGATATTTTTTAAGGACATATTTTTAATGTATTTACTGTGTACTGCATTGGAATGGTTTTAATAATCAAGCAATAAAGATTACTTACTTACATCAAGGAGAGCCTTTTCCCGCCAACCCATTGATTACTGCAAAATGGTCAGCTAGTCTTAAAACAAGCATGTCAATCTGTGAAAGGTCCACTTCTGACGGTAATGTTGCTTAACTGCAACTATAGTGCTCCTGCATTAGTAGCTTTTATAGATTCATATGGGACTCTCCCCTATTCCCCTTTGAGTCTCTGATTATTATCATTATTATTGTTATTATGTGCATAGAAAATCCGGCCAGTTGTAGTCTCTTCGGGTCATAGAATGAAGGGGATAAACTGCATGTAGTGTATGACTGTTTCAATGTTGTTTGGGTGTAAGTGTAAACTGATATGTTGACATTGATTACCAAGGTTTTCCAGTCTGATCTCAGGGGATGATTCAAACATGTGAATTTATGAAAGATACCAATGGTAGAGAACTGTAGTCAATTGTAAATACCCTTTGCTGTTGGCCAATTGTTTTGCTGTTAGGGTTTCCAACATCGTCAAACGGAGATTATGTGTTTGTTGTTGGACTTTCGGATAAGGCTAAGAATTTTTAAATGATATTTGGTGGCAAGCAGTAGTGTTTGGTGCTGTTGAGACGTATAACATTTTCAGCCATCTGAGTCTGGCAAAGAGGAAAAGGTTATGACAGAGCACTGTGCTGTGATTGTGTTGGTGGAACCATTCCTATAGTGGAAGTTAAATTCCTATGATGCTGTCCAGTGGTTTTACACAGATAATGAAGAAGGTTGATGGCAGTCAAGCCTTGCTGCATTTTACAAATCCATTGTGCTGAGTGGGTCGTAGAATGATGCTTACATATTACTTATGTGAAGCCTTGCAAGCGCAATAAGTGCTAGTGACTTGTGGTTTGGATGCTTCAAGTACAATCCTTACTTTAGCAGATCATTTTGCATGAGTTCCAACTACTTCAATCAACGCACGTCTTTGTATTTCTAATTACTGACTTTCTTTACAGAGAAAGCGGAGCTCTATAGGTAGGCAAAAAAGAATAGTTTTGCACAGCTGGAAATCCCACCTTCAGATGAATCTTGGAAACTGGACATTCAAAATTATCAAACAAGCTTTTCTCATGTTGCTCACATTGGACAAAAGGCATCAGGAAAGTTTTACAGTGGCATATGGAGAAAGAACCTGGAGTTATATGCTTACTACCATGCTAATACTATGCCACTTTTAGAACCTTTTTGTAAAATCCTTACGTAATGAGATATAAAATGACAATCTGCAACTCGCAAGTGATATCTAAGAATGCAGTGCAATTTTCTAATTGGCTAAGGCCCAAATTTGGATGAGAAGCCTATGCTGTGGAGTATGGGGACCTACACAGCA
Source organism: Triturus cristatus (assembly GCF_964204655.1). Classification (NCBI taxonomy): domain Eukaryota; kingdom Metazoa; phylum Chordata; class Amphibia; order Caudata; family Salamandridae; genus Triturus; species Triturus cristatus. The sequence goes on from NC_140589.1 coordinate 1,723,908,877, forward strand.
CTGCATCAGCATTGTGGGCTTTTTGGAATGCTGCTGTTCATGTCTCCACAGAGCAGCACTATAATGACTGGAGATTTATGCAACACTGCACCTTTTTTCATGCAGGGGCAAGATGGCCGCTGACTGATGCCACGGAAGGAAGCGCTGACCTTCCTCTCCCCTGTGAGTCCCCACTGAGAATGGACGAATAACTCCAAAAGGATATGCCTCGCTGGATTTGCTCCGAGAATGCCCTGATCCCGCTGACTCTAGAGGCTGTTGGTTCTAATGAAACTCCGAGCGGTTGGATTTTTTTACCGGATTACCTGTACTTTCAGCGCAGCTCTCACGTGGGTTTTCACGGTGACGTGCAGCTTTCATTGATTTCACAGATTGTGCAACGGATTATTGTGCCTCTCCAATGCTGGTTTCAAACAAGAATGGCCCCAAAAACAACAAAAACTCTGAAAGATCAAGGTGCCGTGAAAGAGGGTAAAAACGCTAAGGATCCCAAAGACTTGAAAGAGCCAGCTAGAGAGACCACAGAAAGAAAAGAACATTCGGGGGTTCGGACTCTGCCTGCCTGGACTCTGGAACTAATCCCGAGCGGACACGGCGCAGCGTTCCAAAAAAAGAGATGTGAGGTGAGCAAAACGCCCGATGTTGGTGTGGCCGGGGGGACAAGATTACGGACGGCTACAACCGGCGAGAACACTCTGCGCCAGCCATCAGTAATGGAGGCATTTGGGATGTCAAGCACTATAGCGGTAGTCCCTGGGAGCAATATGAGCTTACCTGTTTGCCCTCCTATTTTGATCCTGCCCCTGGGAACCGAAGCTGCTCCACAGGCGGGTGACCCGGCTCAGTGCATGCAGAAGACCGTTCTTCCTACTGCCGCCCAGATGCATTCTGGACCTGGTAGTTCTTCCTCCGGTTTTTGCTTCAGATAGGAGATTGCATTGAGCTGAGCTCGGATTCAAATAGAATGAGGCAACCCGCAGGAAATGGGGCAGATGAATTGCATTTAATTCCGACATCGGAGGGGGCGAGCCCGTCGACAATGGCCTGCACAGTGAACGCCCATATTGACAGTTTGGGCAAGGGCGAAGAGAAAAGTACGGGTGAAAGTGGTTCTTGTAATAATGCAGTAATAGTTGATACGATTTTAGATGCTGAGGATATAGCCTCGCAGTCAGTCCAAGGTCATTTGGAAATATCTGCACAAACTCACCCAAATACGGAAACTCTGGAGATCCAGGCCGGAAATATGAGCAGCACGTCTTGTGAGCTGGGCGATCAAGGGACTATCTCTACTTGGTTAAGTGCTCCCTTGCTTTCCCCAGAGGGTGACAACTTCTTTTCACTGAATGATGATTCCGACACATCTCAGATTAGTGAGCAGGAATCATCGCAAGAGAGTGTTTCAGGGGACGAGTCTCCGGCCACGCAGAAGAGGCATCGCAGCCAGTCTATGACCTCTAGGCGACGGGTCAGGACAAAAGGCAGATCTTCTAATTCAGCTAGCAGACGGCTCGAAGGGGATTATTCTGCTTCAACATTGACAGCCTGCACTGGCAGTGGGTCTGAAGTAGGAGGCACAGGAGGAACTAACGACACTGGCAGTATACCTCCATCTCCGACATTGGAGCTACTGTACGTGACTTTAAAAAAAATGCAGGACGAGGCCAGGCAAGAAAGCAAAAGGTCGCAACTCGCAACTAAGAAGCTACAAGGAGCAATCCGCAAAACGAATAAGCTATGCACGGACATGTCTGAAGGGATAACACATGTAGAAACTCAAACTGTTGCCGTGGAGGAGAAGGTGGAGAAACTGGATATATTTAAAGCTGCACAGGAAAAAAAAGCACGGGATGTAGACTGGAAACTCGAGGACTTCGAGAACTGGCAGCGCCAAAACAATGTCCGGCTGCTCGGCCTTGAGGAAAACGTGGAGGGAGAGAACATTCTGGCCTTCATTGTGAAGTTACTGAAGGGTGCTTTCCCAGACTTGTCCCACTGGAACTGGGAGATGGAAATGCAGCGGGCACATCGCTATCCAATGTTTAGGAGAGCTCAGTCTAACAATCAAGGGGAACGACCGAGAGCAATATTGATCTTCATTGGCAATTTCTTGCTAAGGCAGGCAATTATAGACAGAGCTAAACCCGATTCCAAAAAATCATCAGAGGGTCATACCTTCTTTGCTCGGCCGGACTTTTGCCACACAATGGTTGAGCGGAGATGGAGGTTACGCCTGATGATCACCCTGTTTCAGGGGGCGGGTTGTGAAGCCTTTTTGCTCTTTTTTTTTTTTTTTTTTTTTTTTAAATTTTATTTACAAAATTTGTGCATACAACATCCAAAAGTAAGGCTACGACAATGCAAAGCACGACACATTGTACATAGTGCGTAAGGACGGTTGGGAGCAGAAAATCAAAGGAGACCAAGTGGAAACATTATTAGCAACGCAGACAGGTGAATCAACTCAATGAAGTGACACAGGTAATTGTACAGCTATGGAGGTCATTCCAGGGGTTGCATGCTATACGAGACCCCCCACCCGTCAGCCATCCATCCCCATCAACGGTACTCCCATCCATGCGGAAACCACAGTGCGCGGGGGGGGGGAAGGAGAGGGGGGGGACGCAGTAAGCCCCCGAACTCAGTGGCCCCAGCCGGCCTAACCTCCAGTACATGGGAGGGGGGGGGAGGGGGGGGGCCGTACCCTACACTACTCTGGCACCGCAGTGCATTCAGCAGGTACTACAGCTGCGAGGTAGCACCGCAACGGAGCCCATATGTCCGCAGGGCGGGACGTTGTCGGCAATAGCTCAGAGTAAGTGCCAATCTGCTCCTGACAATAAGTGAGATCGCGAATCCATTCCTTAAACTTGGGGGCCCTGCCTCTACCCCATCGACAGGCAACCCGTCCTTTAGCAAGCAGGAAGGCAAGCGCAATAAATTTGCGGTGCACCGCACGGATGGGCTCTACGTACCCCAGCAGGGCCATAAGGGGGGTGGGCTCTACCAAGGAATTGATCATTTTAGAGAGTGCCTCGCACACTTGACACCAAAAGCGGTGTATTGCGTCGCAGTCCCACGCCAGGTGCAAGAAATCTGCTCCCGGGGCTCTGCATCTCTCACAGCGGTCGTCATCTCTAAGCTGGAACCGGTTCAACCTCGCTGGGGTGTAATACAATCTATGGACGTATTTATAATGGATTATCCGAAATCTACTGCTAGCAGATATGCGTTCCGTCTGAAGCAAACAGAATTCCCATTGCTTATCCGTTAGCGGGGCCGGCAGATCTTGGTCCCATTTAGTTCGAGCAGCCAAAGATGGCGCAGCCACGGAGGAGTGCACCGAACGGTATATTTTAGAAACGAGTTTGTACGGGCTATCGTCCCGTAGGACGCGTTGTAACGGTTCCAGAATCGGGGGCTCGTGTGGAAAGTCTGGGAGGAGCGCTCGCAACCCCTGTCGGAGCCGGAGATACAGGAAGACGTCAAGGGGAGAGGGCTGTATGCCCGCATACAAATGATCCATGGACCGGAAGAGGCCGTTATGGAACAAATCTCCCCACGTCGAAACTTGGATGGTAGGTAATAGTTTCCGAAAACCCGCCTCTTGCAATAGGGGCATGCTAGGGTGATAAGCCAAGGGCAGGAGAGGCGCGTACAGCATGCCCAGGCCCATTTTAGCAGACAACCGATTCCACGCAGTAACCGTGCCAAGCAATGCTGACGGCGACTTATCTCTACCCGTCACCGGGATGAACAATGCACCTTCAATAGGGATCGGGTGTGCGAGCCAGTGCTCAGCAGCAAGCTGGGGCATATACCGAGGCTGTCTCATCCAAAAAAAGGCGTAATGCGCCTGGGCTGCATGGTAATATAATTCAAAGTCGGGGATGCCAAATCCGCCCTGACTGAACGGCTTAATGAGGATCTCCCACTTGAGGCGAGGCGCCTTACCGCCCCAAACAAGCCGTATAAGCTCTGTACGCAACTGCCGGAAGAAAAAAACCCCGGGGTGAAAGGGAATATTCAGGAAGAGATACAGCAATTGCGGCAATATCACCATTTTGATCAGTGACGATCTGCCTGCCATGGAGAGGGGCAGGGCATTCCAGCGCGTCACGCGCTCCGTAATGCGCATAATCGCTGTGCCATAATTAGCCCGCATGAGCTCCTCCCTGTTTTTCTCCACCTGAATGCCTAGGTATTTAAAGTCGCCTTCACACCAGGCAAGAGGGAAGTCCAGGTCGAAACGTCCGGTAGAGGACGTTAAGGGGAGTAGCCGAGACTTGCTCCAATTTATCTGGACCCCAGAAAGCTGCCCAAATCGGATAAATTCCCTGAGGATCGGATTGAGATTAACCTCTGGATTCCGCACGTAAAGAGTGATATCGTCCGCATACATAGATACCAAGATCTGTCTCTGAAAACATCGCAACGCTTTGTCGTTATGATGTTGACGCAATTTCGCCGCCAGGGGCTCCATGGCAAGAGCAAATAGCAGCGGCGATAGAGGGCACCCCTGTCTGGTGCCCCTAGATATTGAAAATGGAGCGGACAGCCGGCCATTCACCAACACTTTGGCAGACGGGTCAATGTATAAAAGCTTAATCCATGAAATGAATATGCTGGGGAACCCCATACGCTCAAGTATTTGGAACACATAATCCCATTCAAGGGAATCGAAGGCCTTCGTGGCATCGAGGAAAACCACGGCCATTGGCAGGTCATCATGCACCGAATTTAAGATGGAAAAGAACGTGCGCAAATTGTGGGATGTTGCTCGCCCGGGCACAAACCCAGCCTGGTCAGGCAAGATCAAGTTGGGAAGTAGGAGGTTGATGCGAGTTGCTATCAGCTTAGCGAGAATTTTCACGTCGCAATTGAGTAGAGAGAGCGGCCGGTAAGAATCGCAGAGATTAGCCTCTTTGCCCGGTTTAAGTAGGGACGTGATAAGGGCCATACGCATGGATGCAGGCAGACTGCCTACCGCCAGGGCATCCTCATACACCTCCCTCAAGACAGGCGCCATGAAATCAATATATGTCTTATAAAATTCGACGGGTATCCCGTCCAACCCAGCAGCCCTGCCAGAGCGCATGTGCATAATGGCTTCCCGCACCTCGTCCAGTTGGAAAGGGGTGCTAAGAAACTCCCTTTGCGCAGCACTAAGCCAGCCAAGCGAGACATCCTTAAGATATTCATGCAAGTTCAGCGCTCCAACCCTGGTCGATGAATAGAGACTGTGATAATGCCCAACAAACCTATTAAGGATCTGTGCGGTGTCTCTATACAGTGTGCCATCTTCCCCTAAGAGCTCCACCACAGTACCAGATGGACGCATCAGCCGTACCGTTGCAGCCAGGGCTTTGCCTGGCCTTTCGCCTTCGCCATAGCGGCGAGCGATCCAGTGTTTGCTTCTAAAGTTTGACTCTCTAGCGGCTTCCGCTGTGTATTCAGTAATTTTCTCGCGAATGCTCGCCAGTATAGCATCGTCAGGCCTGACCGCCAGTGAAGCTTCAAGTGTCCTCAGGTCCACCTCCAACAGGCGCAGCCGCGCCAGTATGCTTTTCAGCACCCCCGACCCCTTAGAAATGCATATGCCCCGCAACGTTACCTTAAACGCATCCCATATAGTCGCAACATCTTTTACTGAGTCTTTGTTGCGGCGAAAGAAGTCCAGACACTCGTCGCGTAGCTCTTCCTGAAACAGCTCGTCGATCAGCATCTTGGGCTGAAGACGCCAGGCCGATCGAGGAGGGCCAAGGTCAGGAGCTCGCAGGGTAACCTTAACCGGCGAGTGGTCAGAGAAGGTACGGGGGAGATGGCTCGCCTGAGTAAGCGCCGCAAGAAAGCAAGGGGCTAAGAAAACGTAGTCGAGTCGAGCCCATGATTTCGCCTGCGCCGTGCTGTGCGTACCCTCCCGCGAAGTAGCGTGGAGGTGTCTCCACGTGTCAATCAAGTGGTGCTCTTCGAGTATTTCTAAGAGCGCTCTTCGGGACCTAGTAAAGTGATGGGGAGCAGGGTGGGACCTATCTATCTGCGGATCCAGCGTGGTATTGAAATCACCCCCCCATATTAGATGTTGTGGGCCAGCCCCTATTATGGATGCTTCAAGGTCTGTGAAAAACTGCGGGACATCTATGTTGGGGGCGTAGCAGCAGACTAGGGTAACTGCCACATGGCCAAGCCTGCCCCACATCAGGCAATATCTGCCCTGGGTATCACTCCTACAGCCAGCCAGAACAAAGGGGGTATCTTTCTTAACCAATATCGCCACACCCCTCGAATATGAAGAGTAAGAGGAAAAAGCAGTGCACTTCGCCCATCTGCCCGCAAAGGCCGGAACCGCCTGCGCCCCAAAGTGAGTCTCCTGTAAGAAGGCTATGTGTATGGCGTGGCGGTCTAAATAAGAAAGGATCTGTCTCCGTTTCCGTGGGTCTCCCAACCCTCTAACGTTCCAAGACAATATGTTCAGATCAGTGTCTCCCATACTCAGTTTGTTAGGAGGAGAGAAACAAGGCAATTCGGTCGAGGACCCATAGTTTGGAACCCCACCCATGGGCCTCCCAACAGCTGTCCTCCGCCCTGCACGTAGCAAGCAAAGTGATGCATCTCATGTCGTACCAACGGTTCTTTATGTATTGCACGAAGGTAATAGCCCAACGGCTCAGAGGCTAACAACCTCATAGCATTATTTGCGCACAACAATACAACAATCAAACCAATGAAAACAGTGCCCGTCCCCCTCTCCACCCACGCCCCAGCCATGTATTTCGATTCTTGTGCAATAGTGGTCTGAACCAGCAACATGTGAATACATAGCATGTGGAAGAACAATAAAGCAGTGGCAATGAAAGGAGCGGGGCCGCTATGTAACGACGTGGGCATATATCCCACGTTCCCTCCCCCCCCCCACTGAAGCACCCCCAACTTGCCAGAAAATACATCCCACCCTCCACCCAGAGTTACCACTAAACAGCTCAACAGGAGCAAAGAAGTCACATCGTCCATTGGGGAACACCCATAGGGGGACATCTTAAGGGCGCACCTACCCACCCTCTGCACCAACCCCCAGCTCAGCTAGAGGGATAGGGGGAGGGTGTTGCCTGGAATATCTTACCAACCGCCCGCCCGCACCTGACCAGTACCACTCCATACAGCCAGGGCGTCAACACTAGGGTATACTCGTTGGAAGGGTCCTCAGACGATCCATCTGGCCTCCACCCTTAAACCTCGCAACACACATCAGTAAGCAGTTGAGTGAAAGTTATTGTTCGTCGTCTTGGTCCAGCTCCTCCCCAGCTCTACGCCCAGCGCGTGCAGTTTTCAGGGATTTCAAAAAGTCATCCACTTGTTGCGGGCTGGTGAAGAAATGTTGTTTCGCCTGATGAGTAATTCTCAGCTTTGCAGGATACAGCAGAGCATAGTCAATTTGGAGGGCTCTCAGTTTCTTTTTAACATCCATGAATTTGCGACGCTGTTCCTGTACAACAGGCGTGAAATCCGGGTAAATGGTGAAAGTTATGCCATCATAGGTGAGTTGTTGGTTTTGGCGGGCGGCTCTTAGCGCCGCGTCTCGGTCTCTATAGTTTAGAAGCCTCGCAATAATGGGCCGAGGCGTAGCCCCAGGCTTGGGTCGTGGCCCGAGCGACCGGTGTGCCCTCTCGACTATGAACTGCCGGGAGAATGCATCAGCACCCACAGCGGCAAGGAGCAGTTTCTCCACATACTCCTCCATGCGGCCCGTGTTGGTGGACTCCGGGACCCCCACCACGCGGATGTTATTGCGCCGGCTGCGGGCCTCCAACTCCTCGTTCTTCGCAGCAATAACTCTCAGCACGTTATCCATTCTCGAGAGTTGCGAAGTATGGGAAGCAGTGAGATCGTCGCTGTCAGAGATCCGCCTTTCAGCCTCTGTTATGCGGCCTTCGTGAACATCTAGCTTTTGTGCGAAAGCATCCATGCGTGAAGAGATGCGATCAACTTTATCAACAACAGTAGCGAAGCCCTGTCTCATCTCCTGCATCAGCTGCAGCATATCTGGCGGCGCCGAGCTCGGCCCAGTGACCGCCGCAGGGGGGCCGACAGGGCCGTCCGAGTCCGGCGCGCTCCGCGATCCCTTCTTGGACATAGGGGCCTCGAATGAGAGCTTCGGTTGACGACTATCCTGCTTCCCCATGACGTGCCCCCCGAGTGAGCCGACAAATTGCAAAGATGGGGGGGGGGGTCACAGATTCCACAGGTCGGCCCCGATCCGACCGCACCAATGGTCAGGCGTAGCCGAGATCCGTACTTCAAAGGGCCAAGCCAGTCCTCAAATAGATGTCCGGTGGGGAGACGGCCACCCAAGACCACCACAATATAAAGCGAACGTCCCCCAGTCCAGCAATAGCAAGGGAGAGAACACCACTGTGGGACGCCTCACTGGGCGCAACACCACCGAACGTGCAAATAGCAGCGGAGGGGGCACGCAGGCCTGGAAGCAGGCACCCGTCTCACAGGTCTCCACAAAGCTGCGCCGTCCGGGGGTCCACACATCTGCGCTACACCGCGTTCTAAAGTATCGAACAGGGCCCCCGGGCCGAACCTGCCAGGTAAATCAGCGCTCTCCCTCACTCACCAGGGGCATCTCTTCGTCGCCTGCGGTCGATATTCCTCTCGTCCGTTCGGGTTCCACGCTCGATACAGCCTCAAGGAGGCACGGAGGGGTGCCCTCAAGACAGCCGGCGTTACTCCAGCCGGACACCTTCCAAGTCGGCAGGTCAGGATCCGCAGGGGGGGGGGGGGGAACCCCACCACCTCCCGGCACCGGAACAAACACAGGCGAAAGTCGCCTCCAAGCGCTGGCAGCTCCGATCTCCTCTGGTCCCAGCTAGTCACGGATATGCACACCTCCGGGGGGGGGGGGGGGAGGGGGCCCGCACACCCCCGCCGGCGCCGCTGCAGTCTCACGTCACCCTCGGCGATCAGGCCTACGGCAGAAGAGAGCCAGACACCGCAAAGCTCGCCTCGGGGCCTTCCGTCCTCGTGGCAGGCAGCGGTATTGCGTAGAACAGTCGTCCAGCCGGAGCCGCTCGTGATCACCTCTCAGGTCTCCGTCATTCTGCCTCCGCCTCTATCTCCGTGACGCCAGGCGTTGCAGTCACCAAACTCGGACCGAAGGTGCAGAGGACCAGCAGGACCCTAGCCCTACAGTCTCGTTCGGGCAGGCGGTCCGGAACATAGGATAAATGAAGGATCTGTGATCCAGGCTGCAGGAGCCTCACGGGAGTGCGGCCATTCTGCGTGCGCGCCCTCTAGCGCCCCCCGAAGCCTTTTTGCTCTTCCCTGCACGGCTCAAGGTTATCCACAAGGGGAGGGCTAGAATGTTTTTTTCTGAGATAAAAGCCCAAGAGTTTTTCACAGAACTAACTGAATCACGAGGGGCGAGGGCCCTGGCCAATGTAGTAGTAAGTGAAAGGGGAAATACAGGGAAGGACTGATGTTTCCTTCAAGACGGTATATGCACACCCCAAGGGGATAAATGTATAAATGTATATGAAGTCTAGCTTGGTCAGTAACCATTCGGTTAGCAATGTAGTATGGGTTATAGGGCATCGGGGCTCACTTGGGGGGGCGCCTACGCTGCCGGAGAGGGAGTCTTCTTGGTCACACATAGGTCATGCTTGACCTAATTGCCTGTATGGGAGGTGGGGGGTGGGGAGTGGCTGGCCCGGGGTGACCTTGGAGTGGGTTGGTGTGGGTTCAGCACAGTGTGAGGTATTTCGATTTGCGAGGCTAATGAAGGGGCAGCATAACTGGACTCAAGATGGCTTTGTCTGGTTATTTGAGGAGGTTCCAACAATGAGTATGAATGAAAAGGCGGGGTCTGAGAGACTTACTGTAAGAAGGATTTATTGTATGGAACTGAGAAATCTTAAGACATGAGTTTGCGGATTCTGACAGTGAATATCTGTGGGCTTAATGACCAGAATAAGAGGAATAAGGCAGCAATTTGGCTGAAATCTTTACGTGTAGACTTCCTTTGTGTTCAAGAGACACATATAGAGGGTGGTAGAGCTCGTATAATGGAACAACTTGGGCTCAAACTGTTGGCATATACGACACAGGGTTCTCGAACCCGAAGGAAGGATGTCAGGGTCCTCAGAAAGTTCGTAGATCAATGGGGTCGGTGGGTAGTGATCGTATGCTTGTTAAATAATTTTAAAATTTACGCTTTGTTCGGTGTATGGCTCAACATGTGATGATCCGGAACTCCTAGAAACCTTGGATTCTAGTCTGGCAATATGGCTGGCTCCGATAATCATTTGCGGGGACTTTAATATTAATGGCTTGGGGATACAATGGGGTTTGCTAGGAAGTAAGTACTCCGGAAAAAAACAGAAAGGTTGGTTCAGCCCTAACTAATCTAGTGCGTAACAATGGTCTGACCGATGTATGGGCATATTTGAAACCCTCTGATCAAGGTAGTACTTTTTTTTCTGCCCCACATAAGGTAGTTTCTTGGTTGGATTATTTTTTTGTTTCAAATCAATTTATCATTAATTCTGGCATAGAGAGGCACCCTCGTATTATATTGGATCATAACCCGTTAATCTTGACAGTGAATTTTACGATGACAAAGAAGAAAAATTTGGGATGGACCTTCGAACGGAGGTTGTTATATGATCCTAATTATATTGTATTCATGAAGTGGTGGATCAAGGAATTCTGGGATTTTAATCGGGGGAGCACTAGTGTCGGAATTGTTTGGGATACTTTTAAACTGAGGGTGAGAGGAGAAACAATAAGTTACAGTTTATGTCGTCAAAAGAAGGAAAGACTCTGGGAACTGCTAGTCCGGGAAGAATTAAATAAACTTGAAGAAGCGTTAGCCACCGCTATCTGCACTGGAGGATCGATAGACAGAATGTTAACTCAGCTGGCTATAAAAAAGGCTGAGGCGGGAGAGTATCTTGCTAAGAAAGCAGCGGAGATATATTTGTCTAAAAAAGAGCACTGCTATGAATTTAATGAGCAGGTGGGACATACCCTGGCTGTAAGAGCTAGGCAAAAAATGGCAGCTGGGGAGATTTCTGAAATCTATGATATCAACAGAAAGGTAATAACAGACATATTGGGTATTCGAGAAACTTTTAGGCTGTTTTATCAGCATTTATATAGCAGAGGACTATTAGTGGCGGTTGCGGATATTCCCAAATTTCTAGATAAGGTAGCTATACAGAAGGTAGACCTTGCAGACAAGGAGGAACTTAAGAAGGTGTTCTCCCCGGAGGAAATATGGGGTGCTTTGCAGGATCTGCCTTCTGGAAAAGCAGTCGGTCCGGATCAGATTCCGCTGGAATTTTATAAGATCTTTAAAGACTCTATCGGACCAGACTTTATAGAGGATATGTTGCTAGCCCAAAAGGGTGGGTTGGCCCCCGAATCCTGGGCGGGTGCAGATGTTTTTAAAAAAAAAAAAAAAAGATAAACCATCTAGAGTGCCGGGCTCATATCGTCCTATTACATTACTAAATAGCGATGTAAAAATCTTAACTAAAGTTTTGGCTACGCGACTAAACGGTATTTTAAAAAGAACTATTCACCCCTGTCAACACGGGTTTATAATGGGTCGGGGAACTACACAACACGTACGGCGGGTGATCACTCCCTTTGATGCGACGGAGATCTCAGGAGACCCTATGACTGCTGTTATTAGATGCTGAGAAGGCATTCGATAGGGTCTCCTGGGATTTCCTGTGGGAATCGATGAGATGGTTTGGGCTGGGGGAAGGGTTTATTAAGTCTATTAAAATGTTATATATTGCACCTATGGCTCGTTTAAGCCTAAATGGTAATTATACTCTTCCTTTTAATATACAGAGAGGGACACAACAGGGGTGTCCGTCCTCACCCCTGCTATTTGCTATTTATATGGACCCCTAAATAAGGTTATTTGAGTCTAATGATGGAATTTGCCCAGTTGTAAGTCAGGGGGTTGAACCTGAAGTCCTTGCCTATGCCGACGATGTGGCTATTATCACCGTAGATCCACTCTCGGCACTGGAAGCGGTCAAGTTAATTGCATTAGAGTTTGGCACATACATTGGATATGCACTTAACAGATCCAAGACTCAAATAATAAAGAATCGGTTCGTCAACTACGAGGATTCTCGTGTTGTAGACTCGGCAATATATCTAGGCATAAGGGTCACGTCAGACTTAGAAAAGTTGGTGGCTATAAATATGGAACCTGTAATTAGGAAGGCGAGGCTTGACTTTGATAGGCTGAATAATCTTTATCTGTCTCTTGTGGGACGGTGTAACGTCATTAAGATGATGTTTTTACCAAAAAATTTGTATTTGTTTAGGGCAATCCCTTTGGAATTTCAAAAATCCTGGTTTATCATTTTGGAAGGTTTAGTTAATCGATTTGTTTGGGCACACGAGAAAACTAGGAGGGCTTTAAGGTATTTGTCACTGCCACAGGAAAAGGGGGGTTTTTCAATACCTGATTTCCGTAGTTATTATTGGGCAGCTGCTTTGCAATATATGGGGATTTTAGTTGGGTCATGTCCCGGGGATACGGAAGGGGAAATTGAGCTCCCAGATGTTTACAAATTATTATTGGGTGAACACGCTGAGAATTGTTTTTGGAAATTTGCAGAGCCCAGATATTGTAAGAAGACAAAATTCAAGACCTTGTTATCGGCCTTCAAGATCTGGGGGGCCCTAAAAAAGAAGATCGGTCTGGGGAGACTTAATTGTTATACGGTGCGCTACAAAAATCCTACCCTTCCGGAAATCTTCTCAGATGAGATTGTGGCCGGATGGGCTATAAAGGGCGTTCAAAAGGCTGGGGATTTAATTTGGAATAAAGGGTTTAGTCAATTTAGAGATATTCAGATGGAGTTCGGGCTGGAAAGGGGTAAATTTAAAAAAATATTTACAGCTGCGTAGTTTTTTTGGCAAAAAAAATGGGGGGGCTAGCGGGTTCAATAGCAATGCAATTATTGACATCATGCAACGCAGTGCTAAGGGATCTGTTAAGCTAATACATGCTGAACTGATTAGCTTAAAACAGGATGACTTAACTAAACATGAGAGTAAATGGGCTGAGCGCGTAGGGGCTGCTCCAGACGCACTTACGAAATCTCTAGAGCTGGCCCAGAAGGTTTTGTGCTCTGCCGGGCTTCAGGCACAACACTTTAGAACTGTTTTCTCTCTATATTATACTCCGGCCAAAATAGCAGAGTGGGGTGGGCTATCGGGGATTATGTGTCCAAGATGTGGAGGGATGGAAGCAGATTTGTTGCACATGTTCGCATCTTGCCCTCGGCTGCAAGGGTTACTGGAATCAATTATGGAATTTATAGACCGCTCACTTGGGTTAAAAATTATATTAACCCCTGAAGTAATCTTGCTAGGAATTAGTAGCATGAGACCAAACGAGACAGCTTACCAGTTACTATGGCGGTTTTTAGGATCAGTATTGCTTCTGCTTGGCTAGATCCTCTTCCCCCATCTTTCAGCAATGGTTGGCTCGGCTGCTCTCTATATACACACTAGAGAGGGCGATTTATGAAAGGAAGGGGAAGAAAGCAAAGCTGTTGGCACGGAATATCTGGGCTCCAATAATAAGATGGAAGGAATCAGATTGACTGAAAATCACCAAGGGATTACAATTCAACACAAGGCTAGTATAAACTGGTCAAGTATAATTAAAATATGGGAAGTTTGATTTATGTTATATATTTTCTGCTGTCATAATCGTTTTATTTTTGCTGATTGTCTACTTTTCAGTTGTTGGTCTCCTCGTATCTTGCCTAATTATTTGATTGGTTTTCAATCAATCAATCAAAGCTTTATTTCGATAAAAATTTGTATCATAAAAGCATCAACATACATACATAAAAGATACAGTTTATCGTGTGGGAAGAGTGCTTAAAAATGAATAAATACTTTTGGCATATGATATAATATTTACAATCTGATAAAAAGGAATTACATTTCAGTATTGATCCCAGTGCTTTTGATTGAAAAAAGACAGTCTAAAAGAAGTAAAATGTAAAAAAGCTAAAAAGTCGTGTCAGAACGGAGAGACTTGAGCCTAATTATCCAAGACCACCCAAGAAATTTGGCCACACCACAAACCAACACAGCACTGGTATCTGATTGTAGAATTCTAAGGGCTACACGATAGTTCAACGTGCCCAGCTGTCTACAGACAGGACTTAACCACCTGTCTCTCGGGTTTTTGTAAGCTGGGCACTCGTACATAAGGTGTGCAATACTTTCAACCTTCCCACTGCAGCTCGGGCAAAATGCCGGGGTTTGATAGGGAGGCTTCCATTTGTTGGTATACTCTTGGGTTGGTAGTGTGCCCAATCTAAATTGTATATAGAGTGTTCTGTCTCTTGGTTTCTGAACAAAATCGAGGTAGGACTCAAGACTGACAACTTGTTTATGTAAGTAGAAGTCTTCTGTTAGTCTGCCTAGGTTAGGATTGCTGATCTCTTGAGTGTCGATCCATGCCCAATAAGCTCTTTTGAGATCAGTCTTGTTTATTAATTTGCCGGATTCCCAGACTTCTCTAAGTCCCAACAGGGAAAAAAACTTCTTGATATTGCAGAGCCAACCAACTCTATATGAGCCCGGGGTATTTATCACTTCTCTAAGGCCCTCTGCATACTTTGATAGTTCGGGGGTACGCCATAAAAGCGCCCAAAAAAGCAGGGGGCGCAATCTTGCCAGGTCCTTGATTGTTCGCCTACCCAAATCGCTAAATAGGGGTTTGAGGGGAGTGCCCCTTGGGACTGAGACCAATTCCCTCAAAAATGTATTCTCTGACCTAGAAATTTCTTCAACGTTGTCGAAGCCCCATAGCTCGGCACCAAACAGGGCCGAGCTAACAGCTTTTGCTTGATAAATCACTAAAGTGGGTGCAATGGGCCTGCTCTGCGAGGAGCGATGTTCTTTCATAATAGCCCCTGCAGCCCGCCTGTGATTGAGGAGCATCTTACCCAGATGGGGTCTCCAGCTAACATTATCGGAAATTCTAATGCCAAGATAATCAAAGACTTTTACAAGTTCGAGAGGAGTTCCATCTAACATGGGGGTAATTTTGGATGGTCTACGTAAATTAAACGAGAGAAGTTTAGTCTTTGCGGTGTTTATAGACAAGCCTCTTGAGTTACAGAGCAAATAAAATCTATCCAAGAGCTTCTGCAACCCTGCCGGTGTCTTAGAAATTAGCAGGGTGTCATCTGCAAAAAGGAGGGCTGGGACCCTATCACCCGCCAGGGTATCTGCTGGAGTATCTTGTAAAAATGTTACCACCCCATTCACAAATATAGAGAAGAGGGTGGGTGCCAAAACACAGCCCTGGCGGACTCCCCTATTAACAGGGATTTTTGCAGTTTTTTGGTTCTGGGTTCCCCATCTAACCTGGGCATAGTTGCCCTCGTGCAAGCGAATCAGAAGGTCAAGGATTGGTAAGGGCACGCCTATTTCCCTCATAACTGACCATAGGCGATCTTGAGGGACCAGGTCAAAGGGGTCTTCAAATCTATGAACGCCAAGTAAAGACTGCCATTGCCGATCAAGACCACCTTCCAGTGTAGGAGAAGGAGTCTGAAGACCTGGTCGATTGTGCCTGTATTTGATCTAAATCCTGCCTGATAAAGAGACAGGATGTTATTCTCATTAGCCCACAGCAGAATTCTCTCCAATAAGACCCTGCCAACCACCTTCTGGCCAGCATCAATGAGGCTAATCGGTCGATAGTTGGCAGGGTCCTCCCTGGAACCCTTTTTGAATATTGGGACCACCTCGGCACCCTTCCACGAATCAGGGACGGGGGATTCTTTTATGAGAGCGTTGAGCAGAAAAGTAAAATACTTTGCCCAATTTTGGGCATCCGCTCGAAACAAATCGCCGGGGAGACCATCTGAGCCAGGGGCCTTAGCTGGGACTATTTTGTTAATGGCAATCAGGACCTCAGACTCCACGAAGAGGTCACATGCCTCTGAAATAGAGGTAGTGGCTGTTGAGTAATACAGAGATCGGGGGCTTTGTACTTCCTCCCCGGAATAGAGTTTTTAAAATGGGCGAACCACTCTTGGTTTGTGATATGATTTGGGATGGTGTCAAAATCTGAACCTGTGGACTTTCTGCACAGGTTCCAGAAGGCATTTCCGTCCTTTGCCAAGCTGGCGGCTTTTAATTCCAACCAGTGGGATTCCTCCCAAGCACGCTTTGCTCGCGTCACTGCCTTTCTGTACTCTTTTCTGGCACTATGCACTTGACAAGAGTCAGACGTTTTGACAGCAGTTATTAGTGTGGTCTTTTTTTGTTTGCACTCCGAACTGTACCATGTTCCAAGTGTTTTGTGAGACTTATTAGAAGTTCTCGTAGGGAAGGGTGACAAAAAGAATGAGCCTATCTTCGTAACTGTATCTGTATGAATGCTCCCAACCTTTAGACACCCGTCTGGGTCGCTACATGCTTTTTGTAGTTCCATGATGTTGGCTAGCAAGACCTCCTTTATTGCAATAAATTTTTGCTCATTGCAAATAATTTGGAGCCATTTGAGGTATCTCCTGCAATTTGATGGAACTATTTCCTTAGAAAGCATGGGAGGGCCGGTGCCAGAACCTGAGGGATCAGGAGACCATGGGCTCTTCATAATTAAACACAGGGGATTATGATCGCTCTCAGTAGATGGGACTATGGTCATATCCACTGCGTTTCTCCATAGTCGTCGGTCAATCAAGATGTAATCGATTCGAGTTTGGCAAAACATTCTATTAAATGTGTTGGCGCCAAGGGTATCTGATGGAAGACGTCCATTGGCTGCTCTTAGGCCAAATTCTAGTGTTAAGGCGTTTAGTTGAATTGCTACCGGTGTCCATTTTTTTATAGGGGGTAATGTCAAAGGTGGTATAGACCACCTGGCATCCTCATTCTCAATCTCGAGGAAATCTTCTGTGGCCAGGGGTTCAAACGTACAGTTCATGTCATCTGCCACCAGAATGAAGGAATCAGGTGAACACGAAGAAAGATCGTCTTCCAAGGTTGTGATTATCGATGACTTTGAACCTCCACATGTTCCTCTAATGTAAACATTAAAAAGCTCAATAACGGGACCGCCCCTAAGCCCTCTCAATGTCAATCGCATCACGTCTGGGGAAATGCAGAGAAAGTTACAAACCCTACAATTGAGAGCAATGCTCACCCACACTATGAGACCTCCTGATGGACGCCCTCGCCCCTTGGAGACAGCTGGAACACAAAAACAAGCATACCCAGATTTATATAATGGGACAAGGCTCCAGGTCTCTTGGAATATGCATATGTCGTGGCCTGCGATCAAATCATTCCAATCTGGGAGAGGAAGCTTGCTTTGCAGGCCAGCAATATTCCAGGAGATCATTTTAAGGTTTGAGAGAGGGGGCGGTAAGGTGTCAATAGCGTGAGTATGCAATTCATGTGTATGGGATCCATTCGCTCCACCTGTATTAGTTACATTGGTGTTGTATGTCATAACAGCAATATTATGAGATTGGATCAATTCCGCACCAACACTAGAAGAAGTACCTGATTCGCTCAAAAGATTCATATAAGGAGTTAGTCAATCAATACTGTCGAGTACAGAATAATTCCCCTCTAATGAGTCCTGAGCCACACCCCTCCTCCTATTTGGTGTAACAGAAGGAAATCGCCTAAATTGGATAGCAGATGAGTCTGGAGAAGAAGATCTGAACTCTAAAGCTAAAAGACCCTCAGCCAGGGGATAGCTGGCCAGGGTGAGTTCAACAGTTTCAGTAAAATTGTCATCAGATCTATGTCTTTGGGCTCGAATTATATCATCCCTTATTAGGGATCGACAACCTCTGACGTGACGTATCCAATGGATAACCTTATTTTTTAGCGACCCTTCATCCTCTCTCCCTTTTGCTAATAGAACCCTAACCATATAGACCGTGGGCTTGTTAGGAGCTAAGGGTATTTGGGCCTGATTAGTAAGTAGGGGTAAACAGGAATCAGGATTTCTGCGCAATGGATTAGCGTGGCTGGAACGGTTGGTCCGAGTGGAAATCGAGTGAGGCTTATTAGAAAGGTTGCCAGGAGTAAGGCCAGCTCTAGATGTTACCCTTGATTCCTTTCTGCTATATTCAAACGGGATAGCAGGGGAAGTCTCGTTGTCAACATGGCTTGAAGATACAGACTGGGTTGGGATAGATTGCGGAAATAGAGGGGATTTATCAGAAGGAATGGGCGGTGGGTGCGTGATTGCCTTTTTAATGATGGTTATCAGCTCCGAAATTAGTTGTTTCATTTCGCTGATTTTTTGCCTTAGTGATTCGACAGTTTGCCCAAGGTTAGCTGCCTCCCCACCCATTCGATCTTGAGGCTCCCCTCCCTCTTTCCTAATAGCCGTGACTCGTTGATCGAGCTCTGAACCTGAACCAGATGGTACAACAAAATCAGGATTATCAGAATTATCAGTTAGTACCGCATAGCGGTTAGAGCACACAATCACTACAGGGTCGAGAGGCACAGGGTTCGCATCAAGTCACAGAAAGTCTGGTCCAGGAGAAGGCACCAAAGGACTTCCCTCGTCACTCCCTCTTTCATCATTTTGAGGTGCTGGTTGGCGGGAGGGTACTTTGCAAAACATTTGGGGGATGGACGTAGTGCCAGATCGGTTTTTGTTCGAGGTGGCTGGCTCAGTACTAAGAGAAGAAAGTGAGTCCGGGGCAGCTTGTAGGATTATTTCGCAGTCCTCAACCAGCGTCTCTATATGATCCATTGTACCAGGGCCACTCGTAGGAGAATGTTTGGAGATCTTTTTAGCCTTTTTCCTTTTTGCTGCCCCACCTATATTTGTTGAAATCCCTCCAGTAACATCTGGCAACTTTCTTTTGCCCATAGCTCGGAAGGTTAGTTTATAATAGTTAAGTCTCGGACCGAGCCTGGAAAAAGTAACTGGTACAGGGCAGGATACAACACGCGTGCTTACCCCCACTATGAATTGAACAATACCTTCATTTGATGTCTGGGGGGTCCAAATAGACGTCAGATGAGGGCCCAGCCCGGCCTCTGACGGCCACAAACGGCCCGCCCTTTGCCCTGGCTTAGCCCAGCGGCCGCCCGCGCGCGTCCCGCATGGCGGGACTCCTATCGACAATATATACACTCCGGTGGCTGTGGGAGTGGCCGCTGCTCGTGGCTGTGCCCCGCTGTATCCTGGGGGTTGGAGTCCCTCGAGAGGTGCAGGCAGTCTGGCATGGTATCAGGCAGCCCATTGCGAAGCGTCTCCCGCGTAGCGGGAGGCACGAGTCGTTAAAGTATCCCCCGGTGGCTGTGGGAGTGGCCGCTGCTCGTGGCTGTGCCCCGCTGTATCCTGGGGGTTGGAGTCCCTCGAGAGGTGCAGGCAGTCTGGCAAGGTATCAGGCAGCCCCTTGCGAAGCGTCTTTTGTGTTCTCCGCTGCCCTCCACTAAACCTTGCATTTCTGTTGTTTTGTTTAATCGGTCATTTTTACTGTGCTGATACCCTGGGAGAAAATCTGGCCAGTTGTAGTCTCTTCAGGTCATAGAATGAAGGGGATAAACTGCATGTAGTGTATGACTGTTTCAATGTTGTTTGGGTGTAAGTGTAAACTGATATGTTGACATTGATTACCAAGGATTTCCAGTCTGATCTCAGGGGATAATTCAAACATGTGAATGTATGAAAGATACCAATGGTAGAGATCTGTAGTCAATTGTAAATACCCTTTGCTGTTGGCCGATTGTTTTGCTATTAGGGTTTCCAACATCGTCAAACACAGATTATGTGTTTGTTGTTGGACTTTCGGATAAGGCTAAGAATTTTTAAATGATATTTGGTGGCAAGCAGTAGTGTTTGGTGCTGTTGAGACGTATAACATTTTCAGCCATCTGAGTCTGGCAAAGAGGAAGAGGTTATGACAGAGCACTGTGCTGCGATTATGTTGGTGGAACCATTCCTATAGTGGAAGTTCAATTCCTGTGATGCTGTCCAGTGGTTTTACACAGATAATGAAGAGGGTTGATGGCAGTCAAGCCTTGCTGCATTTTACAAATCCATTGTGCTAAGTGGGTCGTAGAATGATGCTTACATATTACTTATGTGAAGCCTTGCAAGCGCAATAAGTGCTAGTGACTCGTGGTTTGGATGCTTCAAGTACAATCCTTACTTTAGCAGATCATTTTGTATGAGTTCCAACTACTTCAATCAACACACGTCTTTGTATTTCTAATTACTGACTTTCTTTACAGAGTAAGCGGAGCTCTATAGGTAGGCAAAAAAGAATAGTTTTGCACAGCTGGAAAACCCACCTTCAGATGATTCTTGGAAACTGGACATTCAAAATTATCAAACAAGCTTTTCTCATGTTGCTCACATTGGACAAAAGGCATCAGGAAAGTTTTACAGTGGCATATGGAGAAAGAACCTGGAGTTATATGCTTACTACCATGCTAATACTATGCCACTTTTAGAATCTTTTTGTAAAATCCTTACGTAATGAGATATAAAATGACAATCTGCAACTCGCAAGTGATATCTAAGAATGCAGTGTAATTTTCTAATTGGCTAAGGCCCAAATTTGGATGAGAAGTCTATGCTATGGAGTATGGGGACCTACACAGTACTGCATCAGCATTGTGGGCTTTTTGGAATGCTGCTGTTCATGTCTCCACAGAGCAGCACTATAATGACTGGATATTTATGCAACACTGCACCTTTTTTCATGCCGTTGCACCTGTTGTTGCCTCACAGCCATCTGCAAAAAGAGAAGTGGGGCTGAGGCAGGGTTGCAAGCTCCACTTGCCTTTATATGTATTTTATGCAATATGGACACATGGTAAGCCACGAGTTGTTCATATATGTTTATAATACTTTATAATTATTAACAATCTGTATTCGGTATATAAAAATACCATACAAGTAACAATTTACCCAAAGAAAGGATACAAGTACAAGCTTAAAAAACAGTTCATCAATCTAAAATCTAAAAATATACACATCACATATGACCTATTCCTCACCAATCTGATTCATCCTCAAGCTTGGGAACCATTTATAAAAAAAATATGAAGGAATGGCAAGCGAGAAATATATGGGCTTCCGCTACCCCTTGTGTTCCTTCATCAGGGGCCAATTTTAAAAATAACAGGGCCACCCGCGCTTGTTTGAATCTTGCTTTCTTTAAAATGCCCTTCAAGAAAAAACTTCTGGGGTATGAATAAAATGGGCATAATAAAACGAAAAGAAGGGTGTCCTGTGGAGACCTGTGGTCGTAGCCACAGGGCCCCTTCATCTCTGTAGACGGTGTGAACCCAGCCGGCTCTGCTAGTACATGATGCAAAAGATTTAGCCTAAACCGGGTCATTAAAAATCTATCGTGGGCACTGCTTAAACAAGACAGGTATGGTTCGATGCCCTCGGTAGACCTGGCTACTAGATGTTCTCGCACCAACGGCTTGGCTAACTCTCCGTCTTCCTTAAGCATCGATGCACACTTTAAGAACCAATCCTTGACCAGGGCCTTACTCTGCGTGCTCATTTTGGAAGGATTAGTGAATAACTCTACACATCCCATTTTCTCAAAAGACTCCTTCATGTATTTTAGCCAAGGGATTTTTAGCCCATGGTCAAGGGAAAGACAGTCTTCTATGATGTGGCTGCTTAAAACCGCCTCCTCATTTGCCCAGATCTTTACCCAACAAACTAGGGGTTTGATTGCCATCCTGTCCGTGATATAATGCGCTCCCAGTTCTTCTGGAACAATATGAGCTGGCGTACTCTGGGGGACTTTTAGCAGGCGTCGGAAATACATGTTCTCCACACCTCGCTTCCATATAGCACTTTAGCACAACACATGGAGCTGCATAATGTCAAAATCTGCCCTGGGGACCAGCGTCCTAGCCTTTGTGCAATATTCACTATAGACCCGGTGCATCTAGTCTTTCCTCTTCTAATAAGTATTTAAAATGTAATCGACCAGCAAATAAAATCCCCAGATACGAGAAGGAATGTACCTTTCCCAAGCTATGAGATCCAATTGTATAATTGTAGGATTTACCTGGCTTTTTCCCCACGTCCATGACATAGGATTTAGCAAGATTGGGGGATAAGTCCAGATTCTCCATAAATGTGACAAAACCATCTATTAAAAGTTGCAGACCCTTGGGAGTGCGGGCAAGAAGTACCGCGTCGTCTGCGTAAAGCAGAACGGGGATCCCACGAGTACCTATCCTGGGGGTGTCTACCTGTAAATTGCTGAGTGCACGGTCAAGACCGTTAATATATAGCGTAAACAAAAAGGGAGCTAATATGCAGCCCTGTCTGACCCCACTAGAGCACATGAAGGGTTCTGTTATATTTCCCTCCTGACTGTATCTAACCGCAGCTGTGGTATTCAGATGCAAGGACTTTAAGATGTTAATAAGCCCTGGGTCCACGCCGAGCCCACTCATAATTGCCCATAATTTCCCTTAGTTGACTCTGTAAAGGCCGCAGGCAGGTCCATAAATGCCAGATACATTGTCCCAGGGCTGACTACTGTGTATTTGGCCGAAATAGGATATAAATTAAGGCATTGGTCGGTGGTAGATTTCCCAGGCCTGAAGCCAAATTGGACGTCAGTTGTAACTTGGTGCTCCTCAGCCCAATCAGTCAGCCTGCTTAAAACCACCCGCCCTAATACCTTCGCTGACACATCAATGAGAGAAATCGGGCGGTAACATTGTGGGCTATCCTTGTTACCTTTTTTAAGAATGGGGACGATCGTGGCTGTAGAACAAGATGCTGGCTGTGTCCCCCGCTGCGTTTATGACCCTAGTCAGGATTGGTGCCCAGAGGTCCACATTACTTGAAAAAAGGTCTGGTGGGATCCAATCTGGGCCAGGGACTTTATTCCTGGTTAGACCTTTGATTCCTATTCTTACTTCGCCCAGTGAGAATCTTAATGGGGGTATGTCCTGTTCTCCATACTGCTCCTGTAACTGATCCGTGCTTAGCTGGTAATTATAGAGCCCTTGAAAGTGCTCATGCCATTGCTCCGGCAGAATGTTATTGCTTAACCTGGGTTTGTTAACATCTTGGAAACGGGGATTATTTATGACTTTACAGAAGGCGGTAGAATCCTTTGATACCACTGCCTCTGTCAGGTCTTACCAGGCTTGTTGACCTTTACATCCCTTGACAGCTAGCTTGTATTTTTTCCGGCAAAAAGTCACTCGGTCCCTATCTCTTGGAGAGATCTTTAAAGCATCTTTCAGCTCTCTTGGAGCGTGTGAGCATTGTGGATCAAACCATCTTGGGTTGTCCATTTTGACCTTATGAGCTGGGGCTCTCAGCAAGCTGTCAACTACTTGGGCCACACCCTTAAAAGCCTCAACTAATTCTGCCCCTTCTACTTCCAGATCTAAACACCTCTGAATGACCTGTTCACCTTCTTTTAAAAGAGATCTATAAAAGGCCTCACCATTGACCTGTGTCCATCGCAGCCTCCTGCCCTGGTCCATAGCCCTAGCCACGCCCCACCTCACTCTGAGGGGTTCCTGGGGGTGGCATGCGTCAACAAGGGATAAAACAAGAGGATTGTGATCACTAAAGGCACTGTAATCAATACTGAACCCAGTCACACAATGTCTGAGTGATGCAGAGACAAAAATATAATCAATATATGAGGCGCATCCTCTACCCTTAAAAGTGGGATGAACCGTTTTACCCTGCTTAACATCAATCAGGTCCATCGTGTGTATTAACGCATGCGTATTTAGAAAGCTACTGATTTCCCTTCCCTCTTTTGTGTGTTCCATGTGTGGACGGTCCTGAAGCATACAGGACAACCAATCCCCACATAATACTCTCAGATTTGGGCACAGATGGCAATTAAAATTGCCGACTAAAACCAGCTGGAGCGCCGACAGCCCTCACTTCTGTGTCTTGGTGAGTCTAGTGTCCAGTTCATGCAGGCTTGCGGGACCCTGTCCATGTGATGTTGCATTATAAAAATTTAGTAACCTGCAACCTTTGTTAGATGATGTAAGCCCCCAAGCCAGATCTGACCATCTTCCCTGTAATGTAAGCTCTACATATACAACCAGCCCTCCCCTGGCTCTCCCTGATGGTGCCTTACGCGCCAGAGAAAAGAAGGTTTTATATCCCTCCAGGAAAAAATTATTGTTTACTGGTTCCCATGTTTCTTGTAAACAAATTATCTGGAATTCCCTTATATAGAGTAGCCATTGCTCTTTCTCAAATTTGGTGGATAGGCCTGCTATATTCCAGAAAACTACTTTTATTTCTCTCCCGTTTAGCCTTGCTACACTAGCAGTTGCCTGGGGGCTATGGGTCCTGAAAATTATCTTGCTTGCACCACTATCCACATGAGCATTTACAACCTGATGATCACAGATGGTTTGGCCTTTAGCTGTCCCCGGGATGATCTCTGCTCCCCTCCCCCCTAGGTCTATGTTAGTCACGGGGGTGTCACGGGCTTTACCTGCTTCCCCCATCGACCCTAGTCAGTCAATATCATTTAGGTCTCTTAGTGGATTAAAGATGTTACTTGTCGGCACTGTGTTGGCCCACCAAATTGCACCCTCCTGTTGACCCACACATCCATAATGTTGGTTCGAATTGGCCAAAGGTCTGTAAAAAACAAAAACAGCGGAAGCAGTTTGATACTTGAATCCGCTTCAGCTTGGAAGAACCCGCTACTTTGGGAAAGAATCTTACGCACAAGATCAGGGTGTCTGAGTGTCACAGTCACACAGTCCCCTGAGAACACTTTCCTGGTTCTGCCGATCCAGGACACCCTCCTTGCCATCAGAATAAGTCTATGATCTCTGACATTAAACCCCGCATTCCTGGACATGCAATGCGTCACCTTATTGATCAATTGTATTGCGGGTCCTCTTTTTGGCTTGTATGTGCTGGGACACCCGTTAAAACAACTGTCTACGGGCATGAGGCTGGAGGAAGGTCTAAAACTGATAGACCAGGGGTAGTCTGCCCAATTAGTGGGGACATCTCTTAAGTTGCTGTTGTACGTTGTCTCCCCTCCCTGTCTTTGCAGTGTCCACTTCCTGTGTTGAGGGATTACCTGGATCCCCTTCCCTAAATTCCCTCGGCCCCCTATTGACAGTACTTGCATTGGGTCTAGTTACTTCGGGGTGTACGTGTGGGACTCTATTGCCCGTAACATCTTTCTCTGTTGCATGTTCGCTGTCCCCATTTTTCCACCCCTCGTTCTCATTTACGGGAGATGGGGCTGGGGCTTTGGAAACTTCAGGTTCCCCCAGAACAACACATGCACACCTACATACCCCTTGGTTAGCTGATGCGCTACTAGAGTTCAAAAATAGCAACAGTTTTTCTTCAATTTACCCTAATTTACATAAAAGAGGCCCCATAAGGACAGTCATCAGAATCTCCAGTCTTTTCCGTTGATCAGGGTTGTTCCCAAGCTCCACTGGGGTGTGGTTGCCGCTATTGGGAGTTTGATTTGCGGCCAATCCTTTATTTGTTTCTAAGACAGGTTTATCAAGAAACCTAATTGGTTGGTGCTTAGATCTGGGCGTTTGCCAATAGACCTGTGGCGTTACGTTTGCTAATGTTATCATCTGGCTGTTAGTAGATTGCAAACAGACCCTCAAAATACACAGATTCAATTCAGTACCTTGTTTAGTAGCTGGAGTCCAACTTAAGGCGTAAGGTCTCAGGGGGGTGGCCCAGCCCAGCCTCTTCCTGACTCTGACGGGCTTGGCGGGAGCCCTGGCACCCTTTTGAGCGCCTCCTGCCGCGTGTGACGCGGGGTGCGGTGTGCGTGCCACAAGGGAAGATGGGAGATGTAGCCCCAGGCTCGCCGACTCAGCAGCAACTGGCTCAGCAGCAACAACAGTGTTCAGAGTAACGGGCTCCAGCGCAGTTAAGCCTTGCAGCACTGCTGTTCCGGGAACTTCCAAGCCCCTGCCAATACCAGGAGCTACGGGAACGAGATCACACTGTGAGATGTGGCATTCCCGCCCTCGCACCAGGTTCGAGGTACCACAACCAGCCCCCACGCTGCCCAAACTACACAGGACTCAGCCTCACTGCAGCCCCTCAGTCAATAAGACGCTGCTCCACGCACGCACAGGGAGGCTCGTGCAACTGACCTCAGTGGGGCGCTGGAGAACCAACAGCCCAGACGGCCCTCAGGCACTGCCGAATCTTCGTCTGCCACCCTATCCTGTCTGCAGCCAGGGGGGGGGGGGGGGGGGGGATTCACTCAGTTTCAATCTTGCGTAGGCTCCCAGGGAGCACGAGGGCCAATGCTGGCCGGATTCAGCTATCGGAGCGTATCCTATCGCGATGACTGTGCCAGCAGCTATCCCAGCTGGGGGGGGGGGTGCGGGACACGCTGTCTCTCCCGGCCGCTTCCCCTCCAAACTGCCGCAGACTCAGGAGCAGCGCGACAGCCGGACCTAACTCACTCCAGTGCACACCACCGGAGTCCGCAACCTCTCGGCCGCAGCAACAGCAGCGTCTCAGGGGTCAGCCGGCTTCCGCGTCTGTAGATTGCAGAGGGAGCCAGGGGGGCAATCAAGAGCCTCCACTCACAGTTCTCGGACGGTCGCCATCTGGTTCGTATTCGGCATCTTGGGGTGCTGTGTTCAAAAACCTTCCACAACTTCTGCCAGCGGCTCCTGCTGCTACTCTCGCAGCCCCTCCAGGGACGACTGGCACCGGGAGACTGTGGGGGTAGGGGGTCACACACCGGGCCTGGGGGGCTCTCGCCGGGGTCTGCTTCTCCTCCTCGCCGGGGTCTGCTTCTCCTCCTGCCCGGGGTCGCGCGCCTCTCCCTTATCATACATTTCAAAACAGGGTTCACTCAGTAACATGGATCCGCGTGTGTGATAAATTACAAGCAAATATGAGCAGCCTATTGCTGCCCTGTCCATATATGCTCAAAGGAAAAGGCAAAACACAGAACGATACTGCAGAGAACAATCAGTCATGTAGCATATGTTTCTGCATTACATTGCACAGTACTATAGGAAATTCAGTTTTACATTATTGCTCTCTTTGATTACCTACTGAAAAAACATACAAATCATACCTTAATGCTAAATGAAATGGAACATTCACAGTCTTGACGCTTCCTGACACTGGATCAACGAGACATATCTGATATGTCTGTGGCTGCCAACCTTGGCTGGTGACATTATTTATGCCCATTATTTTATACCCAGGGTAAAGCAACCTAGAAATGTAGATAAACATCAAGGTAATTATTCAACTATACACAGGATCAGCATCCTTAAAATAAAACGACAAAGAACAAGCAAAACGTTCAATCAGTACAGTACTTTTATTTTTGATTTCACAGAAAGAACAAATATGTGTAATTCTATTTAGCTCTATGAAAAACATTTGGTTGAAAAACTCACTTTAGAATCACTTCGAAAATTGAAAGCAGGAAAGTTGTGCACATGGACATTTCCTTTTACACACAATAATTTAGATATTGCACCATTCAAAAATCCTTGGAGTACTTTAATATGGCTTATGGGTCAGTAGTCTAATAAAGTACATGTACCATGGGTGAGCTGACCATGTCCTGAAAGAAATTACCCTGACGTAGGTGTGTTTTTTTTTGTTCAGCGGGAGACTGAACTTTTTTAAACAGTTTTTCCATGGGCACTGCTATTTCAAAAAAGATGCATGCCTTTTAGAGTAATGCTACTGCGCAGATAGTTGATTTAAAGTAAAGAAATACCCCCCAAAAAAACTCCTACACTACATGTAATATGATACAATATAAAGAGTAGAGCATAATGAAGACAGTGCTTAGTTGCTCAGTTGCCCTCTAGTAACTGTGATGAGGCTCTGCATCCCAGTCTATGCCATTATCGTGGTTGCTCAACCGCTGACTTGATCATCATGTTTCTTTGTTAACTCAATAAATGTTGTGACGTCTACACAATTCTGATTTTTCTTACATTTGGTGACTTTTGAGGATTTTTAATCCTGTGTCCAAAACGACTTCCACTCACCTATTTAAAAACATAGGTACGAGGCAGATTTCCTTTTTGGTTACACATGGATTTATTTCTGGCAATCATGAACATGTTCCCTGGCCTTCTGCCTCTACTTACAATTCAAGAATCATCACCTGCCTACATTATATCATTGAACCCCAACTCATCCAACTATCCAAAAAGTAAACTACAAACCACAGGAGGTGAAGATTAACAAGATTAAAAGCCAGGCCACTTCTGATAATCCCAAAAGTCAGACAAACCAAACCGCTGAAACAAGCATGTTCCTAATCTCCAACACTACAAAATAAAATACTTAAAGACTTAAGACTCAACCCCCAACCTATTCTCTTTCCAAAAAGACCTAAAGAATCAACTTATCAACCTACCTTAAAGACTAAATCTCATTCCCCTCTACAGTGTATGTGATGCTTTGCTATTCTAGATTTCATGTGTTCGCTCTCATTTACAAGTTTCTATTGATGTTGTATTGTTACTTCTCCTCTAAAGTTACTCCACTGTTAAATGTGAAATGCTCCGGTGCTCCTGTGGTTAGGTCCATCCGTTTTAAATACCTATAATAAATACTTGCTCTCATTCAAATGAATATTTTTCCTAAATATAGTACTGACTTTTGTTATAATTCTCATGAGCTCAGATAAAGAGGTTATGAGGGATTGTAGTGTGAGTAATATGTCATCAACAGGAAAGTGTGATCTTTAAATCCCTTTTTGTGCCGTTGACACCTTTGATTAGACTGAACTGGCAAATTGCTGACTCCAGGGATTGAGGCACCAGGACAAAAAGTAGAGGCCAAAGGGGACAACCTGCTCTTGTAGTCCTATGCTTTTTAAATGTATAAGAAAAGTACCATTCATCATTCACGCTTACAAAGCCCTCCACAACCAAGGACCAGACTACTTGAACCACTGCCTGATCTTCCACCAACCCTCCAGAAACCTCCGATCCGCACACCTCGCCCAGACACCACGTATCTGCGGCAGCCGCTCCGGAGGACGCTCCTTCTCCCACTTTGCCACAAAAGCCTGGAACACCTTCCTCCTCCACCTTCGTACTTCTCCCTCGCTCAACCACTTCAGGAAGGGACTTGAGACCTTGCTTTTCAACTAATACATGCAGCACAGCACCTGGATACCCCCTGGGGAGATTAGCCGTGCTATACGAATACTTGATTGATTGAGTTGAAATGAGCTGATTTCTATATTGATGGACCTTATTCCTGTTCATTTTTTTTTTAACACACACTTTATTATACAGTAGTCATTGCAATCAAATGCTACAACATGGATGGAGTTTTTCTTTTTTTTAACCATATGACAAAATACGGTACATCATTAACGTGCAGTATTACATACATCTGTATCCAATTTTACCTTTGGCGCATACCTTCAAGTTAGCAAATTACATCAAAACATTATTAGTAAAACTTTATGTCCCTCCCACCGAACTCCCACCCAATATATACCTCTCCCAAAAAACTTCCCTTAACTTTGCCGCTGAAAACTCTTCCGTCCTATCCTACAATATCACCAGCCAGGGCAAAAATCCTGGCAGTAGGGGGGTGGGAGGGGGGGGGGGGGGGGGGGGAGAGTTTAGGGTAGAGGAGAGAGGGGAGGCAGGGAAGAGGGGAATACAAAAATAAGAAAGGAGGCGGGGAAAAGAAAGGGGGGAAGGAACAGGCACATAATTGTCATTTGTAGCAGAATTATGAATCAAGTATGTCAGGTAGGGCCACCTGGCGTACCCTGACTATCTACGGCCTCCTCTATGTCTTCTAATCTAAACTGTTCTAACAGTTGAGCAAAGTCGAAGGAGATTGGCTTCTTCCTCAGTCCTCTATACTCCTCACGCTGCAGTGCCTCCCGTTCAGCCGTGGCCCATTTAAGTACTTCATCCCTCCATCGCGTGGGGCTGTGCGGGATTTCCAACGCTGCGTGACTAATTCTTTAGCGAGCATCAAGGCCAGACCAGCAAATCGGCAAAGCAGGGTTGCCTTCTTCGGAAGGGGAAGGAGGCCCAATAGACGGGCTTCTATAGTGGCCCATGGGGAGCTAGCGGTAAGCCGGGTGAGACCCTGGGTGACCGTAGTCCAAAACACCTTCAAGGAGGGGCAAGCCCACATCATATGAATAAAATCAGCATCCGACTGGGAACATCTCAGACAATCCGTGGAGGCGGTAGGGTACATTTTATGTATTGCTAGCGGTGTGAGATAGGCCCTATGTAATATCATCAGCTTTATCGTTTTGAATTAAAAATGACGGGAAACCCGTCTAGGGTGTTCTAGCGCCATTGCCCATTCTCTGTCATTCAATTCCCTGGCCAGCGTTACTTCCCACTTGAAACAAAGGCCCTGTAGGGGAATACACTGTTGCTTCCTCAAACCGTGGTATAACCACCTAACCAAATGCCTCCCATGCCCCATTAGATGAATAGCCCGTAATAATTGAAAGGTAGGGGGTTCTTAAAGTCCACCAACCAATGCCTCCGGACAAAGTGTATAATAGCCGCATGTGTTAAGAATAAGGTGTCCGGGACCGCATTATTACGTACAAAGTCGGCATGGGGCACCAAGTTGCCCTCCAGGAATAAGTCCCCCACAGTCACTGTACCCGCCTGTGTCCAGCTCCGCAGTCTAGCGCTTGACAACATTCCGCGCCTGGTAGGCAGGCCACAGAGTGGAATATTCGGAGCACAAGGAGTAGGTATTTTGGCATATTTTATCGCCATCTTCAAATAATGTAATGCTATTTGTAGGAGGAAGGGTGAATTCCTCGCTGCGGTAGCTCCGGGGGTTAACAAAGCCTGCAGCGTCCCTAGCTGTAACCGCTCAGGAGAGTAACCTATTTCAAATAGGTTAAGGCCGGCCAACCATTAAACCAACCATTGAAGCTGCCTGACCATGCAATATGCCTTAAAATCAGGGGCCACATACCTCCCGCCGAACTCGGCAACTGCATTTTCGCCATAGCAAGTCTGTGCCGGCCCGTCCCCCAAAGCAAGGACACCAATAATGTGTCTAATGTTTTAAAGATCCAAGCCGGGAGGGCAACCGGGAGATTTACAAAATGATATAGGAGTCTGTGCAGCATAACCATTTTTGACACTGCCAGCTGGCCTGCTGTCTTCAACAGCAATGTAGTCCAGAAAGCCACCTGAGAGCGGAGAGAGTTTATGGTCCTAATCAGATTCCCATCTATATTGTCAGCGCTGGTCCAGTAAATTATATACCCAGGTACTTGAAGGCAGTGGGTTCCAATCTGAACTGTAAAGAACCAAATTGCAGACTGGGCCTGTTAAAATTATCATAAAAGGAATATGCTAAGGACTTTGAGGCGTTTAGACACAAGGCAGATATTCCGCCAAACTGTGCGAATAAGGTGGCTACGGGTTGCATGTCCACTCTTAAATCGCTAAAGTATAATGACATGTCATCTGCATAAAGTGATACAGAGTTAATTGTCTCGCTTATCCGGATACCATATGGGGCCATATTGTGACATAATTGTTGTGCTAGAGGTTCTAATGCTAGTACAAACAGGAGGGGTGATACGTCCCACAAAATATTTGATATGCTGGAGAGATGGTGGCGCCTGTTTTAGCCCGAGCCGTAGGATTCGTATAAAGGAATTTAACCCATTGGCAGTACTCTGGGGGTAGTCCAAACTTGGCTAATACAGCCAGAATATACGACCAACTCAGGGTATCGAAAGCTTGGTGCACATCCAACGATAAACAACCTGCCTGCGGAGCTAGTGTGGAGGCTGCGTGCATCAATGCATGGAGACGGCGTATATTGAGGGAGGTACTGAGTTTGGGTATGAACCCACATTGGTCTGGATGTATCAGTTTGGGGAGGAGGGGAAGCAATTTAGACGCTAAGAGTTTGCTGAGTATTTTATATTCAGTATTAAGAATTGACAAGGGTTTAAAGGATGTAAGGTCAGTCGGGGCCTTATCGGGGTTTCAATAAGGAGGTCACTATTGCTTCCCTGGTCGTGGGTGGTAGAGTGCTCTCTGTAAGCGAAGTTGCAGTAATTTCGGGACTAGTGCTGCTGTGTAAGTGGAATAGAATTCAATGGGGAGCCCATCGGACCCCGGGGTCTTATTACAGGCCAATGCATTTATAGCAAAGCGGATCTCTGCTAAAGTGAGTGGGGCAGCTAACTCTTCAGCCTCCGAATCAGTAATAGTAGGGAGGTCTATAGCTCCAAGAAAGAGAGCGGTGGCATCCGTAGTAGCGAGGGAGGGAGCCATTTATAGACTAGTGTAAAATTCCTGAAACGTCCTATTGATATCAACTTGGGAAGTGACCAGGGTGCGGTGGAGATCATGGATCACCAGGATTGGCGTGGGAGATGATTGTGGTTTAATCGTGCTGGCCCTATCGGCCTCCGCGTGTCTACGTAGCGTATAAGCGCTCGAGTCAAACGTTCTTAGTCGCTCTAAGAGCTCGGCGTATTTAATCCTGGCCTCTTGCAGGTCGTCCACCCTCTGTGTGTCTGTACGGGCTGCTAACTCTACGGACTTTAAATTATTTTCCAAGTCCGTTATGTCGCTGGACACTTCACGCCTAACCACAATCAGGGACCCCATGGAGATTCCCCGCATTGTCACCTTAAAGGCCTCCCGTTCCAGCGATCTCTTCGTGGCAGTGCCTTCATTCTCAGTAAAGTATGTGGCAATAGCTGTCGCTAATGTAGCACGAAACACCTGATCCTCCAAATATAACAGCTGCAGTTGCCATGTTGGAATAGGCGTTGGAACTCGGCCCCAACTTAACGTCAATTCTATGGGGTTATGGTCAGATACGGTCTTAGCCAGATAAGTAGTCTGTTTAGTCACTGGGTATAAGTCTGGCGCACATAGAAAGTGATCCAACCGGGTGTGTAATTTGTGCAGGTGGGAATAAAAGGAATATTCTCGCATATTAACATGTTGTGATCTCCAAACATCAAGGAGTCCCCACCCCTGTGCCTAACGAGTCAGAGTGGCAGCCTGAGTGACAGTGTTAGTGGTCGGCAACGAAGGATGGAACCGGTCCAAATGTACATCGAATACTGCATTAAAATCTCCCCCAACACCCAAGGGTAAGACACCCAGTCTGAGAGTGCCCGCGACAGTCTGAACAAGAAAGCCTCTTGGTCTATATTGGGAGCATAGATGGATCCCAGTACCACTTGCCATCCAGGTCCCCACGCCGAAGCACATATCTGCCTTGCTCATCAATTCTACTCTTGGTAAAGGAAAAAGGGACCCTAGCCCACACCCAAATCGAGGCCCCCCGCGAGAAGGCAGAGTATGCCGTTGAATAAAACTGTCCTCTCCAGAGTCTATGTAATTTACTAGTTTACGATGATACTAAGTGTGTCTCTTGAAGGTAGATCATTTGAGTTTTACGACGATGTAACTGTGCCGCTATTCTACGTCGTTTGTGAATTACTCCCATCCCCCGAACATTCCAGGAAATTATAGTGTAAATTTCAACTACCGACATCATCATTGTTTAAAAAAGACACATTATCAGATGCCAGTCCACCCCAAACCCCACCTCCCAGGCCACCCCTCCCAGGTTACAAGTTGACAGTGTGGCAACAATCTAATCAAAACATCATTATTCCAATACTGGGTCCAACGATCCAACTCCGCTCGACCAAACTGTGCAACAAAACCTAACATAGTATATTGTAAACAATTGCTTACGCTTGTGGGGTATACTGCGTACTTAGTTCATGTACAGAACATGTACCATAAGTGGATTCGCCCAGAACTACCCGGGCCACGGGACTCATCAAAGCATTATTTACATACATCTTCGATGCTATACACTAATCGTAGAAAAAACTTGTACTGGCTGGAGACAAATTAACATCATTTACGTACTGATTAAAAAATAGACATATAAAATCTAAACGACACAGGGGTACTCTACCATCATGTATATCACGTTGTCAACCCAATGGATCATTATTTAGTTGCGTGGTTTCTGAAGGGAACAGTGCCACACTTCCTTCTGAGTCCGAATCAGTGTTTACCTCCACGGAGGAACTAGTGCTGATAGGTGGGCAGATAGAATGAAAGGCCGTAGCGGACAGGAGAGCCTCTTGTCTACCCTCCATAATCAGCTGGAGAGGTGGAGTGCTGGCCCCATGCTCTGTGTGATAAGACCCTATCGCCGCCTCCGAGGGCCCCGCTGTGATTTCGGCCGTGAAGTCTCTGGGCGTTTAGAAGTTCCTGTCCAGCCAGTCCCACGCACCATCCGGCGTGTCGAAAAAGAACAAGCGCTGATTATGAATTATCTTCAGTTTCGCTGGGAAAAGCAACGCAAACGTGAGGCCCGTTGTATGGACCCGAGCCCTGACCTCCATAAACGAGACGCGTTTACGCTGGACCGCCAGCGTATAGTCTGGATATATGGAGATTCTGGCATTGTCGATCTGTAGTGGACTATTCTTCCTCGCAGCCTGTAGTACATGATCCTGATCCCTATAATTCAAGATCCTGGCCAAGATTGGACAGGGATTTGCACTAGGAATAGGGTGACGAGCAGGAACTCGATGGGCTCTTTCAACAGTAAAGTGCGCGGATAGGCCTGCAGGAGCTAAACTTGTTTTCAGCCACTCCTCCACGTAAAGCGTTGGATTAGGCCCCTCCGTGCTCTCCGGGAGACCCACAATACGGAGGGTGTTACGCTGAGCCCGACCCTCTGCATCATCCGCTCTGGCTGTAAGGATTCGACTTGGTGGCGCAAGTGTTTAAACTGCTCATCATGGTCTTTCAACTGGGGCACCACTGCATCCAGGGCTTGCTCTGCGGTCTTGACTTTGTCTGCTAGTTTTCTATGGTCATCTTTGAGTAGATTAAGGTCTACCAAAATCGTGCCCAATTGATTTTCAAGTGCAGAACTAGAATCACGGATTTCTTGCAGGATCATGTCTAGTTTATCAACTGGGGGGGCCGATGCGGCCCCATCGTCCGTCTGCCCAGAGCGGACAGTTGAGGTCTCCGAGGGGGGGAAATCGGGATCCAGCCCTGCCAGACCTTGACATTGTTCTGTTCTTCACTCTACCCATAGCTGCTGATGGCTAGACTGGGTATGGGACTCTCCAGGTAGGGGCGCAATATGCCTCAGAACGCTTCAGTTCAGCTTTAGGACCTAGAACAATGCGCCGCCCCAACAGGGATCCAAGGACACCTGCGGTATACATAAAAAATGGCAGATAAAGTTCCTGGGGCCAGATCCAGACACCTAAGGGACATCCATCATGAGCTGCTAGCCATGCCCCATACTCTAGATCAGTTAGTCGGGCCCTATATGCGACAATGTTGCTGGCGCAACACTGCTGAAAGTTATTTCTGAGCCACAGTCCAGACTCAGCCCATGGGCCCATATTGGGATCCAGCGGAGGAGAGTGGCAGCTCTGTAGTAGCACCAACAGCCCCCACCATTTCTCAAAGACAACTCCACAACAGGCACAGTATTACCAAGGAGCTCACCGGTAGCAGTTCAGGCACTACTAGCTTTAATCTGACGCCCCAGGCACTCGCCTCAAGCCGCAGACTCTAGCTCAGGGTCGTCTGCACATCTCCTGGTTCATTATAGGCCGCTCAGCTGATTTAGGGCATCCCCCATCCACGCGACGACCCTTGAGAGGTACATCCCACTCCACAGCACTGCACCCAATTGGGGAAGGGAGAGAAAATTCCAGGCGTCAAGGAGCAAAAGAAGACCGGGCCCCCTGGCTACAACCGGGACTTCATTACCTCCACATTGATTTAGGGTGTTATTCTCAGCTGATTCTGCCGGTTTGCACTCGCATGGGACCACTCGCACAAGATCGCAAGCTCGTCGCGGCAAAATCACCCCTTTGTTCACCTCCGTACCTTATCTGGCAAGG
Organism: Triturus cristatus; assembly: GCF_964204655.1. NCBI lineage: Eukaryota > Metazoa > Chordata > Amphibia > Caudata > Salamandridae > Triturus > Triturus cristatus. The sequence goes on from NC_140589.1 coordinate 1,723,944,840, forward strand.
GGGGGGACACTCACCGCAGGACGAGGAATCTCCCGTGGGCAGAAGCATCTTCTCCACAGCGTTCAGACTCGGCTGTTAGAGTCCGATACCGCTGCTCCAGCCTTGGCGAAGGGAAGCCTGCAGGGGTAGAGTGCTAGAGCGTCACGCCGGCACCGCAGGTCCGCCAGCACACCTCCAGAGGTATCTCATTTCAACCTCCCAGCAACCGCAGGTCATAACATCCCGCCACCGGTTGCACCGCTTGCGGTCAGGAACTGCCAGGCACCTCCAGTTGGGTCCGGGACCTCGCGTTAGAGGGCATGCCGCCGTCGGGCTCCAACCAGCTGGACAGGCTTCACGATAGCCCGCCTCTCCAGAGTCCACTCCCACGCTGCAGGCCCGCTGCGATGCTGGATCCTTCAATGGGCCAAACTCGGTGTAAAAGGCATCACCGCTCTTCAGGATATCAGCAAGGTGGTCCCGGCATAATCTGCCAAGTCTCATGAGGCCACCGGCAGTCGTGCCACAAAGGGGTTTCAGGATATTTAGCGGATTTTGGTGCCCCGGGCCTGGAGGTCGTCGCTTATGCGACCTCCATCTTGGTCTGCAAGCCACGCCCCCTACCTTATTCCTGTTCATAATATCTTTGAAGTGACAGGTACTCATTTCTCCATTGCATAGTAGGGAAAGGGGTCTATCAAATTATACATTCAATTTGAGTTTTATGGGGCATTGGTCAGAGATGTCACACTCCAACATGACGTACATAGTAAGTAATTACATAAGTATGGGCCAGGAGGTTAAGATGTCAATTATTGTATATGTGGAATGAATAAAAAAGAGAAATGTGCATTCCCTGGATAAGGGTCGTTTCCAAGGCCATGGTTCTAGGACGCAGTGGCCCGTCTGAAGGTCCCTTGGGTGTTGGTCTCTTTGCCAATGTCATAGTAATGAATCAGTCATGGTTTCAGCCTTGAATGAATTACTCATTATGAGTGATGGAAAGTGACAAGGTGGACTTTTGTTGTTAGAGCTTTCACATGCATTTACAATGGTCAACAATAGCACCCTAGTCTGCCTCTATGTGGAAGTTGGCTTGACAAGCCATTTTAGATTGGTTTAAATCTCTTCTGCCAGGCAATTTCAAAGTGGTGGCAATGCCACATTTTGATTTGGAGTAGTAGAGCTCATCTGTGGGGTGCCCCGGGATCCTACTGTACCTAGTGGCCTTTAGGAGAGTTAATAAGGCTGTCTTCATACACTGATGACATACAATTAAATCCGCAAATTCGATTAAACAACTTCCAGCTCCATCAGTTGCTATCTTTATGTTGATCAGAATTTAATGGGCGTTAATCTTTTGAAGATTAAAGGCATCAAAATTGATGTCCAGGTACTGCGCAATGACCCGCTTTGCTGGTCCACCACATATTGGCCCCAGAGTCGGGATCCCATTTCATTTCTTTTTTCTTAAATTTTTTGAAATATCTTTATTTGTATTTTTTAATAAAAGTAACAATGTACCTTATGAGGTAGGGATCTGTTATCAACTGCAGGTGCAATTGATATCGTCATGCATACTGTACATATATCATATGTTTTAGTCCATGCTTGTTTTACATATCAGGCAAGTGTACATGATATTATAAGTTTCATGCATGGCGAAATTTTTATACTTTAAGTCACACCCATATGACCATTGGGATGACAGTATGTGCGTCTATCCCTATCTCAATGTTGTCGTTCATCTGTGCGCCCCTCCGGCATCTCTCATGATCTTCTGGACCTTATTGATCATTTATCATCATAAGCATAAGATGCAAATTGGATACAGTTAATAACCAAACTGTCACAAGAAAACAACGGGACCAACAGCAATTCGTCAGGCCTGGGTCTTTGTACATAGGAAATGTAAACTATTATCACATCAAAGCTAATATATGCTCGCCTCCCCTCCATCTCGATTCCTGGTGTGAGGAGTGTGAGGATCTCCCCCTTACCCACATTTTATGTCGGGATCCCATTTCATAACTTGCATTCTCTGTTGAAAACCTGCATATTCTGTTTGACCGTGATCTTGCTTTTAACATTGAAGTTCAAAGTGTGTGGACCACAGGCTTTTTACATATGAAGCTGCTCCACTTTTGTCTACATCTGTCGTACATACTACCATGGTTGGTGCAAGCATACTGTCACATAATGACTACTGTAACTCCATGGGAGGGTGTTCATTTGTTTTTAACAAGCACAGCTCTGCCATATTATTTGGTTCCAAGTTAAATATTTTCCCTAGTGTAAAAAATTGGCAAGAAATCTATCAAGTTGTGTTCAAGCGAGGAAACGACAGTCAATGACTAGATAAAGTCAAGGGCAGAATGTTATGTTAATGATTTCAAACTTCACTTGGCTGGACGATACAGAACTTTCATACCAAGTTCCAAAGTGTCAGACCCTAGCATTATCTTAGGTGTACTATTTATACAGGGGAAGTTCTTGCAATTTTGGTGCAATAGTTTATAATACACAAAGTGTATATGATCGCCCCCCCCCTATATCAAAATCAGAGAGCTGATGTAAAACCTTTTGATTGACTACCAAAAAAATATAATTTTTTTGAATATTCTTAAAGAACATGTTACTCACCTTTGGTATCGCTCTTTCTAGTGAATACTCTATATATACGCATATTCCTCACCTTTATATGATCCCCAGGTGTCAGACTGGATTCTGAAGATTTAGCAGCAGTGTTCCCTCACACTGGAAGGTGGCGTTGTGTGACTCCGCACTGACTTTGCCCTCGGATGTGGAGGTCAACAGCTATACCAGTTCACAGATTTCTAGATTGTGACTGTTTAGATCGGAAGGGAGAACATACCACAGAATTGAGAGGAGGAAGGATGGTGAGGAACCTGAGGTTCAATACATGATTCACCAGAAAGAGTGTTACCCCAGACAAGCAACTTGCTCATCTGATGGATAATTTTAACTGCAGATTTCCCATCTTTTGAATGGATAACAAAGCAGTACCTTCCAAGATGGCGGGTCTGTGGAATGGCTCAGATGAAAAAGTCCTGCAGAACAGAGTGAGCAAAAAGCCCTTCTCGTCAGATCTGGCTGGCAAGGCACTAGTACTTCTTGAATGCATGTACTGACTCCTAGGTCGCAGTGCCAGTGCAATGATAGCAGCATTATCCCTGGTGGAATGGGACTCATTTCTTCTGGAGACTAGTTCTTGGCCAGTGTAGCAGATCTCAATGCAGAGAACTATCCACCTTCATAAAGTCCTTTTCTGCACTACTATGACCATCTTTGCACCAGAGAAACCTGCAAAGAGCTGATTGTCCATCTGATGGTCTTTGGTGCAATTGATGAAGAACTCAAAGTTCTTTTAGGAACCAGTCGGTATAGTCTCTCCCCCTGTTTCGAGGGGTGAGAAGAGGCAAACAACACTTGAAGAGTGACAGATTTTTCAATGTAAAAAGCTGTAACTACCTTAGGCAAGAAAGTCGCTCTGGTTCACAGTACCACATTGTCTAGAAAGAAGTGCTATAAGGTGGCTGCCCCGAGTAAGCTTTTAGTTCGCTCACGTGAAGATCCGAGGTCACAGCGACCAGTAACTCGGTCTTCAAAGTCATAAGAGTTTATGGAAAGCTGTGCATGGGTTCAAATGGTGTGCACATATGAAAATGAGGACCAAATTAGGATCCCACTATGGTATCACAAAGGGTTTTAGTGAAAATAAAGGAATCAAATCTTTCGAAAATCTTATCTCAATGGGTGTTTCAAACAAGGAAGGTTGGTCAGGTAAACGCAAAAAGGCCGAAGGATAACCTTTAACGGTGCCCAATGCAAGTCCTTGCTTGGCCAAAGATAAGACAAACAAGAGAACATCCAACAGTTTGGCCTGCAATGGATTAGTATTGCGGGTGCCGCACCAGGCTGAAAACAAATCCCAAAGTCCTGTGTACGTAGTACTCTGGAAGTATGCCCAGCAGGCATGAGGACATCGACAACTTCAGGAGACAGATCGAACACCGTGAACTGCCACTACTCAATCTCCATACATGAAGGTACAGAGTGAGCAGGATCAGGTTCGGGTGCAGAACCCTGCCCTTCCGTTGAGACAGAAGGTCCTCTCAAAGTGGGAGCCTGATAGAGGACAAACACTCATGCACCAGATTTCAGGGTATCTCACTCGCCTTGCCCAATCCAGTGTTACAAGTATGACTTGTGCACAGTTGTTCATGGTCTTCTTCAGAACGTCTGATGGATACTTTTAACAGGAAATGTAGCAACAGAAAGGCAGCAACAGAAAGGCATACAGGTGTCTGGTCTCCACTCTATTCACAATGTGTCACAGAGGGAGAGACTTTTTTGAAACTCCAGCATGCAAAAGTGTTGACATTGAGCATTTTCTTAGTGGTGAAAAGACTTAGTCAGGGTTCTACCTGTGCCACTTCAGAGTATAATCAAAACTATTGAACAAAATAAAAAACCTTTCATTCCGCCCAGTGTTCTTAAACGGGCCACTCAAACACTGGTGCTGTCAAGACTGGACTATGGGAGCGCAGTCCTCTCAGGAATAGCAAAATCACATCTGGCTCCCATAAAAACAACTCTGAATGCGGCAGCCAGAATGGTCACCGGAATCAAGAAATTCGACCATATTTCTCCTGCACTCAGAGAACTTAAGTGGCTCCCAGTCGAAATGCGGATTAGCTTCAGAACAGCCTGCCTCACTCATAAAGCCCTACACACCAACAAACCCGAATATTTGGCGGCCAAACTCAAAAAAGCCGGTCAGGTCAGGAACCTCAGAAGCTCAAACTCCCTCCTACTCACCCCGCCAAAAAATCGAAAACAAAAAACTGCAGCACAAACCTTCGCCAGAAGCGCGCCTAAAGTTTGGAACTCTTTCCCCCTCACATCAGAATAATTCCTTCTTTTGTAAAATTCAAAAGCCAACTCAAAATCCTGTTCCTCGACCGCTCCCTAGGGAGCCGATAGGATCAATTGGAGCGGGGAAGCAGACTCCTCGCACTGATCCGACTCCTTGTTCTCAAGAATGCGAAGCAGATCTCCCAACCAGCGTCATGCACTGTTAATGCGTTTTTCTTTTTGTTTTGTTTGTTGTGAATCTCTGCAATGTATCTGCTGTAAAGCGCTCCGATACCCTCGGGTCAGGCCAGCGCTATATAAAACTTCTTAAGTTATTAAATAAATAATCACTATTTTCAATTTGCTAGGTACTAGGGGCTGAGCTTGTTTACCCTGGTGTTCAAAGATCCTACAAGGTAGTTCACGACTAGGGAAATGCTCTGTAGCTCCAGCCAGCTGCGGAGGTGAAGTGCCTCCAGACACAAGGCCTAGGACCAAGTACCTCACCCCTCCCCACTTGTAGCAGTACCATGTGGCGGTTGTGTTGTCTGTGAGAACCCGAACCAGCCTACCTCCATCAAGTTGATGTGGAGATGAGTATTATTTAAAGAAGAAAGTCCTCTGGTATTCCACTCTTGCAGATGACCTCTCCATCCCAGCAAGGATGCATTCAGCATCAACTCAAGGTGGGGCAAGGAGATGGGTCTGACACCAGTCCAGTTACAGTTGCAGGTGTTTGCATACTCCTCTCTAATTTGGATCAAATGAGCTAAGTTCCCCTTGTGCTGGTCCCGCTGAGATTTCAGGTTCCACTGCAGAGCCTGCATATGTCACCTGGCATAATTAGCAGGATGTCAAGAGGTCCACAAGCCTCAGATCCACTCTCATTGAGACCCAGGACTGAGGCCAAAACATCAGCATCGTAGCCCGAATGTCCTGGGCTCATTGTGGTAGATGGAAGGACCAAAACTGCACCATAACCAGGATGGCTCCAATGAGTGGGATTCTCTGCAAAGGACACAAGTGAGACTTCAGCACGTGGATTGTGAACCCCAAAAATGTCAAGAGGTACACCATCATCTGGAAGTGGTCTACACCTGACTGTGGCAAGCCCGCCTTCAACAGTCAGTTATCGGGTTAGGAAAAAACTGAGATCCGCAGTCTCTGACAGTGTGCCACGACTAATGCCATCACTTTCATAAACATCTGATGGGCACTGATGAGGCCAAAGCGGAGCACGGCAATTTTAAAATGCTCCTAGCCGATATTTGAGCCGCAATTAGTCTCTGGGACTGCAGGACTAGACTCAAAATGGGTGAAAGTGGTGAAGATCCTGTTATGCAGGTAGAAAGGTCTGGGGAATGTGATGTGTAACCCAGGTGTCTTTAAAGCGTTCCATTGCTGAATTGCCCTTCTCACCAAACAGACGCGACCCATCAAATTGCATGTCCATTAAAGAGGCTTGCATGTCTCTGGAGAATCACATGGATTTCATCCATGAATGCCACCGAAGCACTGGGCTAGTGCAGAGTGCTCTGCCCTAGCAGTCAGTAGTGTCTGGACCAAGCGCATAGTGTACTTCGCTGCATCCTGACCATCTTGGATGATTTGAGTCAAATTGGGTTGAAATTCCTCAGGGGCTGCCGGCAAACATGTTTGTCAAAGAATTGGTATACCTCTGCAGCAAGCAGATGGCATTGACCAACCAGAGAGGTAGGGGTGCCGAGGAAACATCCACTTCCTAAAGGTCTGAAGTCGATTCGACTGTCAGGATGTGTCATGGTGAAATAATTGGGGTTCACTCTACTGGTTGTAGCTTGAACCCCCCCCCCCCCCCCCCCGCCCCCCAATAAGAGTGTCAATTAAGGCATCATTACCAAGCGTTGAAAATGTAATAGGTCTCGGCCTCGTTTAAGTTAAAGCAATTCTGTTTGTAATTAGGTGGCTTTTTAGCTTTGCTTTTATTAGTGGTTTTCAACCTTTCATGTACATAACATGCATATGTATGCATATATGTATATGTATGCATGCAGTTATATTTGTATTTATAGATATGCAGTGTTGGACCTGCGATGGGCAAGCCCAGCACAAAGGGGGTAGCTTGGCTCGAGTGACAAGGCGGTAGAAGGCTGTTGTGTTAAGCCGGCTATGACCAAATAATAACTCCCTGCACACCACATAAAAAGAAGGACACCACACCACTGTTATAGAAAAATACGTTTCGTTTATGTAAAAGTTCTCTGGGTTGGAAGAAGTTCAATTAGTTAATCACATTCACCTTTCTTACATGGGTTTGATTAGCTGTGTACTGGTTGCGTAGGAATAAATGGTTGGACTCTAATAAATAAATATACTGGATAAATATCAGGATTCAATACATTTGGAATAAATATCAGCAATGACTGGAATAAATATCAGCAAAACATCACAGTTGCATAGCAAGTTAGATACCGATCGTTTCACATAAATATCTCAGGGTCATACTGGTATCGCTGCCACCAATTAATCACTTTCAGGGTAAACACATTTAGATTGCCATTTAATGCGGAATGCGCGCTCTTACAGTTTTTGAAGTGTTCATGGGTTCGGGCTCTCTGGGCACAAGATACTCGTGATAATCCTTTAGTTGCACTTAAGCATATTGCGTGTGTATCTGGAAGATAAAGACATACAATGACTACGGCAATTACACTCCGTGGCCAGCCGGTTTAATACTACTGCGGCCGGAGGAGTCTGTGCGCTTCTGTCAACGCAGGCGGGGTCTCCGAAGGCGGCTTCAGTTCACGAGTCCTCAGACCGTTGAACGGGCTGCCGGAGGGGTCAAACTACCTGCGCGCACAGTTCAAAATTGGAGCCGCACCTCAGTCCCGGAACAATGCGGCAACTTCAGGGGAAGAGACGGTCCCACCTCACTTTAGCTGCGCCGGTAAGCGCTCCAGTCAGTATGGCCCTTCTCCCAAGGGCAAAGGGGGGTTCCAGGGGCTCCGCGATCCTCCCTCCGATCTCACTCACGGGGGGGGCTCCCGCCCACAACAACAGTCCCCAAGTCACTCGGTCAGGGCAGAGACCAAATGAAGGCCAGCCTTTCCCCGCCCCAGCGCAGCACCTCACCTTCTGTCCACGATCAGCGCTTCGACGGCGGTGGGTTCGGAGACGTCCGAACGCCCGCCAGGAGGCACTTAAGTTGAAGGGGCCCTGTCAAGGGTCGCAGTCGCGATCTCACCACTGGGGGAGGCGGGGAGGCTCTAACTATGGCCAAAGTCTCTGAGGGGCAATTGGGCACTCGCTGGCCAGGCGCTGAAGGCGAGAGGTCACTGCTCGCGCTTCTGACTGGAACGCCAGTCAGGGTCCACGCCAACAACCTCGGCTGTACTTCTGCCTGCGCTATCAGCTGCCTCAGGGGGGGGGAACAGGGCAGGTGTCAATCTGGTGTCAAGTCCTCTTCTCCACTTTTTCTCATCATGGCCGCCAGGGACTGGGCCTTTTATAGCCAGTGCCCTGGGGTGCCAGCACGAGCCAGAAGGTTCTAGAACCTTCCCTGGCTGTGTCAATGACATGGCCCTTCCAAGGTGTCTTTTTGGTCATTAGGAGCCACCATACTGGGCTTCCTAAGGCAGCCATTTTGTGTACTTGTAACTTCTGAGGGGATTCCTGTCAGGTTTGCAGGTTACACAAAGTGCGCCAAAACCTCCAAAGGGTCAGAGGTCAGAAGGACTCCAATGGGAGTCACTCTCAAAGGGGACAATGGTGTCCACCATTTTAGGGTTGACAACCTCAGTGTGTAATGCCACCGGTTCCGTCAGGCGCCTTGTACATAGGTGCCAGGAACTTGGTGAGCAACTGAGCGTCAAGGAGCATCTAACCCCATGGGACAACACACAAAAAGGTCCTGGTAGACAAATAAAAAGCGACAAATTTTAGGAGGCACGGGGGAACAAAATAAATCATGGTGTGAGGGGACTCTCAGAAGCAGACAGGTCTAACATGCAGATATACACATACATATATATATGTATATATATATGTGCATATGTGTGCGCGTAGAGAGGTAGAGAGAGGCAGAGGTAGAGAGAGGTAGAGAGGGGTAAAGAGGGGTAGAGAGTAGTAGAGAGATGTAGAGAGTGAGTAGTAGAGAGTGAGTGTGAGTAGTAGAGAGTGAGTAGTAGAGAGTGAGTAGTAGAGAGTGAGTAGTAGAGAGTGAGTAGTAGAGAGTGAGTGGTAGAGAGGGAGTGTGAGTAGTAGAGAGTGAGTAGTAGAGAGTGAGTGGTAGAGAGTGAGTGGTAGAGAGTGAGTGGTAGAGAGTGAGTGGTAGAGAGTGAGTGGTAGAGAGTGAGTGGTAGAGAGTGAGTGGTAGAGAGTGAGTAGTAGAGAGTGAGTAGTAGAGAGTGAGTAGTAGAGAGTGAGTGTGAGTAGTAGAGAGTGATTGGTAAAGAGTGATTGGTAAAAGTGAGTGGTAGAGTGTGAGTGGTAGAGAGTGAGTGGTAGAGAGTGAGTGGTAGAGAGTGAGTGGTAGAGAGTGAGTGGTAGAGAGTAGTAGAGAGTAGAGAGTTGTAGAGAGCGAGTAGAGAGTAGTAGAGAGTGAGTGGTAGAGAGTGAGTGGTAGAGAGTAGTAGAGTGAGTAGTAGAGAGTGGTTAGAGAGTAGAGAGTATTAGAGTGAGTAGTAGAGAGTGAGTAGTAGAGTGAGTAGTAGAGAGTGAGTAGTAGAGTGAGTTGTAGAGAGTGAGTAGTAGAGAGTAGTAGAGTGAGTAGTAGAGAGTGAGTAGTAGAGAGTGAGTAGTAAAGAGTAGTAGTGAGTAGTAGAGAGTGAGTCGTAAAGAGTAGTAGAAAGTAGTAGAGAGAGTAGTACAGAGTGAGTAGAAGAGTGGTAGAGAGTAGTAGAGTTAGTAGTAAAGAATAGTAGAGTGATTAGAGTAGAGTAGTAGAGAGTAGTAGAGAGTGAGTAGAGTGAGTAGAGTGAGTAGAGAGTGAGTAGTGGAGAGTGAGTAGTGGAGAGTGAGTAGTGGAGAGTGAGTAGTGGAGAGTGAGTAGTGGAGAGTGAGTAGTGGAGAGTGAGTAGTGGAGAGTGAGTAGTGGAGAGTGAGTAGTGGAGAGTGAGTAGTGGAGAGTTAGTAGTGGAGAGTTAGTAGTGGAGAGTTAGTAGTGGAGAGTAGTAGAGGGAGTAGTTGAGAGTAGTAGAGAGTAGTAGAGAGTGAGTAGTAGAGAGTAGTAGAGAGTGAGTAGTAGAGAGTAGTAGAGAGTGAGTAGTAGACATTAGTAGAGAGTGAGCAGTAGGGGGTGAGCAGTAGAGAGTAGTAGAGTTGAGTAGTAGATAGTAGAGAGTGAGTAGTAGAGAGTAGTGAGTAGTAGAGCGTAGTAGTGAGTAGTAGAGAGTGAGTAGTAGAGTGAGTAGTAGAGAGTGAGTAGTAGAGAGTAGTAGTGAATGAGCAGTAGAGAGTAGTAGAGTTGAGTAGAGAGAGAGTAGTAGATAGTAGAGAGTGAGTAGTGGAAATTGAGTAGTAGAAAGTGAGTAGTAGAGTAGTAGAGAGGGGTAGAGTAGTAGAGAGTAGTAGAGAGTAGTAGAGAGAGTAGAAGAGAGAGTAGAAGAGAGAGTAGAAGAGAGAGTAGAAGAGAGTGAGTAGTAGTGAGTGAGTAGTAGAGAGGAGTAGAGTAGTACAGAGTAGTAAAGTGAGTAGTAGGGAGTAGTAGAGAGTGAGTAGTAGAGAGTAGTAGAGTGAGTAGTAGAGAGTAGTAGAGGGAGTAGTAGAGAGTAGTAGAGAGAGACTAGTAGAGAGTAGTAGAGAGTAGTAGAGTGAGTAGTAGAGAGTAGTAGTGAGTGAGTAGTAGAGAGAGAGTAGTAGAGTGAGTAGTCGAGAGAGAGTAGTAGAGAGTAGTAGAGTAGTAGAGTGAGTAGTAGGGAGTAGTAGGGAGTAGTAGAGAGTGAGTAGTAGAGAGTAGTAGAGTGAGTAGTAGAGAGTAGTAGAGTGAGTAGTAGAGAGTAGTAGAGTTCGTAGAGTAGTAGTGAGAGACTAGTAGAGAGTAGTAGAGTGAGTAGTAGAGTGAGTAGTAGAGAGAGTAGTAGAGAGTAGTAGAGAGTGAGTAGTAGAGTAGTAGAGTGAGTAGTAGTGAGTAGTAGAGAGTAGTAGTGAGTGAGTAGTAGAGAGTGAGTAGTAGAGAGTGAGTAGTAGAGAGTAGAGTAGTAGTAGAGAGTAGTAGTAGAGAGAGTAGTAGAGAGTGAGTAGTAGAGAGTGAGTAGTAGAGAGTGAGTAGTAGAGAGTGAGTAGTAGAGAGTGGGTGAGAAGTAGAGAGGAGTAGAGAGTAGTAGAGTGAGTAGTAGAGAGAGTAGTAGAGAGAGTAGTAGAGAGAGTAGTAGAGAGAGTAGTAGAGAGAGTAGTAGAGGGAGTAGTAGAGAGTAGTAGTGAGTGAGCAGTAGAGAGTAGTAGAGTTGAGTAGAGAGGGAGTAGTAGATAGTAGTAGAGAGTGAGTAGTAGAGTGAGTAGTAGAGAGTGAGTAGTAGAGAGTAGAGTAGTAGAGAGTGAGTAGTAGTGAGTGAGTAGTAGACAGAGTAGTAGAGAGTAGTAGTAGAGAGTAGTAGAGAGTAGTAGCGAGTAGTTGAGAGAGTGATAGAGAGAGTGGTAGAGAGAGTGGTAGAGAGTGAGTAGTAGAGGGAATAGTAGAGAGAGAGTAGTAGAGAGTAGTAGAGTAGTAGAGAGTGAGTAGTAGAGAGTGAGTAGTAGAGAGTGAGTAGTAGTGAGTGAGTAGTAGTGAGAGAGTTGTAGAGTAGTAGAGAGTAGTAGAGAGAGTAGAGAGTGAGTAGTAGAGAGAGTAGAAGAGTAGTAGAGAGTAGGGAGTGAGTAGTAGAGTAGTACAGAATAGTAGAGAGAGTAGTAGAGAGTGAGTAGTAGAGAGTGAGTAGTAGTGAGTGAGGATAGAGAGTGAGAAGTAGAGTAGTAGAGAGTGAGTAGTAGTGAGAGAGGAGTAGAGAGGAGAGTAGTAGAGTGAGTAGTAGTGAGTGAGTAGTAGAGAGAGAGTAGTAGAGTGAGTAGTCGAGTGAGTAGTTGAGAGAGAGTAGTAGAGTAGAGTAGTAGTAGAGTGAGTAGTAGTGAGCGAGTAGTAGTGAGAGGGTAGTAGAGAGAGTAGTAGAGAGTGAGTAGTAGAGATTAGTTGAGTAGTAGAGAGTGAGTAGTACAGAGTGAGTAGTAGAGAGAGTAGAAGAGTAGTAGAGAGTAGGGAGTGAGTAGTAGAGAGTAGTACAGAATAGTTGAGAGAGTAGTAGAGAGTGAGTAGTAGAGAGTGAGTAGTAGTGAGTGAGTAGTAGTGAGTGAGTAGTAGAGAGTGAGAAGTAGAGAGTAGTAGAGAGTGAGTAGTAGAGAGAGTAGAAGAGTAGTAGAGAGTAGGGAGTGAGTAGTAGAGAGTAGTACAGAATAGTAGAGAGAGGAGTAGAGAGTGAGTAGTAGAGAGTGAGTAGTAGTGAGTGAGTAGTAGAGAGTGAGAAGTAGAGAGTAGTAGAGAGTGAGTAGTAGTGAGAGAGGAGTAGAGAGTAGTAGAGTGAGTAGTAGAGAGTAGTAGGGAGAGAGTAGTAGATTAGAGAGTAGTAGAGAGTGAGTAGTAGGGAGTGAGTAGTAGGGAGTGAGTAGTAGAGAGTAGTGACTCTCTGTCCCGCCTCTCAGTGGGTCACCATCTGTCCTGTGGTTTGCTGTTGCACCAGTCGGGGCACGCACAAACAGTGACTCGCTCTCGCCTCTCAGTTGGTCACCATCTCTCCTGTGGTATTCTGTGGCACCAGTCGGTGCAGGCACGAGCAGTGACTCTCTCTCTCGCCTCTCAGTGGGTTTGCCATCTGTCCTGTGGTTTGCTGTGGCACCAGTTTGTGCAGACACGAGCAGTGACTCTTGTGCATCTGAGTGGGTTACCATCCTCCCTGTGGTTTGCTGTTGCACCAGTGGGTGCAGGCATGAGCAGTGACTCTTGTGCATCTGACTGGGTCACCATCTCTCCTGTGGTTTGCTGTGGCACCAGTCGGTGCAGGCAGGAGCAGTGATGTCTCTCTCGCCTCTGTGGGTCACCATCTGTCCTGTGGCCTCCTGTGGTACCAGTCGGTGCATACACGTTCGTTGGCTTGCTCTCGCCACACACCCACACTGTGTGGCTTTGATTTGTCCACGTGCCCTGTAGTTTAGTCTTGTGGCCGGGAGAGGCTGTCCTTCGTGTTTTCGTGTCTGCACATCGGTGTGGGAGTAAACATCCTTCACAATGAATTCGTTATAACGAAGACTTTAACCCCGCATACTTTCACTCCGCAAAGACTTTAACTCCGCATACTTTCACAACGCCAATACTTTCACTCCGCATACTTTCACGCCGCAAATAATTTGACAACGAAAATGAGATGTAAAGCAGGGAAAATATGAAAAAAAGCAACAAAAAAAAGGAACACTGATTTAAAGATTGCATTTCTTAAAGATATACGGTGCAGAAATAAAAGTCAGAAAATTAAAGCTTTTGAAAATTAAAAAGGAGATTTACTGACAGTTGCTGACCTGCACTGCATACTCGACACTTGACACTCGAGGGAGAAGTTGCTCACGAGTACATGAAAATGTTGATGTGCCTCTCCATGCTGAATTATATTGAACAAACTTACTTTTATTGAAAAAAATTACGGCGCGATGCTCTAACGATGTAGAGTGGCTGAAGAATATTAACCATGATGAAGCGGTTTAGAAGGTAAGCGTAGGATATTGAAGCGTATATTAGTCTCTTTTTTATCTTTAGAATTCTTGATGATGAAAGCGGTAATCCATTTTTTAATACTTTTACATAACAGAGCGAGTTAAACGGAAACGGATGCAGGAGAGATCTGCGGGAAGGTAAGTTTGATTTTATTATCAAAAAATGATGTAGAGAGTTAGAGAGATATTAGCCGTTTTTTTTCGTGGCAATAGCAAACGTAATAAACTGCGTGGAAAATGTACTTTTACATGTTTTCATGCATTTTTCGTTATCTTTGCATCGTTATAAAAACATGCGGAGTCATGGCATTTGAAGAGATAAAAATGCGTTGTAATGGTATGCGGAGTGTTTGGCTGCGGAGTAGAGTCATACATTCTGGTGTGGGTGGTGGACTTCACACTGTGCGCATGTGGTGCAGACCCCGGGCCCCCTCACTAACTGGATTCAGACCCCATGCTCCTGATGTTACACAGACCAGGCATTGGGAGGGGGAGCTCTGTGTTGTGATCCTGCTCGTGCGAGACCTACCTCTCGAGCAACAACTGCGAAAGTGATTTGTATTTTTAAGGTCTGCATGTGAAGGGATGTGATGTGTATCTGGAATGCAGTTTTTCTTGTCTTGTCTTGTCAAAACGGCTTTGTGATATCGGGGACTTAAAACTTTCTATAACCAGATTGGAAAAGCTGGGATGGGGTGGACCCAACTGAAGCATTGCCTTGTCCTCCCCGTGCGCCTCTGAGCTCCGTGCCTGTTGTATAGACATTTCTTATCTGCTTGTTAAATAAACAAGCAGATAAGTAAAGTCTTCACGGCACATATAAAGCAGGCAACCGTGTCCCGAATGGACAGACTAAAAAGCCAAAAGGAGGCACCCTGGGCACCTTATTTCCAATGGCGGCGCACCGCTTAACATAAACGGTGATGCAAGCCAATGGGAAAAAGGGGCGGGGCTTGAAGCTTTTTTCTAAAACTGACTTGATCACTATAAGTCTCAAGGCGAGTGGCGCATGCGCGCTCCAACGCCAGCCGAGACCTAAAAAGGAGTAAAGGATTTGATGAAGTTTGTCCAGGATGTAAAACCTCTGTCAGAAAATTGGTTTTGCCATTCATAGTGGATAACTGCAAGTCTAAAGCTTCTGCCATGCGCCTAATCACCACGGCAAAGAAGGCACGCTCTTTAGTTGCTTGTCGTGTGGAAAACACAACCTACTTTCTGGGGAGGTGCCCACACCATTGACATCTAGCAAGTTGAGATTTTCATTCTCGTCATGAAGGGAAAAATGTCCCCTTCATTACCATCTGGACAGAGTGTGAGCCAAATAGCTGTTGGAGCACCAGGGTGCGACTCCAAGATAAAGGCATGATTCTATCTGAATTGGAATGGACTGGAGGTAGGTGCCTAGGTACAGCATCGAGACGCGACCTCGGTCAAGGCTGAGCTGGATGACACGGCCAGAGTTGGAGAGGACAACAGCAACAAAGTCACCCCATGACATTGATGTCAAAGGGAATGGAGTGGATTTTAGTGCCAGACTAAGTCAGATCCCACATCAGAGCAGAACCAGAGGCAAGTTCTGGAGGCACAAATGGCAGAAAGGGTAGACCTGCATGTGGAATCCCGAACGAAAGCTTCTACGGATCCTTGGGGCCTAAAGGTGCAAGAGGAGGGAGCCGAATGAGTGCCAGAAATTTGCAACATGGCCTCTCCTAAGGCCTTAATTTGTTACTTTGCCGCCCCGCGCCCCGGAACTCAGGGTGCATTGGGATCAGTTGCAGATCCCACTCTTCAGCAAGGGACAGAAAGCTAGACTGTAAAGCACCCTAACGTACTCGCGATTTGTCAGATGAATCCACCTCAATCTTTTTGTGCTTCTGTTTTCATTTCAACTTAATTGATAACTTGGGGAGGGGCGTGGCCTGACATCATGGATGCCTAGACGTGTTTTAGTCTAGCTCCGTGCGGCGCCCCGATTTAACTCAGAATCCTGCATTATCAGTGCACTACAATGATCCCGGGCCGTATCCTGATCTAATGCAGACCCCCGCACATCTACCGATAAAGGTTGCGGATCAATCAATCAATCAATCAGGGGTTTGTAAAGCATGCTACTCATCCGTGAGGGTCTCAAGGAGCTGGGAAGGGGGGAAAAGCGTCTGGGAAGGGGGGAAAAGCGTCTCCGGATCAGTCAAGGAGCCAGGTTTTTAGGTTATTCCTGAACGGGTGTAGGGTCGGGGAGCGTCTGATGTTCAAAGGGAGCTCGTTCCAGGTCTTGGCTGCGATGTAGGAGAAGGCTTTCCCACCGGTTCTGTGTCTGCGGATGCGGGGGACCTCTGCCAGGGTGAGGTCGGAGGAGCAGAGGTTCCTATTGGGTACGTGGAAGCATACTCTGTCGTTGAGGTATTTGGGTCCGATGTTGTTGAGGGATTTGTAGGCGTGGGGGAGGAGTTTGAAGGTGATCCTCTTCTCGATGGGGAGCCAGTGGAGGCCTCGTAGGTGTTAGGTGATGTGCCCGTGACGCGGTGTCCCGAGGATGAGTCTGGCTGCGGCGTTCTGGATTGTTTGGAGTTTGTGTAGAAGAGTTCTGTTGACTCCGGCATAGAGGGTGTTGCCGTAGTCCAGTCTGCTGGTTATGAGTGCGTGTGTGACAGTCTTTCTACATTCAGGGGGATCCATTTAAAGGTCTTACGGAGGATGCAAAGGCAGTTGAAACTGGTGAATGAGACGGTGTTGATCTGGCGGTTCATGGAGAGGGAGGAGTCAAGGATGATTCTGAGCTTCCAAGCGTGGTCTGTCGGGGTAGGTGGGTTCCCGAGGGCGGAGGTGAGGATAACTTTGTAACTCTCGGAGTAGCGGGGCTGCCCGGACTGCGTAGCGGCGGCATCTTGTCCTGAAGGGACCTGAGACGCAAGCTTGAAGAGGAGGGTTGAGTGACGGAGTTTCCTGGGACTCGTCCCCAAGAACCGCCGAGGTGAGGAGAGCGAGTCCGGGGCTCCGCGGCAGTGGTCCAGATCCTGGAACTGTGCGAAAGCGGAGGCCGAGACACCGACGGGTGGGCGAGGCGCAGAGGCGGAGCCCTACATCGAGAAGCGGAAGAGTCCTCCTAATCCTGCTCCTGTACGGAGCTGTCGAGAGAGGCGCAGTTTTTGAGGACCGAAGTCTGTTGTGGAGTGACCCGGACCCGGCGTGCGCAGACGGTGAAAGCCTGTCCCATATGAGCACGGGTTGTGGTGCGCCCCCGTTTGAGACCCCGGGAGGAAGGGGGACGCTACCCGGGCCTAGTGCATAACTTGCTGGTGCGTGGATCTCCTGAGCCGAGGCGGGGGACGGCGGCCAGAGGCAGGCGCCTGGATTCAGTCGGCCCTCGAGGAGCAGAATACCGAGCGCAGCACTGGATACCAGTGAGGTGCGCTGGGTACTAATCAGACTCCCCTGGCAATAACCTTAAGCGGGCTTTGCCCGGCTGCGCTGAGAGACTGCTGGTACTATGCATTTCTCCATTCCGGCAAGATTCAGTGGGGCATAATAAATCTTGACAGCGGAGGCAAGTTACACCCGGCACAAGGCAACACCCCTGAATGGGATTGAAGTAATGTGACCTGCACAGTCTAATAAAGGGATGCCAACGGCATAACTGGGAGAACACAATAACAGATGTTGCAGGTGGTGAGAACTGTGTGGTGCAGATTAGAGGACTGATGCACCCTAGAAAAGTGTGATCCCACAGCAGCGGATAGTTGTGGCGCTATGATGACTGAGAGGGGAGCAGCCTGAATCATGTGGTTCCTGGTGGAGGAAGGTCTGGAGAGCAAAGAGAGAATTCAAGATCCCACCCCTGTGGCTTGGAAGTGGGACGCAGGGTTTTAGAGAGATCCCTCGGGGGAACCTAAGTAGGTGGTAGCGGACGGCCTGTTTGGACTCGCCACCTTGAAGGACGGCGGAGAGGTGGAGTGGCTGGGAGGCTCCCAATCCGGAACTACGGATGGTAGAAATGTTCGCTTCTGGCTGGTGTCCTGCCAACACGGATTAAGGAGAGCAGTACTTTGTGTGAGGAAGCTCAAGACCTTTCCTGGAATACGTATCAGTGAGGTGGGACACAGAATGGCTACACCTCTCGTGGAGAGAAACCATATGGACAAACTTGCTGCAGCTTGCAGAACAGTATGGGAAAGATAAAACAGCGAAATCGCAATCCAACATGACCTCAAATTATGCTCAACCCATATCCCATGGTCCGGAGAACAGAAGTGAGAACCCTATAATGGAAAAAGGAACAATGGAGGAATCTGCCGGAGATGCACCAAAACTAATGGATGTTATCAGGGCCGTCCAATCCACTAGGAACGATATGATCAAGAAGATCGACGCTGTGGCCATAGATGTTAATTTATTAAGATGCTATCTCAGAAAAGTCTCTGACAGAGGGACGACCACTGAGAAAGACACGGAGGCCCTTAAGAAAGAGGTAAAGAACCTTAGTGAAACAGTGGTGGAGTTGAAGCGTCAGGTGATCAAGCTTGATGACCGGGCGGAAGACGCAGAAGGTCGCTCCAGAAGAGGGAATCTACGATTTGAGGGTTTTTCAGAGAAAGTGGAAGGGCCGGATGTGGGCCTGTTCTTGGAAGACTGGATCACTCGAGAAATGGCTCCCAAATACTTGTCAAAGCTCTTTAGTGTGGAACGGGCGCACAGGGCGCTGGCTGCCGCCCCTAGACCTGGAGCGCCTCCCTGAGCCATAATTGCAAAACTATTCAACTTCTGGGATAGGGACATTTTGCTTCAGCTTTCACGCAGCGTCAAACAATATTTCTTTGAGGGGCATTCCATAGCAATATTCCCTGATTATACCCAAAGGGTTCAGGAACAGCGGAAAACCTTCATCATAGTGAAAAGGAGACTGAGAGACTTGAACTTAATATACAGCCTCATGTTCCCGGCGAAGCTCAGGGTGGAGAGTGAGGGGCGAGCATTGTTCTTCTTTTCAGCAGGAGAAGCGAGTGACTAGCTGGATACCAGAGCCCCGGACGGAAGATGCCTGGTCCCTTCTACGAGTTCCATCGGGACACCATCTTCACCGTCCTCCTCGAGAGGCCGGAGACAACCCACGCGTCAGAAACCACAAAAAAGAACGATTAGCCTGGGTCGGGTCACAGTCAGGCACAACAGCACGTTGCAGGCCTCCGACTCGGAGGTGGTTCCAGATTTGGCGGACACGACTCCAGACATTGAGTGGGGGGGCTGAAAGACCCGGCAGTGGACATGAATGAACTCCATGTACTGAACACTACCTGCTGTAATGTAGAGATAAGTTCTGTTTGTATTACAGATAAGATGGCAATCTAGCATATCTGATCGAAGCTGTTACATTATGGGTCCATGGGAGATCTCTATTTCCAGGGGCGGTTCCTGCTCGAGGGCGTCAGGGTTCCGCCCCCTTACTATCAAGGTCAAAATAAATAAAAGCTAACAAAAACAACTCCTTAAAAAAAAAAAACACGCTCACACACTATTTGGCTGGGGGGCTGTTGCACATTGCCACTCTCTGTGCAGTGACGCTTTCCATAAACGTTCTCCTCTGGGCGGGTCCAAATCTAAGAGTATTTGCCGGGCCGACGAGCTCACAGCCCTGAGGCCTGGGATGGCATCAGCTTGGCAAAGGAATAGCTTTGAGGATCAGAATCCACCCCTTCACTATGTGTGTGAAAAATAACCCCGGGCGTTTTTGACAGAAGCCCTGTAATGCTGGGGCTTCACGTCAGTCAAGGAGTGGAGAGCATTGTTACTCCACCCTTTCCCAACTCGTCACAGAGGGGTGAATCCTATCCTGTGAGGAGTTGGGAAAGGGTGTACGTGTAAAAATCGAATCTGCGCAGTTTGTCATCAAGACTTTTGAAGACATACTGCGCAGACTCTAGGTATCTGCTTACTGCGCTGCAATTAATGCAGGACACCAATTCAGCCATCAGAATTGTGACGAAGATTTACCATACTGCAGGAGTGTGTGCCTGTGGAAAGGATTTGGCGTTGCCTTTCTTGAAGCTACCCTTCCAGACAGTCCAGATAGTGACCTGCAGCTCCACCCTGTCAGTGAACCACAACGTAAGTAAAAAAATAAATAAAAAAAAGTGAAGCAGCTGGGTTCAGCTTATTTGTCCAGTAGTGAGGCCCGTTAAAATAAATGCCTGTCTTGTTGCTTTGTTGTTCATTTCCTTCATGCTATCTAAACACCGTCCAGGGAGCAAGGTTTGCAGACGAGTGGTGCACTACATGAGGTAGTGTCATGGTGATGCCCCTCGCGTGGTACACTTTGGCGCAGTGGTCCTGCAGGGCTACCGTGGGTTTTTAGGCCTTCTCATCTATGGGAAGTGCCAACAAAACATAAAAGCATCAGGGTCCAGTACACACAAAACATAAATAGCAAGCAGCGGGAGCCACTACCTTTCATTATTTAGCACACTCTTGTGCTGTGATTAGGCCCCTCCAATTCTGCGTCCTGTTCGCCAGCCTCACAGAGTTCATGCTTTGGCAGCAACACAGGAACACAAGGGTTCCACAGCTCCGTAGAGACAGCGAAAGCGCATTTTTAAAATGAAAATAAACAATCCCTGCTGCAAATTTGACACTTGACTTAAGTTATACTTCAAAGTGTCAACAAATTGGATTTCGCACATAATAGTGCAGTGTTCCTGTGGCATAGCCCTGGATTGTAAACCCTATACTAAAGCGTTGCTATAGAAATGCCTTGCAGTAGTGAATTTGGCTTCGTCCGCGCAAGTTCATAGTAAACGTTGCCTGTCTGCCGGCTTCGGAGTGAGGGGGTTATAGCATGGTTTCGTTAAGGCCTCTGAGGGGGAGGGGGGGGGGGGGGCGGTTTCAGAGGGGTGAAGTTCTAACAGCTCATCTTGGGATCAGATCTTAAAGCACATGATTCTCAAACACCTGCGGGAATCCTAAACAAAGCACTATGATCCAGCACACCACATGATCGTTATATATAATATGGTATTGTATATCGAAGAATATCAGTCCATTCAGCAGGTCTGGTTTCAAATTCCTTCTATTAACTTATTTCCTTGATTTAATATCGTGTTCTCTGTGCAATTTTTTACCCTGTTAGGGTCTAGGATTTATATCTATATGAAGTTTAAAGGAGCGGTCCTTCCATCACGCAGTCCATTGCACTGAGAAGACAATATTAAATCAAGGAAATAAATACGATTATCCAAAATGTTGTTTCTTCATATAATAAAAAAGGGGTAAAGCTTGCCATAGACCTCATCACTAAAGGAGTACAAGATTGAGCCCCCTTTTTCATTCTTGGCTGTATATAAATCTGTCTCTAAAGGAGCGCTCAACATTAACCTCAGTATTGAGGGAGTACACAGAAAAGACCCTCTTTTTACATTTTGCCCTGAAGAAGTCCGTAAGGACGAAACGCGTTGGCTACGCAGATTTTAAAGAAGAAATTAATAAAAGGAATTTGAAACCAGACCTGCTGAATTGACTGATATTCTTCGATATACAATACTGTATTCTATATAATGATCATGTGGTGTGCTGGATCATAGTGCTTTGTTATGCTTTTTTAGGAAGTTTAGGGGTATTGAACCTCAGATCCTTTGCACCCCAAAATACTAGTATAGACCTTGACCCCACTAAATGATAGGTGCAGTCACTATTGCCTCATACCTCGTCCTCTTGTGCCTGGTCACCTGCGGGAATCCTGTCAGTTATCCATCTAATAATAAACAAGATCGGGGACCTGACACATGAACCTTAGGGCCTCACAAGACACTACACTGGATAGCAGTATCTTTAAGGCTCGGCATATCCACTACATCCAGTGATTTTGGGCAAATCTCCTCCCATACAAAACAAAAATTAATGTAACTATGTAATGGACCTGGTGAGCTCTCCAACACCTTCTGTTGCGGTAGTGCAATAATCACACTACCAGCTTGGCACAAGTGAGCAAGCTGATTTTTGAAAACTCAAACATTTAATTTAAATACATTTTTCACACAATATATGACATAATATATGCTATGCACAATATAGGACATAGACTATGTTGAGCATAATTAATGCTACTGTAGCAAAAGTAATCTCCCATGGTTGGCAAAAGGCAAAACCCCTTGAGTGAAATATACTAGTGCGTCATATATGCTGAACTCGCCCTGTAACCCTCTAATCCAGCAGGCTCCAGCCACGTGCTCAGTTTATCTCCTACAGTTCAATTTCTTTTCGCCACTGCGTTGTCCACTGAACCCTGATCTGACATGCCCTATCCCCGCCTTCTAGTGGCCTTTTATGTTACATCATGCTGGATTTGTAACTCGCCACCAAGACAATGCCCTGCTGTGATATTCCCTCGCTGTTTGATTTAAATAATTGCACATTTTTAGCGGTTTATCTTCATCACTATTCCAGCTTTTCCCCTCTCTCCACATATATTTTCCTCTTCTCATTGATATCTTCCACATGTCTTCTTTTTCATTCCATCTCCTTCTTGCCTCTTCTTCTCAGATCTAGTTTTGTCTCCTATCCCCTTTCACTTCTCCCTCCAATTAATCTAGTCACCGGCACCAGTGTTTATGCCATGGTTAAGATGTCTGGGACTGAGGCTAATGGCAATGCAAGTTTCTCACACTACCTGTCAGTCGGTCAAAAATGTGTTCAGAATACATGGTCATCCACTCCTTGGCCTCTTTGGAGAGTGAGCACAGGGCAATGGTCATGCATTCAAGTTGTAATTGTGATTCTGTGCAAATGTGTACGATAGAGCCCCAATCATAGGGATACACAGTCTTGACAAGGTGAAAGTAATAAAATACGGTGCTCGCTCGCTACTTAAAAGTAATCCTTAACTTTTACGGTACACCACTTTCAAATATCACCAGCCGCCACTGTCTATTTCTCGACTGAGGGAGCGATACCCCAGACTGCTCCATTAAGTTTCTCCTCTGTGGCTTATTCTTAATATCTAATAGTTATAGGTTGGGGGTCGGAAGGTGCGTTTGATCTGCTGGAATCACGGGCGGCTGCAGGAGCAGCTGCGCCCCCACTAGAGACCAGGGTCGTCAGGGAAGCTTGAGAGCAATCCCACGCCCCGGCGTCACGAGCTCTCTTGCACAGCATTTAGCAGACACAATTTTTGTCATATTAGATAACGAAGGCTTGGGCCAGTGCCTTAAGCAAAACATACGGATCTTGGAACGACTAGGAGGGGGGGTAGTTTGGGGCGGTATGTATATTTGCTTGGTGCGGGGAACAGGAGATGCGAATACCAATTCATACTGCTGCCCACAGGCGGGGAGTTGGGGGTAAGTTTGTTTATTTCTTACAAGATATTGTTGTTACGAGGGAAGCAATAGAGCCACACGGAATTACACTTGAATACACAGGTTGGGGAACCATCATGATGGGCGCACTGACCTCGGTGGCATATGTGGTAGGTGCTTATTGGTCTATTGTCATGACAGTACAAACGTTGAAAGTCCTTAACTGGAACGTCCGTGGGATGGCAAGCCTAGATAAGCCTCGAAGGATACACGCCCTCCTGAGGAGATATAGGATAGCAATAGCGGGACTGCAAGAAGCCCATATATGGGGGAACACACTACAGAGCCTACGGAAGAGATGGAGGGGACAGATCTACGCCACATCATATTCTGGTTTTGAATGAGGAGCACTTATATGGGTGGCGCCAGGGGTCCCGTTCCAACACCTTCAACATGTTCTAGACCCAGAAGGGCGATATGTTATCCTATTTAGGAGGCGGGAAGGGAGAAAAATATGTATAATCAATGTCTATGCCCCCAATTTGGATTGCCCAATTTCATCCCAACCATGCTAAAGGCAGCTACTTCGTACTTGGGGGTTGAGGTCCTGCTTTTTGGGGATTTTAATTGCATATTTGATTGGGATCTGGATAGGGAACTTCCTAGAGGAGATCCCACCAAGCCTCGCATGCTGAGATCCCTCACAGGTATCCTTCATGGTATGCAACGCCAGGACTAATGGAGAGCACGCAATTCCACAAAAGGAATATGCTACTTACCAGTATGCATCTGTTCTTGGCATGTAGAGCTGCAGATCTGTACACTTTTGCATAGATCGCCATCTGGTGTTGGGCCCGGATGTTTGCAGTTTGTTTTTGTTCTTGGACAGTCTTTGGAAGTCACGAGTTCGGTGACTCCTCCTTCGGTCCGTACTGCGCATGGGCTTCGGCTCCATCCTCAGATTGTTTTTCGCCAGCAGGGAAAAGATGGAGCGTAGTGATAATAGTAAGAAACCCATGTGTGTTGTATCTAAATAAGATAGACTGGAACGGATACAGGGAGGCGGGTGGGCGTGTACAGATCTGCAGCTCTACATGCCAAGAACAGATGCATACTGGTAAGTAGCATATTCCGTTCGAGGCATATGAGCTGCAGATTGTACACTTTTGCATAGATTATATAGCAGTACCCAGCCCTAGCGGCGACCACCGGTATCCGTTGCAGCGGTTTGAAATAGTGTCTTTAGTACAGCCTGGCCCACACTAGCTTGTTGCTTGGAATGCACGTCTACACAGTAATGTTTTGTGAAGGTGTGCGGAGTTGACCATGTGGCTGCTTTGCAGATGTCATCTAAGGGTATGTTCCCTAGAAAAGCCATAGAAGCCCCTATCTATCTTTCTTTCGGTGGAACAGATAATGTTCTTTTTGCCTTGTGATAGCAAATTTGTATGCACTTTACAATCCACCTAGCTATCCCTGATTTAGAGATGGGGTTGCCTTTATGCGGTGGAGAGAAGGAGACAAACAATTGTTTAGTCTTCCTGAAAGGTTGCGTTCTTTGTATGTAGTACAGTAAAGCCCTTTTAACATCAAGTGTATGTAGAGCCCTTTCCGCAACAGATTGAGGTTGCGAGAAAAAAAATGGTAATTCCACCGATTGATTAAGATGGAAGGGGGAAATGACCTTGGGCAGAAATTTTGGATTTGTACGAAGTATCACCTTGCTGTGATGTATCTGTAAAAAGGGTTCTTGTATAGGGAACGCTTGTATTTCACTAACCCTTCTAAGGGAAGTGATAGCTACGAGGAAAGCTGTTTTCCAGGTGAGGAACTGTAGCTCACATTTATGCATTGGTTCGAAAGGCGGACCCATTACCCTTGTAAGAACTACATTTAGATTCCATACAGGGGAAGGTGGTGCCCTGGGTGGAATTACTCGTTTAAGGCCTTCCATAAAGGCTTTAATAGCGGGCACTCTGAACAGTGATAAATGCTGTCTGTTTTGCAGGTAAGCAGCAATTGCTGCTAGGTGTAGGCGTATGGATGAATATGCCAGGTTACACCTTTGAAGATGGAGTAGATAGCATATGATGTGTTGTATGGATGCATCTAAAGGGTTGATTGTATGGTTACGGCAGTAAACAACAAATCTCTTCCCCTTTGCGGCATAGCATGCTCGAGTGGTAGGACGTCTGGCTTCCCTGATAATGTTCATGCAATCAGGGGGAAGGTTAAGGTATCCAAATTCTAAGATTTCAGGAGCCAGATCGCAAGGCTGAGCTGAGCTGGGTTCGGGTGCCTGATTTCTCCATGGTTCTGAGTTAGGAGGCATGGGGACAGGTGCAGTTTTTGATGTGGTACCACCGATAGCTGTAATAGTGTGGTGTACCACGGCTGCCTGGCCCATGTTGGGGCTACCAGAATGAGTGTGAGGGAGTGCTGTTGTAGCTTCCTTACCACTAATGGAATTAGCGGGAGAGGTAGAAAGGCGTATGCAAATTTGCCTGACCAGTTCATCCATATCGCATTGCCTTTGGACAATGGGTGTGGGTATCTGGCGGCGAAGCTTGGGCATTTTTTGTTTTCGGGGGTGGCGAAGAGGTCTATCTGAGGATGCCCCCACTTGCGGAAGAATGGGCGAAGAACTTGTGGATGCAGTTCCCATTCGTGTATTTGTTGCGTTTGTCTGCTGAGCAGATCTGCCATGGTGTTTTGTATGCCTGGGACGTGTTGTGCCAGGAGAAATATTTTTTGTGGAATTGCCCATCTCCATATGCTCTGTGCTAAGCGGGAGAGCTGGGGAGAGTGTCCCCCCCCCCCCCTGTTTTTGAATATAATACATTGCAGTCATATTGTCTGTGCGAATGAGGACTGCTTTGGCTGAAATTTGTTTCTGAAAGGATTTTAGGGCTAGAAAGATCGCCAATAGCTCCAGATGGTTGATGTGGAGCGACTTTTGCTGTGGCGTCCATAGACCTTGCACTGTGAGGTGTAGGAGGTGCGCTCCCCAGCCGGAGAGCGATGCGTCCGCTGTTAGAATCACCTGAGGAACCGGGTCCAGGAACGGCCGCCCTTTGGAAAGGTTTGTGGTGTTCCACCACTGCAGAGAGTGATGGGTGCGGCCGTCCAACACCAGATCCGTCAGCTGTCCCTGGGCCTGGTTCCACTGCCGTGCTAGGCACTCTTGGAGTGGACGCATGTGGAGTCTTGCATGGGGCACTATGAAGATGCAAAATGCCATCATCCCTATTAGCTTCATGAATACTCTTGCTGGGAGAGAGTGCTGAAGAATGAATGTTTGGCGCAAGGCTTGTATGCTTGCGATTCTGGCTGAATTGGGATAGGCTATACCCTTGGAGGTGTCTATAGTGGCCCCGAGATATTGCTTTGTGTGAGATGGTATGAGGTGGGACTTCTGATAGTTCACCGTGAAGCCTAGCTGGTGGAGCAGTTGGATGGTGCTGTTTGTATGTTGCACACATTGGTTGTAGGACACGGCTTTTATTAGCCAGTCGTCTAAGTAAGGGAAGACGTGAATGTGTTGGCGTCTGAGGTGTGCTGCTACTACCGCTAGGCATTTGGTAAACACCCGTGGTGCGGTTGTGACCCCGAAGGGGAGAACCTTGAATCGGTAATGCGGACCGTCCACCACAAACCTGAGGTACTTCCTGTGAGAAGGGTGTATTGGAATATGAAAGTATGCGTCTTTCAAGTCCAATGTAGTGAGAAAGTCTCCCTGACAGAGGAGTGGGAGAACTTGTTGGAGGGTGACCATGTGGAAATGGTCCGAATGTATGCATGCATTTAGAAGCCGGAGGTCCAGAATGGGCCGCAGGGTCCCGTCTTTCTTTGGTATTAGAAAATACAGAGAGTAGACCCCTAAATTTTGCTGATTGACGGGGACTTGCTCTATAGCTTGTTTTTGGAGGAGGGAGATCACCTCCTGTTTGAGCAGTGTGGTATGTTCCTGTGACATTGTACGGTGCCTTGGTGGAATATTGGGTGGGGTAGATGTTATTCGAGACAGTACCCTGACCGAATCATTTGGGTCACCCATTTGTCCGATGTTATGGTCTCCTAGGTGTGAATAAAGTTTTGTAGTCTGCCCCCGACTGGAGTGGGATGGTCTGGGGGAGCGAGGGGAAGTCATTGTGTGGGCGGTGTGGCAGAACGGGTGGTGTTGGTTTTGCCCCTGCCCTTATTGTTGTTGCCCCTGTATCCACCTCTTTGGTAGCCCTTTGAAAAGGTAGTTTGAGGAGGGGACTTGTAGGAGGTAGAGGCACTATCGGTGGAGTAACCTCTGCCTGTGCTACGAAAGGACGAACGTCGAAATGAGCGTCTAGGGGTTTGGGATTGTAATGCCCCCATAGACTTTGCTGTGTCCGTGTCCTTTTTCATTTTTTCTAATGCTTCGTCCACCTTTGGCCCAAATAGGTGTTGTTGGTCAAAGGGGTGATTTAGTATGGATGCCTGGACTTCTGGCTTAAACCCTGAGATCCTGAGCCAGGCATGACGGCGAAGCAGAACACTAGTATTTATAGCTCTAGAAGCAGTGTCCGCTGCGTCGAGGGCACATTTAATGGAGGTGTTAGTAATGAGCTTACCCTCCTGTATTAGTTCATGAGCTCTACGTTTTTGTTTCTCTGGGAGGTGTTGCATGAGAGCCTCTAGCTCATCGTAGTGTGCTCTGTCATAACGCGCAAGCAGTGCCTGTGTATTTGCAATATGCCACATGTTTGCGGCTTGCGAGGCAGTGCGTTTACCAGACGCATCTAAGAGTTTTGACTCCTTATCTGGTGGTGGAGCCTCACCTGATGACTGGGAGTTGGACCGCTTCCTAGCTGTGGACACAACTAGTGAATCCAAAGGAGCAGGTCCTTTAATGTATGCAGGATCTGTGGGGGCTGCCTTGTACTTTTTTTCTATTCTGGGGTTTAAGACCCTGGCTCTGACTGGGTCCTTGAACACCTCTGCTGCATGTTTTGTAACACCCTTAAGCATGGGCAAGATGGCTGTGGATTTATCCTGAATATCAAACGTATCCAGTAAGAAATCTTCCTCAACTGGTTCGCTATGTAGTTCTACCCCATGATAGTGTGCTGCCCGCTGCACTAAGTGGTGAAACCCTAGTGAGTCCTCCGGAGGAGATGGCCTGGATGGATAGATGTCGTCCTGAGGCACATCTGGTATGTCAGGGTTTTGGTAATCCTCCCATGGGTCTGGGGTCCCTGGGGGTGTGGGGTCCAGCGGGGCGTCTGCTGGATCATAATCTGGATCCCCATAATCAGGTTCTGGAGACGGGGTTGGGGAGTGATGAGGTAAGGGTGGTGGAGACCTGGGAGGTAGAGGAGGTGGAGGAGATGGAGGAGGTGGTGGGGAGGGCACTCTGAAAGGAGATGTGGCAGAGTCCTTCCGTTTTGGCGGTGGAGGAGGAGCTGGTTTGTCAAGACGTCTTTTCTTGATAGACAAAATCAAAAGCCCAGTCTTTGGATCCTTTGTTAAGGTTTTTTGAGAAGGATCAGGGTAAATAGTTCCGCTGGCACCGAATCGTCTGCTGGCGCCGATGTTTTCGGAGCCGAGGACTTGGATGGTTTCTCTGCGCCATGCTTTTTTGGAACCTCCGGTTTTTTCGGTGTCGAGGCAGGCTTCGGCACGGGAGCGTCGGTGCCGAGGGATTTATGCTTGTGTTTTGTCGGCACCGAGAGTCCAGGCTTCGGCACCGGTGGCTTCGGAGCCGAACTGGGTGTCACTTTCTTCGGTGCCGAACGGTGTTTGTCGGCACCAGGAGTAGGCTGGCTCGAGCCCGAGCCGCCGTGAGACTTGTGATGCTTCGACACCGGGCCCGAAGGTGGGTTGATAGAAGCTGTATGTTTGGTTTTCCCTAGGCCCGGAGGCGAAGGTGTAACCGGAGTCTCTTTCGACATGGGCGCAGGGGTGGGAGGGGGTAGAGTACTCGCGACCCTCTGCGCCGGTGTGATGTCCTCCAGGTCGGAGTCGTCGGCCTCGGAAGCGCTGACGACATCTTCCTCCTGCTCGGTGTGTTGTTGCCCCGAAGCTCCGGTGTCGTCTCCGAAGATGTCCGGTGGAGCCGAGGTCGATGAGTGCGCCATGGTGCGTCGAGCTCTTCGATCCCGGATAGTATTTTTCGATCGAAAAGACTTGCAGGCGGGGCAGTCTCGGGCCTCGTGTTCGGGAGAGAGGCAAAGGTTACACACCAGATGGAGGTCGGTGTGGGGAAATTTAGACCCACATTTTGGGCACTTTTTGAATGGAGTCCTTTCCATCGGCCGAGACCGGAGTCGAGGAGGGCCCGAAGGCCGGTGCCGATGTGTGGAATCGAGAAAGTGCCTCTAAGAGAGATGAAGAAGATGATTGATGAAGAATCTCGATGGACGAGGATTTTCCGTCGAGGCTGGAACTGGAAAAGTTCGAAGCCGGAGCACGAAGTATCACATCCGAGCCCGATGGCGGAAAAAAACAATCTGAGGATGGAGCCGAAGCCCATGCGCAGTACGGACCGAAGGAGGAGTCACCGAACTCGTGACTTCCAAAGACTGTCCAAGAACAAAAACAAACTGCAAACATCCGGGCTCAACACCAGATGGCGATCTATGCAAAAGTGTACAATCTGCAGCTCATATGCCTCGAACAAAGGAGTTCTACTGTTATACCTCCGCAGCTCAGACCTTCTCCTGCATTGACCATTGTTGTCTTTCCGCGGGCCTTCTGCTGCCACACAGGCCATTTCATACTTAGCGAGATATTTCTCTGACCACGCGCCATTGCTGTTGACCCTATACAGCGGACCGGGATGTCCACCTATTCAGCTGTGGCGACTTCGAGCGGAGGCCCTTACAGACCCCCCATATGTGCAAACCGTGCCTGAGGCACTTACTTTGGGGAAAACTGGGAATCCACAGCCTCTCGGTCCACGGAGTGGGAGGCAATGAAGGTCGTTATTAGAGGGGTTTGCATGAGAACTACTTATGGAGTCCGACAGCAACTCAGTGCTGATATTGACACTTCAGAAACACGTCTACAGACCCTAGAACATGTACTATATAAGACTCCCGCTGACATGACAGAGTGGACACGACTCCATGGTGACCTTCTTGAGGCTTGGTCGAGATTGGAGAAACACAATTATACCACTTACAGGCAACGACTGTACATGGAGGGGGACAGATCAGGAGCGACTCATCCGCACAGAGACGGTACAGACCTCGGTGTTGAAGCCTCGCAATACCATGGGAAATTAGGTATATACCCAGGATGCGATTATACAGGAATTCGCTACTCATTTACGTCAGACATGTTCGACTTTGATTCAGACTCGGCCGCAGACATTGCAGGATTTTTTGGGGAACATAACATTTCCTATCCTTGAGGATGACGATGCTGAAGCTCTGGGGGCGACACTCACTAAGGAAGAAATATTAGCAGCGATCAAAAAATTTTAAGCAGAAAAGTGCCCAGGAAGATCCGGTCTCCCCGCTGAATTTTATAAAAAGTTTGCCCCACAGCTGGTAGATCATTTGCTGGCGGTGTATAACGAGGCTCTGGATATGGGGATCCTTCCTGCCACCATGATGGAAGCGCTGGTGACCATGATTCTAAAACCAGATAGAGATCCCCAGGCAAGAGCCCATCACTCTGCTGAACATTGCTGAAAAAATTCTGAGCGGTGTGTTAGCGGCGCACCTCTTCCACATATGACCCGATTGGTCCACCCAGACCAGGCAGGGTTTGTTCCCGGTCGCAATACAACGCATAACCTGCGCAGACTTCCACATGTCTGGCACGTGCCACACCTGCGGGGGGAGGACTGGGCTTTGTGTCTCCTAGACATCCGATAAGCCTTTGTCTCTGTTGAATGGGACTAAATGTGGATGGTGCTTGGACAGATGGGCTGGGAGACAGATATTTGAGATGGCTAAAACTGCTATATAATAAGCCAACGGCCCAGATCCGCCTTCGCAATCAGGTGATAGATAGCTTAGAACTCAAGAGAGGTACTCGACAGGGTTGCCCCCTGTCACCGCTCCTTTTCGCTCTTGTGATGGAGCCCTTGGCGGCCTCCCTTAGAGGTAGGATGGCACACCGGGGGATCCAGCTGGGGGGCGACGC
Organism: Triturus cristatus; assembly: GCF_964204655.1. Taxonomy (NCBI): domain Eukaryota; kingdom Metazoa; phylum Chordata; class Amphibia; order Caudata; family Salamandridae; genus Triturus; species Triturus cristatus. The sequence continues at coordinate 1,723,975,814 of NC_140589.1, forward strand.
TTCATGTGGTGACAATGTATGCGGAGGATACCTTGATATTCCTCAGGCACCCAAAAGAAGCGGTTATCGAGCTCCTTCAGGAGCTAAATGGCTTTGGCAAATTGTCAGGGCTTTGCCTTAACCCAGGGAAGTCTAAGCTTTTCCTAATGAGGCGCCTGGTGGGCAAGGAGGAGAGTGAGTTACCTAGGGTGGGGATGACCTGGATTAGGGACTCGATACGCTACTTTGGGATTAAGCTATCGCACACACAGGAGACCTACCTGGAACACAATATGAGGAATTGTATGGAGGGTATTAGTAAATCGATTGAATTCTAGAAGGATTTACCCTTGTCCGTGATGGGCCAAGTAGCCTTGATAAAAATTGTGATTCTCTTGCGTTGCTTATACAGTATGCAGAACTCCCTCTACCGTATTCCATGGACATTCCTCCTAAAGCTGGAGAACCTATTGGTGGATCTTTTATGGGGGTGCAAATGGAAAAGGGTGAAATTAGATACACTACAGAGGACGTGGGAAAGGGAAGGATTAGAGGTTCCTAGGCTGGGCTTTTATTACATTGTGACACCGCTGCAACACACCGTCCAGTGGCTAGATGAGGATGACAACTGGGAGAGACGGTTGTTAACTCAGAGGGACCCCTCTCCCGGATCTTTTTATGATGGGATCAAGAGTACCAGAGAACCTCCCATATATTATAAGACATGTGGCTGTAATTTGGGAACTCACCATTAAAACTGCGGTGAAAAGAGCACCCTATGCCCGAAGGCCCCGCTGTGGGCATTGGTGCCGTTTAAACAAATAGGCCAAACCATGTTCATTCTCAGATGGACGGAGGGGGGCTGCTCCACGATGGGGTATTTATATTTGGGACAAAAGTTCATCACCAGAGAGGAGGCGGAATCAATGTTTGAGCTACGCAGGGGGCAATATCTTCAGTATGCCAAGATTTCAGCAGTCGCACTAGAGGTGTGGCCGACGTCCCTGGAGAGCCACCTACTACTGCCACGCTTCAGGCTCTCGTGACATTGGCGGGGGGGGGGGCGTAGACTGGTATCACACATCTATAAGGCACAGAGGGGAAACTTGATTACGCAAACGCTCCCTATTCAAGCTAAGTGGGATGCGGTGCTGGGGGAGCACTTGACAGACCCAGAATGGCAAAAGGTGCATGAAGGGGTTAAAAGTATAAATTCAAATACCAGATTTAAACTCACAGAATGTAATATAGTGCACCAAACCTACCTGACACCGAGTGTACTACATAAAATATACCTGGATCACCCTGCTGGGCGTCCCAGGTGCAGACACGGCGACGCCCAGTTCCTACATATGATATGGGATTGTCCAGAGCTGGGTCTCTTCTTGGGGTCAATACTGGAGAATTTACACCGAGTGACGGGGTGGACGCTGCCTCAATCTATTAAAGGGATATTACTGGGATTACTCCCTAGACCTACAGGGAAAAAGATTACACGTAGATTCATCGAGCTGGGGTTGGTTTTGGCTAAGAGAAGGATTGCGATTAGTTGGATGAGTCCAAGGACCCCCACGGCGAAGCAGTGGACTGGGGATTTGTGGGAATGGGCGACGGCAGAGCTAATTCGGATGAGACGCAATGGCCTGGTATGTAACGAGGTCCATGGGGGGAGGGCCTTACCTCACAAGTAACAGAAGAACAAAATAATGGAGAGGATAAACCTGATGAGGTAGCAAGCCCACATGCCTCACATACCCTGGGCGCAGTGTAAGACATCTCTGCACATACTCAGTATCTGGCCAGCAATGTAGCAGCAGGATAGAGATGAGGGGTGGGGGATTGGGCAAGGTAGAGTTAGGACGTTATGGTTTTCTTGATAAGATTGACCGGTATATGTCCCAGTACAATACTATATGTATCAATACAAATGTTGAGGCAATACATTGTTTTTTCCTGGTAGGATGGTATTATATCCTTGAGGGGATACCTCTTATGTATATTTGTGCACGAAATGTAATGCTGGGCCAGAGTATTGTACTATGTTTGAACAGTTAAATAAATAAAAACATATTTTAAAAAAACAACAAAAAAAACCTTAATGGATAACTTGAAGCTCGATGACAACCTGTTGCGGGAACGGGTCAGAGTCCTCAACTTCGAGCGTGAGACTTCCGAGATAGTGTCGTTTTCAGCTACGTACAGCTTAGCTTTGCAGGGTCACTTGGAGGTTCATGAGGATGCCCTCCTTGCAGGATAGGAGTTGAACGCCGAACCCAAACACCAGAGACAGTTGAATAAAGAATTTTGAGAAAACAACTTGTCAAAAGATAATTTAAAGGTTGGGAGCAAGCACCAGATTAGAGTATGAATGAGCGGGAAAAAAGGAACTGACATCAGTGCACAAGGGTGGCGCTTATGTGCTACTCCAAACAAAGTCAGTGTGGAGTGTTACCACAAAGCCTACTGGCGTGCAGCAGCAATGCTGTTAAATATTCCGGAAGCAGTCTGGCACCTGGGGAAATTCTAAAGATGAGGAATTTGCAGGTAAAAGTATCAGTTATAAAACACAAATAAAAGATATGTAATATTTTTAATGTGTTCCTTCACTAAAATGAGATTTTCTTTTTTTTTTTAAATCTTTTTTTTATTTTGCATCATACAGAGTGAACGGGTCATAAGTACGTTATCAAGTTATAAATATAGCAGAATAGCAATTAGATTAGGAGGTATACATCAAATATCCATCACAACTAATCATGTCCCTCACAACTAATCATGCTATCAGCACAACTCAGGCTCAGAGCCCCTCTACAAAATGTCCATTAAGCCCCTTGAGCTAAATGTCTATCTAAAAGAGTCAGAGCATTGCAGCCCTCCAGGCCCTCCACATCTTTTCCCACTTTTTAGGACATCCTCGGTACACCACTTGTTCCGCATTTTGACACCAGTCCATGTCTAGCATCCATTCCCTCAATGACTGAGGTTCTGACTTGCCCAACACCCTGGCAATGTTTCTCTTGGCCATTTCCAAGGCAAAGGTCATCCATATGTGATGATAGTTGAGTCTAGGTTCATCCCAGACATGTTCAGTAATAGCTCTTTTGCATTTATTGGGACCGCCTCAGACAGGACTCGGGCCAGCACCTCTGTGATTCGTTCCCAAGATTTTCTGCAGAAATAGCAGTGAAAGTGTTTTCCCTATTCTGAAGAGGAGGGTTCGGGAGTAATAGGACCTGTGTAGGATCCGTAACTGTATCAAGCAAAATCTAGTTCTAATGGCAATTTCCATTGGGCTCTGCAATGCCTCAACCCACTCTTCATCCTCTATTTCCCCTAGATCGTCTGTCCATTTCTGACGCAGGGACAGCATCACATCTAGGGAGTTATTTAGTAATTTCTTATAGACCAGTAAAATACCTTCCCACTCATGGGGTCTCCTATAAGTCGATCTTCTAAAGGGGAAGAAACTGGCAATGACTCCCAATTAAAATGGTATTTTCAAGTACTTTATTTACAGTGGTCAAAAATCGATAAGAGGTTACGTGTTGCATGGAAAATAATAGGTACTCACACAGTGAAGTCAGGCTCTATTCTGCCATATGAATAAAAGGACACATCTGCTTGAGGTTCAATGACAGTGAATTGAAGGACACTCAACAAAAACTATGTGTAAAGCCATGCCAGGTACTATGAGAGCGTTTTTCCTACCTGCAGTATTTCCCCACATTAAAAGCCCCTACCCGGGGGCCCTGCTGAGTGCTCCACACTTCTAGAATTCCTCTCCTTGGAGCATAGATTACCAGAAACTGAGCAACTCTTCTTGGACCCTGAGGGCTTCCAAATGGGGAAAATTGGCTTTTATCTGTTTCTCGGTCATGAAGGTCCTCTGAAACCTGGATCCATCCAACTTGTGCATCACGATATCCTACGGTAGAAAATAAAGAGACAATCAAATAAAGATAACTAAAAGGTGCAAATGCTTATTCAAAAGTTCATTTCACAAGTGGAATTTCACAATTCATACACAAAATGCACATTATGTGTTAATACACATTCATGCTGCTCCTAAGAGTGAACTTGATAATAAGGTATGCACAGCTATACAAATCTTTACACTCCCATCACAGGTTTGATTAGTACTTACCTCTACAGGGTAGTAGACATTGTGATAATCTGCCTAACATAACAGTTATAACACGTCCGAAAACTATGAAAGGGTAATTGGTATATAAAAACGAACATTCTTCCCATCTCTAGTTACTTGAGGGGTTTGATGTCGCAGTGAGGAGATTGTACTTGAAAAACAGATGCAATTCCTGAACATTCCTTCATTGCGACTTGCAAATTGCGAGTCGCAATTAAGGAATTGCTACCCATTCATTCCTATGGGCCTAGAGCCCCATAGGAACCAATGGAAATGGCATGCGTAATTACCGTCCAGTTTTATTTCAAGGTAATTAGCGACCCCTAATAGCGAAATCGCTATTTCAATTTGCTTCATGCATTGCATTTAAGGATTCGCAATTTGAGATTCCTTAAATGCAATTGCAATTTAAGTAATCACAATTTGTGAGATTACCTACATTGCGATTTTTGTATTTGGGATGATGCATCCCAAATGTAAAAATACCGGTTGCAAAGGGGCAGATTCTGCTAATCTGCCCGTTTGCGACCGGTTTTTGCCTAGATGCATAACATCCCAACATATACATTTATTTCAACTGACCGAGAAAAAAGTTAATTCTGGAAGGTAACTTCTCTCAACAAATATTTCCTTCGCCACCACCATAAGAAAGGAACAAACTAAAGAAGAAAAATGCTAGGAACGAGTGTTAGCATGCCACGCTAGGGGTTCAAGAAAGCAGTTTATGTAGAACTTCTTGACCCAAAGATACATATTTTTTTTTGTTAACAATGCATCCAGTAAATAAGTCTTACACAAGACATGGAAATAGCCCTAGTACTTGCCTGACAAATTTCAGCAATAGGAACATGCCTCTGAAAAAAATCAATAATATTGCCTTAGTTTGCGTGAAAATAGTGTGAGGTTTTGGAAGTGATAAACTTCTCCTGTGTCTTAAGTTTCAACATTAATGGTGCTATTCACCAGGCAACAGTTACATTAACCTTTTTGTTACGAGGGGCACAATCACCAGAAGTAAGAAAAGGATAATTCAACTTAGAAAGACAGTCACATTCTTACCACACGGGACTGGTATCATCCATGTTGTGGAATCTATCATCCAAGGAAACTAACAGAACTCGCTGAAAAAGTTGATGAGATATTTTCTAGCAATGATGGAATTCCCTCAAAACCTTGGAAATAAAACAGAGTGCTCTCAGTTCGCTTATGGTAAACTACAGATCTTTTGAGGAACTACCTTGAAGCTAACCTATTTTTCTTGCCAAGGTAACAGCAAGTAGGAAAACCACATTCTGTGTTACTAATTTATTGTCAAAAAATGAAACTCCATAGAAGAGGTGTAGGTCTGATTGAAGGGTGGAAATGTAGAAATTCATAAAACTGCCATCTTAGTGCTATGTTTTAAAAGGACAAATGTATGAGATATTTATATAGGCAGTGACAGCTGACAGAAAATGTTTATGGTAATCAACTAGGATTGCTGAATTGCTGAAATTGTTATGTGTCATAAATATTAAGAAATCACCTACGGAGGTGATATTTGAAAGCACAATGTGGGGTTTGAAGCCACTAAATGGGCAAGCAGAGAAAACAGTTCAAAAGCAGCAAGTGTGGAGGAAGCTGGACAAGAGGGATCAAATCTGGTGCCTGTAGGGCTTTGAATATTATTGTATGAAACTATTTGTTAGATGTGCTAGGTATTGACGCTGCCTACTTCAGAGGCGGCCTTAGACACTGTTTCCATCTTTGTCCTTCGAGGTAGAGACTTCCTGGATCACAGATGTGCTCAAAGGTGGATGGCTGGGATGGTGACCGTAGTACTAAACTGTTGGCTGGATTGGGCTACTTGAATGCACAACGTGACACAGCAAGGAGATGGAGAAGTGTGAATTCTCCCTCTATGACTGAGTGGATGGGTGGATGGATGGATGGACAGGTGTGCCCTGGCGGAGGGGCAGGTTTATAAGGCCAGAGGATGCCCAGCCAAAATACTAGATGATCTGATTCAGATGGACACATCAGCAGGCTTTTGCCTCAATGGGACAGAGATACTGGCAATTTACATTATCTTATTGATATATTGGGAGTGCCTTGTATAGGATAATGTTTTTAATTTTCCCCTTGTGGTTGGGCGGTGTTTGAATAAGAAATGTGTGTCTAAGACTATATGCTGCTGTTTGACAAACATATCTTGCAAAAGTAGCTTAATAAAGGCAAATAAAACTTTTTTTTTAATGCTCTGCTAGATTTGCAGGTTGTGATCTGTGGGTTGTCTGGGAAGAATGGCATACTTCATGCCCCACTAAAGAATGCCACAAGTGTTCCGAAAGCTTGGCCCTACGCAGTCTAGGGAAACACTGGCCACCCATGATTTTACTGAAAGCTGCCTAACAGTCAATGAGGATTATACAACAACAAAGGATCGTTTGGATTGCTTGGACAGCCAATCCAAAATACTGAAAATAAAAGTAGTTTTAACCATTTGGATTGGCCGATCTCAAAATGGTACTGCACCTAGCTGGCTAGGGTGACAGGATGGTCAGAGCAGGAATTTTGAAATGGTTTGTGCCCAAAAGCAAGATGCAAGATTTATTTCTCTGCTCATGGATACAAAGCAAATCCTGAAAACAGCTGATATGCCCAGCAATGTGCTACCCTTTCCTACATAAAGAATGCATTAAACACCACAGATATGGATTCCTAGATGTAGGTGAGAAATAGAAGAGGAGAAGGAGGGAGAAGAGGTGGTGTCAAAATAGGTAGAGTACATGAATAGGTGGAAAAGCCTAAGACATCTGGAGAAAAGGCAGGTGACAGAGTATGAAAGCATGAGGGGAACCTCCTATAGGATGTGTACAAATTGTAAGTAGACACAGAGAATAGGTTGGAGATCAAATTCTGGTAGGAAAGAAGAGACCAGCAGTAATGATAGCACACTTATGTCCTATAATTATTTAAGCCTTCTGTTTGTTCTTGCTTATGTCCTTGTTCATTTTCTTCTTGTAGCATACAGAAGGAGGACTGATCACAGGAGAGCAAAGCATGAAAATGATTACCGCTGACCAAAAAGTTCCTTCTTCCATTGCTTCATGGTGAAAGATATGGGGAACAACAAAAAGATGTTTCCAGGCTCACTCATGTAATTGGACTGGAAAATGCAACAGTGCTAGAGAAGTATCCAAGTCTGGAAGTGATCATACTAGAGCATTTTTTAGTCAGTGGCGATCGAGGGGAGGAGTTGCAAGGAATGAGGATGTGTCAGATCCCTGCTGACCCTTTTGCTACTTTAGCCCCACTACAGAAGTGAGGAATCCTAAGTCCGTCTTCAGGATTTTCACTTCAAATAGTGAAAAGTTAACTACCTTAACTTAATGCAAAAACGATCTCCCAGGACATTAGTACTATTAACAACATTTCCTTTATTTGGGGTGAATGAAGGACAGCACACCTGTAACCAGCAATAAGAAGTATCACTGCATATCCGTTTGACCTAGCATTATCTGTTTAGTGTAAGTGCCTTGAATAAGTACATTAGATGCTTTCTTCTTACTTCCCAAATTGAACATGTCGACAGAGTCTGCATTTTCGGTCTATACAGGTGCGCTTTCATGCAGGGGTCAAGTCTTTAAATGGAAAATTACCCATTCTAAGTAATAAAAATTTTGCTCCAAGGTAATTGAGAATTTCATTTTTAGATATTGTTGTGAAACGGGTGAAGTATAGGAATTTAAAATAATCCAATCATGCTTTTTTGGCTAAAACTGCTTTGTCTCAAATAAATGTGAGGCTAATTTTACACTTTTATTTACCATCCATTTGAAAATAGTAAGGGAGACAGCCGTAGACCAAAGTTCATCCAGACCCAACTCAGTATATGGAGATTTAAAATATTTGCACCGAGTGTTGTCCAGACTGGGATGCACCATCTCCTTCCATATATGGCAGTCCAAATAACATTTTGGTGCCTCCTTCATCCTTTTACAAAACTTGATATATGCACCTCGCCGGGCTAACTCCTGTGACCCAAGCCCGAACTTCAGGTGTACTTGTGCTGGTGAAGTGCTCCTTGGTTATCTGAAAATATACTTAAAAACGGACGCAGCTATGGAATCCAGCAGTTTTGAGTCCTTCCCTTTGCAGATTTCAGACTCATACATCAAAGACGGAAGAAGCTTTGCACTTATAAGTTTACGTATAGGTTCAAATGAAGGAGAATTTCTTTTAAAGCCTAGCAAAAGCAAACAACAAGGTATTAGACCCCAGCTTTTACTCCTTGCAAATGTAAATTTAAATAATCCCGATTATCAAACTTAACACCTAAATAAGTATTACTAGAGATTGTTTCCAAGTTTTCCTCTAGATAACATATTGCCTGCTTTTTTTAAACAATTAGCAAAAGTCAGCACCTTAGTCTTTTTCAAATGATTTACCATTTTATTCAATGTATGTGGCAAATGAGGTCAACGTCCTCTGAAGACCCACCGGGGTCTTGCTTAACAGTACAATATCAATTGCATATTGGAGGCTTGAAATCGGCTGACCGTTTAATTGAGGAGGTTTGAAAGAAAAATCAGTAAAACAATCATTTATGCCCGCTATTTATAGATTGAACAATAAGGGTGTGAAGACACATCCCTGTTTAAGCCCAGTGTAAGTCTTAACTCTATTTGAGACAGTAGAGCCATCCCCCAACTTTACTACAACCCATGTGTCTGTGTTTAGCATCTCAATTGCCCTCAACAATGTAGATGGGATATTACATTTTTTTAGCTTAACCCACAGCCTTTGACTCGGGACTATATCAAAGGATGTTTTTAGATCTAGAATCTAGATTTATGGAAGCTTCCCAACATGGAATTTTTCAATAAGAATGTTATGTTATGTTATGTTATATGGTTCTTATAGAGCGCTTATCACCACTGGTCTCTAAGCGCTAAACAGGCGACCAACAACATCGTACCGCCTTCCAATCATCTGCCAACTCCAATTAGGCCGAAGATGTTACTGTGCCAAACAAAAATGTCTTCAGTTTTTTCCTGAAGGAAAGAAGGTTAAATTCCTCCTTCAGGCTAGAAGGAAGGTCATTCCAGAGTTGAGGAATGAGCACTGAGAGAGCACTACCTCCTTTAGTTTTTAATTTGAATCTGGGTTGAACCAGATTTGGGACAAACCCAGAACGTAGGGACCTAACGGGAACATACTTCCTCAGGCGCTGTTTGACATATTCCGGGGCATTGCCAAAAAGTGCTTTATGGGCCATGCAGAGGCCTTTGAAATGGACCCTGAGCTTCACTGGAAGCCAATGCAGTTTACGAAGGAGAGTGGATGCATGTGCCCTTCTGGGAAGGGAAAAGACCAGTCTGGCAGCGTCGTTTTGCACGACTTGCAGTTTCCTCATCAGCTTCTGTGACAGGCCCAGGTACAGAGCGTTGCCATAATCTAGCCTCGAGATGACCGTTGCCGAGACAATAGTCTGCAGCGTGGAGGCAGAGAGAATGGCAGTAAGTTTACGCAGCTGCCGCATCACGGCAGTACAGGAACCCACCACAGCCGACACCTGGGGGGCCATAGTGAGAGCCGCATCGATCTTTAGGCCAAGACTCTTCACTACCGTCCCAGGGCTGGGGGTTTTGCCAAGTTCTGGGGGCCAGTACAGGTCATCCCAAGGATTGGCTGTGTTGGTCACCACCAAAACCTCCGTTTTATCTGCATTAACTTTAAGGAAGTTGTTAGTCATCCAGTTGACCGTGAATCTCAGAAGATCTCTGACTGATTCCTGGGCCTCTGGTGTATCACCCAGCTGGACCAGTAACTGCGTGTCGTCTGCGTAGTTAAAGACCTCACAGTTCTTACACGCGAGTTCCTCAATCAGGGGTTGCAGATAGATATTAAACAGTAGGGGGGAGAGTGCGGATCCTTGAGGCACCCCCCAGGTTACATCCCTACTCCCCGATAGCTGGTCCCCCATCTGGACCCTCTGAGTACGACCCGACAGGAAGGACTCCAACCACTTGTATGCCTGGCCAGCAATCCCCAGCTTCGCGATACGGCTCAGCAAGATGGAATGGCTGACCGTATCGAAAGCTGCCGAGAGATCTAACAGAATCAGAGAGCAAGGTTGTTTATTATCAGCTCTTACTCTAAGCTCATCGGTGACCGTGGCCATCACCAGTTCCGTACTATGTTGTGGTCGGAATCCTGCCTGCCTGGCATGTAGGAGATGGTGTTCCTCAAGGTAGTTGGTAACTATGTTCAAGACATGTTTTTCCAGGATCTTGCTTAGGAAAGGCAGCTGAGAGATAGGCCTGTAGTTTTTTAGTACTTTAGGGTCAGTACCTGCTTTCTTCAGAAGCGGGGAGACCCTAGCCTCCTTCAGGGATGCTGGGAGATAACCTGCTTCCAATGAAGCATTAATTAGCTGCAGGAGCTGGGATTGGATACCTGGCAAGGCTAGTTTGAAAATTTTCGGAGGGCAGGGATCACTGGCGGATCCTGATTTTATACGGCTAACCAGTTCTATCAAGTGCTCTCCGTTGATGGTTGGGAACTTGAACAAAGCTCCCGCAGACTGCACGCTGTCTGTACCAAGTTGCGTTGGTAGGCTGTCCGAGAGCGTAGAGATATCCAACAGGATGTCCTGCACCTTTTGGAGGAAGAAACCTTGGAAGGTGTCGCAGTCAGGCTGGGCCAGACCGCTGTTTTTGTCATTCAGTTGGGTGAGTTCCCTTAAAATAATAAAGGTTTCCCTTTGTTTATTCGTTGCCTCCCTGATCCGTCCTTCATAAAAGGCAGCTTTCCTAGCCAGGATGGCCCGTTTATAGCTGGCCAGAAGAGTCTTGTATGTTAGTGCCTCTGTAGGCCCGTGATCCCGTCTCCAGCTTCGCTCCACCCTCCTGAGAGCTTGCTTCCTTTCCCTAAGGGATGCATCAAACCAAGGAGCTCCTTTCCCTTTTTTCCGAGTGAGCTCTAGACGTTCTGGGGCTAGTTTGTCTAAAGCAGAGCGGATCCAGGTCATGATGGACAAGGTCTCTGCGTCCAGGTTCTCCTGTGTCCTCTTCGGAGGGGGGGAGGCGAGAAGAGTTGTAACTAAGGAGTCGGCCTCGATCTTCTTCCATGGACGGACCTTCCTCCTTGTTTGTGGAGGGGCCGCAGTTAGAGGCTCCCCTGGGACCCAGCACTTGATTAGATAGTGATCCGACCAAATGCAGGGGCTGACCCCTAGGATTTCCATTCGAGGCATGTTGGACCAGACAAGATCGAGGGTATGTCCCTTTTCATGGGTCGGCCCTATAACCAGCTGGTTTAGAGAAAGGGTCGCAAGATTAGATCCAAACTCAGCTGCCGTGGGCTCCCTGGGGATCTCATCCCAGTGATAATTAAAGTCTCCCACTACTACCAGGGCCTTATATCTGGATGCCAGATCGGTCAGCAGCTCAAAGATGGCGTCATTAAATTCCGGCGAGCTCTGCGGAGGACGATATACTACAGTAAGCAGTATATATGAGGATTTTAATGATATTTTAATCCCTAGGACTTCTGCTCCAGCACAACTTTCTGCGATGATTTGTGTTACCTTGAGATTCCTTCTGAACATGATAGCCACCCCGCCCCCTCTGCTGTCCTTAGGGCGGTTATATCACCGAGCATCGAAGTTGGGCGGTAAGGCCGCTATGGTGTCAGGTGTTGAGGAGCTCCCTAGCCAGGTTTCAGAGAGTGCTAAGATGTCAATCTCACCCTCGTCCAACAAAGCGAACACCTCTAGATGGTGTTTCTGTAGGGATCGTGTGTTGAGTGAGGCAATTGTCAGGCCCTGTGACCTTGTGATGGCTGATGTGGCCTCTACCAGTAATAGGTCTTCCGACCGAAGACTGGCAAGTGTTCTCTCATCAGGTGTAGTTCTCCCTTGATGGAGTCCTCTAAGGGTGTCAGGAGTGTAGACCCTCGGCCGACCAGGGGGGGGAGGCGCTACGGCCCGTCCTGGCCCGACGGGCACAGACGGGCTTTCCTCTGGCGCTCCTCCGGCGCGACGCTGCGCGCGTACGCTGCGCGCGACCATAATGGCCTTTAAATAGCGTGTGGTAGGCGGTGCTCGCTCGAACTAGAGCGCAGCCCCGTGAAACGTCTTGGTGGCGTCTGAGCCCTACTCCCAAGATGGCGCTCGTGCAGGGAAACAAACACCCAAGTGGTGAAGGGTGCTCACAATGTTTTTAAGGTGCAGGCAATGCGGTCAGTGGGGGACGATCCAAACAATTTAATAAAAATAATAGTGAGTAACAAATTATTTAAAACACATTCAGCGCGATTGCAGCGAAGCGATCAATTGCAAGGACCAGCGCGATGTAAGCGTGACGGTCAGTCTGTTGACCGCGCGACGCCCAAATGGCCCCTAAATACCGTTTGCCAAGCGGTGCTCGCTCGAACTAGAGCGCAGCCCCGTGAAACGTCTTGGTGGCGTCTGAGCCCTACTCCCAAGATGGCGCTCGTGCAGGGAAACAAACACCCAAGTGGTGAATGGTGCTCACAATGTTTTTAAGGTGCAGGCAATGCGGTCAGTGGGGGACGATCCAAACAATTTAATAAAAATAACAGTGAGTAACAAATTATTTAAAACACATTCAGCGCGATTGCAGCGAAGCGATCAATTGCAAGGACCAGCGCGATGTAAGCGTGACGGTCAGTCTGGTCAGTGAATAGATAGAGCAGTCAAGTTAGAAATTGTACTACTTCCTTTCAGGAAACCAGTCTATTCTTTTGGGATAAGTTTAAAACGAGCAGCCCATGCCAAGTCCTTCAATAACAAAGATGCAATAATTTTTGCCTCTCAATCCATCAAATTAGCCTATAATTTGCAGGACTTCCTGAGTGACCAGATTTTAAAATTGGATATAAAACTGTACCTCAGAGTCAGGAATATCATTTGAGAAAAGGCAATCATTATTCTAGACTCCATAATGACAGTGTGAACTTGGTTACTCTTGGTGACTCTTCACTCGAGTTTTCAACTGAACCTTGGTCAGACACTACGAAAAGATGGTTATTGTAAAGTTGTTCAATATGTTTAATCCAGACACCCACAGGTATATTTTCAATATTCGTATGGATGATCCATGTTGTTATGCTGTTTATAAAGTTCCAAAATATTTTATTATTGTTGGTAGTGCAACAAAAGTAAAGTATAGCCCAGGTTTTATTCAAAGCAACATGCTTAGCTTCCCAGATTGCTTTTTTGAAAAGAAGATCGTAGGTCTTGAATTTGCAAAAACTGCAAGAGTCTTCCTTCAAGGGAGCATTTGTTTAATCTTCTCCTCTCAACATTCAATTCTCTCTTTTGAAGAAACAGTGTTGTTGAAAACCACCAATTGTTCCTCACACAAGAAGATATTTCCAAGGTTCTGACTTTACATTAGGATCAAATTGCACAAACATAGATCTGTGAATTTAGACCAAGTTGCAGAGCACACATGGGTTGTGAGTGCTATATTTTTGTCAGTACTCCAAGTGAGAAAAATGTGATTGCTCGTACCACAATTTGCTTCTTAATAGGACTAAACCACCTTAGTTTTTTTTAAATTAAAGGTATTTGATCCACCGATCATCAGATGTTGCTCTCTAACAAAGAGAAGGTTTTATTGCTATAGAAATCAGCTGAGGTTAGTGGTTGTGCTCCATTCTGGTATTTATTATATAGGAAGTAAAGGCCTTAACAAGTTTAAACTTAGCATGCAATCAATGACAGAGGCTGAGGAGGGTATTAAAAGTGGGAGAGCTGCAATTTGATGATTTTTAAAACGACAATTTCGTACTCTCATATCTGCTGCTTGACACAAATCAGGAAGCAGCTTACCATATTTATCTTTTTTCTTGGCTTGTGAGGAAAATACGGGTAAAGGTATGCTCCATAACTGATTTTGACCAGTCGCCTACTCAGACTCATCAATGTCAGATATTACATATAAATTAAAATCACCTGTTAACAATCAATGAGCCTCAGGATATAACAACTTTAGGTCAGTTATAGTTTCCTCAAGCATGTCCAGAGACATCTTTATTCTTGCGACTTGATGATTACAGTTAACATTCAAGATTATCTAAAGGGATCCTTGATGGTCATCTGACCAGTTCTTAATCTTGATCCCCAACACCCATATTGAGTGTCTATTCATGTCAACAGTTTCTCATTTCACGTTTGACGTTACATAAATAGCAAGACAAGACCTCCCCTTGACTGACCTTTATTGTGCATTCTAGTTGCGGGTACACATTATTCAATGTAACCTAATAAGGGACAAAATCCTTTGGCCCATGTTTCTTGGAAAACCAAGAGGTCAAAGTTATGCCAAAACCTCTGTATCCACTAACAGGCGGGACAGACCTCCAAGATTCCATGAGCATATTTTTAACAATTTTTGGGAGATTGGATTTGACTTTTGTCAATTGTTCCCCTTATTACCCGAGGCCACAAGGAGCCAACTCCAGTCACAACCTTCCTGTGTCTGAACTTCTTCTATCCTGAAATGCCTGGGCTGACTGCTACCAAAGTAAATTGTTATAGGTAATTGAATGTTGTATTATTTTCTAGCAAGGGACCATAATTCAGATTACCCCATCGTGTAAACCCTTGCTCTGGTGAATTCTGGTTGAAATATATTGAAGGCAGAAAGATACTTGGGAAGTTCTTCTGGACACAAAACAATACCCCAATTCTGTGCATACACTTCTTTTGCAACATTAAGAGAGACCAGGTCACCACAGTAGTTTCATTTCCATTTGGGTGGCTGGATTGAATACATTCTATCAATTCAGTGGTAGTTGTGTTAAAATGAGCAAGGGCTTTGATTGCTTTTAAAAGCCTCAAGATGTTGCCCATATATAAAATATCCCTCAGACTTGTATATGATGAAGAATTTGTTTACTAGATTGTATAAAAGTGTTAGCTATATTTGCCAGATTTTTGTGACATTGGACACTTGATTGGTGCAATGGTGATATATTGGATTGAGACCGTAATTTCCCTTCCTGTAATTGCTTTGATTCCACTAAAGCCAAGCACTGACCCCTCACTGTTTCCTTGCGTGTCGATGTTGCAAACATTTCCTGCTCCCCCGGCTGATCAGTAGTGATTGACCCAAACCCGGAATATTTAGTAGTGATAACAGAGTAAAAGGGGTTCACTATCAAAAAGACTACCTTACTTGAAGGCTGCTTTTGTACCCTAGGTATGGTCAAGTTGATGGATAAGGAATCCCTATTCCCCTGAGAAGGCTGTGTAAAAGGAGCCACCTGCATTAAATCCTTTTTCCCTTAAACCTGTTGCGATTGCAAGAGCTGCTCTTTTACATCAGGTTTTAAAGGTCCAGATTGGGCTAATGTCAGGGGGTTATATTTCCACCACTACACTGGAAATCGGAGAAAACTTAGGACATTTAGCCTGTTAATTAATATTTAGTGCAGGAAGACCTTTTTTATAATATGTCCTATGGCGTCTTTTCCGTTCATGCTTAAATACAATGGCTTACATACATTCTCTGAGCTATTTAGTGAGGCTTTGCAGACCCCCTTCACTATAGTCATTCTCTTTCAAATTTGTCAGGATTTTTAATAAGAAAAGTTCCACAATGTACGGGGTTTATGTACTAAGATTGTGTGAACGTTATTTATTTTGGAGATGTAATTTTACTACTCATTTTTTTGCAGGGTTTTACAACTCAATTTACCATCGTTGCCTTGCTCAGCTATTGGACAATTCTCTACCCTTGTTGATGACACTAATTTAATTGGTTCATTGCCTGCACCGATTACTACTGTTGGGGGTGGACGGTCTAGTTATAACTTTCACCTCCTCTACCAGTTCTTTTAGAATATTCGGAAGAACTTCTAATTTGTTGATTATTGGGGAACACAAACAAAAATTACTAGATTGTACTGACTTTCACTTTCCCCAATGCATGGCTCTTTCAGGCGGTTCAACTTATTATCTATTCCTGCAATATGTGTTGCTACATTCTGCAAAATGTCAAATTGAAGGTCTCATTTATCAGTGCCTTCACTGCTGCGTCAAGGAAGTCAAGGACAGCTTTCCAAGTTGCCAAATTTGTAGATACTTCTAGTTCCTGAAGGAAACCATAGCTATTTTTTACATGAAGAAACAAGTCCACTGCAGGACTAAAGTGCAGTGTCCCACTAGTCGTTATGGGAGCACCCATATGCCATCATCCTCCACTTGTTACATTGACTGATCTGTGAGTGCAAAAACAGGACAGTTTCCTTCTAAACCACCACCCTTTCTGTAGCACTTGCCTTTGTTTTTTTTTTGTTTAAATTATGGCAGCTCATGGTAGATGAATTGACTGTAAGACAAGGAGGCTGGTTGATCCAATGAATGTTTTCCAAATTAGCTTGTCATTCCTCCTGGGCACTGATTTGCTTCATTTGCGCTACTTCTTTTAGCAATAGGGACGAATGAAGAGGGTCAGGTGTCCTTTTTTCTGGAGTTAAAGCTGGTGTTAAAAATTGCTTTTATCAAATCGAAGCACACGATGTTGTATGTGTTTTGCGTTGAAGCAGTGACTTGTACCCATCAGACACACCTACTGTTTGCCCCAGGGACCTCCTCTTACTTCTGTTTGCTCGATAGAGTAGGTAAAGTTCTAAGGCGACCAAATCTCATCTTCCACGAGGGTCTAGGTTTCTAAATCAATAGACTGTTAGTCTGTTAACTATTCAACTACTTTTTCGAAAATGTTTATTCCTAATATACAAACAAATATGGTGGAAGGAGCACCAAATCACACAAAGAATCAACAAGAGGTTGCAGCCAGTAATAATCTCTTGTGCTCATTTCAACCTCCCAGACTAGAAAGTGACCCAGGGCCGCCTTCGCAATACTTTCCCCTGCTGCACAGCATGGCAGGGAACGGAAGTGATTGCTGTCCCAGGGCAACTTGAAACCCCTACAGCCGACAAGCTACCCCTACAGCCGACAAGCTGCCCCACAGCCCCCCTTTTTCCCTCCCGCCCTCCTACTCTGAACTGCACACAGAGATAAGCGACGGGGCCCAGCAGGAGACACTCCCCAAGCTCCCCGAAGCTCCACCCAACACTACCACCAGAAAAGCCCCCTGCAAAGGACGCATTGACCAAAACCACCAAGGTCCTCCAACACAGGTTTGGTGCAGTCCCAAACAAGGGACAAAATCTGTCAGGTAAGATGGGCACTGGGACAGCTCCAAAGAGCCCCCAATGGCCAGCACCGATTTGTGCTGCTGTGAGGATAAGGAGGGCAAATTGGAATCAGGTAGAGCCAAGCGGCCCAAAACAAACTGCAGATTGTAGGACACAAGATTGCTCTAAGGATCAGGCTGCACTCCGCACCATGCGGCAACCGCAACAAGGCTGCCACACAAGACTCCACCCGCTGCTTCAGGAACAGGGTATGAGCGTCAGCAAGCAGCAAAGCAGGAAGGGAGCAGTTCGGAAAAGATCGCCAGAATGAGTACAGCTGGCCACTTCCATGGTCTCCAACAGAATCCAATAGCAGAGTATGTATGAATATAAAATAGCTTGGGCACAAGACTTGGCAATTCTATTCGCCATTATTTGTTTTGTTTTTGCTACCGAACTAACTTTCTGTGTAGACAACATTATACGGATACCTAGATTTTCTTTTTCTAGAAGACAGGGTTAGCAAAGGAGAAGTTAATTTAGTGTCATATACATTACCTTTCCACATGCGTATGGCAAGGCCTCTCCCCACATCCAACAAAATGACTCTTCCAAAATCATCTGTCACTGCTGCCAGGGTGTTGCATGGAGACAAACAAATACTTTCACCATGACGCCTAGAATCTGGAAGTCCGAACCTGGTATTAAAAGGAAGGCATCATAGAAGAGTGAACATGAATAATAAGGATGATATAAAGAAAATAAAGTGACATCTTCTAGATCATAACCAAGTTCATCTTAAAGCCTTATGTTTTGGAGTTACATAAACTAAAGATTTCTAATGCACCGCCATCATTTTAAACTCATCAAATACCTACAAATAAATGTTCTGGTTTCTGAAGGAAGCAACCAAACCTCATTCCAAGCACTTTGAATTCTCTTATCATCAGTCCAGTCATTTTTCACCAACTGACATTATTTTGCCCATACACCCTCATCTCACTTATGCATCTATCCTTTTCAGCACCAGCTAAACAACATTTCATACTCTTTGATTTTCGCCCTCTGACAATCGTAATTTGACAACCTCCAGTCAAGCAGCAAATTACTGGGAACCTTGCTTCACCCATGCCAGGCCACTATTCTGAATTTTGAAAGTAAATGCCTCACCATTGTCTCTGCTCTCCTTAATGTCTCATATCACTCTCACTGCCTTTACATACTCTTTACAACTTCTATAGTCTCATTTTAGTTCAGAAACCTTCCTGTGGCTGCTTACACCAGAGTAATTGTAGCCCCAGCTCTACACTCCACTTTGAAGCTATATTTAAAATTCACAGTACAGAACATTTAGACTCACAAATCGATTCTATCTCCTCCACAATGCCCTCAATTATATAGGTCTACCTTCTCAATGGTTTCCAACATGCTACTGAGTATGTATGTGTATTGGTCATTTTACCCTTTTTGTCATAAACAAGACTATGGCACCCTAACACAGATACTGCAACACTTGCCTGGTCTGCACCAAATCCATGTCCCTCATTCAATGGCTCATTCCCTTCTACCATTATTAGTGTGGAGTGCCTCTGTCATCCCCCTTTCCTTATTTCAATCTCTAAATCGAATTGAAATGATTTGGGGGTCTGTTACTGATTAGGGGTGGGGACTTGTTTTCCTGAATTCAGTCATTAATTCATTAATTGTTCAAATTTCAGGACAGTGGCGCATGCATATGTGCCTACTGTACAGCAGTCTTCTCGTTCAAAATTGGGCTCACATCAACTGGTAAGACGTCTACCAAATTATAATGTGGTCTGACATAGTTTAAATAAGAACATAGTTTTTTTTGCTTGAAAATTCAGTGATCATGTTTTAATTATGTAATGCAGGTGTGGAACAATACTGCTCGTTATATTGGTTTGGATTTTTTTTCTCGCCAAAACTGAAAAATAAAATGAATGCACATTTGACATGAAAGTTATAAAAAATTGTTTAAAGTATTGAACTGGTTTATTCTTGTTTAACCGAGATGGCATTTTCAATAACTAATTTTTTAGAAGTGGGAAATAAGATGTTCGACCCTTATACATAAAAATGAGTTGCCTCCTACCGACACCGTTTCGATGAATGAACCGCCCGACCATAGGTCGGCGGTTCCGAACACCTAATTACGGTATGACTGCACTATGTGTAGTCGGAAACTTCAGTTTCTCTATGGGAGCTTGTGCGGCGGGCGGAAACTGCCCGCAGCCCAATCTCCCATTGAGAAATGGAAGTTTTTGAAAATTCCTGCACTGTGTGGCAGTCACAATGCAGGGCTAAGGCTCAAATGTGGAGGCCGCAGAGGTAAGGGGGCCTTGTGAGGGGCCCCCAATGTCGCCTTCCGACAGTCTTCCCATGTCGGAAAGGCCGACATGGAATGGCTGTCGGAAACCGACATCATAACACCAACGGCAGAAGTGCAGTCCTTAAGGGAAAATGGTGAGATTCCAACCGACCGACGGGCTCCATGAGTTCGTTGGTTGGTCCCTCCGACTGCTGCCTCTGACCGCATGCAACGTAATGCATCAGTTAATCAGCAGCAGTAGATGCCGGTCGGACAGCCATCGGTTGTGGTCTGACCTGTATCCTAATTAGGCCCTATATTGTGGTACTGAAGCCAGCGATGATATCCTGTTTTCCATTTTTATTCATGTGCTGTACACTTTTTCAAATGATTCTTCTCTTTAAGAAGCATTTGGATGTTTGCATTACTGAGAGATCTAGCAATGCCATTCTGAGTTCCAGATTGTTTATACAGTGTTCCACATGGTGTGTGGATCAGTTTCACTGCCGCCCTACCATGTTTGCTGTTTGACATTAATGTCTTGGGAAGTCAAGAGTGAGGCTGATTGTAAATAGGACTCTTGGGTCCTGTTTGACATTTGCCTGATTTCATCAAGGTACAACCCAAAATGGCTGTTTTCGACCACCCACTTAAATGCAACATTGTTTTACAGAGGCTCTGTGATACAGGTATAGACCATCTTGGATAAGGTGGTCTGTCATGCACTGTCCCAATTTAGGACCTGGAATTCAGCATACCCTTCAATGAAGGAAACCTCTGGCCATATGCTTGGTGACCTTATGGTTTGTCTCAAAAAATCTTTTTTTTTGTATAGCCCGGCAGATTCTTGCAAAAACTCCCGTCATGCTGGTCGTAAGTTTGACATAAAGAAGACAATGTTACAGTTTGTGTTTGCCCTCTGACAATAACTTTTATTAGCAGTGACAGTATAAATGAAAACGTATTCTCCATTCTCTCAGTTGAATGTATATTGATGATCATATATCAACACACATTTATTCGACCAGCCCCAATAGAAAAAAAAACTAAAAATATTTTGGCTTTACATAAAAAAATTCTGTCTCCTTTGCTGCTCTTTTACGGTTTTGTTATGGTAAAAAAAAAAAAACATTTCACGTTACTCGCAACATGGCCATTGCAGCTCCCTCATTCTATGGTAGACCAAAATAATTCTGATGAATAAGTGCGGAACGATGGGCACTGTGAGGTTATAGTAATGTTGCTTGGTGGTTTAATTACAAATACACTCCCACATCAAAAGCCACAGATATAGTAGTCAAGGCCAATCCCTATGGAAGATTATGCACAGCATGTGAATCTGCAACAGATTCCTGTTCCAAAAATGCTATTCTCATGCATCTTTGATGCTCTATCCACTTGTAAAATGTAATTTTATTTGTGGGCCAAAGAACACCTTGACATTAGAAAAAGAAGTACACATGAATGTTCAATAGGTGAAAGCCTAACAACAATAATACATGATTTCTCTGTGGGGGGCGCTAGAGGGCGCACAGCGGAATGGCTGCCTCCTGAGACAGCTCCGCCGGACGGGGAACGCAAATGGCGCAAAAAGCATGACAGAGGGAGCGCCGCGGCCAGAAACACATCGCAGCAATGATCGGAAGCTGCCCTTCACAGAAGGGGGTTGAGAGGGTCGATCGAGAGCCCCGCTTTCCCTGAAAAAACGAACTCTGAAGCTTTCGGGCGTGCGAGGCTAACGGCTCCCAAGATGGCGGCGCCCACCGACACGAAGACGCGCTCTGAGTGACATCGGCATTGCCGATAAGGAAGGACGCTGGTGAGGGACGCGATCGCCGCCCGGACACTACAAGCTCACTCCTGACACATTGCGAGAGCCCCGGGGGCACAGGCACGGACTGCGGTGCGCGGAGGGGGCCCCGTGAGAGCCTCCATGCTGGCCGCCTGCCCGATTGACCGCTGAGGAGGCGAGAGCTCGGCTACGGTGTGACCGCATCGGCGGAGATACATAACGCTGTGCTGCGGCGGGGGCTGCGAGAGTGGAGAGGTGAGGAGACTGCTGAGGCCCCCGTTGCGGGACCGAGGAGCGCCTCGCCGGCCGATAGAGAGGACATCTGCTGCAGGCTGGCCTCGTGAGCATGGTGGACCCGGGCGGTGGAGAGATCCACGTGCACTGCGCCCAAGACCGGCACATATAGAGCCCAGCGGATGGCGGTGAGCGTGTGAGACTGCTGACTGAACGGAGATAGCTGGGCCACGTACTGAACGCAACTGCGCTGAAAGGCGCCGCTGGGGCCCATGCGGGACGAATGGCTGGAATGAGGAGCTAAACAACGGAACCATTGCAGAGTGCTGTGAGCCTGCCGTTTTGCTGTGACACCCCCGGACACCGTCTGCGGAGTGCCCGATAGGTGATTTTGGTCGGCGGGGACCGGGGGGCCCAGCGGCGCACTTGGACACTATGGGAAAGCCGGAGAAGACACAAACGAAGCTCCCCTTTGAAACCAAGCGCCAGACCAAAGGCGCCACTCTACCACCAGACGACGCAACGGGGGCTGACGACGCAACGCCACAGGGCATGGCGGAGGCGCTGAGGGCCATCCAGCAGAGCTTACAGGACGTACATGGTAAACTTGATACCATCACACTGCGTGTCGACAACATGGCGGCGAAGCTGGATGCGCACGGAGAGCGGCTAACGGAGGCAGAGACCCGAATCGGGGCACTGGAGGACGCCTCCCAAACCACCACTCAAAAATACACCGAGGCTGAGAAACTGCTGGAGGCGATGAGGCAAAAGACGGAGGATTTAGAAGCGCGCTCAAGACGCAATAATGTGAGAATCACGGGGGTTCCGGAATCTACCAACACGGGCCGGATGGAAACGTATGTTGAGGAGCTGATTAAGGACGTTGTGGGCGCGGAGCACCTGTCCCCAATGTTCCTCATTGAGCGAGCGCACAGGTCGCTGGCTCCAAGACCAAAGCCTGGGGCACCCCCGCGGCCCATAGTCGCCAGAGTCCTCAACTACAGGGACCGTGATGTTGTCCTTCGAATAGCGCGCGAGAAGCAGCAGATCACGCACCAAGGAAACAAACTGGCATTCTACCCGGACTTCACCCTCACAGTCCAACAAGCGCGGAAAGAGTTCAATCCGGTAAAGAAAAAGCTTCGTGACATGGGGGTTGACTACGCCATGCTCTACCCTGCCCGGTTGCGGATAACGCACGACGGACGTGCGGTACTGTGCCACTCGCCCCGAGAGGCGTCTGAACTTATCAAAAAAATCGGAGCTAAGCGCAAAGAGAGACGGAGAGTTGAGGAAGCCACGGACGCTGACTAAATTATTGTGCACAAGGACCACTGAGGACCGGCGCAGCTGCTCTACACCACGTGCTGAACACGCGGCCTCGGCGGGGTGAATAACGGAGGGCGACAGGGCAGACGAGGAGACTTCCACCATGGCACAGACTGCGAGTGCATTTGCTGTGAATGACCACGCCGGGGCCTCTGAAGGGCTGGATGCCGGTAAAACTGCTACTATGCAAGTCGGGGTGGTGCTGCAGGAGCTCCTGATCACGGAAGTTCGGGGGTGGGATTCCCCTATCGGACAGAGACCGCACACAGTTGGAAACAGCCGCTCCCTGAGGGGAAGGCGTTCGTTATGTCTGGGATGGCAGACGAACCACCCAGATGAACAGCGTGAGAAACGAGCCCTGACTGCCAGGACTATACCATAGGTATGTGGGTCAAGTGCGGGTGGAGGGAGGAGCGGATGGCTGGGAAAAAGACTCTCTGCTAGCAGGACAGTAATGCTACAAGTGGGACGCCGTGAACATTGCTGAGACTGCGACGGACCCTGGAGAGGGTCGATGTGATGCTTACATAGATGTGGGACCCTTGGGGTCCTGAGCAGGGATTTGTCCCCGTCCACGTCCATTAAATTGGATGGAGAGGTGTGTTCTAGGCGGTCCCCCAAAGAGGGAGATCCCCGAATCCAGTTACCTTAATGTTTGACATTAGTTATGGGGTATGTCTTTGGCATAGTTGGGGTGCTGAAGTGGGTGGGGGGAAGCGGGATACAGTTGGGAAGTTGCAATGTTGGTCACTGTGCATGAGACGCATCGCTGAATTCCGAGTAAATTTGCTCAGGCAACAGAGGGTCCATACCCACTGCGACAGTTAAAGGGACACGCCCGCTAGGTGTAAGGGTGATTGCTGTATGCCTGCTACTGCTAGGAGATGGCTGATAGCGGAGTAGGTGCGAGATTGCTTCGATTAATCACATGGAATGTCCGAGGGCTTGGTAACCCCAAGAAAATCAGGCAAACACTGGCATACCTGGACAGACAGCGCGTAGATATTGCACTCATACAGGAGACACACTGCGCGCCGTCACGCCGAGTTAATGTGGGCCGTAGGTGGGCTGAGTCCGTACACTATTCCTCTTACTCCTCCTATGCACGGGGGGTGATGGTATTGATAAAAAAAGGACTGAAATATACCATTGAGTCGGTCGAGAAGGATGACATGGGACGGTTTGTTATTCTGACTGGTCTCCTGCGGAGACAGAGACTGGCTGTGGTGAATGTCTACGGGCCTAACGTGGATGATCCGCAGTTCTACCAATCGCTGTGGAGCAAACTGCGCGACCTCCAGGCTCCCCATGTGGTGTGGGGTGGAGACTTTAATATTGCGCTCTGCGAGGACTTTGACCGCTCTGGGGCGACAACAGAGCCACATAGGCATGCCCTCCATGTCCTAAAGGACATAATGGTTGATAAGGCGCTTACTGATATCTGGAGGCATAGACATCCGGATGACCTAGAAGCCACTCATGTGACTACGTCGCGCGGTAGTTGGTCCCGTATAGACTACTGGCTGGTCTCGGGCGACGTTGCACGATGGACAAGGGAGGTTCGTCACCTGCCTAGAACGCTATCCGATCATAGCCCGGTGCTCCTCGCCTTGGAGCTCCCGGACTACACGCCACCTCCGTTCAGTTGGAGATTCAATGCTAAAGCACTCATAGACCCCCTGTACACTGATACCATCGGGCAGGCGATACAGGAATACTTTGACAATAACGCGCCTACAGCGACCGACCCGGGAGTGCTCTGGGAGGCCTGCAAGGCTACTATACGCGGCGTCTGCATAAGCACCAATGCAGGCATACTTAAAGACATCCGACGGCAAATCGGAGTCAAAGAGGATAAACTCCGAGTCCTAGAACGTGACTACGAACGCACACAAAATGCTCGGCTACTGGGGGACATTCGGACTACACTGTCCGAATTTCAGAGCCTCGCGGATGACGAAATTAAATATACCATGAAACGACAGATTGCAAGGGCCTATGGGGAGGGCGGCAGACCAGGAGGGCGACTGGCGGCTAAAATATGTGAGGGACGTGCGCCGCAGAACATACAGGTAATCCGTGGACGGTGGGGGGAACGACATTATGGCGAGCAAGAAATACTGGGGGAATTTATGGATGCATACGGAGAGCTGTATGCCTCCAGGCCTACGGCCGCTGAGGCTGAAATCGGGGAATACCTCGAAGACGTGGCGATAGCGTGGCTATCGGACACACATCGCGAATATCTATCCCAACCTATCACAGTGGAGGAGGTCACAGAAATAATTAAGTCACTGCCGAATGGTAAGGCTCCGGGCCCCGATGGCTTTACATGCGAATTCTATAAGGCGTTTGTTGACCAGCTGGCCCCCCGTCTAGTGGAAATGTATGGAAACGCACATGAGCAACAACGACTGCCGCCCACACTGCGGGAAGCAATACTACTGGCCCTCCTCAAGCCACAGAAAGATCCGGAGCTTTGTGACTCCTATAGACCACTGTCCCTCATAAACGTGGAGAACAAGATCTTAGCTAAATTGCTTGCTGCACGTCTGAACCCGCTGATGCCCAGACTGATCTTGCCTGACCAGTCTGGATTCATACCAGAACGCTCCACTGCTCACAATACGCGGACACTATTTGCGCTTGCGCATTACTTAACACCTGAGACGAAGGCGGCGGCGGTCTTCCTAGACGCAGCCAAGGCCTTTGATTCTCTAGAATGGAAATATATGACTAAGGTGTTGCGGAGGATGGGATTCCCACTTGCGTTCCTTCAATGGATCCACTTGCTATATGATGCACCTGTGGCGAGGATTAGGGTGAATAACTATATTTCAGACACCATTGCTATACGGAGAGGGACGAGACAGGGATGCCCGCTGTCCCCTCTTTTGTTTGCTATAGCACTGGAGCCGCTCGCCTGCAAGATAAGACAGGGACATCACTATTCGGCCCTGCAGTTTCCGCAACGGCCACTGCACATCTCCCTGTACGCAGATGATATGCTACTCTACGTAAGGGACCCACAGACCAATCTGAATCCACTTTTGAGGGAATACATAAAATTTGCACGTAAATCTGGGGTCACCATAAATTGGGCCAAATCCCTGATTATTCCCTTGACTGATACCACACACCCGCACCCCATAGATTATCCATTGGAGTGGAAAACGGACCCAATAAAATATTTGGGGGTATGGTTTCACAGGGACCCGGAAATTGTTATCAGGTCTAACTACGGGACGGCGATTGACACACTGGAGGAAAGGGTGGGAAGATGGATTCAGCTGCCTTTATCGCTGGCTGACCGTATTGCTATCGTCAAGATGGTACTCCTGCCGAAGTTACTTTACCTGTTCACTAACATCCCTATACACCCCCCAATGGAGGTGTTCCGCAGGATTACCTCGTTGGTCCTCCGGCTTGTTTGGGCGGGAAAGGCGGCCAGGGTGGAGATGCGGACACTCACGTTACCGTACAGTCAAGGAGGGTTCGGGGTCCCAGACTTCTATCATTATTACCTCTGTGCGCAGGCGCAGTACGCACACTACTGGTACCACAGGATCCCATTTCTCACCCACACTGCGATAGAAGAGGGGGATGCGCTGCCTGTCCCACTCGAGGCGATTATCACCCATCGTAGGCCGCCACTGCATACGCAAGACATAAACACCATTGACACAACGAACAAAGCATGGCATACCATGGGCAGACTGGCCAATAAACTGCCGCTGTATGCCCCGGCGCTCAGGCTCCAATGGCATCCGGCTATATCGGTAACGCAAGAAAGAGTGGGATTGGATCTGCTGCGGCAGGTAGGCATTGACACAGTAGGAGATTTGTACGATAACGGGACTTTTAAAACACTTGAACATCTCACATTCATTAGTAACATGTCTACGCTATTTCGCTTCAATTATTACCGGCTGCAAAGAGCCGTGAAGGAACTGTATCCAGATTACCCGTTGGAACCGAAAGAGCTGACTGCGTTGCAATGGCTGATCACCACACCAGCTAAACGACACCTGGTGTCTACACTCTATACAAAACTACAGGGGGACATAGCGGGGAACACGCACACCTCAATGGAGAAATGGAAGAGCTGTCTAGATGCACAGCTAACAGAGGAAGAGTGGACGGTTGCCTGCACCCTGACGGGAATGCTGACACCCAATGGTAATCTCCGCATACTACATTTCAAATACCTGCACCAAACATACTACACACCGGCTCGGCTACACCGTTATGGGCTGCGTGGGGATGCTAGATGCGAGCGATGTGGGGCTGATGGTGCAGATTTTATACATCTGGCGTGGTCGTGTGAGGCGGTGGGGAGATACTGGGAGCAGGTGACGAGATTGCTGGGGGCCATGGTGGGAAGTGAGGTGCGCTGCGATGCTAAGACCTGTTTGCTAGGGTTGCTGCCCGAGATACGGGCCCTAAGGCGCAGATTTTGCATGATTGCATTACTAATGGCCAAAAGAAGGGTATCGCTCTGTTGGTATGGAAAGAAGGTCCCAAAACTGAAAGACTGGCTCACGGACCTAACGTACTGTAGGGATACCCTGAGGACCTACGAAGAGGAGCTCCCTGCTGGATCAACACCCAGAGACTACTGGGTATATTTAACTCAATATCTGCAAAGTGTTTCCGTAGAATCACCAAGCGATTAACATGTGAGTGGAAGGGTGGTGGGGGTGGAGGACCTCTGGTTAAGACACAAACCAATGATTCGGATGAAGGATGCTGTTGTGCTGTGACCGAAATGTTTTGGTTATTGTTCGATTGTAAACAATTACAAATGCCAATAAAAAAAAAAAAAAAAAAAATACATGATTTCTCTGTGCACAAAACCAGACAAAAGAACAGCGCAACCATCCTCACACTGCACTGGGAAACAAATTGAAAACCATCAGATATACTGGAAACATGTCTCTTGAACTGCTGAAATAACGCGAGAACATAACTTCATACAACTAGAATGAGTTAGTAGAAAGGTTAGTTGATACTATATTTTTGTTAGTATCCAAAACATTTTAGAAGTAAAAAATGCCCAAGTGTTTTAAAGAGATTTAAAGGGAGGTTAATGTTGGGCAAAATTTGTTGCTGATCTTTGTTTATGAAATTATTACATTCAAATTGTATGAAACTTGATACACCCTAAAATTGAAATATAAATATTTATTTTTTGTGTGTGACGCAGGGAAGAAAATCTGAGGTGCTCATTCTTCCATTGTCTCCATTTGTCAAGCAGAATTTCTGAATTGTCACACAGTAAATGGGACTAGTGACCACAGCACGTATTAACCACCACCGTGCACCAGATTTAAAAAAGATTATTTTTGAAACATAGAACTGACATTATTACACGTTAGCCACGGCACACGCCTCTTCAGTATCACTTACACAAATTGGTATTCAACACCACTAGTTTCTTGCTGCACACAGTGGAACGTATTGAAAAAGGCATGAAGAGAAGAAGAGGTAGGCATGCTGAAAAAGGGGTGGAGATCAAGGGGAAGGAGTGCAACTGTTAAGGATAATCAAAGGATACTACATTATATACAAGACAATGAAAATGTCTTATTTCAGTTCATAGTCTGAACACCTACTACACATGGGGAAAAAAACATGCCCTTCTTTCAGAACTAAACTAACCAAGAAAAAGTGGTACTATTTTAATACATGGACTTTAGAATTATTTTGCAATATGCATTCAGTGTATACTGCTATTGCTAGGTAATAAAATGCCAAACAAATTAGGCTTTACATTTTTTTTAAAAAGACTGCTGAAATGTATTCAGTTATATGAAACCCAAAGCACAGGTGCGATCCCTCTACCTTCACAACACAGCCAGTGAGCTGTTAGCATCTACTGACAAGAAATTGAACTAGTCTCATTGTTTGGGCCTACAAACATACAAGCCAATGTGTGACAAGAAATATTTATCATCAAGTTAGAGCCATTGTTTTGAAGCATACAGTTAGGAGTAGATACATTCTTCATATAAAGTACATAAACATGTCAAAAGGTTGTTGAAGGAATACCTGGAAACCTTGGTAGACCAGAAGGACTCAAGTTGTGAAACTTCAAAACTATAAAGACTCTAATTATGGTATTAAAGGGTTTTTGGTACAGCTTTCACTTGTGGACTACTTACTCTTGGTTAGCTCCCCTAAGAGACTATCCCGAAGGACCCAAACTCCAAAAAGCTTGGGTTACAGCAACACACCTTGATATCTTGCTTCTTATTACTGTTTTGTTTATAGTCTAAATATGCAGAAATCTATCCAGTGTTGCCGGGCCTCAACCAATTTTATATAAAGGTTCACACACAATGTGAAAAGGAGAATGATTTTTGTTACTACTTGAAATCTATGCAATGCAGCTGGATACAATATTGTTGACACCTAGAAGCTCAATTTAAGGATTAAGATTTTGGATTCACTTTAACCAGGTATTCTTTCCTGTGGTACCCTTCAGCAGTGAAAGACAAACCCTGAGGTGTGGATGAACACTGAGTGTAAGAATACTTTTTCTGGAGTCACTGAAAAAATCATTGCTTTACGATAACATATTGGACTATTTAGGCTGATGCCATGAATTGAATCTGTTTATTCATTTCTGTTGTAATTCTGCATAAAAATCAAACTGTCTTCCTCTATGGCACACATATCTACTGGCCTATTGTACTATTCCATCAATACTCAAATCAAATGACTTCAAAAAGCTTTAATTACAGTACACGAGATTAAACATGGCTATTTACAAATAACCAGGGTGATGTGACAATTATTCCAAACCATAGGGAAAAATGAACTTGAGCTGAAAGATGGTGCAGTATGATAACAAGTGGACAAAATTATAGAAAATAAGGGACTAAATAATGCCAAAACAATAAACAACAGATCCTCCTCAAGAAATGGACAGGAAAAAATAATAATCCAAAGACTTTGACAAACAAGATGTTTATGCTGGGGGTATGTAGCACAGGATAGATAAAAGCTGTGTCTGCCCTTGCAAATATCTGTTTTTTCAAGCTTTTTGTACCCCTTGGTCCGCACACCTCCAGTGGTCTGAGATCTGCTAAACACATTCAGCCACTGCATGGTCTGTGCTTAAATGACATGCACTTCGCTTTCAATGCAGATCCATGTGTCGCTACAGGACTGCCCTGTCAGGATGTACAAATATTATAAGCTGGCACTAAAAGGCATAGCAGTATTTCCAGCCATTGTATTGTAAGATAGAGATTAAAAGTGTGAAGTCTATCAATTTACAAATATTCTAGGAATTACAAGTTGCACTAGGAGGTATGGCATGTTATTTACATAGTTATAATATCCAATACCAGTGTCATGGGAGTTGTTGGTAACTGGAGTGAGACCCAAGTCTCCAGTACTTTTGCTAAACACTGAACACATTGATCTGAACTTTTATTGCACTTTTTTCTTGTTATAGATGTTTGCTGTTTGTAAAGACGACTCACCCAATAATTCACTATTCCTCTATGTACCCGGTAGAAGCTACAGGCTTGACTATTGCGGTGAGAGGGAATCGAGTAAGATAGAGGCAAGCTTTTTTTCTCCATTTGTACTGTGGGCAATCTGAGATACAGATCCCTATTCTTTCTTCTGGTTCTAGCTTTAAAGTTAATGCGTGGTAGAGGTTGTCTACATCCCCAGTAATGAATTACCTTTTTTAAAATTTGTTTCTGTGTATCCATAACTTGCACAGATGCATCCTCTTGTTTTCTGTATCAGAATCAAAGGCAAGTACACCAACAAAAGGAACAAATGCACCAATCAATCAGAAAATAGCAATGTTTCAAAGAATGAAACAACTCTAAACTTCTAACATTTGAATGGTGATAACTCATGACTTCATACAAAAATCTTGAGTGCAGCTTTTACAAACTGATTTTAAATGTAACTTTAGTTTTTGGGAATACATCCACTTTTATAATTAATCATAACAATTACTAGTGCAGGGAGTGAGGCCAAATTCACTATCCTGCTGTACCTATGGGAAACTGTTATCAGCAGATGTTCAAAGGTTTTTCTTGTACAAAAGGTAGGACACAACAGTCTAGTAATTTGCCGTTTTACACCTCCCAGTGTTAAGTTATAGTCATTGAAAAATTCTCGTCAAAGAACCCAAGGAGGACTGGCAAATTCCAGTCATTTAAGAATGAAAAATGCTTGTTTCGATTTGGGAGAAAACTACAGTCTCTGTTGATTTTTTGAGAGAAAACATTTCAGTTCAGAAAATAATCTGCCACATTGCTTTTACAAACAAGGTCTCTCTGAGTTATGCATGCTCTGATTTGAAATATCTAAACCCATGTACCTTTATACCTGTAGTTATAGTAAGGTCACAGATTTAATGGGGAAGGCATTTTTTGTTTTCCTAATCACTTAACAATGCTGTTAGATGAAACTGCACTTAACAATTAAAAAACAAAGCACATTCACTTTGACTCCTTTGTGGAAAGTTTGGCGCTGAGCCATCAAGTGTGCCAGAGCAAATAAGGGGGCGTAAAGTTGCAATTTCCCATTTTCATTCCAGTAAGAAACTTTGCTCTCTGATATAGAAAAAATGGCTAAAAGGAATCATACCAAATTTGGTACAAAGTTACAACTTTACTCACGTTTTGTAATTTGATCTAAATCCATTCTGCAGTTTGAGAAATTAGTATTTAAAGAGGGTCTTGGGTTGGCCATGAAGGGGTTGACACCGAGGACATTTTTGAGATATCTAGACAGTTGATGTCACAGGAGTCCCCCTGAACTCACCAGGCTACCCCAAATTTGAAAAAATTGCTGCTGTTGATTGGTCAATGGAGCTTTTGCCCTCCAAGCCATTTCAACACTGCAGTACCAGTTCTGCAGCACCAAAACAACCTGATTAGCTGGCTGTAACAACAGAGAAAAGGTTGCTGGTGCCATTACAAGCACTCATGACTTGCAAGGGTGTAGCTTCATGGCGGTGTTTGGGGTATTACATCAACCCCTTCCAATAAATGTATTTTCTGATAAATAGTCGGCTACTTGTGCTTTCAGTCGGGTATTGCAAGAGGTCAGTCGAATTTCACGAGGGATTTTTACATACACACAGACAAAAATGCGCAAACACCGTCTCCCTCTGTTTTGAAAGTCCTCAAAATTACTGGTGACTTTACAGAATATTGTGTTTTCTCTCTTAGCACTCCTACCAACTCGCATTCCTCTCCCTTTCCACTGCCCCTTAGGCCCCTATCATGCCAGCCTGATTGTTGGAAAATCTGAAGCTCACACCCCCTCAGCATTACTGACCAAGCTACACCCCTGGGAACTTCGTCCCTAAGTCCTGAAAACGATTTGAAAAGGGCCCACAAAAAGAGCAGGGTGAGCGCACCCTGAATCCCAGGCACATGTGGAGGGGGAGCTGTCAGGTCCTGTACCCAACCCTATTGCAGCAGCCAACTCCTATGGTAATGCGCAGCAGAGATTGGCCAAAGCCATCAGCAGAGTGGCCAACCACCCTGGCAACAGTCTGCTGATAACATCATTCAATCAATCATTGTGAAAGTGGCCCATAGGCTTTCTGGACTTCAAGTATTTCAACAAGCTACACCTGTGCTCAATTTTGTATCAGCCCTCAAGTGATTATGAACATAATCGTGGCTGGGCATATTTCCAGCAACTTACCCACAGTTGGTGGATTTAACCTTCTTTCTACTGGCATTCACCCACCTAACAACATGCTTCCATAAACTTTAATGGGATAGCCCACTTTAAAAACCCTGAACACCCACTAAAGAGTTTGTTCTCTAGTCACCTTGTTGGGATTACCTACTTAAAGACATCACCTGATTCGCAATTTTAAGGCAAGAGGGTACCAGGTATACATTGGCGAGTAATAAGACACCTCCAGCTGGGCCCTATGGAGAACCCACCGTAATTTAGTAAAATACACCACATCTACTCTTGAGATGAGCACAATGGCATACAACCTTAGAGCTATGCTTACAAACACAATGTGCATTAAGCCATCTCTAAGTGGGTGCCCTTACATTCAGCATTATTCAACAATCAGCGTCACCCTTACATTCTACAATCTGCAAAGCTTCAAAATCTTCAACAAAATTATGCAAATAAACATCCACGCATAATAACCTTCCTCTATACATAGAATTTGTTTATAGCACCGTCTAACAACTATTTAACACAAGCAAATGCCCAGATATCAACTGGTGGATAACATATTGTAAACATAAGCTTTGGCTTTTCTCACTGTTTTTATTTTGCAACATGCTTTGGCTTTAAGACACAACCCTACTTTGCAACCTGCCACGGCAACCGACATCAGGTACACAGCCTTTGCATTTTTTAAGATTGAGGACTGCAAGTACCAAAAACCTTTAGCCACAGTTGCCTCCAGTTCTTACCCTATTTCCATTATAAGCACCCACACTTGTAAACACAGTAATAATATTCTTTATGTGACGAAAGGCCTTTTACTACTAATTTTCTTTAAAAAAAAAAAAAAGGCTATGAGGGGTTATGGAGAAATTTGAATAGCAGGATGGATGGGTTTGTCAGTTTTATGGCCAGTTTAGATCTATCGGCTAACTTATCCAAGTCATATGTACTGTTGGCAGGTTCTAAACCATGCAAAAAGTTTTGTTATAGAATAGGCACACACATAATGGAACAGGTTAAAACCTTTTCCTACCTGGGTGTTTTATTTGATGGGCTTTTAAATTTTAAATTTTTAACTGAAGGGCGAAGTGCAAAAGTAGTGGCATCAACAGGGGCCATAATGAATTATGGACGTAGGTTGGGTAGGTGGTCGCCCGAACAGGTCATGCACCTTTATGGCTCAATTTGCTGTCCCAAAGTAACGTATGGGGCTGAAGTTTGGGGCTTTGTAAACACCCAACAAATTCAAATTGAGGAAAACAAATTTTTGAGGAAGGTCTTACAAATCCCACAAAGCACGTCAGCTTATATTACCCATGCTGAACTGGGAAGGGTATATATGGAGGACCTGATTAAAGTTAGACCGCTTATGGCCTGGTTAAGAATTTGGACTAATAGTGAGGCTGGTCTGAGTAGGCAAATAATTAGAGATTGTATGGGCAGAGACAAGGGGATGTGTATTCGATGGTTGAGTTATGTAAAGAGTGCCCTGAAGAGGCTAGATCGCAAGAACCTCTTTACTGAACCTACAACAATTACCCCTGAGGATAAAACCAGTATCAAAAGAATCTTTCTGGCAAAAGAGATTACGCGTAGAGCGGCCTTAGAAGAAAGTAAGCCCACAGTCTGTATCTATAGCACACTAAAGTCAGTAGAAGGCATGGAACCATATCTCGCCTTATTATATAACGCACAAGACAGATTTTTAATTACTCGTTTTAGGCTCAACCTTTTACATCATCTTTTGGCTGATCCGCCTGGTTTTACTGTTACGGTTGAGCAGAAGGGTACCTGCGGCTGTGACAATAGGTCTCCGCAGGATACCCTTCATTTTGTATTCTTTTGCCCTTTTTACTCAGTACCCAGACGCCGCTTTTTAGTAAGGTTCTTAAAACAAATGAAGTTTAGACATGCCAAAGTTGCTCTTTTATATTTACAAAAGGCCGAGAATCCACTGACACTGGCTTGTATTATGAATTTTATTAGAGTTGTAATAAGATTGAGACACACTAGAGGGTTACTTTGAATGCACTGATGTTAAATTGTCTCCCTAAGGTCAATGTAAAATGAAATGTATTGAGATGATGTTTTAAGTGTTTATTGTACTTTTATGATATTTTTTAAATATCGAATAAAGGATTTTGAATAGCAGTATCATGGAGGATGTCATTAGTGATGTAGTTTGAGATGTCATCAATTTGGTCATTTAGCATGTCATGAATGATGCAATATGCGAGATCGTAAAGTGCATGATGCAGGTGAAACTTATAGTTGGTTTATTAAACTGTAATTGACCAATTTCTGTGTTTTTATGCTTTTTAAACATTAGTTCTTATCTCATTTCAACATTTAACTATGAAGTTACCGTAATCTTGTTTTTTCCAGTGATTTTTAATTTTTAAACTTAAGCCAACATCTGGTTATCTTACATCACTTTAGCCCTACATATGTTTCTTCTATTGCAAAGGCATTTTTGTTTCTCTAACGAACTTGGACAGAGTTTCATGATTCTGCACAAAGCTTTCCAAAAAAAAAGTGATGAACTGATTTGAGTTCTCCTAAATTTAAAGCAGTTGCATCTGACAGATTGCAGGGACACTGAACATAATTACACCAAAAATGTGTCAGGTGGGCTTGAAAGGGCTAAAAGGTTAAAGATATCCAGCAACATTAGTCCACGAACTATCACTGAATTCAGGTTCAAGGGCTGTTTTCCAGGCCCAAATCTAAAAAATAATGAACTTTCATTGGACGAGGGCGCTATTTCCCCATAGTCCACTTCAAGTCCAACAAATCTTTAGTCCCGATTTAGATTTGGCAGGACTACTGTCGTCACTTCGTGGAGGAGTTTCCAAGTACTTCGTCAAGCTGACAGAATCCCTATTAAGATTTATGCAGGCTGAATCTCCGTCCGCGTCGACAGAGTGTTAACCGTCGTGTAGGCAGCTCACCTCTGCCAACACGGCAAACACCTATGCTGGCTAATTGTACTGAAAACTAGAAAAGGGCAGTAAAGGCTATAAGCTGATCGCACTAGTATGTATCTACATAAATTTGAATCTCTGAACACTCAACTATTTATGATCCTACTGCCAAGCAATCAGCCCACACATTGAATTATTAGAAGAAATATATGTTACTTTCATGTCAGTAAATATGCTATGCTTAATAATTAAGAATATGACATCAAACAATAGCCTCGGACCAAATTGTTACCAAATATTCCTATTATCTGGATTTCAGCATCTAAAAGACATTGCCCCGAACAATAAGTATTCAGCCTAAACCCACCTTCAAGGGATGAACATTTCGAATACACGAAGTCACGTACTCTTGTTGCTAATTTCTCCATTTATTTGTATTCTTTGAATACAGAAAATTAATCAGCCCTGCCCACGTGTTTTGTCCATGTAGACTTCATAGAGCAAATAATCCATATATGTTCTCTCTGGTAGAAAAAACTGCACTGTACAGTCTTTTTACAGGTGTGATCCCAAAATGAGACAAATTCTTCTCCACATCTCAAGATCTAGATAAACAGATTACTTCTTAGCATGTCATTTCCTCAGATATAATACATTCCAATAATTATTCACCAGAAAGGATAAGATCTTCTCACTGGGATTAGTATCTCCATAACCTCTACTGAGTAACGACCTTCGTCTTCAGGGTCCGGCTCCTGAAGACGAAGGTCGTTACTCAGTAGAGGTTATGGAGATACTAATCCCAGTGGGAACTGACTGTGGTGTATAGTGCATAGTGTGACGATCGAGTGTGCCAGAAGGCTAAATAATACACCAAATGGCCAACAGCATAATACTATACTGGGCAGAGCCAACGCTATTTTAAAGAATAAGTCACAATATGTCTTACAGACAACAGCGCTATCAAGCCAGACCTAAAAAGGACCATCTTAGATGTTACCTATTTGCCTCTTATATTGCCTCTACCCATATCCATAATAGTCCTCTCCTTGCCCTATAGTCCAGCAGATCTTAAACTTTTGACTTCTGTAGAACTCCACTGAATCATTAGTGGAAGCCAGGGACCCCGCCTAATACATTTGCACGATTTGAAGCTCAAAACAATACATAAACAAGTATATATCAAACAAATACACAAATTATGAATTGTATTGCCTTAATTCAAAAACAAAAAATATGAAAAAATCTCAATTTTAATGAGAAGGTTGGAGTGTTTTCACAACTTAGTTTTACCTCTAATAGAAGTCTCATTTGCATTTAATATATGCTCTCTATTTGCTTCAATTGAGGCCACCAATCATCCATACTGGATTCTGTTTGCTGTGCTGCATTGCTCCCATGAATCAAGATGAGGATAACAACTCAATTTTTATCTTCAAATTTGTTAACATTTACAAAGTGTTTTTAAATTTTCTATTTTGCTTTTTCATGCATGTATAGTTTATTATTCTGCTAATATTACTTATTTTCTAAACAGTCACAGACTCCCTGAGTTAGCATCATTGACCCCCAGGGGTCCACTTGCTCTAGTCCATTTCGTTTACCTCCTGCCACCTTGCTGGACACAGAGGTCTAGGTACTGTGCTTTCGAAAAACTGGTCAAATTGGATAGAAAACATTAAAGCTACACATGAAGTCGAGCCAAGAAGGGTTGCCTCTCATAAAATATAAGGTAACAGGAAATGTGGATTAATTGATATTTACTTTCTCCCGTGGTCACAATAAATGCAAACAACAGTGGATTTACGGACAGGGTTTCCTTCAGCATATCGGTTTTTCCCTGGGGGTCAGCCTGGAATTTCATTTTTAACCAGAAGGGTGTTTTTTCCTTTTTGGTTGATGCTTACACTATTTCTGACCAAGGTTGTTAAATTGTGCAAAAACGTTTGAATATGGCTTTTGCTAAGTCAGCTATTTTCAAGTCCCAGGGTTTGCGCTGCAGGCTAAAATTTTATTCACACTTTGTGCTGCAGCTTTGGTAATTCACAGAACTGTTGTAATGCATCCCAAAATAGAGAATAAATATAGTGCTGGCTCTTAAAAAGGCCACCACCAACTTGGCATCTTTGGGGATGTGGCTCAACTAGCCAGATGACAGACACTTAATCCCGGAGCGCCTCATTGGCCCGCACTTATCCTGCAAGCAGCATACATCCACGGGGGCCAACCCAACCGGAGAGGCCTCTGTGGGTGAGCCAGCACCCTTGGGCAACAATTCAAGGGGTGCTTTCATTTTGAAGGGGAGCGGGTGGACGAGATCGGCCAGGAGGGCAGGAGCAAGGCGCAGCAGCCGTCAGGAGGACTAGGTCGCGGGCCATGCTGGACCGCCAGTTAACACCCGCCTCCACGCGGGAGTCTGGGGCCCGCAGCAAACATGAGAGTCCTGAGGGGCGTCACTAGAGTGTGGCCTGGAGCCCCCCCCTCCGAACCAAGGGGCTACAAGCGACTGGACGGGGCTCGGCCGCACCGCTGGCTGGCAAATATCTACGGCCCTGGCGAGGGCACCTCCTGGGCTCTGAACTTACGATCACAGCGCAGCCCGAGATAAGGCGACGCCTGCCCCTGGAGGCACCCGAGACCTGGGGAGTGGCAACATTTTCCTGAAACTTATGCAGGAGGGGCCCAGGGACAGGGAGACCCCATACCAGGGCCGGCTCCTCCATTGGAGCGAAGAAGTGTCGCCGCACTAACTAAAATGTCCTCAGAGATGACAAATATTATGGTAATACCATTTTATTTTTCATCAACCCGTCCTGAAGAGAGTATCAGGACGGGACAGGGCCGGCTGAGTGGCAGCAGCAGGGGCGAGTTTTGGGCTGCCTGTGCACTAGTTTAAAGTGTGCATGTCTCTTTGGCCGGCTGTCTAGTGAAGGCCAGCCAGACATGCGAACTTTAAACCTCTCAACCCAGCTGTCTTAGACAGCTGGGTTAAGAGCAAGCACAGGACTCCAAAGTGCTCGAGAGCATCGAGGGAGCCTGCTACCTCCAATCCTAGGGCTTATCTCATGCTAATTAACAGCATTCCAGTCCAGGGAAGGCATGGCTTGGCAGTTCGGGCTGGACTGTTCCCATGAGGCACAGGGTCAGATTGATTTGCATATGGCCATGTCTGAACTGGGGTGGCAGAGTGGGCTAAAGAACGGTGATGGGTCAAACCCAGATCTGTTGACTGGGTGTGAGTGTTTGATTGGTTCTGATGCTCCGTCCATCACCACCCCCTTTTGTACCGCTTTGTTCGCCATAAGTTGGCAGGGTATGCTCAGACGTGAGTCCCTTGCTCACTTTGCCACTGGATTCAAGCAAGCCTGGCTGAAGACGGCTGAAATGCCAGAAACCGGTCCTAGGAAGCTTGTTTCCAGTCCAGGGAAGGCATGGCTTGGCAGTTCGGGCTGGACTGTTCCCATGAGGCACAGGGTCAGACTGATTTGCATATGGCCATGTCTGAACTGGTGTGGCAGAGTGGGATAAAGAACGGTGATGGATAAAACCCAGATCTGTTGACTGGGTGTGAGTGTTTGATTGGTTCTGATGCTCCGTCCATCACCACCCCCTTTTGTACCGCTTTGTTCGCCATAAGTTGGCAGGGTATGCTCAGATGTGAGTCCCTTGCTCACTTTGCCACTGGATTCAAGCAAGCCTGGCTGAAGACGGCTGAAATGCCAGAAACCGGTCCTAGGAAGCTTGTTTCCAGTCCAGGGAAGGCATGGCTTGGCAGTTCGGGCTGGACTGTTCCCATGAGGCACAGGGTCAGACTGATTTGCATATGGCCATATCTGAACTGGGGTGGCAGAGTGGGCTAAAGAACGGTGATGGATCAAACCCAGATCTGTTGACTGGGTGTGAGTGTTTGATTGGTTCTGATGCTTCGTCCATCACCACTCCCTTTTTTTCACCACCCCCTTTTGTACCAATTAACAGCATGAGAGCAGCGCCAGGATTGGTTAAGGGAGTTGGCTGGGGACCGCACTGGAGTCTCGACAAGAGAAGAGGACTAGAGCGAGGAGGACGTGTTCTTCTGCTGCATTCAAGGTCAGTGGAATTTTATATTATTTTGTAAGTCAAGCGCGTGCATCCGAACCACCAATTTGCCCGCCTCACCACTCTCGGAGTTGCCAGCCACCACTGCCCCATCAATGGTGAGACGTTGAGGGAGTTGACATGCCCTCCTCCCTCGAGTGAGATTGTTTCACTATGGTGTCATGATATATATTAGAGACAGAACAGAAAGAGGGCTGTAAAATAGGTTTAATCTCTGGGCTTACCCCACATTGCATTTCTGGGAGTGGAATAGTGGAGCAATGTGCCCCTTGCACTTTCAAATGTTAAAGACTGGGCAGCCAGCCGTTGCTGGACCGCCCTGGGGTTGGGGTGTTGGGACACTTCTTTTACGGTTTTCTGTCAAGGCGAACAAGGTGTCGAGGTGAGGGCTGGGGGCAGAGTAGGGGGGCGTTGTTAGCTATTTCTGACCATAACTCTGGGTAAGCACTAATCTGGGTGAGGGAGGTAGTCCCCTTTGAGGTCACGATGGGCAAAACAGATGGGGAGGGATGATATGTTCTGGTGGAGGGTCGATTATATGACAAGCAAGTAATGCTGGGTGGCGTGTTTGCACCCAACCAGAGCCACATACACTCTCTGAGGTCACTCTCTTCACAGCTGGGCCACCTGGCTGAAGGTTGCCTGCTTCTTGGAAGTAACTTCAATAGTGTACACCACCCTGCACCGCTCCACGTACGAT
Source organism: Triturus cristatus (assembly GCF_964204655.1). Taxonomy (NCBI): domain Eukaryota; kingdom Metazoa; phylum Chordata; class Amphibia; order Caudata; family Salamandridae; genus Triturus; species Triturus cristatus. The sequence continues at coordinate 1,724,016,194 of NC_140589.1, forward strand.
GCCTGGGGCACCTGCACATAAAGCTGCGAAGGGCCAGAGAGACTGCCATGTCACACTGGGAGCTAGAGGAGGTTTGGTGTATAAAACATGGTTCAGACAGGGATTACTCATATTACTCTAGTATGTACAAGGTCCACACACAGCTGGACCGCAATGTCTTCTCTAGGGGGCTGTGTCGGTATGAAACTCAAACAGAATATCTCAGATGCACTCTTTCAGACCATAGCCCGCTACTGCTGACTTCCAAACATGTAGACGAACACCCAGCAATCTGTGTGGTGACTTCATCTGGCAGCCCTCACAGACATCACCTATCGAGATACACTGCGAGATGTGATAGTTATTTACTTCACAGCCTACCAACAGACAGTCTCGAGCTGCCTGCTTGAATGGGAGACCTTTAAGGTGGTGGTCTGAGGGCATTGACTGAACCAGACTGTAGGAGTCCACCGGGAACCTGACCAAGAACTAACGCAAGTAGATGGCATACTACACAAACTAGATAATAAATTGGGGCCCGATCCAGAGGCTCTACCCAGGCTGTTAGAAACAAGGGAGAAATATATTGTTGTCCTGGACACACTATACCCACTAATATGCCCCAACCAGCTAAGGTCTCTTCATTCCCTCCTGGACCACTTGGCGCTCCGACACCTACCCATTGGGGAGGCCGAAGACTTGGGAGGCCCAATTACAGTTCAGGAAATAAGGAGCGTCATCAAAGACATGTCATGTTATGTTATTAATTTTGTAAAGGGCATTGCTGCCCCAGCGAAGGGGCGTCCCAGCGTTGATCCCAATGCAAACAGAACAGCAGGGGAGCTGCTGGAAGAGGGGAGCAAGTTATTTTGGGAAGAAATATGTTTTTATAGCCTTTCGGAAGGAAACATGATTTTAGATGTTTCTGATGTTAGCAGGGAGAGCATTCCAGAGTTTACCAGTAGATCTCTGGAAACAGGCCTGCCGGCGGAATTGTATGCGGTCTATGCCAGAGTGTTGTCTATGAGACTGGCATCAATGTATGCTGAGGCACTTGACTCGAGGTTCCTTCTATCCTCTACTAGGGCAGGGCGCTGATTGTTCCGCTACCCAAGTCCAAGACCCCAGAGTCACGGCCATAGCTTTCTGGCCCATCTCCATGCTAAACATGGATACTCAGTAAGGTATTGGCGACTAGGCTGTTGCCGCATATGCGTACACTGATCTATAAAAACCAAAATAGGTTTATCCCAGCATGCAACATTTCCCTCAATATTCGTCAGCTATATAACATTCTTTAAAACCCCAACTTAACCCCATCCCTGCGGGGGTAATTCCCCCACGGTGCGGGAGGGGGGGGGGGGATCCGCGGCGCCGCTCTGCTCGTGACGAGCTCAGCTCGTCATGACTCATAGTGGAGCTGTGCTCATGACGAGCTCAGCTCGTCACGACCCCACCCACAGATTCATTCTCCCGCACAGGCGAAGAATTTATTGCGCGTGGGCAGGCCACAGCCGTTATGACAAGCTCAGCTCGTCATGAGCACAGCTCCAATGTGACTCATGACGAGCTGAGCTCGTCATGCGCATGGAAGGAGTTAAGGACCAAACTGTAGGCTCTGAGCATGTCAGTAGACCTGGAAAAAGCCTTTGATACCATAAGGTGGAACTTTCTTGAGGATGTTATGCCCTGCAGGAGTCTCAGAATGCACTGGGTAAAATGAGTATGACTATTGTATACAAGCCCCACTGCCTTAGACAAAACAGGTTGCACGATCTCGGACCCATACGACATACACCGGGGCACTAGACAGGGGTACTTTCTGTCTTCCCTCATGTTTGCTACTGCACTTAAGCCATTGGCGGAGTTGATTAGGATGGCAGGAAAGGGCAGAGGCATTGCTGTGGAGGGGTGTGAACATAACATAGGCCTCTACGCGTATGATCTGCTGATCTATATGGCGAACGGGGAAGTGGACATTGCCTACATATTACAGCTACTAAAAGAGTTCGGGACTTAGTTAGGTCTTTAATGGAATATGGCAAAGACCTGTGTGTTTCTGGTAGCCTGTGACACCCCCAGACAATGGGTTTTCCACTTGCCATACTTTGGGCATCATATACCTTGAAGTACTTAGGCATCCAAATCTTTAATGAGATGAAGGACTTGCGAGAGGGCACTTTGGAAGAGGCGTTGCGATCCCTCAGGTCTTGGGATCCCTTCTGGAGATCGCTTGGACTGCCTCTCATGGCGTCTGTTGGATCTCTAAAACGGTGATGCTTCCGCGGCTACTATACTACTTCACTAATCTACCAGTGGGTATAATGACTCCCAGGTTTAGACAATTGGACGCCATCTATCGGGAATTAATTTGGGATGGACGTCGCCAAAGGTGTCGCCAGAGACTCTCCACCAGCCACCACTTGAAGGAGGTTGGTAGTCCCTAACTTTGAGCGATATTTTGCAGAGGCCCAACTCCAGTGGATCACCCGGTGGCTGAACGGGGCTAATCAACTGGCCTGGAACCGAATCAGGGGGCCTTACAGGCCAAACTGCTTAAACCGGCACTGAAGATTCAGCAGCCAGGGTTTCTGCTAAGCACCGTGCTGCGAAGCTGGCATAGATGTGCCAAACGTATGAGCAGAAATGTACTTTATGCACCTGCGCTGCTGTTGGTGGGCCTGATGCATGAGAACCCTCTCTCCTTCACTGCCACGCAACTCGCCATATGGATGGAGGCTGGGATCGCGACAATCGTAATTGTTACCATATGGGCACACTAATCCCACTTGAGGAGCTGGCCGCAAAGAATGACCTGCCACCAGGCCAATTGCTTACCTATGAAGCGATGTGGCAGACTTTCCGTGAACTATGAGACATGGGTGTTGAGGAACCACAAACCCATACTGCATTGCAATTATTACTGACAATGGGGTCGGGCCGCAACTAATCATATGGTCCTATAAAGCATTAAATGTGATGGTTAGGAAATCCCTGGATATGCTTAAGGCAAAATGGGAAACGGTGCTGGGGAGTGACATCACTGACCCGAAACGGGGTAAAATCCTGACATACCCGCAGAGGGTGTCCCACAATACATGGCTAAAGTATATACAGTTTAACAACACACATGACGTGACTGACCCCAGAGAAAACCATCGGCATTTATGGGGGAGTACCCGGAATGTGCCCAGGTTGTGCATTTCTAGATGCAGACTTGTGCAACATGATGTGGGGAGTGCCGGCAGCTACAGACGTACTGGGGGACTATGCTGGCAAAACTAAATGCAACCTTCAATTGTAAGCTCATGTGTGGTATAGAGGTGTGTTTGTTGGGCATCTTTTCCAGGCCCAAATCTAAGAAGGTCGGGTATAGGTTCCTGGATTTGGCTTCGATACTGGTGACGAGATGCATCGCAATGGCCAGGAAGTCCAGTGAGGGGCCTGGTGTGGAATTCTGGGTCAGAGATGTAACCACGTGGGCCCGAGCGGAAGGAAGAGCTCTACCAAGAGAGAAGGCCTGTGGGGTGCATAGGAAACCGATAGCTGGCCTCTGGAAGGAGGTGTTGGAAGAATGGGAAAGCCTTTCGGGTGCAATGAGTGCTCTTAGCAGTCCCTCGAGAGGGTAGCCAGCTTGAAAATCCTGGACTTAGTTAAGAGACAGGTGTGGCACACCAGGATGTCATGGGTGGTTGCGCCTGCTCGACCCACTCCTGTTGGGCTTGCTGCCCGTGGTGGTGCCTTGGTCCCCTCCCCCACTTGATCTAATCTGGAGGTTCCCGATTGCTGGGCAGACGCCACCCCCGCTGTTTCACCCATCCCATCGGTCATCCTATGAGATGAGTCGCAGTAGTGATGCATACCACCCTCAAGACAGTAGTTTGCAAGTTCCGAGTTGATTTGTGTTAAAAATAAGGTCTATTCTACTTAATACTACTAGTCTACTGTCAGAGAGAGCTTGCCAATGTAATCTGGAGGGATCATGCACCTAAGTCTGCAGATATACACTGCCATGCATGAGCCAGTTGCGCAAATCCCCCATTTTATATGATATATACTCACCGAGGCTCCTAGGCAACAGATTAACTGAAGTGGCTGAGGGCCTGAGGTGTGCATGACCTTCTGCCCTGCTTTTATTTCTTTGACAAATACTATACAATTGTTTCTTGTCTTTTCACAAAGCTTTTTGTATACCAGACACATCGACGACCAATCAGCCCGAGGGCACCTTGTAGCACACATGTTGCATAGAATGGACACATTTGGAGGTGGGGAGAAACGTTAGGCATGAATAATGTATTGCACTGTATTCCAGATCTATACACAACAGGAAAAGCATGCATATGTAAAAGCAAGTTTAAAAGAAACAACAAATTGGCATTGTATGCTTTGGCCTGACTGTGTCCCACTTGAGGAGCAATAGAAAATCAAGCCTTTTTTGTACAGGGTAACAATCATTTCCCTGGCATCAGAGATCATTGTTTCGTACTGGGATGAGTTGTGCATCTGTACACCCACAACTCAAAGGATTTTAGCAGGATGTACACAGTTTCTGTATTTTATTACCTTACAGCCAAAGGAGTAGCAGGTTCGACTTTCGGCTTCTGTTTTTGGGCAGGTTCTTCTTCATGTTTGCTTTTCCAACCAAGCCATCCACTAAAACACATATATAAGAAAATTAACTAATGTGATATTTTATAAGCAATATCACAAGAATAAGACCTTTGCTACTACCATGCAACACAACAACAGTAGGATTTCCATGGGACTTTTTATCTTTCTAAATTCCAGCTCAGGTTACTTGTGCATTCCGGGTGACATTAAAATAACAGCTGCATAATAATGTCTTTCCAACTGAAGCTCTGCATACTTCATACATAGAACCAGCAGTTATAAACACATATTTCATTATTTTTTGGGTGGGGTGAGTTCTGCATAACCCCGGAACACAGGCTAAACAAGGAGGGGTGGACGTACAGAATTATCAATCAACTACTGCTCTCACAGAACACTCCATATAGGGAAACCCATTATTTAACAAGTTTAACAAGGATGGAGCATTATTTGGGCAACACATTACCTGGCTGCATTGAAGAGGGCAGAAGTAAGCTTGCTGGCGACAGCTAGAGCCACGTGAGACAATAGCGGTTGTGTGCTGCCCTGAAAAACAATGCAAAACTCTATTCATCAAGTCTGGTAATATGAAACATTCTGAAGCCTATCCTTGCCACTCAAATACATTTCAGCAGATAGGGCTGTTGTAAATCCTCTTGGATTGAATTATTGGATTGTATGACTAAGTGAGTTCCAGTTATGAGGACATACCTGCCGAAAAGAAAGAGAATATTAGGATAATACATTATCGACTCAGTGAAAAGCAGAACTTGAAGACAACAAGGAAGCCAGATTTCCATCCCACGTTGAATACACAAGACTTGGATTTCTGGGAAAAGAAGCTGACAGCTATATTGTGAGAGGTGTGGTGGTATGCGTTTACCTGCAGTGTTTATTAATTTGTGTGAAGTGCCAGGTAGCCCCTTAAAGCCCCCTTTGAAGCACTTGAAATGTCTTACTTGTTGGAAACCCAAATTTACAAAACATCACTGAGGGCCTTATTACAAGTTTCCAGATAATTCCTTGGGAAGATACTGGGCTCCAATTAACAAATCTGGTCCGTACCTGCCCGTGGGTTAACAGGTATTACAAGCTTCTCTCCCAGAAATGGGGAACAAGTGGAATACTGGGTCTAATTTCACATCTTTATATATATTTAAATGACGGGCCCAAATCTGCAAACACTTGCCACCTGCTTGAAGCACGTGGGTAAATGTTGCAGGGGCTTTTTTCCTTTTCCCAGCAGATGTACGCCTTAGGGCTAGGAGAGGGACAGCTTCTTTTATTTCAGGTGCAGGGAGCTTTTTCTGCTCTCCATGCCACGCAATGACAGGGGACTGGGGCTGGGCGCAGCCACTGCCGGCAGCTCCTCACAAGTATATGGGTGTTGTGTCTTAAGACCTGGAACTATCGGGACTGGAGTTTGGGGGGGGGGCACAATAATTCTGGGCCTGTCGACACAGAAAAACATGTAGTCACCCACTGCAGTATTACCACTGGGGATACTGCTCCAAGTAACGCGTAATGGAGGTCTACCTATATGTTATGATTTTGGTCTCGTATATATAAAATGTGTTGCATGTCAAGCTAGAGCTGATGTGAGATCGGGATCTGACATAGTGTCGGCACCGGTTCATCAACCAGTGCCGGTGGCATTGGTCCTGGAATTGAGGCAGCATGTACCAGCGTAGATCTTGAGGCCAGAGTAGAAATCTTTATCAAAGTAAGAATAGGCCCTATAATGTTTCCCAAGAGGACAGATGGTGCTGGGGAAGGACCCACTGGTGGTAACCTGACTGGAGGTGCTTGCAGTTCTATGTAGCCTAAAGGTCCTCCAGAGGGAGCCGGAAGCACACTCTGATTTGCAGAATCAACGCTTTGAAGGCCTCGGTCTGCTGTGGGGTTGGTGACAGCCCAGGAAACTGGGACCCGTCAAGTCAAACAGAGGGATAGGTTCTGTGGCTAGCGAACTTGAGAGCATAGCTTAATACTTTATATCCTTGTGGCTTCTCTTTGGAGTAAAGAATTGTGGAATGGGATTGAATCCCATTTCAATTTGTTATGCTTGGACTCTGACTTACCCCAAAACTTTGAGTGGGAAGTGGAACGCTTACGAGAAAGGCCCGTGACTTGGGTTGTAAACTGCACGAATGAGAATTCTTGTATTCACCACTTCACCTGCTGGTCTACAATCAACTTCGGGTGCATTAGAGCGCATTTAACAAACAACTTCGGCCTGCATCAGGAGGCCAGACATCAAAGTCACAACTTGTGCAGGTCCAACACCGACATCTGCTTCCTGCAGTAAAGGCACGGCTTGAATCCGGTCATTTTTGGTGGGAACATTTTTCCCTAGCACACTGTTCAATAGTCAATGTTGGAGTCACCAGAAGATCAACAATGCGGAAGTGGAGCTCCAGTTCTGAGGTGGAAAGTAAGGAACTGACGTCAGGGCGCGGGGCTGGTGCTTATGCAGCTTTGCTCTGCAATTTCGTGGGCAATATAGAATCAGCGAAGAGCACCACAACAACACCTATCAGCATGCGGGGGCACTGATACAAAATTGATTGGATCCACTCTGGTACATTGGGTATAGTCTAAAGTGATCAATCAGAGGATGTATCCATCACAAATGGCATAAATGTGCTCAAGTGAAAACAAAATCACTTGGCAAATGTAGGAATTGACTGTCCATTTTCAGGGATGTAAAGTTATTTCATTCAGCTGGTCTCCATCCAACAAATCATTTTAATATGTAGAGAGACAGACAGCCCAATAGTGTCCTCCCAAGCAGGATGGTTTCTAGGAATGACTTCTCCTACATTAACTTTATTGCACTTTAAAGGAAACTACTCTATCAGCTGGTGGATAACAATGAGGGGGTTATATTCATATCTTCCAAGCTTTGCAAGTTCTCATTGTCAGTGTCTGGGCTGGTGCCTGACACTCAGGCACCAACAATTATTACACACACACAATCAACACATATTTAACAATCAGAAAGTTAGTTCACATAGTATCAACACAAATGTAACAATCTACACAAAACAAGTTCTGTTGAAGGTAAAGAAATAAGATGATGTAAGACATACCTCAAGGGCATAAAAGAAACCAGTGAATGGATTGGAGCCCACGGTGATATACTGCGACATGGCGGGAGGACTGCTCTTTATTGCTGCATTGTAGCCACCAAGAATGGAGGCCGTCTTCATTTGATCAAAGGGAGACAGGGTCATTATTCCTAATTCAACCAGAAAAGATTAAAGAGCTTAATGAAATAAAAGCAGAGAACAAAGTTGCAACTATATCATTACAAGTTGGCCTGGACCCTTTGGGAACTGGTAAAAATTGTACTTTTTTCTACACTCTTAAGTAATGGCATGCAAGAAGGCAAGAACGCATACACTCAAGCAAGCACGCATACACACCCACAAGCACACACAATGCTATTGAATAAGAATTAAAAAATTTTTTAAAAGATTAAGACGTAGCTCAGCTTATTATCCAACAAATATCTACAAATATGTATAAAAGAAAAACTATGAACTAGTACCTCTTTCCACAAGTCCCTTTTTATATCATCTAATCTTACAGTGAAATGGCACAACATTTGATTGGTATACCAGTGTCCTATAGGCTGGATAGATAATAGGTTAAACAAGCTCAAAGAAAAGATAAGAGAGAAGCAAAATAATAGGCAAACGTTGCTAAAGAAGTTCAATCACATTCATGTATACAATTTACAACATTCTCCATGGATGATTCTAAATTCTTCCAAAGTCAGAGCTAACAAGGTAATGGCACCATTGGCATCCATATATCTGATGTCTAGCTAAGCCCCAGGTGCTCATAAAGGGCCCATTTCTGCTAACATTGAACTCTTTTGAATGACTGGATTAATGGAAATGGTGTATAGTAGATCTCCATGACCAGTCACCTCATGGAACTTGGCACAGAGAAGGGGGCGCAAACAAACAAAGACTTGATTTTATACAGCGTCAGAAGTAAAGCTGTTTGTCTTCCAATATGTCAGGCACACTGTGTACCGAGCATCTGATGACAAGCTCCATAACCAGACACAGTGTCCATTAGCATAAATGAGCACAGGCAAAACCTTGCAATGCTGATTTCTAACCTACCATACAAATGCCTGGTGCTGAAGGAGTCCGTGGCAGCCCCCTTCCCCTACACAAAATTAACCTTTTCTTGAAAAAACTGGATTTCACGGACCAACATGCAGCACTGGACACTTGTGCCAATGCTTAATGAGTGATAGAAGGGCATGTTTAAAAAGTAAGCATAGTCTCATTTTGCACATTATACCTAGATAGTCTGAAATATTAGCACTGGGTTTGCATCAATAATCTCATCAGAAACTACTGCCAAGAAAAAATGATTGGCTGGTATTATCAGGATACTGCAGAATCTATATTTAGAGGCCTGCAAGTTTTTACTCTTTTCCATTTCTGCCTAGAGGCCTTAGGCCATGCGTGATACCTTCTGTCAGTCTTTTTGCGCCCAGTAGAACACTGCAATCTCACATTTAACATTCTAAGAATTGACTGAAACATCCCACATACAAAGTGCTATAGGCTAAAATGTGAGAGATAACGGAGTGTGTTAGCATTTCATGAAGCAACATAGCAGTTATGAGCTTTAATTTTTTTAAATCTCTTTATTGCCATTTTCAAGGTACAAACAGATACATAATAGGCAGCCATAGATCATAGAATCTAGGGATGAATTTGATCGAGCAGCCATGCAAGAAATCAAGGTCCCCAGAGGACTATAATGAATGGGGTTTCATGTGCAAGCTAATATATCTGAACTTGTATAAAAAGCTAATACCATAAGATATCAACAAAAACATCAACAATAACAATTGTAACACTGGCTAGCAGGTGGAAGAGACCTCCCTAGTGACATAAAGAGAGTAGAGAGGACACTACAGGAAGAAATGTGCACATTAACAGCGTTCATTAGGTGATTGGAAGCAGGAGAGAGAGTCTATTGTGTAATGTGTATGGGAAGCATCACCTCGGTGTCTGCAACAGCCTGTCACGACTCAAGGGATGGGGAGGGGGAGGGGGAGGGGGGGAGAGGGGGGGGAACAATCCAGGGAATGGTGCCTGAAGGATTTATTTTTATAGCGCGTTCATGACCCTAGAGGGCATCAGAGCACTTTACAGAGAACTGCGACACACATAAGAGGAGACAAGAGAGGCAAAACAGCGGCAATAGACAACAAGCATTTGCAAATGCTTGTTTAACTAGGTTATTGTAACACCCGCTTTTTACAGGGCCAAAAAACCGCGGAACCGTATAACATGGCTGTGTTATCACTCTATTGTTATATATGTATAATTTTAGGCGATAGATGCTTTATTTAGGTAAATGTTAGTATAATCTAAACAGTGCATGTATCCACTTATAAAAGCTAATCACGTGTAGCAAAGACCATGTGTCACTGTGCAGCACTTTACAAAAATAAAAAATACAATATTCCATCTGCAAGTGAAAAGCCGACACATTTTCCTTTAGATGTACTTTTCGATAACAGGCAAACGGTGTTTTCTTTTTGAAGTCTTTTACCACAGACTAAGAAAAGCATCTTACGTTCCCTAATATAAATAGTGTCTGGTAATTCCCTCATAAACAGGGCTGTAAAATATTTCAGAAAGGAAAGAAAAAAAAAAACGTATTGTTTGTTCTTCGAGAACTCAAACCAGAGACCTGCCTTATCAGAGCGGAGAGAGTTATATGGTACTAGCCCTAAGCCAGAGATAACAGACAAGTGGGGGAGGGTGGGGGGGGAGCGGGGCTTCGGTTTAAGCAAAGAGACACGGAGGTGCAGAGACGGCTGCACGGGAAGGCCTGCCCCTGGAGCGTGCTGGTGCCGGTGAGGCCTTCAAGCCTCAGTATGGGCCCCTGGGGCCCACACCTGAGCACAACATTCATGCCTTCTGCACGAGTTGGGCCCCGAAGAAGGTTTGGTTGCGCTATAAGGGGCTTCTGCGGAAATATTGTACTGTAACTGGATTTATATAGCGCTTATTGCCTCTGACAAGGCGCTGAAGCGCTTTGAGGCGTGTAACTCCGATTACTACTGCAATATAGAATTTATAAAGCGTTTCGTGCCACTAATGCAACTACGAAGAGCGCCACTGGCCTGGTAGGCATGAAGAGCCACCCGCCCCGTGTAATGCCAGCTGCTGCAACAGGGGGAGGGACGGACTCTGAGGAGAGAGAGCAGAGGAGGAAAGAGCAACAGAGAACCAGTCTGCCAAGTAGGTGCGAACGTTAAAGTGAAAGTAATCATTTCGCGGGCGCTTTGATGTTCGCAGTGGCCGCGCGGCTCACTGAGAACATCAAAGCGCCCGTGAAATGTACACGCAGGCTGCCAACTGGTGCGCGCGCCCGGCGCACATGCACTGTAGTTGGGGGCCTGAAAAGCACTCGTTTGCACTTTCAAATCCCCGTTTTCTATAGCTCTCGCCAGAGCAGCGCTAAAGCGCTGGCTCAGGCGAGACCTAAAAACACACAAGGAACTCGTAATCCTCTCCATCAAGGAGCAATTTGCGCAGTCTCTATTTAATAACAGCGTTCGTGCTGCAGGAGCTAAAATTAATAAAGCCGCTTTTATCAAAAACTCATAAAAATCGCAGGCATCCGCTCCGAGCCAGCCACCATTTCGGTGATTAGCCGATCTCGTGCCTCCAGATAATGGATTGGCCCGTTAATATTGGCATAAATGGCCTCTGTGGAGATTTTTATAGCAAGATCACAGGCCTCTTTGTCGAGGTCTGGCTTACTTTATAGACTAAAATGGCAGATGCCTCTTGGAGGCAATAGGTTTAGCTAGAGAGGGGGAGACGCGAGTTAAACACAGGAAACAAGGCTTGAGTGTCTGCCAATAAAAACAAGAGAAGTCCGGCGGAGCGTGGCACGCGCACACGTGCTTGGGGGTGGGGAAGCGGACCCTTTGAAGCTCGCTCTGGGTGGCAGACAGATGCCACCCAGAGCGAGCTGCCAAGGACAAGCACTGGATTAGCCTGGAATTCGTTATTAATACCAGGCTCGTGAGATTTCCAGGTAATCCAATTTCAAAACTTAACTCTAGTAAGACCGAGAAGTCCATATAAACGGTCAAACATGCGCAAAACGTTTAAAATCGCATCATAAAAAGAAACTAAAATACAAACAATTTACTATCATCTACCACCAGCGTTAACATATTAGCGAATCAAGGATCGCTCGCCAAGGTAAATAATGAAGGTCCAATTTGTAAAGACGGGCGGCAGTTTGGCTCTCAAAGCAGAAAAACATTTCTGACGAATCAGTCCTCAGAAAACTCACAAATATGCGCGCATTTCCCCTCACTCGAGCAAATTCATGCAGCTCACGCCTAAAATGTCCATCAAACAAAGACCCACAATGAAGGGAGACATTTCTCTGGGCAGCCCAATAATAAACTTTATGTCCGTGATTTCAGACTAAAAACAACACCCGCCCCACCCTAAAAAAAACAACTATCGGCAAACTAATTGGTATAGCTTAATCTTAACATCCAAGCGAGACCGAGTGACGTGGCTCTAGTAACCACTATGTGGCAATGAAAGGTAGCAAACGTGGCTCTCTGAGATGCAGTGCAGCACAAGGAATGACGGATCTACCAATGGCGTAATAAACAACAAGACAAGCCCGGCGGAGCGTGGCGCGTGCGCGCTTGGGGGCGGGGGAGTGGACCCTTTGAAGTGCTCCCAAAAGGCGGATTGCATGGCGGCACGATGCGCGTGATTGTGCGCGTGCTAGCCATGCAATCCGCTTTTTGGGAGCACTTTTCAAACCCGCTTTCTATAGTCTCGCTTTGCGATCGCTTACGCGATAGCTTACGCGATAGCAAGGCGAGACCTAAAAATAGAACAGGTACGAACGTCATAATAATGGAGGGTATCAGAACTGCAACATTGCAAGATATCATAAGTAAGCAGAGGACCATGTCACAGAAAGCAGCAGAAGATGTAAGTAGAATACAGCAAGAAGAGTTGTTGTGACAATAGATGAGGTGGAGCAGACCGTAGGGCTAGGAGGACCCGCCAGATCTAGGCTGAAATGACGAAATGGCGAGGCTAAACATCTAAAGGATTGGAATGGGAAGGCATCAGGTGGGAGGGGGTGCAATCAGTCAAAAAGCTTCTGTACATATGCGTCCCAAAGAGTGATGCCCGCGCACCAAGGCACAAGATAGAAGCTGTCGACATACTCATAACGCTCAATAAAGAAAATCCTGACACCAAGCACAATCTTATTTTTGTATTCATTATTTACGCTGGACTTTGAACAGTCATACAGATCACGGGTTTCTCCATGTCAGAGAGTAGTAGCTCATCCAATCCTGTTTTTTTTTGCTTTGCTTGATAGTGCTTGTAGTCTTTCATTAAACAAAACTACAAGTATCAAAATGCAAAGTAAAGGTCAGGATTGGTTGAGAGGATCTGCATTGCACACAGGATGAACTGGAAACTTTGGTTTCAAATGAAAGACATGCACAGAAAAATCTGACATTTTGAACATCCATATAAAGATGCGTTTGTCTAAAGGCCCATTTGGCAGGTATAGAGGTCGGGCTGGGGGTTGAGGTGCATAAAGTGGGCAGGAAGTGGGCAGCTATCACTGTTATATTTGTCACGCCCTGTATACAGGCTGCTTATGGAAATTGGGAAGTAATATAAATGTCATAGCCACCACATCAACCTGTGAGAGCAAACTGTATATCGCCTCACCTCTTCATAACTGCCAAGTGACTCACTTGGCTGTTTAGCCATGGGAATATTACATTTTGAGATGTTAATACTCCATGCACCGCTTATACCCTTTTATATAAATAACATTATGAAATCTTATAAAATCGCAAATCACATGATTTGTGAGAACGCAGTGCATGTTAAAGTGGAGAGTTATAATTAATGTAGTGTGGCTACCAAGTTGAATACACTTTGTATGGAGGTGCGCGAGGTATAGTAACATGAAAGCGGTGCTTAAATTATGAATTAAAGGTATAAGTATTAAAGATACCTTGACCCTCTAAACTTATCGAGGTCTACGCAGAGGCTCTACAGAAGCAGGTTCTTCCTCCTACCCTGCGCGAGGCGGTCATAATCCTGCTCCCCAAACCGGGCAAGGACCCTACGCAACTTGGTTCCTATAGACCACTGTCCCTACTAAATTTAGATTATAAAATATTAGCAAAAGTCATCGCCAACAGATTGTCCCAATTAATGGAATTCATAATGACTAGATTGGTCCTGAATAGAATCCAGACATGGATAGATGAGAATAATATATTATCCCCAGATTGCGGACGAAACAATATCCCACATTTTGTTTGTTTGTCCCGCATACAGCTTGCCACGAAGCAAATGACTCACACCAATCTGTATAAATATGGGTACTAGGTCAAGTGCCACTACACTGCGAATATTAAAGACCAGCACTCAGGAGGTAATTGTGATTGCCCTTGCAAAGTTTTTAGGATGGGTGTGGAGAATTCGACAAGATTGAAAGCAAGTAGACTGCGACAGTGACTACATTAAGCACAGTCTTCTACTTTGCATCTTTCGCATGGTAATGTACTGTATTTTTTAGTTAGCACAGGGTCACATGGGTTTAGAACTTTAGATGAATTGTTATTAATCTTCATGAATCTTTTAAATTTTTTAAAGCAAAAAAGTTTTTATAGTTTATTTTAGATAAACAAACTAGTATGTTTTTTAACATGTTTTACACTCATGTCATGTATATCTTGTTAATTATTTGAGCTTATGATTGATATATTGTGGTGATTTAACTTGTTTATTGTCTTTTATGATCAGAATGGTCAAAATAAAGACTTAATAAATTGTATTGGAATTCATAATTTCCCCAGCCCAATCCGGTTTTGTGCCCCATCGCTCCACTTTCCTAAATCTCCGCACGTTGTTCTCGGTCATTCATAGGATTGACCCCAACACCGAAAAAGCTTTCGATTCCCTAGAGTGGCCCTTCTCTCGCATGCCCATGGGCTTCATTGCCACGACAACCCAATTATATAATAAACCTACTGCCCGACTGCGTCTGAATGGCACACTTTACAGTCTTTTTTGGCTAACACGCGGAACCAGGCAGGGCTGCCCACTGTCCCCGTTATTATTTATTTTGGCCATGGACCCCCTCATTCGTCACTTCCAAGAAAGTCATATGCACAGGGGGTTACAATTTCATACCAGTCCCCTATTGGTATCGCTGTATGTGGATGACACAATACTATATGTTAGACACCCCCAAGACAATTTAAGAGAGTTGATTAGAGAAATTATTAGATTTGGCCGTTTCTCAGGACTGGGAATAAACTGGCACAAATCAGTCAAATTTTCATTGACAAGCAGCACAAAGCCATGGGACATTGAGTTCCCTTTAGAATGGTGCACAGAATCGGTTAAGTATTTAGGTATCCAAATTCATCTCGACTCAGCTCAAATATTAAGTCTCAGTTATGGGCGGGCAGTGGACACACTTACCACTCAGATAGAGAAATGGCTAAACTGACCCCTGTCTTTAGCTGGTAGAGTAGCAATAATAAAGATGGTAGTCCTCCCTAAATCTTTATATTTCTTCAACAACATACCGATTACCCTCACAAATCATTTTTTTTAATACACTTCGGTCCCTCCTGAGCCGGTTGGTGTGGGGCGGTAGTCGGGCACGAGTCCGATGGGCTGTCCTTACGTTACCATATGAGAGAGGGGATTAAAATGTACCGGATTTTCTGCTCTACTATTTGGTGGCACAGAGTAGCTATGCATACACCTGGTACCATCCTGATGCCCGGATCCCCTATTTAAGACCAGAGGCAGACCTGGTGCTTCCCGATCGCCTCTCAATGATCTTACCTACGGGCTTCCCCAGGGACCATTCGACATTCAGACCGTCTCCTCTACGAGCTGAGCATGGCATATATTACGCCGGGTCACAGGAGCGGATGGGCTCTTCCTGTCGTCAACAACCAACTAATTCCCATTACGGGTGAGCGACTGGTGCAGCGCACTCTGACGAAATTCGAACTAGCACGTCTGGGGTTCTGTTTCCAGAAGGCCACATTTTTCCACCCACAGAAGATACACGCTTCATCTCTGGTAGCATCATGGACAAATTCGTCCTGGGCCGCATCCACTCCGCCTTATGCTCCACTTTCCCGACATTCCCACTAGAGCCGGTCTCGTTTCCCCCCCTAACATTGGTCATAGAAAATACGGACAGCGCGCACTTGATCTCTAACCTTTACAAGGCATATGCTTCACTGAAACCTGTTCACAACAGCAAAATTCACAGCGCATGGGAAGAAGATTTAGGAATCACAATTACAGATGAGCAATGGGTCAAATGCTGTTAAGTCACACAGGATGTCTCCCTGAACCGCAGGCACAAACTTTTACATTTTAAATTCATACGCCGCATTTATTTTACTCCAGCACTGGCACACAAAACAGACCCATCCAAGCCACACAACTGTCGTAAATGTGCCGTACCACACGCGGACTTCGCACACCTCACCTGGACATGCCCGAACTTATGCGACTACTGGGAACATGTACACCGCACACTAGGGCAGATGTTGAACATCCCTTTGATTCCAATTCCAGAAGTTGCCCTGTTAGGGTACAGAGTTAACTTCCCCAAAAAAATTCGTAGGTTCGCTGCACTGGGTCTTTTATAGCAAAGCCAGAGGTGGCCCTACATTGGGGGCGGAAGACTGTTCCAAATACCCAGAGTTGGCTACACAGTCTCGCCTATTGCAATGTAAATAGTGAGCTCTATGCAAGTATGATGCCCTGTACATCCCGCCCCAAAGACATCTGGGGACCCTACAGGTCATACATCGAGACCCTTCGACAGGAATCAGAGTCCCAGTTGGAACGTGGCATTGTCCCGGAGGGAGTGGGCGGATTCCGTTTTTCCGCTTGCAATGGTTTTAAGTGTACAACGGTCAGGATGACAAATCAAGATGTGTTTTTGCTGTGGGGAAACTAGGGGTGTATTTGCTGAACTCTTTTATAATTGAGAGTGAGAAGGATAAAAATTGGACCCTAATGTAACATATGATTATTAATGCTGTTGGTTCAACCATCTGGTGCCTGTTCGCATCGATTTGTATAATATATAGGACACTAATTTTGAATTGATAAGACAATTTTTGACTACGAAATGATGTATGAACATACATGTGTAATACTGCTGAAATGAAGAAAATGGAAAATAAAGTTTATTTAAAAAAAAAATTAAAAATTAAAGGTATAAGTACACGTTTAGAAACGTAAATGTTTGTGTAGTTTAAGTTTGGTTTGTAGTTAAAGAATAAATAAAGTTACATTCATTAAAATGTGGTGCTACTTTATAAATTTAAGGTATAACTAACTTTCAAATTTGTAATGTTAGTGTATTTTAAGTTTGGTTTACATAGATAGAATACCTAAAGTTTCCTAACTATAACAAAGGTTTAATCATTGAATTTCAACGGTTCTGTATTTTTGTTTATGAAAAATGGGTTTGAAATCGTAGTGTAGTGTGGTGCAGTAGAGTGGAGAAGAGTGTTGTACAGTGTACTGTCATAGTCTGTAGTGTTGCAGAATGGAGTAGAGTAGAGTGTGGTGGCTTATAGTGGAATAACTTACAGTGAAGGGGTGTAGACTGGAGTGTTGTAGAATACCGTAGAGTGGATTGGCGTAGCATACAGTGCCGTGAACTGTTAAATAGTGCAGTGGAGTGTGGTATAGTATAGTGATGTGGAGTGCACTAGAATGGACAGGCGTAGTGTATAGTCGAGTAAATTGTTATAAATTGAAGTGGAATCGTGTACGGTACAGTGGAGTGTCGTGTTGAAGAGTGTTGACATAAGGCCGTAGAGTATGTGATTATGGATGTTGGCAGCTACTGATAATGGTCATAGGGGAGGCTGCTTTGTGACAAATTTGAACTCACTTTGCTTATATTTTTGTTTTTAAGATCGCTACTTGTATTATGTTTAGGGCGACAAGCTCCCAGCAAATTGTGGTAGTGGATGATTTCACCCTGCGACGTCGGAAGACAGGGAGGGAACACTGTTGAATGGGTTGAGAAGAACTGTTAGGGACTGAAAACCAATGTCCTGTTCGCTGCGATATGGTTGAATGCCAAGGGTGTACTGCACACAGACCCAAGGTGGTGCAGATTAATTAAGGTAAGATTTTACCTGCCTAATGCTAAATAGTGCTGGTATCCTGAGGCAGGGGCGCATATCGTTGCTCTTCTGAAATGTCGATAGTATGGATTGTAAAATTAAAAGAGGTGTAATCTACGAATACCTCAGGCGACAAGCTCCAGACCTGGTGTTACTCCAAGAGAACCGCCTGAGAGGAAACAACTCTAAAGTGCTGAAGAAGAAACAACTCTAAAGTGCTGAAGAGAGCCTATCATCTGCTGTAACTTGTAGGATACTTCTCTGGAGCTAGGGGAGTTGCTGAAAAGAACCGTACCTTTGTAGGTGATGAGTCACAGGAGATGACTAAGGGCGCTATGCATTAGTGATTGGTAGGTGGAACAGAATGACACTGACAATCGGTTCGATGGACTTGCCGCCCCCCCCCCCCACACCCACCCACTGCCTACAGTTAGCAGGTCTAGCGGAACTGCCTCTGTGCGGAAGTACACACACTACTCAGGGGCGCACAACACATACTCACGCCTGGACTATATATTCATGCAAGGGTCATACATGTTCCATATCCTACATGTATGATTCTTAGCCAGCGAGATATCAGACCACTCACCGCTTAATGCAGAACTGGGTATAAGTAAATGAGAGCACTTCAAAGTCTGGAAACTAGAACCCAGGTTACTGAAGCAAGAGGGAGTAGCGGAGGAATTGTGTGACAGCACTGACACTACTTTAGGGAAAATTAACTCTCAGTATGGTCGCAGATGGAGATGTGAGAGGCCTATAAAACAGTCCTCTGAGGGCAGGCGATATCCTTAGTGGAAGCCAAATGCAAGTAGAGGCGGAAGTAATGCAACACATTGAGAATCACCTTCTTAAACTGGAAAAACTCAATGTGTTGCATCCCACTGAACACTTATGACCCCACCTAGAACTTGCCCAATGGGAATACCATGAGCTGGCTACTAACAAAAGTCAGTAACCATCACGCAGCCGATCATTGAAGTCTATATGAAGTTGGCAACATGGTAGGAAAACTATTGGCATGGCGGAGTAAGAGAGAGGAACAGGCAAGAGGGGTGGGAGGGATCCAAAGAGAGACGGATGGGACCATAATAGGTAATACTTGTATTGCAGACGAGTTCACTCGCCATTACTCACACTCATACACATCGGCACTGAGCAGTACCCCAGAGGAGATACTGGTCTTCCTCCCAGACATTCTGCTCCCTCGGCTCTCTAAAGCGGCACTCGATGCCCCTCTGATGCAGCAGAGAAAGAGGAGGCCATAAAACCCCTACAGTATGGCAAGACTCCAGGTCCTAGCGGGCTACCGATCGAAGTGTTCAAATGGCAGGCAAACAAATGAACCAATGCTCTTTCAACAGGCCTATCTCTCTCCTGAATGCTAATAATAAAATTCTTGCAAAAGTATTAGCAAATCGACTGACATGCATAATCACAACCCTCATGTATCCTAACCGGTCTGGCTTTATGCTGGGTAGGAGTACCGAGATGAATTTCCGCTAGTTACACAGCTCGGACTGCCAATGTAGTGTCCTTGGACGCATCAAATGCATTTGAATCCATTGAATTGCTCTATTTATTCAAAGTGCTAGAGATGATGAATCTAGGTCCGTGCTACATGAGATAGGTGCAATGACTGTATAGTGACCCACTAGCATGTATCAAAATCAATGACGAATATTCAAGTACGCTTCCTCTCTATATGGGTACTAGACAGGGAAGCTGTTGGTCCCCCAAAACTTTTTGTCCTGACGCTAGAACCACTGGCATGCTGGGAGAGAGCGAATCCACTGATATGGGGTCTGCAATGGACATCAGGCTGGCAGGAGAAAATCTCCCTCTATGCAGACGGCGTTCTGCTGTATAACTCAAACCCAGAACTCTCTATTGACAGGATAATGCAATCCATACATATATTTGGGAATTTCAGTGGGCTTTGCATATGCGGGTAAAACTCTGTGGTTTACACTCCCACAAACTGAAAGCCATCCCAGCAGATCAGGGATCAGCCTGAGGATATCCAGGCACAGCTTCTGCTATTTAGAGATTCATATTACCTGCTCACCTGAGAATTTCCTTATGGACAACCTATATGGCATGCTGGAAACATTTTAAAGTGATGCCAACCACTGACAGACTCTCTCTACTGGGAAGTGCAACTTTATATAAAATGATAGTGCTGCCCAAGCGCCTTTATGTTTTGCAAAACAAGCCTTAAGTTATCTTTGAAAGCTTCTTCTCAAGTGTTGATCCAGAACTGTGATGGCTACTATGAAACTGTGGCACCCGGAGTATTGCTATATCCAAGCTCACTCGAGGAGCGTATAAGGGTGGGGCAGCCCTCCCAGACATTAGGAGGTAAGCCAGGGCTGCCCACTTGGTAGCAGTCAATAATTGGGTTTTTGCAGACCAGTAGGACCCCTCCTTTAGAGGGGATAGGGCCCTCATGGAGACAAGCAGACATATAACAGCACTTTATGGGAGAAAGAGTAGACCTTGTTGGGCGACCTATATTAGTGCTTCAAGTTTGGATCAAGGCGCTGAGACAGATAGGGTGGTACACAACCATAATGGAGGGCACCCCACTAAAGGACTCATGGAGACTCCCAGAGGAACGGAAACTGGCGGGCTTTCAGAGTGGGGAATTAATTGGAATCAGTGCCCTCGGGGATGTGTAGTCAGGGGCGAATATAAAGAGATTGCAAGTGCTTACGGAAGAATACATGATGCCAGAAGGTGGGGTCTTTCGCTACCTGTGCCTTCGACATGCCTGCGTCCAGATACATTTCGGACAGCACTAAGATACTTGAGGCCAATCCGCTAGAGGATAGAATAGTTAGAGAAAAGCGGCAACGTCATTGATTTATGTCAAGCTCTTGAATAACATATACGATGCCTTGGAGGCTCTGAAGGGGCTGTGGGAGAGCAACTTTGGCGAGATCACGGATGACGAATGGACGGAGGCATTGTCGGGGCTTAGGGAAGAGGCAATTAAGGCTGGATTTTGTCTTGTCCAATTAAACATACTCCATAGAATCTATCATAATTGAGTACTGCTGACTACAATCGACAGATCCGATAGCGATGAGAGCTTCCAGGGCTATGGGCAGGGTGGCACCTTCTTACATACATTGTGAAACTGTACAGCCCTGTGACTGCACTGGCAGAGTGTGATATGAACTTTCGCCCGGGTTACGGGCTGTCCCCGACACTGGAGGGAAAGCTCTGTGTCTAAGGATTGTGGAGTGATCAGGAGGTTACCAGATACCAGTGCCATCTCTAATTTAGGAACTGTGGTGGCCTGGTGCAACCTAGCACAACTGTGGGGTTCTCCATCACTGCCACACTGGGGGACTATGGATATGGACTGGTGCATGAAAACCAAACAATTTGTATATGAAGGGAAGGGATGTTTGACCAAATTACAAAAGATCTGGAGCACATAGCAGAGGTACCATGGCGACTTACAGTATTATGGATGTACCAAACCCCAGGGGTATTCAGTTGACCTGATGAACAAGTTACTTGCCTTCGGTAACGATGTATCTGTAAGAAACATAGGTTAGTTATAGATTCCTTACCTTAGAATTACCCCCAGGCGTCAGAATGGATCCGGAAAGTTTTTTTTATCAGCAGCACCTCTGCGCGTCGGAAGGTGGGGTCGGTCGGCTCCGCGTTTGTCGTTGGCGTCGTGCCGCTGGGATGACGTCGCAGTAGCGACTTAGACGCCGCACTCGCCCGCTGAGGTCAGTTCTGTACACGACTTTCCGTGCCAGAAACGCAGAGCCATGCAACACACTGACCACTGGTGCACAAAACTAGGGCCCTGAAAGGATATCCTTAACCCTAGAAATCAGTTTGCAGAACGGGGACGATGGATGGGGCGGTAAGGAATCTACAACTAACCAGTGTTTCTTACAGATATATCGTTACCGAAGGTAAGTAACTGGTTCATCTGAAAGAAACAGTTAGTTATAGATTCCTTACTTTAGAATAGATACCCCAGCAATACCAACCCCAGAGGTGGGCCTGCGAACCAAGTTCAAACCAGAAAGTCCTGGAGAACAGAACCGCCAAAGAAGCCGTCTCTCCGGACTTGGCTGTCGAGGCAGTAGTGTCTCGTAAACGTGTGCAGCGATGCCCACGTAGCTGCCTGACAGATGTAACTAGAGGAACTCCTCGTCCTAAAGCAGTAGTGGTTGCCGTCGCCCTAGTGGAATGGGCGCGCAGCCCCACTGGAGGCTCCTTCTTTGCTAAAGAATAGCAGGCTTTGATACACAAAACGACACATCTGGAGATGGTCCGTTTGTGTACGGCCTGACCTTTCTTGGATCCCACGTAGACAACAAAGAGCTGGTCATCCACCCGGAACTGTTTAGTGCGATCCAAATAAAAAGAAAGTGCACGTTTTGGGTCCAGACGGTGAAGCCTCTCTTACTCTTTCGAAGGATGCGGAGGCGGAAAGAAGGTGGGCAAAGTGATGGTTTGCCCAATGTGAAAGGAAGTGACAACCTTTGAAAGGAAGGATGGATGAGTCCTGAGGACAACTTTGTCCGGATGCACAGACAGAAAAGGAGGCTTTGATGAAAGGGCCTGGAGCTCACTCACTCTTCTGGCAGATGAGACAGCCACCAGGAATGCAGAGTTAAAAGCCTCTAAGGACAGTTGTGAAGCGGCTCAAAGGGAGCGCACACTAAATAGGTTAAGACCAGATTAAAGTCCCACTGAGGCATAATGAAGGGAATAGGAGGAAATAAATGCGTTATGCCTTTTAAGAAACGGTTTACCACTGGAGACTTGAAGAGAAATAGCTGATCAGGGAGCCGAAGAAAGGCAGAAATGTCCAAAAGATAGCCCTTAATAGTGCCCAGAGCAGAGCCCTGCTGGGCAAAGGAACAAGAGAATCTCAGAAAGAGGGGCAGAAAAGGGATCCACAGCCTTTGCTGTGCACCATGCCACAAATTTGTTCCACCGGCAGGCGTATACCGTCTTAGTGGAGGGACGCCTGGCTGCCAAGATTACATCACAAACTTTGGGAGGCAGGTCAAATGACGTCAACTGCCGCCGCTCAATGTCCACGCAAGGAGGTGGAGGCTGTAC